>NC_090923.1:144315045-144940045 GCF_040938575.1 Ambystoma mexicanum | reverse complement strand
TTTTACAATCTAGAGGAGTACTCTAAAATTACCCAAGGGAGGGAACAAGGGAAAATAAGCTTACATACTTATATGGCCATGAACAACAAGAATGTGAAATTAACTATCGTACTCGGCCTGGCGACATTTCAGATAGCGCAAGAGCTAAAACACAGATAGGGAAGGGAGGGGGTAGGAATGAAATGGAAACAGACAGGTGACTACCGTACTAGTAATGGCTTGGCAGGCAAAGAACGATGGTCTGGAGGGTTGCCCCGAGCAATGCCAGTGTTTAAGATTCAGTCTAAACCTTCCAGCCATCACCTCTTTGTTTTTGCTTTGTCACCCCGAGTGGGACGGGTATACCCAGACGTGGGTCCCGTGCCTGCTGGGCCTAGAGACCCAAGCTACTCCTCACTGATGAGCCCCAACAAGGGTGAAACATGTTTGGCGATGCTTGTGGTCTCGTGCAGAAGGGATGTGACCTAGCAGTTCGGGCTGGACTTCCCTTTTTGGGGTGGGGCCAAGCCTGATTTGCATATGGTCTTTCCCCTTCTGTAATGGCTTGGCAGGTGAAGAACGATGGTCTGGAGGCTTGCCCCGAGCAATGCCAGTGGTTAAGATTCAGTCTAATCTATTGAAGTGCTTATGGTCCTGAGCAGCATAGGAGTTATTTCATTCTAACTATGTAATGAATAGGAGGGATGTGATATCTGTATATATATGATGACACAAGGCCTAGTAAGATCGTTGTTTTGTCCTCCCTCTGTATTTGTCGCCCCTAGAAACACTTGTGACACGTTATAAATGCCATATCATATCATTTGACATGGTTTAATTGCTGTTGTCACACGTTATAAGTGCCATTTCATATCAGTTGGTATGGTTTTATTTGTGCTTTCATTCTTGTATTTTCTTTTTGTGAAAAGTCATACATTTGACTATAACACAATAAAAGCAAATTTAAAGGAATTCCAATGTGGCAGGCCCAAGAGAGAAAAAGAGCAGAAATGGGATGAGGCGCAGGGAGATTTGGTAACAACCAGGCGATAAGTGGATTCAGATCAAAGAGATCTGCCTGGAACCTAGAATGAAACAAGAAAAGCAAAATAAGGATCTGAAGATATATAAAAACAACATACAGGAAATGAAAGTGAAAGAGAGACTCAGAGGACAAGGAAGCAGTAGAAGAAAGAGCAGCAGAAATAGAAGAGTGTGAAGATAGTTAAAAAAGTAAGCCAATAGCAGAATTATAGAACGAACGAAGAGAAGCGAGACGAGTAGCAGGAAAGCCAGTCAACAGAAAGGAACAATAATCAATGCAAGAGAAAATAAGTGTAAAAATTAGAAGTTTAGTGGCTTGAAAAGACAGAAAAGGGTGCGCGCCGACAGAGATTGAAAAGGATAAAGTGACAATTATGTGCAGTAAGAGAAATGTGGGAAGAATCAGAGAGAGAAGAAAAAAAGATCTCCACGATTACGAGCTGAGGTTGTAAAGGGGAGCGGGGTGGAGGGAAAGAGAAGAAGGGGATATGAATGAAAGGGAAATGGAGATGAAGAAGGAAAATAAACAATTTCTGTTTTAGAGGAATTCAAGTGCAGAATGTAAGAGGCCATCCAAGCTTGGATAGCAGAAAAACAAGCTGAAACACTGCATTGGAGAGCATCATTGAACCCAGAAAAACAAATAAGATATGCGGGTCATCGGCATAGAAGTGGTAGGATAGACTGCATGAAGAGATAAATGAAGAGAGAGGAATAGTGTAGAGGAAACATAAAAGAGGGCTAACCCCCGAACCCTGGGGGACACCATAAAGAAAAGTATGGGGTGGAGAGAGCTGATTAGCCCCAAGCAAGGGCGTTGCTAGGGGGGGGCTAAAGGGGCTATAGCCCCTGATCTTTTGGTTGTAGCCCCGGATAGAATCTCAGGAGCTACAGCCAAAAGACTAGCTATCCCCCAGTCCCAACAGTACCGACATCAGCTTAGCCCCGGGTCTTTTCCAGACCTAGCAACTCCCCTGGCCCCAAGCAACGGAAAAGGAGCGGCCGGAGAGATTGGATTTAAACCAAGTGAGAGGATAACCCGTAATACCCAAGGATGAAAGTGTAGAAAGCAGAGTGGGATGATCAACCATGTCCAAAGCAGCAGAAAGATCTAGTAGGATAAGAATAGAGGAGAGTTTATTATGCCGAACGCTGAGCAGAGAGTTGGAGACATGCAACAGAGCCGTCTTGGTAGAGTAGCCAGGCCTAAACCGAGATAGGAGTTGAGGAAGGAGAGAATGAAGATAAGGGAAGATAGAATTTTTACAGTAGATGATTTTCTCTTAGAGTTTGGAAAGAAAAGGAAGTAACAAAATACAGTGAAAGTTAGCAGGTAAAGACGGATCCAGCAATGGATTCTTTTAGAATATGAATTAC
Organism: Ambystoma mexicanum; assembly: GCF_040938575.1. NCBI lineage: Eukaryota > Metazoa > Chordata > Amphibia > Caudata > Ambystomatidae > Ambystoma > Ambystoma mexicanum. The sequence goes on along the minus strand of NC_090923.1, from coordinate 144,937,645 downwards.
AGTAGCATGTTTAAAAAGTGCAGGAAAAAGTAAAGAATAGAGAGAGAGAAAAAGAGGAGACAGGTAAGTAAGCTAAAGACTAGGTAAAAGCAGGAAGAGTGAGAAAGAATACCTACCCCACCCCCACAGCCAGTGAGGGTGGCTTTGTGAGAGAATTTAGAGGAAGAGGAAAAGAGAGAATGAGGAATGACTGTGTTTGAGCATAAAATACAAGTGTCCGTAAAACAAAGAAAATTAAGGCCTAATCGGTGGAACAGGTCAAGAGTGACATGAGACTTGTTAGACAGCAATCTAGCATTCCAGAGATCAATAGAAATAGGGAAAATAGGCCGGTAAAGGTAGTGCTGTAAATAAGATTAGGGCTTGGGCGAGGGCAGGATTGATTAGGTGAAAAAGAGCGCTCTGAATGATGAACAGGAATGGGGTGAAACATTGAGGAAAGGAGGAGAACTAGAGAGTAGGAATTAACAATGAGGTTCCTAGTAACATGGCGAATGAGGGATCAGGCCACAACAGGAAACAAAAGCAATAAATAAAGGTGGACCAGGTGCGAACAGGGGCAAACCGGCTATGGTAATGGCCTCAGATGAGTCACCCTTTGATGCAGACGCCCATGTGTGTATTTTTTTAAAATGATGTAAAAAAAATAGGGCGACCTAGGCACGTGAATCATTACGTGGCCACAACGTCCCCAGGCAGAGGCTTGGAAGATGGGTGCCAATCCTGGCCTGCCACGGTGAACAGAGCCACATCCGCCAGCACCCTGCAACGGCATTAAGGATGGTAAATGCACTGGGCAGCCCATTCAGAGATTTTCAAATGTCCATTGGGTGGTCACGTGATCCGTCACGTGGCCCCAGTGTCCCTAGGCGGAGGCTTGGAAGATGGGCTGGTGACAGCCATGCCAGGCCAGTCAGACAGCGCAGGGGGCGCAACGGTGAACAGAGCCATATCTGCCAGCACCCTGCAACGGTCTCAAGGATGGTAAGATGGAAGCAGCATGTGTTTAACACATTGACTGACTCATGTCATCAGTGTGGGTTAAAGAATGATTAGCTATTTCGGCATACTATTGTTGCACCTTTTAACACTTGTGTATAGGCGCTATAAATAAAATATCATATCATGCCATTTCAAAACGTATGAGAGAATTGTCCCAATTTTCGAGTCTTTTAGGCCATGAAGGGCAGGAATTATAGAGCACGATCTGCACATCTTTACATGTGGCTTGGCATTAGTGGGCCCTGGCAATTCGCCTTCAGCAGCCAGAAGGGCATTGTTCCTCTGCGAGATATGATTAGTAGCTGACTGTCAGAGAATTCATCTCCCCACCATCACATCTGTTGGCTAGTCCGCAGGCGACAGGTCTTGGTCTGGAGAAAGCTCGAAACAGAACGGTTGAACCTTGTTCAGAACTTTGGTTAGGTCAGAGCGATAGATTCCTATGGCCTTTGGTGTTCATTGCTAATGGGTATTTCAATATCCCTGCTTCTAGGCTCATTGTACTTACTGATTGTATGGGGAGGAGCAACTTTCTGTGCTGCACTTACTGTTTGTGTGTGGGGGACCTCGCGTTACCATTGCCAGCTGTATTGTATATGTGCTCTCTTCAAGAGAAGCCTGCACACACCTGCTGCTGGTCTGTGGGGTACATGTGTGTATGTGTGTTTGTGCTGCTGTGCCTGTGTTTGTGCTGGTGTGGGCGTGTGTGTTTGTGTGAAGCTTGCAGTGCTTCATGGACAAAGACCCATGGCCCAAAGTTATCCCTAACCTCACTATTCATGCACCAAATAGGGTTCTCAAGCCATCCATATGGCACCTTCAGGTCAGACAGAGACTGCCCAGTCTCAATACCCTTCCGGTGATCTTTATATGTGGAGTCATTTAGATCCCTTGTCTATGATACCAACATCTCACCGCATCAAAAAACAGGCAATACTTTATTATAACTGAAGGCCATTTGTAACCAGGACATCTCACGCTGAAGGAAAAGCCTTGCTTCCATCCACGTATGGATGACAAGCACCTACCTGAAGGTCAATCCCACAGAGGCAGAATTCTTCCTATTCAGTCACCCATCTAAGCAGATACCATTCAAAGGGCTTCATCAAGAGTGGGGCAGTATACCGGTGGTAAATGCACCCGGGTACCCCCCTCAACACTACAAACATTACTGGAACTCGGACCAGCGCAATTTGCGCCAGATCCTGAGTTGTGGTGTGGCCATAATTCCCCATTTTTTTTAGAGTCCATAGGACACTATGGTGCTTTTTGGCACTATTACTGCTGGCGGTAATAGCGCCGGAGGTAATAGCATCGAAAATGCACGCAAGTCAGTGCAATCACCTCCAGCTCAAAGTCGGAGGTGAGTGCCCCGACCTTCCCCAAAACACAGGATTGGGCGGAGCGATAATGGGGCGGTAATAGCATTACGGCTGCATTTTTGCTGATCCGCACTCACTGTGATGAAGCCCAAAGATGGTTAAACGATATGTACGTTGATGTCCTCAGGCCTCACCAGGTCCTGGCTGCTAACTCACTCAACTTCACTATAGACAGTGCTCATTCGGAAGTGCATTCATAAGTGCACCGGCTGTTGGGCTGCCACGCTGCTGGAGACTGGAGCCGTGCTGCTCCTTTCACGGACTTTGCTGAACTTGGCTACTTGTTTTTCTATCATTAGCACCGAGTCGGCAAGAGGAAGTTTCGTTCACGTTGCAACATGCCTAACTCCGCCTTTTGAATTTTCTTTAGGCACGCCCCCCATTCAGCCTCGCTCTCAAGCTACAGCTTCAAATAATCCAGTGCACGCGCATCGCGCGCGCGCATTCGGAAGTGCATTCATAAGTGCACCGGCTGTTGGGCTGCCACGCTGTTGGAGACTGGAGCTGTGCTGCTCCTTTCACGGACTTTGCTGAACTTGGCTACTTGTTTTTCTATCATTAGCACCGAGTCGGCAAGAGGAAGTTTCGTTCACGTTGCAACATGCCTAAGTAATTACTTGGACTTCAAACGACTCAGGCTGCTCATGAGTGTTTTTTTGCTATCTGTGCTATCTGTGTTAATTGTATATTTGCGGGCACACTTTTTCAACTTCTCCTCTCTTTCTCTTTCTTCCTATTCTTCTGCAGCTCCGCCTTTTGAATTTTCTTTAGGCACGCCCCCCATTCAGCCTCGCTCTCAAGCTACAGCTTCAAATAATCCAGTGCACGCGCATCGCGCGCGCGCATTCGGAAGTGCATTCATAAGTGCACCGGCTGTTGGGCTGCCACGCTGCTGGAGACTGGAGCCGTGCTGCTCCTTTCACGGACTTTGCTGAACTTGGCTACTTGTTTTTCTATCATTAGCACCGAGTCGGCAAGAGGACGTTTCGTTCACGTTGCAACATGCCTAAGTAATTACTTGGACTTCAAACGACTCAGGCTGCTCATGAGTGTTTTTTTGCTATCTGTGCTATCTGTGTTAATTGTATATTTGCGGGCACACTTTTTCAACTTCTCCTCTCTTTCTCTTTCTTCCTATTCTTCTGCAGCTCCGCCTTTTGAATTTTCTTTAGGCACGCCCCCCATTCAGCCTCGCTCTCAAGCTACAGCTTCAAATAATCCAGTGCACGCGCATCGCGCGCGCGCATTCGGAAGTGCATTCATAAGTGCACCGGCTGTTGGGCTGTTCGGCGTCTGAGGTGGGGTGGTCTAGAGCCTTATAGTTGACACTCTTAGGGCTTTATTTGTTGGTAATCATTTTTGCCACTGTCTAAGGCTGATGTATGCGTTTTTTTTTCAATGAGGTTCGATTAGATTTAACATTGAATGAAAAGGATAAGGTATTCAAGGCTCTCCAGTACTGACTACCACCACTTATATTGTTTGATGTGATTGCTGGCATTTCTTTCGACTGAGAGGTTTTAGCTCTAGGCTATATTTTGCCGTCGAATAGTTTTGCCCCTAAGTACCATCATTATGGCCGAGGGCCTTCGTAGTGGCAAAAAATTTAACAACTACAATCAAAAAAAAACTGAGGTGGTCTCGGATGACATATCCTCATCGCTAGACATTGCTCCACCCCCTGCTACTATAGAGGAGGATCTTGAGGTAACCTCAATTCTATCACCGATGTCTCCCTAGAAAAAATAGCTTCCCTTGGTACAGTGTCAGGGTTGTTGAAATCTGGAAACGGGGTGGTGGACATGGTTATCAACTCCCCAGCTGGCTATGGTGTTAAAACATCTCCCTCTGCGACTAAAGAAGGTTTGAAGGGGTCTGAAACTTTATGTTTATCTAGTGATTCTTCTTCTAAGCCTTTGACACTTCTAGCTGGCAGTGAAACTTATGAGATCGTAGGCTCTAAAATCGAGGTTCATGCAGAGACTGAACATGAACCCTTAAAAGCTAACTACTCAAAGCTGAATATGTCCATGAGTCATTCCCGGGAGTCAAAGTCTCCCCCCATGAACCAAAATATAATGGCCCACAATAAAATACAAGGGTCCATCTCTGTCAAAGAAGCCAATAAATTATCCCCTAGAGGATGGGGAACTGAAGAGCCAATTCTTGATCTTAGCCTCGATAGAGAGGCTATTAGAAAAGAGATGGGGATAGAGAGACTCGATTTCATCCGGCTGATTTTTCTATGCTAGCACCTGCGATTGAGATGGAACTCGGAAAGCGTATAAGACTATCATATGAACCTTCAACCCCTGTGAATAAAAGTAAACATGGGATTGAAAATGTTTTCTTATTTAATAATCTTCCATCTTACTCTTACTCGCTTCCTTCTCAACCTAGTGCCCAAAAAGAAGCACGTTCATTGGGTGGTATTTCTGTACACAGAAAGCCTAGTGCTGGCGCTCCAATTATTCAGTCTATGAGCTCTCCAAATTTAGGAAAATTGTTGCCTCTAGATTTTCTCTCTTCTCCAGGTCCGGAAATTACTGGTGTTTCTCAGTATGAACTTAATGAGTCGCTATCTCCTAAACCTATATCACAGCCTACTCATGTCCCGGAAATCGAGAAAAATTGTGATGAAGAATATCAACAATGTTTTGAAACTTTCCCTGTTCTAACTCGGATCTTAAATTTATTGGATAAGGGTCATGTGCAAACTCACGAAGAATTAAAAACTCTGCAGATTCAAATGATTGATCTCATAACTAGGCAAAGTAAAATGAAGGGCATGCTGCTCTCTTGCAACATGTTATCGTCTCTGTGTTATAAAAAGGTGGAGACTTCCAATTCCCACAATATTGCTACACAAACTAAATCATGCAACATGTTCTCGTCTCTGTGTCATAAAAAGGTGGAGATTTCCAATTTCCACAATACTGCTACACAAACTAAATCCTTTGCAGAGGCAGTGTCTGAGGGCTCTCAGATTAGACCTGGTCCCATGAACTCCACTGGCCTACCTATAAAGAAATCAGAGGACGTAAATGCCTCAAATATTGCTTCATTGACAGTCTTGGTTTCAGAGTTGGCTACCACTCTTAAAGCTTTATCAGCTCCAGTGATAAGAGTGCATAGTCCTGGAGGAGATGAAAAAAATGATGCTTGTCTGGACAGCCCATCTGCGTTGGTTGATCTTATCGACCCATGTGAAGAGAGACCTGAATTAAATCCAACTAGAGAAAAAATCTCTGTTGTCCCACAAGAAGTAGCGATTCCTCCATTTCCCCAAACAAAAAAACAACGAAGAGCTCAGGCAGGTGCAGAAAAGCGAAACCTTCCCATTAAAAAAATGAAAGGAAATTTAGAAAAAAAACAAAAAAATCAAAGGTGTGAAAAAATTGATAAGCATAACACACATATGAGAGACATTTGTAACTTATCTGGGGGTGATACTATCATTGATTTGAACCAATTGAATGACGAGTCTAAAGCAATGTTGAACCTTCCGGAACCTATTCAGACGGCCCCAGCCATACAGAAAAAGGCTTTTGGACCGAAAAAGGTATTGGAAACTAACAAAGAGGGTGCTTCTGATGTGTGTCTGGTGTCCAGAGAGACAAAAAGGGTTGTTTCTAACGATAAGAAAGAAGGTGTATGTCGGGATGATGGTCCAGTAAATGTGAACTTGGTACCTGTCTCTCGAGCTTCTCTTCCGTTCCAGAAACAATCTACTCTTTCTAATTTTTATCCCTTGTTGGATCCTAAAAAGACAGAAAGAGTGATCATTGGCCTAGACAATGGGTCAGGTGCTCCCTTAAATATAAAATGGGAAAAAACTAAAGCCAACACATCTAAGCCTACTCTCAACAGCAGCAGCGTTCACTCTGATGGGGTGAAGACTGCTGTAGTAGGTACTATGTTGGGTGGCTTACCCGCTCATGTCAAAATACAAGAAATAGGTCAGCCCGAGTTCAATTCTGACCGCTTGAATTCATTGTCAAAAAACAGTCCTGCAAAGGCCCATTTTATAGATATTAAGTCTGCTTCTGTAATGGGATGGGAAAGCGACCCTGAACGTTATGGAAAGACGCGTCTGAATCGCGCGTTTGTGATGACTGCCATCCAAGACATTCCAGCTCTTCGTATCATCCGCTCTAACGATATTGACTGGGTGAAATTGGCAGATGTGAATAACAACAGAATGATCTGTAAATTTATGTCTCCATTTATTTTGAAATTGTTATGGGAACATAAAGATGATCTAGCATCCATCGGTTTAGTAACTACCATTTTTGCATCAGTTGAAGAAGCTACAACCTTTGTGGAAATGCTGTCTCCTATAGCCGAAAGTATCTTGCCATGTTCTAATGCAGGCGATTTATTCAATCTTGATGCCAAGACCATGAAACAATTTATGGCTTTTGTATCGGCGATAAAGGAGTCGTCATGGAAGGATCCTAATATTGTTCAAGTGTCAAATTCTTCGAGTGGGATGAGTGAATCCTAGCCTGGCAAAGTTACTAATCTTTTCTTGGAATCCATGCGGTCTGGGTAATTTTAAAAAATGGTATTCTCTTAATTACCACCAAAGACCGGATATAATGCTTTTGCAGGAGACCATGTGTCAAACTAACTTTGTAATAGAGGGCTATTCTGCCCTCGTTCAGGTTGCAAGGCGGGGTCTTTTTGGAAGACCATCAGGTGGTCTTGCGATTTTGATTAATTCTGCATACAGATGTTCTACAGAATTGATTAGTTGTTCTGATTCTATTTTAGCCTGTGCATTGGTTGATGATGAGGATCCTTCCATGACTCTTATATTGCTTTGCATCTATTGGAATAAATTAAGTATGTCAATTGAGACCATTTTGGATGAACTGAATGCTGTGCTTGAAAAAGGATTTATATTGTTTCCCACAGCCAGGATAATTGCAGGGGGTGACTTAAATTGCTATTGTTATGATGAAGGTTCTCATTCTAGTGCTATGTGGAACAACCATTCAATGGTTTCTAAGAGATATGGGCAAATGTGGAACTCTTCTTTTCTGGAGTGGGATATGCAAACTCCGCTATTCCAACTCGAACCTTTCAATTACACCTGGGCAAGAGCTGACTACAAATCTCTAATTGATTATTTTTTTGTCTCTTCAAGGCTATACTCGTGTGTGGACTCCGTGATGATTATAGATCCAGCAATAGAAGACCACATGATACTATCCCTGTCCCTCAATATTCCTATGTCTCATTATAATGACGAGTTGTTACTTGCTCTAATAGAACCTGATCGCCATGCCTTATCTGTGAAGTGGAATCATAAAGTATGCCTTACTTTCATCGATTGCCTTGAGTGCGATTATGACATCATTCATCATTCCAACCTAGAAGGTATTCCCCTTTTACAAATTGACAATATAAATACAAACAGAATTAAAATCCATCTTTTAAAATTAAAAGAATCCTTAAAAAAGAAGACTCATCTCCTTCTCAATCATACTCATAAATTTAACCTTCAAGTGGCGCACCTGAAAGCTCAAAAAAACTCAGAGATTAGAAAACTTAGAAAAGGCAACACTTCCCTATCAACCCGCTCTGACCTTATTAGAACTGTTAGACAACGCTACATAAATAAGCTAAAATGGTTGAAGAGTCACCTACACTATGAAGACAATCAAAAAGTCTTCTACCACTTACTAAAACATGACTCCAGGCAAATTTGGAATACCTTGCATACTATCTCCTGTGACTCTGCTACTACGATTGACTCAGTGATTTCTGCTGAAACCTGGGTCGCCTACATTAGACCTAAATTTCAACTACCTGATCGTTTTAACACGCTAAAAGGTGGCGAGCCTAAGCTACCTCTCAAAACATTACCTTTGTGGTCGATTGGCGATATCATTAATGCTATAGGGAAACTTAAACCCTCCAGGGCCCCTGGTCCGGATGGTATCCCCCCCTGTGTATACAAAGCTAACCCTACCTTTTGGGCTCATATTCTTAAAATCAAATTTGATTCTATTCTGTTTTCCGGTATTATTCCTCCGTCTTGGACCTCTGCCCTTGTTATTCCTATCTATAAAAAAGTTCCTCCTAATTTACCTGCAAACTATCGCCCAATAGCGTTAACTGACGCCTCCTCAAAAGTCTTTTCTTTACTTCTGTTACAAGAATTACAAATGTACATCAATGATGGCAACCTTATGTCTCCCTATCAAGTAGGTTTTAGGAAACATATAGGTTGTCCTCTTAATGCCACCATTCTTTGCCATCTTCAGGCCTTTACTTCCTCCTTCAAACAAGGCCCTGTCTACATAGCTAGTTTGGACCTCACTGCAGCTTTTGATTGCGTCATTCGTGAGATATTGTGGAAGAAAATGCTGGCCATGGGGATCCCGCATCATCTGGTTGCATTGATTGCTTTGTTGCATAAAAATACATCCTATCGTATTCGGCTGAACAAAGAAGGAGCTCTTTCTGACCCCATCTCAACGGAAATGGGGGTGAAACAGGGTTGTATCATGGCAGCGGTGCTATTCAACTTATATCTCCTAGGTCTGGATGAGACATGGGTGACTGGAGAGTGTTTTCCAGCCAAGCTTGGTAACATCAAGTTGGACTGGATGGGTTTTGCAGACGACCTACTATTCTTTGACCGAACCCCTTTTGGGCTTCAAAGGAAATTAGATCTATTTGCAAACTTTGCCCACACCCATAATCTTTTTCCTAATCCTATGAAATCCTCCATACTTATTTTTTCGGGTGGAAAACTAAATCCGCATCGCTTCTCCTGGTACCTAAATGGTATGAAAGTAGAATACGCTGTTTCGATTCGGTACTTAGGTTACCCTCTTACTGATTCATACTCTGTAACAATGTGGAAACAATTTCTCAACCAAAAAGTGAAAACTCTTGCTTCACAAATGAAAATTATTTTCCATCGATACTGCATGTTTTCTTTACTTCCTCTTATTCAATTCTATCTCCAGAAAGTTGAACCCATTATACTATACTCCCTAGATATCTGCAGCTATGATATTGATGATTTCCTGAATATATTGCAGGGAAAGCTGTGGAAAACTGTATTGGGCATGGCTTTATCTATTCCAAATGTAATGATATGCCATGAACTGAATTTACTACCATTGTCAGTAAAACATAATTGGAGATGTATTACAAATTATTCTAAAATGCTTAACCCGCCTAAGAACACTTTATATTCCGAATTGAATAAAATCTTGGGTGACTCACATATAAAATCTTTACATATTCAAACTATAAAAATTACCAACATTCTCTCAAAAATTCATGAGACTCCTGATTCCATTAGCATGTGGCTACCGAGTCAAAAAAAAAAAATACCAAAGATTCTTTTGGAGCATGATGATGGACAAAATGGGTACCTATCCATCATTCGATGAATACAACCTTTTTCGAGGCAAATGGGAATGTAGACTAAAATATCTAATACAGCTTCCGTCTGCGTTTGCAAGGAAAATCTATATGCGTTTCAGATTAAATCAATTTCGCACACGTCAACGTACCCAAAATTGGGCCGTTGGTTCTAAGAGTCCTGATGCGACTTTCTGTCGCTTTTGTGAAAATGTTGATACACCCGAAACGCTTAAACATCTGGTGATTTATTGCTCTTATTTTGAGTTATGGCGTATCCAAATATTTGATAGTTCCATTTCTTGTTCAGTTATCTCAAGGGAATCTCTTTGGAGACGTTGCATGGAAGGTTATAGTCAAAGCCTGATTCTTAAATTGATAAACTTACTTGTAATTATTGAAGCCAAAATGGTAGAAGTACTGACAACTGACTGAATAACCTTCGAGAAATGGTTTAGAAACTATCTTGGCTAAAGATTTGTTTTATTTATCTACTAGCGACTATTATCCTATATAACTTGTTTCATCTGATTATTGTATTGTTCTGAAAATGAGCATAGATTGCTATGCCTTTGTTCATTTATTTTGTGGTTGTTCATTTATATTGTTTATTTATATTGTGTTTCTTTAATTTTGTAATCATTACGTGCGTTGAATGTTCTTAAAGAGTTTAGAAACTGTTTGCTCGAACTGCAAGGTGTTTCTTTAAGTGCCGATGAAACACTGTTATGTGTAACCTGTATATGTGAATGTGTTTACTCTACTATTTTATGTCATTTTTTTAGTCCTTGTTTATTTTTTAAACAATTTTTTAATGCATACTATGTATCGTAAAGAATTAACTGTAAAGGTTTTCTCCTTAAATAAACCAAATACATGTAAAAAAAAAAAATAGACAGTGCTCTCTCCTTCCCACAACAGATCAACAAAAAGTTCTGCTGCCTAGTACTAGCTGACGCTTCTCTGGAAGATAATACCCTTCTTTCTAACTGAGGACTTCGGAACCACAGACCCTAGACTTCTCCCACATTAATGGGGGAAACACCCTCCTTACTTACATTGCTGAATTATGGCTGCCCAACACACCATGGCATGACTCATATCAGGAAACAAGAAGATTTGACCACATGTTTCCCAGCATAAGGGAGCTGTGGAATACTCTTTAAGGCATCATGCATTACCTATAAGGCAACCACGGCTCATGCATCTGCCTACCTAGCTGCAAAATCTTTGCAGCCCATGTGGGTCTTGCACCTCCGGGAGCCAGGCCATCACTAGGGTTGAGGCGAAAATGAAGCAAAAGGAGGAAAACAGGAAACCAGCCTTATCTTTCTATGACCTGCCTACTGGAATACCATCTCAGTGGCAATCCTGCAGTTCAGGAAGGAAAGCAAGGCCTTACTCTTCAGTCAACACTTGGTGCCACCTAGTCTCCTTACGTTCCCACATCACATCTCTTCACAATGGCTGGAACTTCCCATGCCACATGCTGTACTGCCTCCATCTTACCTCTTATGTTGCCCTCAATGGCTTGTACAGCGCTCTATTGCTGTCTAGCTAAGTATACACTCTATTAAACCCCACATATAAAAACAAATGTCTTGCCCATGCTCTAGATGATGCTGGCAGCGAGTTAGATAACCTTTCACTGCAGCTGTCTGTATTGGATGTGGTGTGGTGTGTGTGTGTGTGATGATTGCACTGCCATTGACGTGCCTGTCTAGTGTATTTAAGGGAAGAGCGGTTTCTTGCTATCTGACAGTTCAGTGAGCATTGGGCACTTGCACTGGCACTGCCTGTGCTGTCCCTATTTTTGGTGGGAGTTAAGCTTGCTCTGTGCTTCTTCTGTTTGTGGTAAAAGGCATGTGCCAAGTGCATTCCCGTTGGACCTGTTCACATGTCCCCGAGCAATCCCTTTCCCATGTTTCTGTAAATGCTCGTTTACATTCATGTTATAATCCCGGTGAGTTATAGATCTACCAGATCCTTATATCTGTCTACATAGATTTGTTGTTGACCATTACATCAGCTGCCCTCCATCGTAGTCAAGGCAGGGAGGGGCTTAACCCGCTGGGCTACCTCATTGGGTTGCATACTGCACGCCCTACTCTTCACAGGAAGACTCCAGTCAAGCATTGGCATGACTGTCCTCTGCTCCTCAAATCCCCATCATTTGTTTTAGCCACAAAGGCACGGGCTGCTGGGGCTATCTGGCCTCTGCTGTGACTTTTTGCACCGTGTTGCTGATTAGAACACCAGGATCTTATAATAATGTAGTTCTTGGATAGTGATACACCCCATAGGTCTCGGAGCGCTGAAATGACAGAAGATGTTATCCCACAGAGAGGTACTCAATTTATCAACCTTGGAAAGATAAAAGAGTGAGTTGATCTTGCCGGGATTCGAACCTGCCACAGCAGTTAGCTACACAGATATCAGGGGCGAGTGCTTATCTCACTGTGCTATCTGACCGGCTATCAATAGACGTAATAAAATAGTAAAAAGTGTGCAGTAGCCCTCCTATAACATTCTGATGCTATTTAAGTCTGAAGACATCAGCTGTGCTGAGAGGTGATGTACACCACAGGTAAATATAGACCCACCTTGATGAGCCGTGCTGCTACCTTCCCATAGGTATATAAGCCCTGCTGAGACGTGTTTATTTTTCACACTTCCCGCCTTACAACTGCTCGGGATGGTAAAGTGGGGGTTCAGATTTCATGGGAATTAGACCCTTGCCCCCTCTGTTAAGAAACTACCTGTATCATAACATGCGAGCAAACCCTTTACAAAAAAAAAACAAAAAAAAACGAAACACATCTTCATAGTCAACAGAGAAGAGCTTTTCACCTATTGTTTTCGCGTGTAAAAACGCTCCAAGAGACTGGAATGAATCTTTGGCAAGGGCATTTTGTCCCCTTCTGCGTCAACATCCCCCATGCATTTCCTGGAAATTCTCATCGCAGCAGGCTGGCCCACTCCCCCCTTCTCGGTTATGATAAAATCGGTAAGCACTGCAACTCAGGTTAGGATATCTGTGTGCAACCCACAGCCAGAGGTTCAAACCTTGGGAGAGCTGACTCGAGCCACAATCCATTTTGAACTGAGTACTAATCAAAGGGCTTGGAAGCAGGAGGAATGCAGCAGGAAGCGCTATATAAAGACCTGAAATTATGAAAGATTTTAACTCACCTGTTTGCCCTTCTCTTCATTGGCTTTAACTACAGTCTGTAGAGGGTTCACTCTACAATTTATTTGGTGACTTGTTTGGACGTGAACATTTGATCACAACACCAAAATAGACCTGTTGGGGGATGGGAAATTCATGGGCGTGACAAGGAGGGGAAGGAGTGGGTAAGACGGGAAGAAAGGGCGTTTAGGGTGCCCCCATTATAGTAAAGAAGACAACAAATATATGGAAATGGTGAAATTACCACGACCTAACCCATGGAAATGAAACTGCATCACAATCACAAATGCCAGACTATTCGTTTCACCTATAGTTTAGTGCCACTGGGCCCGATTCATGGAATATTGTGCATATATCCTGCAAAGGCTGCACGCCAAGAAAGACACAGTGCAAGCCTGATTTATTCTGCTTGCTCTGCGTATTCATGGAACTGTTTGCACAAAGTAACCATATATGCAAGTCGCGACCGGACGCCACGACAAACCCCAACGCAAGCAATATCCAGAAGAGCTACCTTTGCGTACCCCTCCCCTGGGCGCCAATACATGCACACTTCAAACAGTGCATTGGGTACCCCTCATGCAGGCCTGCGCGGCCTCGGAGAACCTGCGCTGGGTCCTCCATAACTGTTACCGGCATCACGACAACATGCGTACAATTTATTGTAACTTGGGTAAAACTCAGATAATCGCTGTGTGATCCCTGTAAACTGTTCCGGCACCTGCTACATTGGGCACCCGCAACCCTAAGTCAGATCGGAACCACGGCTGCATGCACGCACCCCTAAATCCGACAACTGATCTTACCTTTGCGCGGTAAATCCTATGCACACGTGTATGTACGCCTGCCTCAGGGTGGCAGATAGTATGAGGGCTTTGCGTGGCCATTCCCACGCCGAAGGTTGCGTGCTTGGATCCAAGAATACGTATTGTTCCACGCAATAGTAGGTGTGTAATGGACTGCCTGCCAGCTGTCCCTCGTAATGCCCTTTTGTTCCTTGTTCTTCCTCATTTTCTGCCCCCTGCACAAGCCACGCCCCCACTCTGCGTGGTGTCTCGTGCAAAGCACTCTGCCTCTCGTTGTGATGTACCGAGCCTGCGCGTACGAAACTGAGAAGTAGAGGGCACTCAGACGTCAAACTAATTCATTGTGGAGGCAATGATTTGGAGAATGTACAAGGTCTGTCCCTTTCTTTAATGAGAAAACAAGACATGGGAAAACTAATGGAACTATTTCCTCACACCATCTTTATATTTTCCAATCTCACTCAAGGTCAAAAACGGAGAAGGACCACCAGATGTAATGGTAAAATTGAGAAATCCTGGAGAAATGTTAATAAAGCAGTTTCAGCATTCGTGATAGACCACAACCAATTATGGATTTCGAACAACAACCTACAGTTCAACATGGCCAATTTCTGTAGACATGACGGAGTACACCTAACTGATGAAGGAAATGCAGTGTTCCTTCATAACATCAAAACAGTACTCCTGATGTGCTAAAGTTCTACACTCAGTGTACCCAAAACAGTCCTTTTAAGGACTACCCATCATACATGAATACACAAATACAATAAATAATAATAATTTTTTTTATTATACCCGTTGCTACAGTTCATTGACTTTTACCATAACTGCGGTTACAAAAAGTCAGTTAAAAGGGGGACTGACTTCAAGTTTTATGCTACAATCCAACTTAAATGATCAATACAGTACACTACTCATGTACTTATGTAAAGTAACTGAAAATAAGAAAGCATAGGAAAATACAAAACAATAAACTAGATAGGCAAACATTTCACAGCCACACAATATAATACCATAAGTGAGAGTACACATCCTAAAATACATTGTATGGCACATCTAAAACTAGACTACAGTTGCTCCTTTTTATATTAATTTTTTTAACTATTTTCTTCTATTTTTCTCCGGTCTCACATGCTCAAAAGTCTGAAAACACACATCCAAAATAAAAAAGACTCTCTAATACCTACCAGGTTACTGACCAAGGACAGTGATTGTTCACCCCGACATCACTATACCTATCCAAATAACTTTCGAAAATAAATGAACTACAGACACCCCCAGAAATATAGCCACAAATACAGAACTTATTATACCACGGGTATCTGTAGTCCTTCATAGCCTCGGATATAGCTGCAAATATCGGCAAAACGACCAAAAAAAGAAATACTTTCTTGCCCCAGGCCATCACCAAGTGCCCCCTCATCTGTGCCAGCTCCTCCTACTTCCTGGATGGCCTCCTCACACTCCCTGCCCACTCCAAATCACACGCTGCATCAGTGATGCAGTTTGTTTTCAGATGTCGGCTATTTGCGGTTAGAGCGGAGGCTACAGAAAGCTTTGTGCTGCAAACTCAGTCTCTGGACCGCCTCCAACTCCCAAAGGTCACTCGGTGCCCTCTAGCCATCCCCCATCTCTACCCTGATGGCATGTGTATGTTTTTTGACCAGCCTATAGCTTTTTACTGCATTTCATTTCCCAATAACCTCGGTTATAACTGCGAATATCTCTTGCATCGGGAGAAAAACAAGACGGCGGTCATTTCACTTCTTCATTTCTGAAAATCATGATCTTGCAATGCACCATGGAAGATATCTCTATTTTTGGGGGTTAAGAGGGCACCCCCTTCTCTTTCAAATATTTAAAAAACCACTGCACAGAATAACCCCAAAGCATGCATACCGTGCAAGTCAACACTTCATGACCAAGTTGATTTGGACCTAGTCCAAATCCGTCCAGAGGTTTGGGCTGTACGCTTTGGCAACACACTTTGGGCAAAAACTGACCTTTTTTGTTAATGAGAAAATAAATAGGAAGTTTGGAAAAAATATTTTTTTAATTTTTTAATGAATCTTTACGAAACTTTGCAGTCTTGGAGCAGGACACAGACTTTTAATCAATTTTGAAATTTTGGTCTAATCTGTTACTCAAATCAAAAGATATTAACAATAGAATTTTGAGGGTTTCCTATGTGTCTTTGACACACCTTAACTATAGGGCGGCTATTTCCATCCTATAATGTGTATATAAATATATACATATATATATATATGTATATATTTATATTAGATGGCCTGCGGTAGCGGACATGTAGTTATGGTTAAGTTGCTAAACCCATAGGAAGATCACTTTTTGGGTGGCTTATAACTTCGCTCCCCCTGGACGAATCGTCACCAAACTTTGGAAAACAAGTATATGGCCCACTCTGAATTTATTTGCAATGTTTGGTGAGGTTTGGTTAAGAGGGGGCAAAGGTATAGGGGGTCCCAAAATGTCTTTGTTTCCCATAGACTGAATGGAGAAAATGTTTTGCTCACGCCTACAGCCCAAACCACTGGACGGATTTTCATTTGCGGCAGGAGTGGCAGCTTAGTCCCAAAAGCGTGCTTTTGTAAATTTGGTGAAAATCCTTCCAGTGTTTTCTTTTAAAACGACCAAAAAAAGGAGCTAAAAAAATTAGTGATATCTATATCCACTCCGCGGACACACTTCCCTGTTCGCTCCGCTGACCGGACCGATTGGCTTAGAATGCAACGTGGTGTCCGCGGACATTGGACGCGCCATTAATTGGATGGTGAAAAGCGTGAAGTGCGTCAGATTTTTGGAAACGCCCGCCATCTTGATTTCGCATACAGCGGCCGCTGTCTGCGGACATCACTGTAAAACATATTAAAAAACACAACATTGCACTTATCAAACGTATTAAATAATCTCTGGCGAGGTGAGGGGTGATGAGGATGGGATGGGATATGGCTGTAAGAAGCAAAAAAACTGGTATTTTTCACTGTGAAAGTCCGCTAACCTTCCTGAGAAGGTCGCAGACACCTCAGCATTACAGGGTTGGTGAAAAGTAGTTGGAAACTTTAACTGAAAAATGGTGCTCATTGATGCATCACTGCTCTAACGTTCACTCATGGACAGAAAACCAACATTTTTACAAATGTGAACATGGACCTTTAACGACGGAGCAGCAACGCAAGAAAAAGTGGTTGGTTCCATCTTCACCTGCACACAAAGCTCTTGAGAAGATCGTGTTTGATAAAACTCTATCAAGGGATCTGAAGGGACTCACAGAATTATGTCACACAGGAGATTTAGAGATGTTCCACAATATGTGCCTAAAGTATCGGCCCAAGAGATTGCATTTTAGTATACAGGGTATAGAATCTCGTACACTACTCATGTTTTTAGCGCATAACGAGAACATAGGCAGACAACAATCTAGAACTGCTGGCAAATTTGGGATGCTTCGATACGAAATGGCCCTTGGAAAAAGAACCAAAAAGTGGGTGGTCAAGCTAATATAGCAGGAAATGGAATTCGATTTCGTGAAAGATCTGATTTTGACTGTGTAGGTCGTGCATACTCATGGAATCGTTCGTGGTTTAGTTCCTAAGACACATACATTGCCACAGTACATTGCAAACGTGCCCTGTCCACCGAAAGCAAAACTCGTGGAACAGTTTGCATCCCGATACAAATGATTTTCAGCTATTTGTATGTTCAACAATTTTGATACATTGTACATGCCCAATGGAAAACATATGTAACTTGAATTCCAAAGCTATCAAAAGTATAAATTGTCTAAATAAAGCATATACAAAGATGTCTTTCCAGATGTACCCTGTTTGTCAATTTCTGTTGCAAGAGATGTCCGTTTGAACACTCCATATTAGGTATATGGGAGGTGATTTTGAGGTGGTGCGGGGGTAGGGTCTGAAGGTGTAAGGTCCTCAAAATACAAAATGCTGACAGGTGGATTATGAATTCCGAGTGTTTCCATAAAATGCGAAAATCTCTGGAAATTTCGCGCAGTATTGCTGTATGCAAGCAAACAATTTGTTTGTTTTTCCTAAATATTCCTGGTGCTACAGTGGTGCACGCGGGAATCGATGCTGTGGGCCTCAAGGTCAATGCCTTGCACTGCCTAATCCCTCGTGTCCTACCAAGCTACTTTGTCACTTCCATTTACGAAAAGCAAGCTAGGCATAAGCCCCTATTGTATTTTGTCCTTGGAAATAAAGGGAGTTTTCGTAAGGAAAGGAAAGGAATGGGGTGAGGTATGTAAAAACGTCACACATGATAAGGGTCAGCATTCGAAAACTGGACAAAGTAACATTTAATTTCATATGCTGAAAATCATTGATCTGAACAGAGACTCCGTGTTACGCCAAGAGAATGGAAATGCCTATTATTATGTACGTTTTACTGTTGACAAATATGTAGACAAAGGAGTCAAGGTTTCATTTTATGACCGGTATGGATGGCTGGCTAACATTGCAATGGCTTGTTGGTTTTGCCAATTGGTGAGGAGACTCAGAAGCAACCGGTGTGTTCTTGTATTTGTCCCATGGCACATGGGCAGTCCAGCACCGAAATGCATGCAGTCCACGTCTGTGTTCGCACAGGTTCCACCAATGCCCAATTCTAGGCTAATGTTACGTTAAAATGCTGTTCATGTATTATTCAAATTCATCAGTCAACTTCAACTTCCGCATAGGCCTCCAATTGCAAGCTAAACACCCTGCATAACACTAACCTCTCAATCACATCGTTAACTCCAACTAGCATGTTGTTTTTTCTCTTTTTTTGCACTGTTTCTCGTTTGTGTTCATCCTTATTTTTCACACGGTGCATAAATAATGGTTTGATTAAAACTGATTTAAAAACGGCTACTGAGACTTATTTCTGTTATGTTTTCTACACAGCCACATCCTGCCCTACTGCAAATGTCATCATTTCCAAATACCAATTGATGGCTTCCTCGCCGGCAGTTGATGATACACCTAAATGGTTGGATGAGCATAACGCTGTTTTGGGATGATTGATTCGGGCCCATATGCCCTTTCGCAGTACCGGCAATAAGGAGTACCTTGACATCATTTACGGTGGTGTAGCAACAAGCTGATGCTGAAGCCTTGCAAATTACAGTGCCTCCATCCAATGAGCTTATAGCCAAAGGAACACTGTGTATCGAGAACAAAGAAATAAAAATAAATGTGGTTGCATTTGGAAATCGGCAGATGTTCTCAGAGCGTTTATTGTGAAATAAAAGCACATTCTAAATTACAGACTATTGCGGTTTCATTTAAAGGTAGTGTTTTGTATTCAGAATGGTGACGCGCTGTGCTGTGAAAGGATGTGTGTTGATATTCCAGGTTCTGCGTCACATGACGTCTGAAGGTAGGTGTTGATTGCCTGCGTTTGTCTACGCTGTACAGTAGCGTCATGGATATAGAGGGAGAATATCGCTAGGAATGGTGATGTGAGCTTGAGGGGCGCGGACTATGCTTTAGTGCTGAAAGGGTACTTGAGGTTAGAGCGATTCAGCAACGGATAGGATTAGCATAAAAAGGCCGCGCCCTGCTGCCTGATTTCGCATATGTAAAAGTGAGGAAAACCACGGTAAGGTGTAAAGGCTGGAGGGAGGTCTGTACTTCTGCTCTCTATATGGCAGAGAAGAGGCACAGAGGACCCCAGCCAAGATTCTCTATAGGGTAGCGCTGGTCGAGCAATCAAGGCCTAGCTTCTAAGGAGGTGATGCAGGCTGGTTTCTAAGTACAGTGTAGTCCCCAAGCCCCCACAAAAGAATGTCCACACACTGTTTTAGTTAAAACACAGTGTTTATATAATTAATATTCAAGGTTATGTACACTATCACAATAACTTACTTTGCGCTCCGAAAAAATCAACAATGATAAATATATACAGTTCTAAAGTGGTACCACAAGTATTATCGGATCTCATTAAAGTTCATCAACTATACTGTCAAAATGCATCAATGAGGTGCATAGTGCATTCAGGGCAATCGCTCCTCTCCAGACACTCACAACAAGTTATGTGTATTGGGACAGGTACCCAGCCAATCAACACTCCACACTGCATTCATACCAGTTTCGGGCAGGGCTGTCTCAGTCATTGTGTCAAACACCAGATACTAGACACCCACAACACAGAATGCGTATTCGTCACACACTCCATTCACCCAGGTCCCACCCACAGGGTGTACCCACAACATACAGTCACTGGGAAGGCTCCAGCCAGTCTGGCCTGGACTTCACAACAACACCATATATGAAACTTCCACCCAACAGCCGGTCAGGGGGAAGGGACAGAGCCAGAGCATCCCAGCACTTTGGGAAAACAAGGTAACAGGCAATAGAAAGCAAGAGGCCACGGGGGCCATCTTGTTTCCTATCAGGAATCAACTAATCCCAATGACAGGGCCCGGGTATCCCAAAATGGAGGGTACTCAGAGCACCTGTCAAATTCAGCATGGTGCTGCCACCAGCCCGTACCCTGCTCTGTGGGCCACACACAGGTACCCAAAAACATACACTAGGGGCACAGGGTTGGACCCCCACCCATGGGTGAAAAAGGGTATCCCATGGGTCTGTTCACCAAACCAAAAGAGAGAGCTGCACCAACAGGAGTCCCACATAAACTCCTGTGCGGAAAACATGACAGAACACATGATAAAAAGCAGTAAAGGTCAAGGATATGGAGGCCCTGTCCCTCCGATGCATTTCCAGCATCACATAAGGTGCATAGGAACAGTTTTTACGATCGATCAACGTATGCTTAAATACACATGCCCGGACGATTGGGACAATAATATTTCTGAGCGGAGTACTTCTTTAATGAAACTGCATGAAATGTAGCAAATTTATTCCCGACCGACTTCTAAATGAGTTTGCAAAGTTTTGTGGGATTCTGTCAAGAGGGGGCAAAATTAGAGGGCAGGTAGCAAAATAGTGTAAAGGCTTATAAATGAGGAGCCATTTGAAGAATATACAATTAATTTGGCAAACTACTAACAGATCGATATATAAATGTTTCTGCAAAGTTTGGTGGGATTTTGTCAAGAGGGGGCAAAATTAGAGGGGGGTCCAAAAATAATGTAAAAGCTTATGAATGAGGTGCCATTTGACAAATCTATACTTACTTTGGCGAACTGATAATCGATATAGATATAAAAGTTTTTGCAAAGTTTGGTGTGATTTTGCCAAGCAGGGGTTAATATTAGAGGGGGGGTCCCAAAATATTGTAAAAGCTTATAAATGTGGTGCCATTTGACAAATGTACACAAAGGTTTGTAAAAAGATCATGGATCTAGATATAAATGTTTTCGTAAAGTCAGAAGGGATTTTGTCAAGTGGGGGCTAGGTTACATGACGATTGTATGTGCATAAATTTGACACTTTGAAAAAATAAAACGTGGGTGGATTTCCAGCAAACTTGTGTAAGGAACATTGACAAGGACCTGGAAGCATGGTCTTGCAAATGTTCCCTTTTTTTATTTTTTGACAAGTGTCACAATGCAGGTACAAAAAATTGTGATATAAATTTGGTGAATGAGGTGTAGCCTAAGCCATGGGCAGTGGCCAGATTGTTCGGGTCATGGAATAAGGTCATGATCAGACAATTTGGCTACTGGCTATGACCACGAGGGACAACCTATGGGGTTGAAGTGGCCATGTCCACCTGGGACTGGCTTTGTGTCACGACCTTATCACCGTGGCCCTCATTACAAGTCAGGCGTTAAGGGGTTAACGGCGCTGTAAAGAGCGTCGGCGCCGTTAAACCCTTAACGCCTGATTCACACTTTAACGCCTGCTTTTTGAAGGCGTTAAAGTCCAAGGCGCTAAGCGACCTTGGTGCTAATTACGGCACCGTAATTTACGGTGCCGTAATTAGCGCCTTCCCCATCCCCAGTATGCCCTATGGGGCAAAGATGGGAATGGGGAAGGGCAAATGGTGAATGGGGAATTACCGCCCCACTCACCTTGGAATGGGGCGGTAATTCCGCGGAATCCGGCATGGATCATGGTGCTAATAGCACCATGGTCCACCGCCTGACTTGTAATGAGGGCCCATAATATGTTATCGGGAACCGAAAGGTCCTATTTGGCCCCTCTTGGATCCCTTGGAGTCAATCCTGGCGCCGTTGTCATCGGACTCACAGACCAGATACAGTTTTTAATGGGCAATGGACAAACATGGCTGCCCCCACGAGGACCAATGGGGAACTGCAACTAGCAGGCTAGCATCCTTGGCCGGGGCCCGCCCCGAAGGCACCTGGGATACCTGCTGGGTGTTTAAACCACACCCGGCTTGAGGCACGCGCTTCGCGTTATCCTGCTCTAGCAGCGTGACGTTCACCCGGTCCTGCTCAGCATCCTGGCCGGCACGAGCGACCAAGACAAGAACCACAGCCACCCTTACCTGCCCAGCTTCAGCTACTATCCAACCAAAGTCTTCCAGGACATCCACATCTTCCTCCGGCAACATCCTTGGAAAGAAAGGCGTGCACAAGACATCAAGTGAGCTTACCTACCCAACCCACCAGAAAGGCCACCGCCACCCGAACTCATCCATCGGCTTTGGGTTTCGATCGATCTCCTCCTCCAAGATTCTCCCGACCTGCAAGGAACAACAGCACAGGTTAGCCAACTTGCAAGGACGCTCACAGCGCCACATTCAGCGCATCCTTACCTTTTAGAGCTCTGCCTCCAGCATCAGCTCGCTGCCATTAGCATTTACAAGATAGGCAGAGAAGGTTATTTGGAGCATCAATCAATACAGACATTATTCTTAATACGAAAAGACTTACCTGAAAAGTACTGGAGTCGCAGCCGGACTGGACTCCAGGCCCTCGCCAGTGAAGTAACTCGGCGGAACGGTGCCACTGACGATGCACCCCTGCCCAGCAAGGCAGGACAGAGAGTGCATCTTTACGAAAACCAAGGTGAGAGAAGTCCCAAGGGGAACTCCGGGAGGTGGGGGTTCGAGGGAAAGAATGGTAGTTAAATTCCATCTCATGTCTTCTAGAACGGATCCCAGGCAGCACGATTCCCTGAGAAGGTGCGGTGTCACCAGAAACATTCTGGGCCAGTCAAAGGGGCGTCCCTGTGGATACAAGGTGAGCGTTACACTTTGTGGTAAAGTTATTCGAAATTGGGATAGGTTTGAAAGGGAAGAAAAATGTGATTGTGGTAATATGATCATAGGATTCTCTTTTCGCCCTCTGTAGGCTGCCATGGAAAGGGAAGAGGGGCTCTGTACGGAACCCCACCTTCCCTTTCCATGGTGGTTGTAAAGAGTGGAGGGGTGTCTGTACTCCTGCTCTCTATATGGCAGAGGAGAGGCACAGAGGACCCCACCCAATATTCTCTATAGGGTAACGCTGGTCGAGCAATCAAGGCCTAGCTTCTCAGGAGGTGATGCAGGCTTGTT
Source organism: Ambystoma mexicanum (assembly GCF_040938575.1). Classification (NCBI taxonomy): domain Eukaryota; kingdom Metazoa; phylum Chordata; class Amphibia; order Caudata; family Ambystomatidae; genus Ambystoma; species Ambystoma mexicanum. Next base: position 144,914,423 of record NC_090923.1, on the reverse strand, counting down.
CTTAAGTAGAGTGTAGTCCCCAAGCCCCCACAAAGGAATGTCCACACACTGTATTAGTTAAAACACAGTCTTTATATAATTAATATTCAAGGTTATGTACACTATCACAATAACTCACTTTGTGCTCAGAAAATCCACAATGGCAAATATATACAGTTCTAAAGTGGTACCACAATGATTATCAGATCTCATTTAAGTGCATCAACTTTACAATGGTCAAATGTCACACAGATCAAGGAATACAAGTAACCAACACTAGATATAGGAGAAAAGCAGTTGGTTAGAACAATGGGCAGAATATTGACCCCTACCAACTAGGCACAATTCTGTGTGGAGATCCCCCACCTGGGCAACGTGTAAATTAAGATATCATACAAGCCCAGTCCATATATGGTTCACAAGAGTCTTATTTCTTTCTAAAATAGTTCTACCACCCGAATGTACCTGGAATAGCAGAGTTTGTCGTCGGGTCGTTGACGGATACTTCTTGAGCAGCTCCCTTTAATTCAGGAGCCACAGATCGTCGAGATCCCACAAGAGGGTTTAACGACAACGGTGAGGTGTCAGCTTCGTTCCTAGCGGTGCTCGTCGACGATGGAGCATTGGCTTCCTGCAAGGAAGAGGCGTGCGGGGCACCTCAGTGATGATAGTTCAGGACCGCAAAGAGTTTGAAGAACTGTGGCCCAGCAAGGGTGTCGAGTCGTCGGCGTCTCTGTGGTATTTAGGTGGTGGGAAACCCACTGGCGGGTGCTCCTCGGCGCGTCAGTGGCCTCGGCTTTCTCCAGCAGGACAAAGCGGTCGACGGTGCAGGCGAGAGCCTCCTTGGATCAAATATTACTTAGGCAAAGGGAGCACGCCGGCTCCGGTCGCGACAGCAATCATCGACGGTGATGGACAACAGTGTCCAGGCACTTCTCCCTGTGATTCCGCAGTGGTCCCCGTCTCCGGTTGGCAGCCTGTTGTAGGTCTGTCTACCAGGGAGTGCTGGCAAAGATTAGCAGTGCACGATGGTCCCTCATAGCTCGGGAAGAGGGCGCCTAACCAGGTCCTCTCTGGGTCTGTCCTTGGAGACACAACAGCTTTCAGATTGGTGAAGTAGAGCAGCAGCAGGACTTCTCTTCCAGCTGGGGTTCAAGGTTAAGCTTCAGTTTCAATTCCAGTTTCTCTTCAGATTCTGAAAATGAATTCTAGCAGTGAGAGGTCCCCAGATATACTAGTTGATCTCCCCTTCATTCTGCTGGGTCACACTCAAAAAAACAATCGGTCAGAAGGGCATTCGTGCAGGCAGGCAGCCAATCAGGTGCATAGTGCATTCAGGCCATTCACCTCTCTCCAGACACTCATAACAAGTAATGTGTATTGGACAATACCCAGCCATTCAACACTCCACACTGCATTCATACCAGTTTCGGGCAGGGCCACCTCAGTCATTGTGTCAAACACCAGAAACCAGCCATCCACAACAAGAAGTACATATTGGTCACACACTCCATTCACCCAGGTCCCACCCACAGGGTGTACCCACAACATACATTCACTAGGAAGGCTCCAGCCAGTCTGGCCTGGACTTCACAACAGCACCATATATGGAACTTCCACCCAACAGCCAGTCAGGGCTTGCCAGGACTTTGGGAAAACAAGGTAACAGGCTATAGAAAGCAAGAGGACACAGGGGCCATCTTGTTTCCTATCAGGAATCAGCTGATTCCAATGGCAGGGCCTGGGTATCCCAAAATGGAGGATACTCAGAGCACCTGTCGAATACAGCATGGAGCTGCCACCAGCCCATACCCTGCTCTGTGTGCCACACAGGGTGCCCAAAAACATACACTAGGGGCACAGGGTTGTACCCCCACCCATGGGTGCCATGAGGGTATCCCATGGGCCTGTACACCAAACCCCAAAGAGAGCTGCACCGCCAGAGGCCCACATGAACTCCTGCGTGGAAAACACGACAGAGCACACAATAAAAAACAGTAAAGGACAAGGATATAGAGGACCTGTCCCTCTGATGCATTGCCAGCATCACAGTCACCCCCCCCAGACTGAGGTTAGGGTGCCTAATCTCCCAAGAGATAGGCACCCTCATCCAGACAGTCAACATACCTTCTGGAAAAGCCATCTGCATTATTGTGACTTTTCCATGGTCTATGCTTTATGGTAAAGTCTAGCCCTTGCAGGCTAATGGACCGCCTGAGCAGTTTTGGGTTTTCACCCTTCATCTGCATAAGCCACTTCAGGGGCTTATGATCTGTTTGTACCTTGATGGTGGACCCTGTAAGGTAGGGCCTAAAACGTATAAGGATCCAAATTATGCTAAAACATTCCTTTTCAACAGTAGCCCACCTAGGTTCTCTACCCTGGAGTTGTCTACTGATGAATATGATAGGATGATCCCTCCCTTTGTCATCTAACTGGGACGCAACTGCTCCAATTCCGGTGTCGCAGGCATCCGTCTGGACGATAAAGGGTCGGCTGTAGTCAGGCGCACACAACACAGGTGCCCTACACAGATTTTCTTTCAAGCCATCAAAGGCCCTCTGACAGTCTTCCGTCCAATTAACCTTCCTAGGTTGTTTGGTTGATTTCAGAGCTGTCAGAGTGGCCGCTATGGTTCCATAGTCTGCCATGAAATTGCAATAATACCCAGTGAGGCCCAAAAAGGCTCTCACCTGGGTTTGAGTAGTGGGAGTCTCCCAGTCATGTACATCCTGTACTTTACTGGGCAGAGGTTGGATTTGACCCCCTCCTACCTCATGACCATGATACGTGACTTTCCCCTGAGCTATCTGGCACTTGGTGGCCTTGATAGTGAGGTTAGCCCTTTTCAAGGCCTGCAACACCTTATCCAGATGTGTCAAATGCTCTTCCCAGGTGGAACTGTAGCCGGCAATGTTGTCTAAGTAGGCCACACAAAAGGCCTCCAGCCCTCTGAGTGCATGATTGACTTTTCTCTGGAAGGTGGCAGGGGCATTCTTCAACCCAAAGGCATAACCCTAAACTGGTAGAGTCTCTCTGGTGTTGAGAACACCATCCTTTCCTTGGTCCGTCAGAGCTATTTGCCAATAGCATGAGGTAAGGTCAAAGGTGCTCACAAATTTTGTAGCACCGATGGTGTCAACAAGCTTATCAGCCCTGGGCAATGGGTGCGCGTCAGTTTTGGTGACGGCATTGACTCCTCGGTAGTCCACACAGAACCTCCAATCCTTGGTACCTGCCTGGGAACTTGCCTTGGGGACAAGGACCACTGGACTGGACCATGTACTGGTTGAGAGTTCAATAACACCCAGATCCAACATCTTGGCGACCTCAGCCTGGATGTGTTTCTTAACGGTATCTGACATACGGTAGCACCTGCTTTTGACAGGCACACTGTCACCATTGTCAATGTCGTGCCTGCACCAAGGTGTAAGGCCTGGTGTCAGTGAGAACAGAGAGGCATATTGCCGGAGCAAAGCCCTGCAAGCCTTCTGCTGCTATGTTGTCAGATGGGGAGAGAGATGTACTCCCTCCACTGAGCTATCCTGAGGGTTGCTATGCAGCAAATCAGGAAGGGGCTCACTCTCATCCTCTTCTTGCTCTGAAGCTAGCAAGAGACATGAGACTTCTGCTCGCCTGTGGAAAGGCTTGAACCTGTTAACATGGAATACCTGAGGGGCTACCCCAGGGACTCCATGTCCACCAGATAATTGACTTCGCCCATCTTGGAGATGTTCCAGAAGGGTCCAGTCCACTTGTCTGCCAAAGCTCTGGGCTCGGTAGGCTCCATCACAAGGATTTCCTGTCCCGGAGTCCAATCCACTTGCGAGGCTTTAAGGTCATGCCAATATTTATTCAGTTCCTGGCTGGCCTAGAGATTTGCTGTCGCTTGACCCATAATCTGTGTCATTCTCCGTCTGAGGCCTAACACATAGTCCCCCACTTGCTTGGCGGGACCTGGAGGAGTGGCCTCCCAACTTTCTCTGATCAAGGCAAGGGGCCCCCTCACCGGATGTCCAAAGAGTAACTCAAAGGGGCTGAAACCAACACCCTCTTGAGGTACCTCTCTGTAAGCGAACAGCAGGCATGGCAGGAGGAGATCCCATTTCCTTCTTATGGGCTCTTCCAAAGCGCCTAACATACCCTTGAGAGTTTTATTAATTCTCTCAACAAGACCATTGGACTGGGGATGGGAAGAGGTGGTGAACTTGTAGGTTACCCCGCACTCTTTCCACATGGTTTTCATGTAACTAGACATGAAGTTGGATCCTCTGTCAGAGACAACCTCCTTGGGGAATCCAACATGTGTAAAAATGCCCAGGAGAGCCCTGACAACTACCTTGGCAGTAATAGTCCGAAGGGGTATAGCCTCAGGGTACCTGGTGGCATGATCAACCAAGACCAGGATGACCTGATGTCCACCTGAAGTGGGTGGGTCAAGGAGACCGACAATGTCGATGCCCACCCTCTCAAATGGTGAGCCAACCACTGGCAATGGTTGCAGCGGGGCAATGACAATGCCTCCAGTCTTGCCAGACAACTGACAAGGTGGGCAGATCCTGCAGTGGGACTCCACTTCTACTCCCATCCAAGGCCAGTAGAAATGGGCAGAGAACCTCTGCTTAGTCTTCTTGGTACCAAGATGACAAGATAAGGGTACCTCATGCGCCAACTGCAGTAGGAAGGGCCTGTAAACCTGGGGGTACCACCAACCTCTTGAGGGGACCAGGTTCAGGTTTAGTAGGCTCACTAACAAGGCGCACACCCTCCCAATAGATCCAGAATGTCCTAGGCAAATCTCCTTGTGCCTGGGACAGGGCCTGTTTTCTCAGACCCTCGAGAGAGTGGCACTCTCTCTGTCCCTTACAGAAGTCCGCCCGGGAGGGTCCCCCTTCAGCCAGCAGGCATTGAAGATCAGGGTGGTCTTTCGGGTTGAGAAACTCTCTGACAGGAGTCTCTTCGGTCTCTTCTCCCTCAGGAGTTGAGCTTGGGGTTTCCACTGGACCCAGCCCGTCCGGAGCATGGATCCCAATGGGTGCTGTAGGAACAGCAGGAAGAGAAGGAGTCCCCTTCACAGAGGTGGCCTTCTTTTTCTTCCGTCTTCTTGCCTTAGGCCTCGCCTTTGGCTCTGGTACCTGACTCACAGCCAGACCCTGTGTCACCTGTTTCCTAGTGACTGCAGCAGCAGTCAGGGGTAGACCTTCCTAGATCAACCCCAACTCTACTAGATCATTTCCTAACAGAATGGTAGCAGGGAGATTGCCCTGAACCAGGACAGGAAGCTTGGCTGTCTTGTCTCCAATCATGAGTGTGACTAAGGCTACAGGTGATATTTAGGGAGGCCCACAAGCTAACCTGGTGGTTCTCAGAGGAGCACCTACATAATTCTCTGGCTTGAGCAGGGTCCTGTCCACCATTGTCATGCGTGCCCCAGTGTCTCTCAAGCCAGTAGAAGGCTGGCCATTCAAGAGGACACTTCTCAAAAACCTACGGGTGTTCTGTGGGATAGTCGCCAGTACTTCTGCATACTGGTCCCAGTCCCCAAGGGACACTAAGGAAATCTCTACAGGAGCACCAAAGGTGATCCCTGTAGAGGAGGGGTGGACAGTGGCCTCCACCTCAGACATGGGGTAAGGGTAGCTCAGGCTGACAGCCTGTACTCCAAGTGCCTTACCTTTACACTTGGAGTCACCCTTCTTGTGATCTAGAGCCCCACATTCACAACAGGTGCCAGGAATGTGGGGTCAGTACTGGAACCACTGGGAGCCTGCTTTGCAGCAGCTGGACCACTACTCTTATTCCTACCAACAGATGACTTATCCCCACTAGATTCTTGGGTCTTAGGAGAGGAAGGTTTTGGTTTACCCGACTGTGATTGCTTCTGGGACTCCTCAGCTTTCTGAGAGGTCCCCTTTTCTTTGTCCTGTCCTTCCCACTGAGTCCTTAGGGGATGCCCGGTGGGAGACCCACGTGTCAGCCAGCCTGGCCAGTGTAAAGGGATCCAAAATGTTCTGGTCAGCAACATACTGACGCAGCTCTGGTGAACACGCTTCAGAAAAATGCTCAAAAAACAACAGGTGGGACAACTGAACAAACGTTTTCACTTTGTAACCATCAATCCACCCCATCATGTTCATGTGCGCTGCACTTACAGGGTCAACCCAAGATACAGTCTCTCTCTTCTTAAAATCCCTGAACCTTTCAAGGTATTGGGTAGGTGTCTTGCCAAACTTCGCAAACTTCATGCACTCATACTGACCCTTTCTTCCACACTCAGTTTCAGAATACAGTCATATCCAGTCTGAGGCACTCTGCTTAACAAACACTTGGCCCAATCTCGCTTATCAACCTCATGAATTGCACAGCCATCTCAAACGCTTCAATCCACTGGAGGATATCAGAACCCTCCACAAACACATTAAACAAATCTTTTATAAACTTGATGGCTGGGGACCTAGCGCTCTCAACTAGTTTAGCTGAAGTTTCCACTCTAGCTTTCTCTAGCTGGATTCTCTGGTACTCAGTGTCCCTATCTTTGAGTATCACTTGCTGTGCCAACTCCTCTTTCTTCAACTCAGCTTCTGTTGCCAACTTTTTGTATTGAAAGGCTAACTGTTCCTGTTGAAGCTCCAATTTTCAGATTTTCCCCCTGAAGAGCAGTGCTGGAGAGCAGTGCTGGGGTTTGGAACAGAGGCAGCAGGAATGGTGGCATTCCCAGAATCAGATTCAGCAACAACCCCAGGGGCAGAGTCCTCATTGGTTGCATCCCCCCGTTCAAGAGTTTCACCATCAGTCTGGTAGTCCACCAGGGCAGCTATCAGCTCAGCCCTAGACTTATCCACAAAGTCTAACTCCCTGGCTTCACAAGCACTCTGGAGAGCCTCTAAGCTCATTCTAGTCAATTTACCATTTGCAAGAGACACCATTGCTAGTAATGCAGTTATCTTATACACAACTAAACCTCAATTTAACAAAGTGCAGATATTTTGCAAGTCGCACGGTTATACACTGATTCTTAAAACCATAAGCATCCCACCACTGCCACCAGTGTAAAGACTGGATGGGGGTGTCTGTACTCCTGCTGTCTATATGGCAGAGGAGAGGCACAGGGGACCCCACCCAAGATTCTCTATAAGGTAGCGCTGCTCGAGCAATCAAGGCCTAGCTTCTCAGGAGGTGATGCAGGCTGGCCCTTAAGTACAGTGTAGTCCCCAAGCCCCCACAAAGGAATGTCCACACACAGTATTAGTTAAAACACAGTCTTTATGTAATTAATATTCAAAGTTATGTACACTATCACAATAACTCACTTTGTGCTCAGAAAATCCACAATGGCAAATATATACAGTTCTAAAGTGGTGCCACAGTTGTTATCAGATCTCATTTAAGTGCATCGACTATACTGTGGTCAAATGTCACACAGATCAAGGAATAAAAGTAAGCAACAAAGGATACAGGAGAAAAGCAGTTGGTTAGAACAATGGGCAGAATATTGACCCCTACCAACTAGGCACAATTCTGTGTGGAGATCCCCCCATCTGGGCACCGTGTAAATTAAGATATCATACAATCCCAGTCCATATATTGTTCACAAGGGTCTTATTTCCTTATCAAAATAGTTCTACCACCCCAATGTACCTGGAATAGCAGAGTTTGTCGTTGGGTCGTCGACGGATCCTTCTTGAGAGGCTCCCTTTAATCCAGGAGCCACGGATCGTTGAGATCCCACGAGGGAAAGGGTTGAATGACGACAATGAGGTGGCAGCTTCGTTCTTAGCGGTGCTCATTGACCACAGAGCATTGGCGTCCTGCAAGGAAGAGGCATGCGGGGCACCTCAGTGACGATAGTTCAGGACCGCAAAGAGTTTGAAGAACTGTGGCCCAGTTAGGGCGTCGAGTTGTCAGTGCCTCTGTGGTCTTTAGGTGGTGGGAAACCCACCGGCGGATGCACCTCGGCGTGTCGGCGGCCTCAGCTTTCTCCGGCAGGACAAAGCGGTCGACAGTGCAGGCGAGAGAGGCCTTGGATCAAATATTACTTAGGCAAAGGGAGCATGGCGGCTCCGGTCGGCGACTTCGGTCATCATCGGTGATGGACAACAGTGTCTGGGCGCTTCTCCTTGTGTTTCCGCGGTGGTCCCCATCTCCGCTCGGCAGCCTGTCGTAGGTCTGTCTACCAGGGAGCGCTGGCAAAGATTAGCAGTGCACGATGGTCCCTCGTAGCTCGGGACTAGGGCGCCGAACCAGGTCCTCTCTGGGTCAGTCCTTGGAGACACAGCAGCTTTCAAGTTTAAGCTTCAGTTTCAACTCCAGTTTCTCTTCACCTTCTGAACAGGAATTCTAGCAGTGAGAGGCCCCCAGATATACTAGTTGATCTCCCATTCATTCTGCTGGGTCACACTCAGGCAACCAATCGGTCAGAAGCTCATTCATGGAGGCAGGCAGCCAATCAGGTGCATAGTGCATTCAGGCCATTCACTTCTCTCCAGACACTCACAACAGGTTATGTGTATTGGGACGAGTACCCAGCCATTCAGCACTCCACACTGCATTCATACCAGTTTCGGGCAGGGCTGTATCATTCATTGGGCCTCATTACAACCTTGGCGGTAGCCATGCCGCTATTGGCGGCATGGCTGCTGCCGAAATCACCTCCGGGACTGGGTTCCCAGAATGAGGAATTACCATGCCATTCCGAGTTCGGAGGGCCCGGTAATTCCTCCCTCCAAGGACCCTCACCTGGACCTTCCCCATTCCCATTTCAGCCCCCATAGGGCTGAATGGGAATGGGAGAGGGAGCAAACAACGGGCCGATTACGAGTAGGCCCGTTGTTTACTCACTCTTCCCCTCGCGGGACCCGGAAAGCACGCCTGGTTTTACCAGGCGTGCTTTCCGGGTCCCGCGAGGGGACCTCGTAATGTGGCAGAATGAGTTTAACGGGTCCGCATCCTTTTGTGGCACCCGTTAACCCGTCCGCCAGGGTCGTAATGAGGCCATTGTGTCAAACACCAGAAACCAGACATCCACAACAAGAAGTGCATATTGGTCACACACTCCATTCACCCAGGTCCCACCCACAGGGTGTACCCACAACATACAGGGGGTCATTCCGAGTAAGGGACCAGGGTGCTATTCGCTCGCCCATTATTAGCACCTTGCCCATTCCCATTGAGCCCCCTGGGGGCTCAAATGGGAATGGGGAATGGTTGGTTGAATGGGGACTCACCGGGTCCTCCAGGGTCGGAATGACCCGGTAAATCGCCATTCAGCCACACCGGACCCGGGCCTGGCATGGGAGGCAGCCATGGTGCTAATAGCAACATGGCTACCACCCAACTCGGAATGACCCCCACAGTCTTTGGAAAGGCTCCAGCCAGTCTGGCCTGGACTTCACAACAACACCATATATGGAACTTCCACCCAACAGCCAGTCAGGGGGAAGGTACAGAGTCAGAGATTCCCAAACCTTTGGGAAACAAGGTAACAGGCGATAGAAAGCAAGAGGCCACAGGGGCCATCTTGTTTCCTATCAGGCATCAACTGATTCCAATGGCAGGGCCTGGGTATCCCAAAATGGAGGATACTCAGAACACCTGTCAAATTCATCATGGAGCTGCCACCATCCCATACTCTGCTCTGCTCTGTGGGCCACACACAGGTGCCCAAAACCAACATGCACTAGAGGCACAAGTTTGTACCCCCACCCATGGGTGCCATAAGGGTATCCCATGGGTCTGTACACCAAACCAAAAGAGAGCTGCACTGCCAGGAGTCCCACATGACTCCTGCGCGGAATACATAACAGAACACACAATAAAAACCAGTAAAGAACAAGGATACGGAGGCCCTGTCCCTCCGATGCATTTCCAGCATCACAGTGGCCATCTTGGAAAAGGATTTTCCTTCCTACATCGGGACTCCGGAGGCATCCCGGTGTAGGAAGAAAAATCTTTGTTTTAGCACCCTGGGTTTCCGCTTTGGGAACCTAGGGTGCTAATGGCCTTCATCTCCCTTTGCAGGGGCTGGAGTGGAGGGATAATGGTCCGGAGATTTCGTTATCCACCCTCGCTTCACTTGGCCTGGTAACGTGGGCTGTCAAGCCGGTATCCACCGTTCCAGTCTCTGGAACAGGGGTTAAACGCTGCAATATTGCCATTAGCATAACACAAAATGCTAATGGAAATGTTGGAAAATCTTATTGAGTGTATGGCCCTCATTACAAGTCAGGCGGTGGACCATGGTGCTATTAGCACCAGGACCATGGTGCTATTAGCTATTAGCACCATGGTCCATGCCGGATTCCGCCATGGTGGATGGCGGAATTACCGCCCCATTCCAAGGTGAGTGGGGCGGTAATTCCCCATTCACCATTTGCCCTTGCCCATTCCCATTTTTGCCCCATAGGGCATAATGGGGATGGGGAAGGCGCTAATTATGGCACCGTAAATTACGGTGCCGTAATTAGCAACAAGGTCGCTTAGCGCCTTGGACTTTAACGCCTGCAAAAAGCAGGCGTTAAAGTGTGAATCAGGCGTTAAAGGTTAACGGCGCCGACAGCGCCGTTAAACCCTTAACGCCTGACTTTTAATGAGGGCCTATGTACTTTATTGAGAAATAAAAAGTAGATGGAGTCTACACAAATTTTGTTTTAGCTCTATTTTTTTAACTGTGAAAAGTGGTTCCTAAAGGAACATTTCTTTTATTGTTTTTGGGTGGTTTATTTTTGCCACAGAGTTTAGAACGAAAGGTGGGGAGGGAAATCATGGAAGAAGCACCAAACACTAATATGGAGTGGCAGGTGGATAGGGGAAAATGTTGCACATGTGTTATTTCTAAGGTGCTTCATGATTACAGCAGTGGTGGTGTCTGTTGGGGAGGAGGGATGGCATTAGCTGGTTCCATTGTAAGATAAATATCAGTTTTGCTAAAAGTATGTACTGTGGATGAGTAGGGATAGGTGTTGGAGCTGTGCAAGGGAAATTGTGAAGTTGAAAGTTTCCACATCAGTAGCAAATGCAGTTCCGAACTATCTGTGAAGTACCGATTTTATTGTGAAGTGCGGATGGGTTCTCGGCACGTCATCATGCCGCCCGCCAGCGTATGGTCATGTGGCACTGTCTGGAAGTTTTGCAATGAAGTCAGATGTTCATAGATCTCTACGGATGCAAAACTAGTTGAAGTTGTTGCAAAAAGTGTATGAAAAGTTAAAAATGATTCTAGAAGGTGGGAAATGAAAAAGTTTTAAGGTGACAATATGTAAAATGGACAAAACAATATTGCTATATTGGGTAAGTATGATATTAGTAAGTTGTAGGAAAATAGCATGCACTGGTAAAAACCCATGAAATTCAACGAAAATACTTCGGTAAGGGGATGTTATTGTTAAGTTGCACTAATAAAAACCTATGAAATTCAACAAAAAACTTTGTTAATGGGACGTTATGGTTAAGTTGCACTAATAAAAACCTATGAAATTCAGTAAAAAAATGTTAAGAGGATGTTTTGGTTACAAGTAAAATCGAAAAACCCATGAAATTCGCCAGTTATGGTGCTAAGCAACCATAAATTACGCCACCACAGTGCACTGCTAAGACTAACACCCAGGACATCAAAACTGACATCACAAATATCATTGATATACTATTTTAGGGCAAGACCATGTGATATGCAACAAATCTGCCTCAAGTTGTTTACATTTAGGACATGCCACACAGGCAGTGGGGTCAAACTTTCGAACCTTCAATGGAGTTTAATACGGTTGGTGTAAGAAACGATATTGCGGTGCCCAGTGTTTGTAATTTGGGGAGATATATACCGCGACTGGCAACGTGTCTGTTCACATTTCTCATCCTCTATTATTTTAATTGGGGTCTGCCCCACGCAGATCTAACACAGTGCCCCCCCCCCCCCCACTCGCACTGAACACCGCCAAACCCCCTTTGAGTACAAATATACTTTTCTGTCAGTGTAATCCCTTTGTAATGAGTCGCGCGCATCCGTTGCCCCTGGACATCCTTTTGATAACCACTGCTTGTAGGCTGCCATCAATAAGAGTGTTGACAGGGGCATTGGAGATTGCATTTAAGCGCAACTGGTCACATCTGGCAATTAAGTTTCTGTGTAAGGCGTCCTCATGGCGTGCTCTGGCACGGCGATTGCGTGCAAGGGACAGCTCAGAAAGCAGCCCACGCACTAGGGTGCATTAGAGTGCAAGGTTTCAGAGACTCAATACTGATTTATAGTTTTTGGCAGGCACGCATGTGAGGCTTCAGACTATAGGAGACACATATATGTCAGTACTCGGGCTAAGTGAAGCCATCTGCGTCGGCTGTATGTGTCCTGGCAGATGTCTTGACTTTTGCTTGTATCTCTGCCTGCAGAAAGGCGCCTTGCTCATCCTCCTGTGCAGTACTCTTTCCAGAGGCCGCAATACTGCAGGCCCCACTTCAGAACTATATCCCTACCATAGGCCAAAAACAGACACGGTTATTAATTTACATGGTCACCAATATTCTTCAGCCCCACCTTTTGGCAATGAATGACACTCTGTGGCATACTTGTAAAACTGTCCCATCCTGGGGCCACAATCTGGACTGGCTCATTATTACTATGAGCCTCAATACAAGTTTGATAGTACTCCAATTGTAAATCTGCCGGAATACTGCCAAACGAAATTACTGTTACCGCAACTTGGTCTGGTGGAATTACAGCCAGATTAGAAGTGGTGGTATGGAGGTGTTATTCACCATTTATGGAGCCCATAGGACTCAATAGGGATTTCGGCAGAATAACCGTCAATGGCAGCTCTGCTGATTTTGCTGATTGTTCTGATTTTTTACGGTAAGGCAGAGGAATTACATCCAGCATTTTGCTGGAGGTTTTTCCTGCGCCTCACCACCAAAGTTGTAATACGGCAGTGCGGTAATGTGGCTGTCATGCAGTGATAACTGCATTACCACCGTTCTTTCCCGCACCACTGTACTTGTAATGAGGCCCAATGTCCTGCAAGAGACATGTGACGGGGACAGCCTTAATAAACACCTTTGGTCGGTTTCGGGATTTTCACTCTCTATGTGATGTAAAGAATATCGTATTTTACCGGTGTCCGGTCAAAGGGTCAAATACATTGTTTCGAAATACAATAGTTTTGAAACAAAAGGACCGAAAAGAAATAAGTCGAATGCCTTTTTTTCGTAGAGGAAAAAAACTGGTTTTTACACTTTTCGGTCATTTTGGTTCGAAACAATTGTATTCGACCCTTTCACATACAACCTATTTAACTCCAGACAGAAATATGGCATAGTAGGGGATCGCCATAGTAACGATTGGTTAGTCTTAAAGTTTGGGGAGCGGGCAGTCGATGATGATTTCATTCTTTCTTCCGTCCTTCTTTCATATAGTCTAATTTTATTTCTTTATATCACTGGCCTTTCTTTTTCCTTCCTACTTATGCTTTTTGTATGTATGTGTCTATGTATATGTTTATATATGAATCTTAGAAAGCGCAAACCTAACTCTGAAGGAACAGATTTCTATATTTCTTTATTTTACTCCCTCTTCCCCTATTTCACTCTTCTTTCTTTCTTTCTTTCTTTCTTTCTTTCTTTCTTTCTTTCTTTCTTTCTTTCTTTCTTTCTTTCTTTCTTTCTTTCTTTCTTTCTTTCTTTCCTTCTTTCTTTCTTTCTTTCTTTCTTTTTTTCTTTCTTTCTTTCTTTCTTTCTTTCTCTCTTTCTCCTGCCGTTCCACTCATTCTTTCATTTGTTGTTTTACTCTCATTCTTTCCTTTATTTCGTCACTCTTTAGACCGGTCCTTATCTTTCTTTCCCCCTTTATCTCTTTTGCTCTTTCCTTCACTCATTTTTCTTCTTCATTATTCATTCTTTCATTTGTTGTTTCATTTTCTTTCCTTCTTTTCTCCACTTTCTTTCTGTCTTCCACTTTTTCTTTCACTATTTCATAACTTATTCATTTATTTCACACTTTCCTTTGCTCTTTCTTTCACTTTCCATTTACCCTTTTGTTCACTTACTCTTCAAGTGTTTCACTCCTTCTTTCCTTGTTTTTATTCATTTTAAACTTTCTTCCTCTTTCTTCCTCCCTTTGTTTCTTTACTTCTTTTTTCTTTTACTCATTTTACATATCATATCAGCTGTTAAATCTGGGGATAGAAACTAGCCAGGATGCAAAGAGAAGTGTTTTTTTTTCAATTGGAGTGTGACATTATATACTTTCTGTATATGCATCTTTTGGGGATTTCTTGAATGACAGTTGCATTGAGATGAATCATTGTCTGGTAGTCTGTTCCAGAGAACTCCATGCTATGAACCATGCCAATGCATATTGGTGTTCCTTTGTATAACCCTATGGACAAAACTCTTTTATACCCTGGCAGAAATATTCATGGAGGGATGCACCCATGAGTAGTTTGCAGTTCTTGAATGTTATGAACTTGCCCAGAACCTTCTGTATCAGGAGAATTGGCGGAAACACATAACACTTCATTCCTGACCAATTTATCTAGCAAGTACTCCCTTTCAGACTTCTTTCTCCCCTTGGCCTTCCCATGAGGTGAGTCTGTGACATTTGGCGTTGTTGGTCATTGACAAATAGGTTGATCTCCGGAAGAACCCAATAGCTTTTGGGAAATCCCAGGAGAGAGCGCCCAATCGCAATAGTGTGCTCAGAGCCTTCTGAACCTCTCTACGTCTGTATTGTTTTTACCTGGAAAATGACATGCTCTGAGCCATATCCCCGTGTCTATTGCCCACACCCAGATCTGTAGCGCAGACAAGTACAAGGTCGGGGATCTAGTCCCTCCTTCTAAGTTGAGATAACGCATTGCTGCCGTACTGTCTGTTAGAACCAGCACTTCATAACTCTACAGTAATGGGATGGACAACTTCAGTGCTAGGAATATGCCTTTAGTTCGAGGTCATTTCTAGGTAATGTGTCTTTCTCTGTAAAATGACAGCCATATCCCATGTTTCATATTTACTCCCAATGGGGCCCCCGAGTCTTCCAGTGAGGAGTCTGTAGTCACTACTGTAGAGATGGGAATTGGATACAGAGGAGTTCCATTCATGAGATTGTTGTCCGTACTCCAAAAGAGTAGGTCCTCCTCCATTGGAGGTGGGATTGTTACTCTGTCCGACTGTGATCCTGTTTCCTGATCCCAAAATTCCACTAAACAGAGCTGAGTCCATCTCATCTTGAGCTTCGCGAGAGGCACAGTGAGAATGCAAGAAGCAGGTAGGCCCAATAGACCTTGATAACAACACACTGATGTGCAGCTTCTGGATGATAAATGAGCCACATCTGCACAAATACATATATGTTTATGATTATATTATACATTAGTCAAAATTACAAGACTTTATAAAGTAGCATATATGCATTTTTTTAAAAGAACAATAGCATATCATTCTCCAGCAGAGTTCATAGAAAAGAAAAAAATACATCTATATTACATAATATACAAAAAAGATTGTTATTGTAATCCATAGAGAGAGTGTCGTATTTCATATAAGTATTTTATTAAAATTCGGATTTCTACATTAATTATGAACAACAAAATTAACACACCCTAGCATCAATGACAATAATTTATACTCTACATAAAATAGAAGCCCTCCTAATGAGCGCTCTAGAAACATAATTATACAAACTGTACAAATATTCATCATTAAAACACATTGCATGACAGTAAAATCTGATATTTTTTACTTTAAAATATGAATTTAAAAAAGAAAATGTCTCAGGTCCTCCACCCTTCACCTGTTGCAATGGCAATTCCTAGATGCTCCATTTGTGTCCCACCTCATCCTGTCCTTCAATGGTAGCAGATTCAGACTGGTCATAAGCACCAACCTCCTAAGGCCCCCGATGGAATAAAACATTTATCACGCCCCCTCGGTGTGGGATCACAAAAGGAAACAAACAGGGCAAGTGAAGATAGATAGCGTGTCATCCTCAAATTCCTCTCCAGATCCCAACACATTGCTTTCTGCTTCACCATAGCCACAATATTAGGCAAGGAGTAAAAAAGAGGGCAATCCACATATGGGATACTCCACATTGTCACAATGTACACCCCTCGTTATATCAAGGATATTTTAACCTGGAAATGGATCTCCTGATTTCCCCACCCATCTTTTTTAGGTCTGGATTAGTTGACTGGCCCACACAAAACATTTAGGGCCTCAACACTAGTTGGGCGGTATCCCGGCGGTAATAACACCGGGATACCACCCAACGCTAATAGCGCTACTGCAATTCAGTCCCGTTCAAGATGCACTGGATCACGACTTGCGCGGGGGGGAATCCCCATTCCCCATTGGATCCATAGGACCCGATGCGGTTGGGGAGTGCTATTACTGTCGCCGGTAATTCCGCCAGCGGTAATAGTGCCGAAAAACTGTTATGCTCACCTGGCTCCCACAGGGGCGTCAGTCGGACTCGGACAGCTGTGGTCTCCACCCACATGATGCGTAGTGCAGCGATGACTGACTGGATCTGCCCTTCTAATCCTGTCTGCTTAACCCGTAGAAATATTCTCCTGCAAGTGGAGGGATGGATTTAGCCACTTGTGGATTCAAGTGATGGCACCCCCACAGTCCTCCCCAACTAATCACCTCCGAAATGCCCTCACAGCAATCTCACCTTATATTCTTGAAAGATGAGCTCTCCATCCTGCGTGGATTTGCAGGCGCGCGTCGATTCCAGTTACTTCACTGGTTTGAAGGCTCGGGAGAGTTCCAGAGAGTATTGACTCTGAGGTTCCTGGTGAGGACCAGTAAGTATTAAGTTTATAGAGTTCAATATGTCCGATGTTCACTCTTGTTCCCCCCTTCCTTCCTTGTCTTGCAGCTGGCTCGTGAAAAGATGCTCTTGTGGCAGTGGTGGCGCTCAGGTAAGAGTCTGTATTACCCGGCGCTGTCCGGTAAATGTTGCACGAGGAAAACGTGTTGTTTTGTCTCTCTTTACAGATGCGGCACGTGAAAATATGGAGAGTCACAAAAGGATGCCTACGGTGGTAAATCAAGTAAGTCTATGGTGGTAAGAATTATATTTGTTGGTTCCCTCGGCTCACCTTGTGGTTTTCTTTTGTCTCCTAGGTGCTGAAGTTCGGAAAAAAAATGATGGAGGCAGCGCCGACCCGAAGGATGCTGTGAAGACTGGTGAGTATGGCGCGGCGCTGCAGCTGGAGGTGCGCCGCGTGCAGAAATTATGTTCTTTACAGGTCCGGAGACAAGATGGATCCAGAATCAAGTGTGGAATAGAAATAAGTTAGTTTTCTAACCTTGTCCCTTTCTTTCCTCTTTGTTTTAGAAGCTCCAGATTCGAGGCGGGCGTGGCAGAAGACTGGATGCAGGCTGCAGGCACAGTGAGTGTTACGCTGCTGGATGCAGAATAACGCGAAGCGTGTGTTGCTGGTCGGGTGTGGTTTAAATAGCCTCAAAAATAGTCCCAGGTAAGAAGTCCCTAGAACCACACCCGAGTAAAAAATAGTCCCTTTCAGGCTTCATGTTGGATTGGAGTCATTTGCAGCATGGTCTGCCTGAGGTAAGTAATGACTACGAGGCTGGCGCCTTAGGCGCCAGGGCTGATTCCTACTATGAGCCTGGCGCCTAAGGCGCCAGGACTGAACCCAGATAGCCCCTAGCCGGGGCTGCTGAGGTTTTACTAAATGTCTAGATGCCTGCTCCCGGGGCTGATGGGCTTGGTCCGGAAGCCTGGGGGTAGGCATCATGACAGCAACGGCCTGAAAATTGTCATTTTTACACCGCACTCGTGATTTGGCCGGCCCTTAAATGTATCAGTAATACTGTTACTGCTGCATTTAAGGGCTCAGGCCAAACTCGTGATGAGGCCCTTAGAAAATAATGAATACATTATTAATCTCATGAGAGACCCATTCATTTCTTCAAGGTTCTATTCTGAATCTTCTCTAGAGCTGTGCAATCGGCATAGCCCCAAATTATGCTTCCCTAATTCATCAAAGTACAGACCTTGGCTTTGAATACCCCCAAACATTTATCTAGCATGCAGCCACCGTACATATGATCGAATCTGAGCAGGCCAACCAACCTTGCCGTGCTGTCTCAGCAGTGGCGGTGACATGCCCATACCATTTCCAGTTCTTTGTGAAGAGTAAGCCAAGGTAGCAGTATGATTTTACTACCTTGATCCTTTCACCTTCAATGGCCCAAGTAGAGTGATTTCTGCCATTGCTGAGCACCAGTACTTTGGTCTTTGCTTTGTTTAGTTTGCAGCCCACCAGGAGTTAGTTCGAACAGGGCAGTGTCATTGGCGTACAAAAGAGAGACAAATGTAGTTCCATTCAAACAAGGGGGGGTTAGCCCTGGTTCCTATGTTTTCTGGATTGAAATGAGACAAATATAGAATAAATAGCATTCGGGCCAGGGCGCATCCCTGCTTTACACCCTTGTTAGTTGGAAATGGTTTCGACAGCTGTGCTTCAGAGGAGACACGCACTGAGGCATTCGTGTCCCTATAGCAAAGTTGCAGAAGTTTAATTAGTGCGACTGACCTTTTTAAAGCAGCTAACTTTCTCCATAGCCTTTGCCTTGGGATCGAGTCATAGACCTTTTCCAGATCATTGAAAGCCACATACAGCTTTCCACCTCTGACCAAGTAGTATTTATTTATCAGTGTGGAAAGCACCAGACAATGGTCAATTGCCAAAAACCATGCTGCAAATGACTCTTCTGAAACCAGCCTGGGATGGTTTCAGAAGATTCATAGAATCGTCCTAATCTTCGACCCTTGATAGTTGACATTTGGCGAACACATTTCCGAGACTATCAAGAAATGAAATGGGTCTGTAGCAATTGGGATCACTGTAGACCCCCTTATTAAAAGCAGGGACCACAATACTCTGGGACCAAGAACAATGAAGTCACCCTGAAGACCTTACTGCTCTGAAAAGCTTACATAGAATCAGTCGCTACCATTCCGAGAAGCCCTTAATAATATCAGGATGGATTCCATCTGGGCCTGCAACTTAACCCAAGGGTAGGTATTCCACAGTCAGGACAATTGCTTTGGCATTGAACTTTATCTCCTTTGCGCTCAACACTGAGCTTACTGTTGGGGATGACGTGTCAGTGTCCTTGAAAAGCCACTGAAAGTGGGCCCTCCATCTTTCAGCCGAAATAAACTCCATCCTGCTCTCACATGGATCCTCAAAACCTCTGGAAACCAACTTCCAGAACTGTTTGCTATTATTTGTCTGCGCTATCAGCTCCAATTGGTCCCAATGTCTATTATTGTGCTCTATTTTCTTCTTTTTTAATAATATCTTGTAATCCATTTTAAGTTGGCACAAGAGATATGTGTGCCTTTTCTTCTTCTTGTGTAAGGTATAGATTTTACTCTTCATTGACCGATATTCTCTATCATACCAGGGTGCATCTCTTGCTCTATTATTGCTTGTATGAGCTTGATGGTTAACAAGAGTGTGCATGTGGTGTACAGTGTCAATATGTTTATTATACACTAGCTGGGGTACCCAGCGTTGCCCGTGTCCTGATCGAGTAGTTTCTCATGTG
This sequence comes from Ambystoma mexicanum, assembly GCF_040938575.1. NCBI lineage: Eukaryota > Metazoa > Chordata > Amphibia > Caudata > Ambystomatidae > Ambystoma > Ambystoma mexicanum. The sequence goes on along the minus strand of NC_090923.1, from coordinate 144,894,875 downwards.
CCCTGGAGGATATTTCTCTTGTCCTCCTGTCAACAAGTCTTGCTTCAGTTTACTCTGGCATCTCATTTGCCTTGGAGAAAGTTGCTCTTGTCCTATGGTCGGCAAGTCGGGCTGCTGTTTGTTGTTGTGATTCAGAATCTCTTGATATTGATTTTCGCTTTGCATCAGATGGAGCTTTTCCAAGTGATGTTAGTTTGTGTGAGGCATGTTTCAGTCACTCAATGGCTTCAGCACATTTGATAAAATGTCCAAGAAAGATTGATTGATTGTGCTCTCTTCTCGTGAATTAAATTAAGTAAACTGTAACCTTGCCATTTCCCATATTTGAAGTGGTGTGATATGCAAACATTTCAAATTCTTTTTTTTTAAAATGTCTTTAATAAATGCTTTAATAAACAGCTTCAAACTGTATCGAGTAGTAATACATTTTAATCGAATAAATAACATATCGAACATTTTGCTTCAGACACGTTTCCAGATTTTGCCTCCTTATAGTACCTACTGTAGTGAATCGGTGGGAGCATCAGTAAATTAGGGTGTCTACGGAGTAAATCTTTTGCATGCAAACATAGACAACAAACTTGCCCCAGACAAATGAGGAATCCATGCAAAATGTGGTATCTGTGGGTTCAACAGTGTGTATTTGTATATCTGGACAAACATAAGCACACATACCAAATATTTTTTGCATATAACATTTTTGCTTCCAAACATAAACTGCGATCTTGCCCCAGACAAAAGAGGAATCCATGCAAGATTTGGTAGATGTGGGTTCAACAGTGTGGATTTGTATAGCCGGACAAACATACACACCCACATACATACATTCAGCTTTATATATAAAGATATGTACTACTCCAGCACCTGGGAGGGTTTCGGCGAAGGTAAGATCTCTAGTGCTGCAGATCGAGGGAGAATAGATAATATCGTCAAATTCCACCAAGTTGTCTCAATCACCTCTTAGTATTTCTGGCTGCTGGTAATTCGGGGGCAGAATTTGAAGTGTGTGCTTACTGTATCAGGGTGGTTAATGGCAGGGGATCACTTTCTGCTCTATTTAGTATCGTAAAACTAGATATCTTGGTGAATAAATGGAAATCCACTATACAGTAATCAATAGTTGATGCACAGCCTCCCCTAACAAATGTGGGGCCCGAAGAGCGGTCACCCGGCAACCTTCCATTTAACTCAATAAGAGCATGTTCCCTGTAGATGGATCTCAGGGCACAACCTCGAACATCAGGTTTGGGAATAGAGTGTAGGCAGCTCAGAATCTCACATGCTTCCTTCAAGATGCTGCTCACCCCATCTGACTCAGGTAGTGTAGTGTAGGCCCCCTAATTTGGCTTTAAAATCAGCTATACTGACAACGTGGTCCCTGGGGTTTAACAATAATAATTGCTAGAGCGAGTCAAGCAACTCTCTATCCACTGCTGAGCTGATTTTTGGCAGGAGGTAAGTATTTATTACCCTTAACATTAGGTCATAGCCCCAGCCCTTGCATAAAAAAGCCATGAAGAAATCGTGATCTGTCGTGAGCTTCGCAACATCAAAGGATGGCTGTATACGAAACCATGTAGTCAAACCCACCCTTGGTCCGACATGCTTTTCTTAGCCGTTATCAAGAAAAAAGTAGCCAGATAATGTTAGAACCACTAGCAACCAGGTTTCCTCTGGGCAGACAATATCATATTGTTGGACGAACGTTAACCAATCAGCATCTAACAATTTATTGCTTAGGCCACCAATATTCCATGATATGATAGTCAGGATCAGGGCAGCCTACTGGCCAGGGTTACCGATGAGTTGGGGGATACAGCTAATGGTTTATACAGCTAAAGATTGGATCAGAGGCTCATTTGGAAAGATACGTAGTGTTTTATAGGATTAAAGAAACGGATCTAGCTGGGCCAATGGCAAGTCCATGATAGAAGGGGTTGAAGAGGGATCTATCATACTGTTTATCCCCCTGAGGTCGGGCTGGTTTATACAGGTCAAACATTCAAACCAGGCATCATTCCAAAGGCACTGCCTCGCCCTAATGTCCACAAACGCCTGGATGCCTCTACCCAGTAATGCCTTCCTTCATTGAATTAGGCACAGCCTTAAATAAGAGTTGTTGAATCCAAATCTCACACTGCACCCCCCACAAAACATGAAATCAGAAATGATTCAGACAGAGGAACAGACTTTGAAGGAAATATCCAACATTCCCAAAATTGTGTGCATAGCACTGATTAGAGAGCGGTTTTAGAAGTTTTTATTGCCATGATTTTCCCTTAAAATTGTGGATCAAGTTGGCCGATATCCATTGGGAAGAAGAATCACTGGGCTTGCTTGTGTCTTGTATGCATCCCTGTGAGGTCATCATAAGATCTCTCAGTCCAAACGGCAGCCCAGCGACGACTGGTGATTGTTTAAGGGTGATGATGATTTTCTTTCCCCTTCTAACAGAAGATTTGGGGTGTCCAATCCCTGGCAGTACAGTGGTTGAAGACTGGGGGTTCAGAGCTCCCCCTTCCGCCACAGACTAGCCAACTGAAGTGGGAGGGATGTATGATGTTACTGAATCACCAACCAATGGCACCAATGCCCCCATCAACAAGGCCTCCGGCATGACAGAGTTACGTGGTGCCTCTGTGCTGCCTACACCGCCCTTTGGCATGCACTCACAGTCAAGGCAGGTAAGACCTCCTAGTCCTCCAGGCCCTCTCTCTATGATGCAAGCAGTAGAGATCGTGCCAGATTTGGAGACCGGCCTTACATCACCAGATCTCCTTGAGGAGGATTCATCTTGCATTAAGTTGCCAGTGTCCAACCTTGCTTTAAGAACTAAGTTTCTCTGCCCCTCAAGCCTGGAACTAGAAGACTTGCATAAGGCTAGCATTTACAGAGAGTCGCGCAGAAGCGATGGAGTAATGCTCATGCCATTAGGGAGCATATTCAGTGACTTCTCTGCAATTTGGAGGGTGCGCTCTAAGATCGACTGGTCATTAGCTCTGCTCTTTGTAACAGCAGGAGTCAGTGTCCCCAATAACGTCAACATTTCAGCCAGTTTCCTTTCCAAAGAGGAAATCTGTGCCAAGATCAAATCATCAAAATATAGGTCAACCGTATAAAAAGGGGCCAGAAAGGATGCAACAAAGGCTGGGGAATTTGGAATGCTTGTAGTGTCCACTGCAAAATGGCTCTGGTCAAACAGGCTCGCAATCATCCCCAATTGATGCTGGAGATGTCTGTGCTGGGAGGGAACTGCCAGCCATCCCATGATTTGGGCCCTCAGATACCTCAGAGGCGGCCACAGCCTCTATAATCACAGACTTTATTTCAGGGATTCGCACAAAATCATTGCATAAGATTGACCTAGATCTCTCCTTGAGACAAGACTCACTATTCTCACTGTTCTTGCTGGGATCAGACAAGCTGGGTATTTGTGAGGTGAAGGACATGCGGGGCACACTAGCGGTTTCTAATGTCACTATGTACACTCCAAAGAAATCATACAGTCCTGATGCACAACGGCCTCTTTCATTGTACATGTGATCGATCAATCTTTCCATAGCCTCCAGTATCAATCTATCAGAAGGAGCAGGGAAAACTGGGGGCTGGAAACCAGGAGCTGCCTTACATTACAGAAGATGTAACCGTCCTGTGGCCGTGCTGGTATCCAGAAGACCCATTGAATATAGCTGCATCCCCCAGAGGGCCAAAATGGGGGGCAACAGGGTTGCTGGACGGGTTATTAGCAGTCATCTCTGTACCCGATGAAGATGGTATAAGTGCATCCAAGGTGGCAGGGGTCATTGTTCATTCGGTTGATATTGCTGTAAGAGTGACAAAAGAAAGACATTCGAGGGGCCCTCCTGGCACTGGTCCTCCCTGGCATCTAGGTCCACAGTCCTTTGGTAGCTCTTTGTGCTTCAGGGTACTCACAGAGAGGGCACTGGCCTGGGATCTAGACCCCCAACAATCGATTCAGTGGAGGCAGCTTGACTTCTGAGTTCCCACTTAATAGAGGATTGCTTAATCCCTCTCGTGGCCATGGCAGGCACCATTTGCAGTCTTTCGATCTCCGGTATTTAGCTACTCCAGCACTTCTGAGAGGATTTCGTGGTTACGCCCTCTTCTGGCCTTTGCGGATAGTGTTGCAGATATTGTTACAGGAGTTGTAGAAGTTGCAGAAATAGTTGCAGTAATAGCTCAAAAGGAGGTGTTAAGTTAGTTTTCAGCTAGCATCTACCAGTGAAATAATAAGTAAACTAGTGAGGGAAAGGTGTTAAAGCGGTGAGGGGTTAAGGCGTAGACACACAGTGCCAGTTGCAATTGGCAACCTCTCACCAGTCTCTCTCCCATCTACCCTGTGACACCTTCGGCACCTAACAATTCATCACCGAACGAAGACGATCACTGATGCCAGTGCAAGAAAACACCAGTGCCGCAGCAGTTGGGGGGGTGCAAGCCTAAGAAGCAGGCTTAAAAGGTTTAAGTGGCTTCGGGCTTAGGGCTCTGCAGCACTGGAGCTCTATAACACACCCCACCCACTCCTCAATTCCGTGTTTTCCACAAGTAGGTACGCATACCATAAACCACAAAGAGGGGGAGGTGGAGAATGCAGGATACAAAATGCGAACCACAGACCACCCAATGCACAAAAACGCTGTAGGCGAGCAGGTCGGCTGGTGGGAGCGTGGGTCTCCTGCTCTCTCTGTGCTCACCGTGTGCTCACGGTGCACTCACCATATTCCCGCCGCCAATAGTTATGGGCAGCCGCAATGACAATGGTAACGGCAGCGCTGCAGCAGCTCATCTCACCTCAGCAATCCCTGGGGCAATTGGGAGTCCCACAGCAGCACCACAGCAGTCCCTCTGCAATCCCTCGACCGACTGACTGATCACAAGCTCACGTCGGCTGCTCCTCTGGGTATGCTGGAGTATGGAGTATGCTAGAGAAAAGCAACTTTGGCCTTCAGGCTGCACTGCAAGACTGCACAGCCAAGTAGGTTGGCAGATTAGCATCCGCCTCAGACATCAAGCTAATGTAGATTTAGCAACTCTGCTCTAATTTTATAGGAATATACCTACATCTCAAAAACAGTGTCTCCGAACTTTGTGAGATAATTAATCAAATTAACATCATTTCTAATCATATAGCTTTCCCAAGGAGTGGTAGAAAAAAGATAGATTGACACTGGGCTCTAGGCCTTCAACATAGAGGACCGGATGTTTTGTAGACTTGTGCTTTCTACAAAAACATGTGTAGTTGATTCAATGACCTCATCCCCAAGGAATCTCCTGCATCTTTGTGACCGTAGGATGTTTTGCCTAGCTGCAGTTATCTCTACAAATTTGCCAGATTGAACTTTATTTTGAAACTAGAAAAAAGTAACCGTACTACGCAGAAGTTCTGTAGGCAGACATTATAACACCCTCATCAATTGTTGAAAATCAATGATCCCGTAGGTCGCTGTTCGGAGTCGCTTATTGCTTGATGTGCTTTTTCACTCTGAAGTAAAGTGCACTGAGAATTGATGCATGAGGCTGGCTGACATACCTCAGTGCAGACATGGAGGGGAGGCAAGAGTGGGCGTGCTGCAGTATACTGGGACTTTCTATGTGCTCTCCCCACCTGTCGCCTCACCCTGGCACAGTGCATTGTGGTGTGTTGCAGTGCACATATCATGTAGACAGTGCATCCTCGGGCCTTCAAACATGGTGCTCAAGGTCCTAGACGACCTTGAGTTGTGTTCCTCATGGTGAGACACTTAAAAGAAGCTTTGTTTGTTCCTTCTACTGTCACATTGAGGTTTTACCGATTTCAGACAATTGTCTCATGTGTGAAGTGGCTGAAATCAGGGGAAAGGGGCAGGGTGTCCAAATGTCATCTAACCAGTAATGTCTGGCGGGGTCATAACATGTACCAATGCAAAATTTGATGCAGAATGGTTGAACGGTGAGTAATTCTATAAGAAACAAACTAACAGATTTTCTGCTTTATATACATAGAGATATTTTTGTGCTGTAAACTGAGTAGGGAAAGCCTTTATGAATGCTGGAGGAACTATACGAGTCTATCCAATAAAAAGGCCAGTATTCATTTTAGTGGCTAAGCTAGTAATAGCCTACTCAATGTCATATGCTTTGAGAGTCGCTTTTACTATGTGCTTATGTCGAGAAGCAGAGAGATGGAAGTTGAACCGACCAAGTATTCACGTTTTCAATAGAGTGCCAAGGCAGCAATCGCTTAAATGTTTTCCTGCTAATGCATATCTGAACGAGGCGTGATAAACGTGTTCCAGGAGTAGCACACATACATTTCCAGTGCATTCATGATCTCTTCAGCATCAAGCTGGTCATTATATTCTGTTCATCCATTTCAAGTAGAGTATAATCAACATAGCGGCAAATAGTAACACTGTTACCGGCACTCGCTTTTACAGAACTACTGCTGGATTATGAGTGCCGGTAAGCGTTCTAAATCCCCATGGGATTTGCCGGTATTACCGGTGTCTTAAGGTAATTCTGCCATGCCACCCGCAAAACGTGTACTTTGCCGGTGTGGAATAATACTTTGAAAGATTTGTAATATGGTTGCTCATTTCAACGGCGGTTGATGTCTCAGATAAAAACAGACTTTGTAAATGTAGAACCTTCAGCGCACCATGTCTGTCTTGGTATGAATCAGTCTGCTTCAAGGTTATACATCTATGGGAATCATATTTATTTATTTATGTATATTTAATTTTGCATTTGTAAAGCGCCTAAACCCACAGGCACCAAGGCAATGTTACGAACCAGTAACAGAGTGCATAGACTTGGGAAACAACATTTTGAGAAATGGTAGTGCCATGGTAGTGTATAGCTCATAATTTGTGAGCTCAGGGCGGTCAGTGTTTTAGGTGAAGAGCCAAGTTTTTAGGGCTTTCCTGAATGCCCAGTGCAAATCTACTGCTCTTAGTGATGGTGGGAGGGAGTTCCAGTAAATAGTGTCTGTGGCAGGGAAGCTGGTACCCCTCCTTTAGCTCTTTTGAATTTCGGTATAGCGATGCGATGAGCATGGACTGGCCTTACTGGTCTGAGGTTGTTGGACCAGACCATCTTAATGCGCCAGGTACTCTGGTGCTGCATTCGAGAGGCATTTGTGCGTAATAGTAAGGATTTTTAAGGTAATCCTTTCCTGGATGGCTTGCCAGTGTGCCTCATTTCTTGCTGCCCAGATATGATCTCTTTTCGAGATATTGAGTGCCGAGCTAAGGGCATTGTTTTGAATTACCAACATTTTGCTAATGTTCTTCTTGGATGTGCCTGTTAAGAGGGTGCTGCGCTAATCGACTCTTGCTGCAGTTACCGCTCATGCAATGGTGTAAGGAATTGTTTGGCTATATTAAGGAGTTTGGTGGTGTAGCCTGCTGACAAGGCAATCGCATTGACTTGTTTTGTGAGGGAAAGAGTGGCATCTAAGTGCACTCCAAGAGTTTTCACAGAAGCTGAGACAGGGATCTTAATGCCGTCAATTAGGAAGGAAGAGTATTGGGGGCGGAGCTTCTTAAGAATTGCTGGTGACACCACTACGAGGATCTCGTTGACACGATCTCAAGTAGGGAGTTTAAATAGCGAGTTTAGGCCTTTGTATTTGCTTAGTTCAATTTTATAATTATCAGCCCAGATTTCAGACCCATCTGTTATACAGGGAATTATTATTGTATAATATATCTTAATGATAGAATATAACATTGTGTGGTGCAATTACAGGCCCCAACAGAAAGCCCCCTTCACCTAAAAACCGCATTTAAAAATGTGCCACGAAAAACGCCTGTGCTCTGCTTCCTTGGCACATGTGTGGCAAGCATTGAACACTGCAACCCAAAGAATGGCTCTGCAATTTTTTGATGCTATTTTGAATGATCAGAAGTTGAACCTTTCACCAAGAGCAGCTCTGCAATTGTTTTCCTTTCATCTGAATAATGGGAAGTCCTGACCTGCATCCAGAATGGCTGCGTGTACTTTTTCTTTCATCTGAATAATAAGAAGTCATGACTGTATTCAAAACGGCCCTGCGTTTACTGCATTTATTCCGAATGCCAAAAAGTTAGGCAACACATTCTGAAAACAGCATTGTCTTACTGTTCATTCACATGAAAGGCAAGGATTTCATACAACTGACAAAGCTTTGTTGTCCATTTCATGTGGACGGCAGCACTTTGAAACACTACCATTGAATGAAAAACGCCTTGGTTTTATTTTTCATCCCGTGTCAAATCAAAGTCCTGTGCAGGAGGCTTACCCCTGCGTGTCAGTGGATCAACAGTTAATGCAGACCCACTCAAAAGAACAAATCAAATTAATTCTATGACTTACGGGACCACATTAAACAGTAAATGAAATATGGCTTGCAACGCATGTGAAAGAACCTAAAGATTTTTTTTTTAAAAGCCAACGTAACATGAGATTTTTCCAGGGGTGTTGCTAGGTCTGGAAAAGACCCGGGGCTATGCTATTGTTGGAATTGTCGGGACTGGGGTCTAGCTAGTCTTTTGGTTGTATCTCCTGAGATTCTATCCGGTGCTACAACCAAAAGACCAGGGTCTATAGCCCCCTTAACCCCCCCTAGCAACTCCTCTGGGTTTTTCCTTGCACAAGAAATGTCAGTGTGGGTGGGGGTTTGGCTACTATGTACATTTGATCTCGCCCACCAGGCTTCAGTCAACGTGAGGCCCAGCAGATCAGTAAAACCAGTTTTGCGTTCAATTGACAGCCGGGCCTCTCACTGGAAGTCACATTAATCAGTGAATTAAGCCACAATAGCATTTGTGGTGGCCTAGAGTGTGAAGATTCTCTGCTCTACCAGAGTACCAGGCATTACTGGAAGATAAAATAAAGGAAGCCAGTTTGGCTAGTGCGTGACCAAGAAGTGCAATTTCCTCCAGCACCTACTCTGAAGGAGGAACTGTCAAACTTCAAAGGGCATCATAAAAGTCCTTTGTTACAGGCTGAGCCAGGAGGAGACAGGTTGCTGTGGGGGACTGCAGCACCACCACCATCTGTGACAAATCTTCCCAATTGACATTAAAGGACTTCTGCATTTTAAGACATTTTTCCCAGCACCCTGAATAATTGGTAATTTTGTATTGTGCTAGTTTTTCATATAATTTTTAGATGAATTTAAAGAGACCAAGTGCATGTTTCTAGGACTTTGTGAACTGAAATGGCCAGTCAAGACTTGTTTCGGGCTGATTTTAAAATGGGACAAATTTGACAGTTGGTGGAGAGGTACGTCCTGAACATGTTGAATTAATTGCAGAGTTGTAACTATTATGCATTTTATGAAAATGACCAGAAGGTGCCCAAGGGCTATGCTAGCTTGCATGGAGTAGGCGTTCAGACTGTCTAATTCCCTGCGGCCCACTGAACCCGCCTAGCTACTTCTTCTGGCTACTTAACTCATTTTTGCTAAAAAGTGGACCTTAGGGATAAAGAACTGTCAGAAATGTCAAATGGACAGATGGGGACCCCTCCCCTTGAACCAATGACGCTAGGGATGGGGAAAGGGATGGTTGGCTGTCCTATCCCAGGTTAGGAGCAATTCTAGAACACCTCCCCCAGACTGTAAAATAAATGAAGTCATTTTGGGCTATATAAGGGGGCACTGTACTAGACACAGGATCAGACACACACACAAGAATCCAGGGAGGCAGGAGAAAGAGGACAGAGGCAGCCTTTTCCATCCAAGACCCCTTGCCTAGCTGCCCAGTTGATCCCATCTAGGTGAGCTGTCCAGAGTGGCCAGATCCCTTGGCCTAGCTGTCCAGAGTGACCAAAGACCTTTCTGGCTTTCCAGAATCCCAAACTAAAGCTTACATTGTAAGTAGCAAATACCCCAGTCCCAAACTGCATACCCCTCTGTTTTGAATCTTGCATCCTATTGAAAATCCATTGAAAGTCCAAATTGGCAGTATAAGTCATTCACCTTTCCATAGAAGAATCTGTATTAGCCTGTGTATGTTAGCACATTCCGTTGATACATTTTTCAGTTGTCTGTATAAATCCTTAGCATTATTTGGAAGCAAATCAATTAATTCCCCTATAAGGAGATTAACAGTGTAATCTGGTTGCAATTCGAAATTAACCCCCTTGCGCTTAGTGTCTTTCTTTAATAACTATAGTCTTTAAAATATAGTCTCTAAGAAGTAGTATCCTTGTCACTGAAAACCAAATTGTCTGTGCATTTGTATGCATTCCTCATGAACTCTTAACTTGCATCTGTCCCATTGAAAACCCGAACTGTAGCCCCATTAAGAGCAATCCATTGTGCCTAGCATCTTACCTGTTGTGTGCCTTTGTTCCTTATCTTTAAAACCGATTTCTGATTTTGACAGCGAAGCCCTTTTTCTTGGCTGCCTGTCATGACAAGTCCTGTGTAAAAAAACAAATTTCCATTCTGCCACGTGTGTTTTCTTTTGCATTTGTTTTCTTCCCCAAAACCGATTTTCTTGCCTTGTGTTCACGTTGCCTTGGTGCTCTGATTAGTAGTCTGTAAGCCTCCTTATCTCTATAGAGTAGCAACATGAATTTCTCCTCTAGCTGTCTGTGGTTGTGAGCTGCTGTGCGAGTAACAAATAAAATCCGATCATGCCGTTTTGCTCATAAATCGAGTTTACATTTTCTTTTCTGGGCTCCCATCTTGGGGTGGTGGGCTGAATTCGAAATTCAATTTTTTCCTCTTTATCCTGACTCCTTGCCACTGCCTTCCATCAAAACAGAATTAGGTTAGCAGGCTTTTGGGGGTGAGTGTTGCATGGGGGAGTGCTTAACCTTAGTACCATTACATTCTTGAAAATCATTTTTCCTCTTTTGCCATTAATGATTCATGTGAATTGTGGGGATTTTGAACTAACTGTGTTGTAGGAATCCCTGCATTTATGTTGCCACAACATTGGTGACTGCTGTCCAAGTGTTTGATTTTGCTTTTATTTTCATTAAACCATAAAATTAATAAATATCATATTGGTACACACCAGCCTGGTTCCTCGCGCACTGTGACATGGGGTGTTTGTGAAGGTTGGGTGCGAGAAGGGTTGGGGGCCTACTCAAATTAAGGAACCCATGGTAGATCAAAAATAGAAAGCTTTTTTATTGTGTGCCACATTCATTGTCAGGGGAAAGAGTCCCTGGCTGGAGTGTGTCATGTTATAAAACCGTTACAACATATGTCCACTGTGTTAACTGCAAAGTTATTTAGTTTCCCAATTTGTTGAATTGTTTTAATTCGCACTGCTTCCAATTGCGCAGACCACTTCAGTTTATTATCAATAACAATTACCAAATAGTTACATATGGAGACCTGTTCTACTTCATTGTTATTGAGTGTCCAATTACGCGTCTTGGATTCCGATGTCCGATTTTAAGGTCATTTTTCTCTGCATATGTGCTCAAAGAGTTTAATTGTGCAAAAGGAGCAGATCATATGCATATCCCAGCCGAAAAGTAGAGTTGGAGCCATATTTGGGATGATAAGAGTCTGATATTAAGTGCATCTTGCCGGTCGACCGATAAGAGATTAAAAAGGGTGGGGCCAGTATGCATCCTTACTTGACTCCCAAAAATGTGGGTATCCATTGTATGACTTCCTGTGCAGACTATTCTGACCCTAACTCGGGTGGTTGTATTGCAATATATAATCATGGAGAGTAGACCAGTAGGAATCTTTCAATCCACAAGTTTGTGTCATGAATGATCTCTGAGGATAGTATCACAGGCGGCGCAGAAATGGTTAAAGGTCGCATAAACAAGGCGTGCTCGTGTCTACCAGGCGTTTTCATTGACGGTGACCAAAGCTATGATGTTTTCCATAGTGCTAGATTGCTTTCGAAAACCAGTCTAGTTATACAGTTTTTTGTTATTTTGATCATTCCAGGTACTTAATCCTGGATCACTAAAAAATACCAAAAATAAAACCTTCATTGAAAACGCCTGGTACACACGAGCAAAGCCAGTTTATGCGACCTTTAAACAATTCTGTGCCGCCTTTGATATACTCCTTACTCAGGAGGATAGCTCAGGGGCAAGGCGCTCGCCTTAAAAGCAAGATGACAGCCACAACAGTGGTTCGATCCCTGGGTTCGTGCTTAAAAACCTCTGCGTGTCAAGTGCGTTATAAATAACCAAATAATTGTCCCCTGTATCCCTTCCTGTAGAAAATATGCTGCGCAGAAGCTTGAGGGCTGCGGGGGATTCCACTGCATGCTGGGAACAGTTTACAACCAAATGCCAATAAAGTTGACAGCAAAAAAACCACAAGCAGTCTCGTGGGAGTTGCTGACCGCTCATGGAGTAAAGAAATCATGTTGGCGCGAAGCTACCAAAAAACGGTAAGTTATTCTCTAAAAAGGATTTTGTAGGTAAGTGTGAGGCAGTTAGAATGTGAACAGTTTTACAGTGCATTTTCTGTTTTTCTGGCATTTCCGTTTTGATTTTCATATACAGTATTTTGGAACTCGTAGTAATCACATCGATCCTTTAATTCTAATGCTAGCAAGAACTTTAGAGGAAGCATCAAGCATCGCTAGCTATCTATAATTGTATGGATTTTTACGCTTTTTTAAATATAGGGACGATTATACTATCCGTCTATGAGGTAGTGAAGTGGGAAAATGGAAAAACAGGCTCCCATCTTCCCCCTCTCGTGCCTGGACTAAAGGTACACGGCCAAAGCACCCGCCACGAGAACAGTTTGCCCATCTACCAGACGACCAGATACCCTGGTACAGGAACATAAGGATGTGTCCATCTGCATGCCCAGCAGCCCGCCCTGCCCATGCCGATGCCTGCGGCATGGATCAACTGGACTAAAACTATACGTCGTTAGAGATGCCATGACGACCTAGCCAACGGATAGCACACCTGTGCCAACATACACACTGGACACTCCCGCACCAATCTACACGAAGAATATACTCAGTGCTATGACGTAGGCGACAGACATACTCACGGACGTGCATCTTTATTATTTTCCACATAGGCTCTTAAAGTGCAGAAACGCAAGACGCACCATGAACTCATCTAAAGAGCTTGCTTACGCTTCCTCTTAACCTAGGTGCCATAATGAGAATTATAACGAAGGCACGATACTGGTCATAAGACAGTATGAGACTATAACCTAAAGCGCCTGTGCACCAAACGGTTCCACCTATACACCAGGCCTAAGTAGGCCGCAAGCAAGAGCTCCCGTGGACGTTAACAAAACAAGAGTCAGGTTGCTGATCCTGCAGAATGAGCCTGGCGAAAGCAGACAGCCAAGGTCGTAAAGTTGCAAACCCACATTCGAAAAGCAGACCATCAAGGGCACGATGTTGCAACCTCGCACGCCGTGCACCAACATCAAAGTCGCACCTGCAATTAAATCAGGCACACAGTGGAAAAACAATATTAATTGTGCAGAATTCTGCCTCAAACACGGTCCCACCTCACGTGACCAAGCCGAACCTGACGAGATGCCAAGCCCAGGAGGAAAGAGGCGTCTGGATCCCTCGTTACGAGACACAGGCAGATACACTTGAAAGGATCAATGGACATCTGCGACAGTAGGAGTAGTCGGCCATCCAGCTCATGAATAAGTCTTCACATTGTCTGCATGTACCCATAGTGAAACATTGTTGCAAATTGCAGGTACACCGAGAGCTGGGAACAGCGATGGTCCCAGGCTGGGAAGCTCACAGGCGCACCAATCAGAACATGGGGCTCTTATCACTGACGCCAGTAACATTAACCAATCATTAGGAGTCTTCATGTAACAATTCTCATGTATCTAATTGTAGGGACAACCCAGATATATCACCTGACTAACCCTCGTCCACTCATATTATTCTCTATACGTATGCTATACTAACCCTACCACTCGAGCAACCAATTAAGAGTGGCGATAGGTTTTTTGTTAACTTTCTAAAGTGACGCAAGTAGCGCGTCATACTACAGTAAAAAGGGCCTGCGAGCCCCACGATTGTGTGTGTGTCAGGTCAGACGCGTATGATCCTTGACCCATCCCTGCCGTTTGTGTTTAATAAACAGCAGAGTCACCTTGCTTCTTGTGTGTGTCTCATACTCTATCTCTTTTGGGATATACGGGAGGAGTTGGGGCCTCCCTGCCCGGAGGACTGCGGACGGCCCGGCCGACCCCGGCGGAATTTCCCCCCGACAAGTTGGAGGCACTGCTGAGATCTGTTTAAGATCGGCATTTTTATTTTTTTTACTTCTTCCAAGCACTCCAGTTGCGAGGAGGCCCGGCGGCGCGGCCCCCTCTGCCGTTGCCCCCTTCTGAGGACTACAGGACCGTCGCGGAATTGCGAGAAGACCGGACAGCGCAATCCGGATATTGGCCCTCGGGAGCCGGTTGAGAAGTATCCCGCCCGCGGTTGGCGAGTGTCCAGACGTGGTCCAGACGAGGGGAGGTGGCGAGCCGTTTGGAGGGGTGCACGCAGTCGAGCGGCCCCGCATCAGGAGAACTTGGTGAGCATGCCACGCACAACAAACAATGTGAAATTGTGAGGGAGGGGGGAGGAATTAAATACGGGAGGTGTTGCACAGGTGAACGGCGAAGGTTTGACAGTTTAGTGTTAGAAATAGAATGAATGATAGTTGAACAAGCGCGAGAGCAGTTGGCTACGTAACGTGAGAGAAGGGGGCGGAGCACGAAAACATCACGTGCGGCCGCTCGTAGACACTGATTGGCCTAGGCCGCGACTACGTGTAAGGGTGTGTGTGTGTGTGGTTTCCTACGATTTGGCATTTATTGATCAATGAGTAGATGAGGATCCCTATTGTTCGAGCAAGACACTCGATAGGTAGATGACGTTTCCCTGTAGGCGGTAGCTAGTTAGTTGCCCAATACGGAAGATAATTGGCTGGTTAAGCCCTCCTGTCGAGGGGCGTATCACACGCGAGGCGACACAGCGTGCGCAGTCCGTTTATATTGTTGATTTGATTACCTTGTTCCAGGAGTGACAGGAAGACAGCTGTGGGGTTAACGGGGGTAGATTGCAGGTGTATTTCGGATTTAAAGAGTATATGAAGAACTTATCAGTAGCTCTACGTGATCGGTGACGTCACCAGTAGGGTTTTCATAGGATATCGCAAGCGCGAGGCATCTTCGTTTTTGAGAGTGGTGGGGAAGAGAACTGTGGTAGGGGAGTGGAAACAGAGATAAACGGTAAACGAGTTGATCGAGGAAAGGCGAAACGGGGAACGTGGCTGCGCACGGAGAACGCCGGCCACGGCAAGTGTAGAAGGGGGAGGAGGACGTGAAAACAGGACGACTGTATAAGAACGTAATAAGGGGTATGCAGCCGCAGGGGGCTACGTACGCCTCGGCCGCAGGGGGCCGTAAGGGTGTTGTATAAAGGAAGAAAGGCAGAGGAAAATCTACAAATGTAACATACTATATTTTTATAATTTTCCTTAAGCGGACTATCGTAAGTCCCCAAACTTACGGGGCCAGGTAACGATATAAGGCTGCATATTGTAAACTACTAGTGGGATAAACTGATACCAGATAAGGGAAGGGTAGCGAGTGGAGCGCTACTATGTCATACGGAACAGGATCGGGAGGGTGGGGGAACACCCTCACCATGCCACTACAATACATAGGCACAACACTGCCACCCCATAGGGAGAAACTAATTAAGTATTGCATAGAATGGACCCAGGGGACGGATAACAAAATGTTAACACCGTGGCCGCCTAACGGTAGCTTTGATCCATATGCCCAACATTCACTATTAAACCATCTGCACAATACATATAAAGGGAAGAAGTTGGCAAACCCACGTGGAGGTGTTTAACTTATGGAGGATGTTCCAGGGGTCCCGACCAGGACCAAATGGAATATTCACTATGGGGGAAATACCAGAAGAAACAGAGATTAAGGAGGAAGGAGAGGATGGGAAACAGAGGTATGAGGACCCAAAGACCACGGGAAACAGAGGTGAGGGAGGAGAAAAGAATAATAAAGCAGATGAAATAAAAAAGGAACCGAGCAATGATATACCCCTAGCAACGGGAGTAAAAACAGAGGGAGGGGGGTTGTACCCTTTAAGAGAATTGGGAGAAATAGAAAGAGGACAGTTAAGGGCGGCTGAGGGATACTCGAACCCAGCATACAGCCCTCCACCATATGTGGCTCATAGGAAAATGCCAGCAGGGGAGGGGAGGACTGGAGAAGACCAGACTGTGGAAATAGGAAATGATGAATGGGTAGCTGCACAGATATTATTAAAATTACGAGGTTCATTAACAGGAGAAGAGAAGGAGGTAGTAAAGAAAACAGACGAGGATAATGCCAGGGAGAGTGAATTGAGGGGGGAAGAGCTGTTAAGACAAAAAGAAGAGATTTTGGAGGAACGATTAGCAAAATTAAGGGATGAACAGAATGAATTGATAAAGCAGCTTGAGAGGGAGGAGAGAGAGAGAGCGAGGAAAAGGAAAGAAGGTAAGAACGAATTGGAAAAAATAAGAGAACGAACTGAGGAGCAAAGGAGAGAAGCTGACAGGGTAAAAGCAGCAGCAGAAAGGGTATCAAGAGTAATACTGCGGGAAAAGAAACGGGAAGAAGAAGAAAAAGAAAAAGAAATGGCAATATGGAGGAGGAGGTTACTATCAGAATCAACTAAAAAATACGAAGAAGGGAGGGTGATGGAGAGTATAGTAGAAAAAGAAAGGGCGAAATGGGAAAGGAAGAAAGAGGATGAAAGAATATTAGAACAGATGAGAAGTGAAGTGATGGAGGAATTGAAAAGGAAGAGGGAGGAAAATAGTAAGGAGATGGAGGAAAGGTATGAAGGAGAAAGAGGAGATAGGGGAAGGGAGAGTGGAATATGGGGGGATGTATATGATGACACAGAAGTAGCAACAACATCAGCACAAAGGGGAGCGGTTGATAAAGGAGAAAGAGGAGAACTGGACCTAATAGATTTACAAACAGTAACGATCAAGGGGAAAAAGACCGAGTGGGGAGTGCCGTTTATGAATAGCTTTTGTAGTGAGGAAGAGGGAGTGGAAAATGAAGGGAGAAACAGTGAAAGGGAAAGCTTAGATAAACTGTACATCACCCGGACCAACATAGACTCACCATGGATCAGTAGGAGAAAGGATGAGATGGAGAGAAGTGAGGAGGGAAAGAAAGGAATAGAGAAAAGACAGGCATATGAGGACGCAACATCCCCATCCCCATCATCCCCATCACGCCCTCCCCTATCGCACCCTACATGCTCAACCACCTCACGTTCATTACGCAAAATAAAACTAGCGCCCTTCACCGACGAACGGACACCCTATACTTGGCGGTTTAGAGACCTCCCTAGTCGCAGGCAGGAAAGAGGTATACACATGCCCTCATTAAATACAGAGAAAGATGGAGAAGAAAGAGGTACGAGCAGGGGAAATACAAACGAAAGTGAAAATGTGGAAGAAAGGGAAGAGGAGGAAGGGTGTGAGGACTCAATATTATGGAACACAAAGGGTGAAACAAGACATAATTTAATGCCACTTTTGGAGAGAGGTGGGGTTAGGCCACAGTATGTCCCTTGGAAGCATACTGATAAAGAAAATATAAAATGTAGACTCCCATCATTAAGTGGAGGTGCGGGTAAATGGATATATGAAATGGAAAAACACACCGCAGGACAGAAGCTGGCAGTAGGAGATGTAAAGGGCCTTTTAATATCAATATTAGGGGATAGAGCGGATGACATATGGAAGAGAGCGGGATTTCATGGGGTAACAATAACAAATACATCGCACGATGGGGCACCATTCGCAAACTGCCGACATGCACTATGGCAGGCATTGAGGGTACAGTACCCAGACACATCAGATATAGGAGCAATTACATCCGGCAAGATGCATGAGAACGAAGATCCTGTTGATTATATCCAGGAAATCCAAGAGAAGTGGCGCATGGAAACTAGAGAACAATGGGATAAAACACCAGCAATATTTTACCATACACTGGTACAAGGGCTCCCAGAAGGAGTTCAGAAACAACTAAAGAAAGTAGTGGGAATGGAAGCAAAACCATGGCCCGAAATGCAACTGACTATAGTGCATCATTGTAGGACATGGCAAGGAAAAATGAAACAAAAGGAGGAGAACAGGAAAACGGAAGAGGCTAAATTAGTACAGAAAAAGCTTACTAAATACACAATGGAAGGGGCACTAATAACTACACCTACAACAATGACCCAAAGCCCCACACAAGTAGTGGCTGCACAAGATTCCTCCCAAATACCACCTTCACAGACTACAACACAACCGCCACTCCAACCATACACGCCCAACATGGGAGGAGGATACTCAATGCAAGGAGCTGGATATTATAATTATAGCAGGGGGAGAGGAGGAATTATGAGAGGGAGAGGGTACGGGTATGGTACCCAACCGCAGGTGGGAGGATTTAGAAATTCCTACCCCACAGGGCAACCAGTATACCAGGACAACACAGGGAGCTTTCCATGGCAGAATAGGGAAACACCGGAGTGTTGGAGCTGTGGACTATTGGGGCACATGTCACGCACGTGTAGAGTTAGACCAGGAACACCATCATGGAGTGATCAGGGACAACCACGGCCAGCACAGGTACAGCAGGGCATACCACAACAGCAAATATTGCCACAAGGAAATGAACAACAACAACAATTAACACAACAACAGCCCCAAACATTGCCACAACAACAGGTAGCGATGACACAACAACCACAAATACCACAAACACAACTGGGTAGGGTGACGGTTTTGGGACACAACCCTTATACCGAAATGGCCAGTCGTTGTACCCCCAATAGGACAGCCCACAGACGGCCTTGGTGTGTCCCATCCTGTCAGTAACACCTAATAGTGCGGAGGAACCACGCATAGAGGTAACGATAGGTGACAAAAAATTATCATTCCTTGTTGACACCGGGGCGACCCGGTCTTGCATAAGGGAAGGTAAATTTAAGATGTCAGGCGAGACCATGAACACCCAAGGATTCTCTGGGGCTAGAGGGTTGGTTCCCTTTACTGATAACATTCCCTTATCTATTGGAGATTACGATATGTCAGTTCCACTTTTATATTATAGTGCCTCACCAGTAAATATACTGGGGAGAGATATAATGAACAGGTTGAATATGACGATCTCCTTTACTGAGGACGGCATAATTTGCTCTACTCCGGGGATTAACATGCTCACAGCACGACAAATTATGCAGGCATACTGTGGACAGACAGCGATTAGGGCGGAGCCAGTAGATGGTGAACTCTTCCAGTATGGAACGGACATGGCAATTGCATGGATGCCAGGGATAGAAGGGAAAATATGGAGAAGGCCAGCAGCCTATCTGTTCAGACCAGAAACACCTGTTAATGAACCAGAAGGGAAGGTGGTTTCAATGGATATTGAGAGCATTATTGCAACAGCTGATTATATTGCTGTACATACCCAAGACAGAGAAGGAAGAGCATGGATGGCAGTGATAGCATTAGCAGAGGGATGCAGGCTCACCCAGGTGTCAGATGAGGAGCTGTTTTCAGATGAAAAGGAGGAAGGTGAAATGGTGTTTATGATGAGTGTGGAAATATGGCTAAGAGTGGCCTACAAACAAGTAGCACAGAAAATTGCAATGGCACTTGAGGCACCCGCATGCACCCCGGTCCCTTTCTTTAAGGACGATATGTCAAAGGTACCCAAATCATTGTGGACTACTGGCCCCTATGACGTGGGCTGCATAAAAAGTATAGGGGGAGTAAAAATAAAATTGAAAAAAGGTGCAATACTCCCCAGAGTAAAACAGTACCCACTATCAAAAGAGGCAGATGAGGGCATATATGAAACCATAACGGCCCTTATAAATAATGGTATATTGGTCCCCTCAGAATCACCATGTAATACGGCTGTGTACCCAGTGCGCAAGGCTAAAGGGGGGTCTTGGCGCTTTATACAGGATCTCAGGCCCTTGAACAACATAGTAGAAGCGGAATATCCCGTAGCTGCAAACCCGGCCACAATATTGTGTGGCATTCCAGCAGAAGCATCACGATTTACAGTGATCGACCTTAAAAATGCTTTTTTCTCAATACCATTACACCCAGACTCACAAGATCTGACGAGCTTCACTTACAGAAATGCTAAGTGGAAGCACACCAGATTACCACAAGGGTATTGTGAATCACCTTCAATTTTCAACAGATCGATACAGATGGATTTGGGTAACATTGAAGTAGAAAGCACGGTGTTGCAGTATGTGGATGACATAATAATTTGCAGTAAAAACGAAAAAACATGCAGAGAGGGCTCCTTAAAAATGTTGACAATATTGGCTGACAAAGGTTACAAGGTAGACATGGAAAAGATACAGTACTGTCAAGAACAAGTGCTTTTCATTGGTCAGGTTATATCCCAACATGGAAGAAAGATCGCACCACAAAGAGCACAAGCTATTTCGACCACTCCAATGCCACAAACTGTAAGGGAACTGCAGCAGTTCCTGGGGCTCTGCAACTACTGTGGAGCTTGGGTATTTGATTACAGTTCATACATAGGACCCCTGCTTGAGGCGTTACGGGAAGCTAATAAAGGGGAGAAAAAACTGGGGTGGACGATGGAAATGAAAGAAGCTTTTGATGAATTAAAAGATGCGATATCAACTGCTCCGGTACTGGCATCCCCAGACTATGAGCGGCAATTTTTAATATTTTCACATTGCGAATCAGCAGTAATGAAAGCAGTGTTGGCTCAAAAACAAGCATGGGCTACAAACCCGTAGCATTTTACAGTGGCCACTTAGATCCTGTAATGTTAGGCCACTTCCCCTGCGAACAACGTCTCGCCGCAGCTGCTTTTGCGGTGGAAAAAGCATCAGCAATCACCATGGGGTGCCCGACTACACTATTTGTGGAACATGCACTTTTTGCGATATTAAATAAACCTAAATCCACCCTAACCACGCAAAGAGCATCAGGTTATGAGATCATTCTATCCAGAGCCGAACTATCAATTGTTAGATGTAGCACGGTCAACCCTGCAAGATTCCTAGCAGAAGTAATTGAGGAGGGAGATTATGCCCATGACTGTACACAAATAACTGAAATGTACTCATGTACTAGAAAAGTTGAGGAAAACGCAATGATGGAGGTACCGGTGTGTGTGGCAGTGAAATGTGTACAATTACCACAGCATTACTCCGCTCAAGCAGCTGAACTGGTCGCACTGAACTTGGCGTTGAAGGAAAGCTTTGACAAACGGGTGACCATATATTCCGACAGCGCATATGTTACATCCACTGTCCACTCAGGGTTGTCGAAATGGAGAAGAAGAGGGTTTAGGAGAGCTGATGGCACTCCAGTGCAACATGCCCTCTTATTGGCTGAACTAATTGAAGTAATTAATGACCCCCAAGAATTAGTTTTAGTGAAATGCACCGCACACACCAATGGTGAGGACCACGTCTCGAAGGGAAACGCAGCAGCGGACGCACATGCGAAGTATGGTGCATACTTTGGTGAGATATGGAACCCCCCAGAGTCACAGAGAGGGCGAGGGAGGGGAATGGCTAAGGAGATGTTGATAAGAGAAGGGTACACCCATCTCCCAGCCACACAGATTATGGAGTTACAAGCGGCTGCACTAATGGCCGAAAAAGAAATATGGGTAAAAAGAGGGTGTACAATGTCACCAACCGACGCACTATGGCACCAGGGTGGCACTGGAAAGGTTGTAATACCATTGGCACTTTTGAACACCGCCCTAAACCAACTACATTATCCAGCCCACACAGGCAAGGAAGTAATTGCAGCACGAATTAGGGAAGACTGGTTCTGCCCCGAGTTAAATTCGCATGTGTCAAATTTTATCAGTAATTGTCTCACATGTCAACAGTTTACGGCCGGCCACACTCTAAAGGTGATAAGAGGTACTATACCCCGGCCAGAGGGACCTTTCCGGCATCTCCATATTGACTATGTTGATATGATCAATATATGTCAAGGAAATATGTATATGATTGTAGTAGTATGCCCATTCTCTAGGTGGATTGAGGCAGGGCCCTGTTCACATCCGGATGCATTTAGAGCAGCCAAGTTCCTAGTGAGGAAGGTCTTCCCCAGGTGGGGAGTGTGCGAGGTGTTAAGGTCAGACAATGGCCCACATTTCGCAAACGAGATGTTTCAGCACATTACATCACTGCTGCACATTCAACATAAATTTGCATGTGCATACCACCCACAGGCCAACGGTATATGTGAACGCCTGAATGGCCTATTAAAGGAGGCAATTGCAAAGATACAGCAAACAACAAAGAGGAGTTGGTTATATTGTCTTCCATTAGCCTTATTTGAGCTAAGGAATAGGCCAGGGTCCGACCGCCACCTCACTCCCCATGAGGTGGTTACCGGACGTCAAATGCGCCTTTCCCTAATGCCAACGTCAAGAGCATTTACCAACCACGAAAGCACTGCAAGTGTTCTGGGTGATGAAATGTACCAATATGTGTCTTCTTTGATTACTAGTGTAGTGTTTGTGTCTCAACAGCTCTAGCGCACACGGGGCGGGTCTAATAGAAGCCAACAAGAAGACGCGGATAAAGAACTGGAAAAGGAAGGACTGCGTAAGATTGCTAAAGGTGACCACGTACTACTTCGCAACTTCAATAGGAAATGGAATAGCCCACGCTTTACTGGTCCCCATCTGGTAGAGGAGGTATCAACAAGAGCAGTAAAGTTACAGGACAAGCGTGCCTGGAACCACCTACACGACGTAAAGATCTACAGACAACAGACCCGCCCCAGCGCCATCGACAGGTCCATTGAGAGAACAGCAACAACATCGACAACGGAAGAAGAAAGTTCTACCACAGCCAGCGGCCCAAGTATTCCCATACCTTGTCACTCCCCAGACTCCCCAGAGACAATAACTGAAGAAGAAAGGGGTGATACCCATACAGCCCACCCCATGATCACACGCTCAAGAGCAAAAGCCACGCCCACCAGTTGAACCCAAAAACCCCCTGCCCACCATCCACTGACCCCTGTCCCCATTACAGTAGTAACTGAACTGAAGGACATTGTTTTGCACAAATACACAGTAAACACGTGAATGCTCTCTTTTCTTTTCTCTCGCACATGCAGGAACCGCGTATTATTGTATTGCTAAGAAAATAGATAACTAACAAATCCACTGCCCAGGAGTAGATGGTAACCTCAGACGATAATTACCCAGAAGAATTGTCACACCAATTTGTATATGAAATAAAAAGGCCAACGTACCTGAAAAGGAAAAGGGTACGTGTCTACTACACAGCGTTCCTTTTGGCCATAGAATATTCGATGCCCCACCTCCACCCATACTTTCCTGCCCTAAGAGATAGGTCCCTTAGAGTAGTGTGGGAACAGCTCTTCGCCTGGGCACTGAATGACTATTTGATAGGGAGAGCTTAAAAAAAAACAACAACTAACATTTAATAACCAGCATATTGAGAATTTTCAGGCGGGCAACTGTAACGTCGCAAGAATACGCTGCCGGACTGCAGCAAGGTAAGAGCAAAATGCCGGTGAAATTAGCATATGTAATAAAAGTAATAGGGATTTTGGTAATCACCGGGTTCGTAGCTGCCTCTGTATGGCAGCACAGCTGTGCTATCAATATTGTTGCTGTACCCAAACCTAACATACCCCCATCCCCAGCTGCAACAGGTGTTATGTCAGGTGATATTAGTAAAATTGCGCACAAGCAAAATAGAGTCCAACGCAGCACATACTCAGATCATAAAGCTATTGACAATTATATACAAGATTCAGCACACATCTCAAACAACATATGGTATCAACACATGACCCGCATTGGTAAGCAGACAACAGAAGACAGCTGCTACGTTTGCTCATTAATACCATACGCCATGAGCGCTTCTCGAACATTTGTTGCCACAGAAATAGACGAAAAAAAAAAACGATGCATAATATACTTGGCACTGTTCCAACCGAAAGTAAGATTTCAAGGGACAGTGGTGGATATGACGTGGAAAACACGAGACTCATACCCATATGAAAACAACTTCCTCAAGACTTATTTAAGTTACCACAAGAGCAGTTTACATGCTGAAGCATTCAGATACATAACAAGTGGCCCTGCAAAAGGAGAAACAAAGAAAGTAACACTGCAGTATTTATCATGTGATTGGTACGCCACTGAAGTTCCTGGTAAACTAGGATGCTGGGAGAGGCCACTGGTGACGATAACGGGGAAAGTATACTTAGACAACAAATGGGAGATAGGAGTGGTTGGCAGCAACATGGTAACAAAAGAAACTATTTCAACTATCGATGCACACAACCACAGATGTTGGACGACTTGGATCAAATACGTGCCTATGCTCACATGGATAGAAACGGATGAAGACCCGATAACAATACTGCCGCTGACTGCGCCTAAAGTATGCTACCAACATAAAGGAGAGGTGGACGTAGGATACAACACCAATTGTGGAAGCGTCATGGAGTTACCTGAGGGGGGAGCAGGAACAGCAGTGATAATGGACCATTACTGGGCCTGTGGAGAAAAGGCATATCACACACTGCCCTCTCTGTGGAATGGTGTATGTACGATGGTGCATGTCAATGTACCATCGCTAGTGGTACCCCAGAAGCATGTGAATGTGGCGAACTTTCCCAAGATGGATGAAGGGGACAAGAGAAATAAGAGATCTGCACCACCTCAGGAGGAGCCAGGGAACAGGACCAGTGGCAATGATACTGTCCTAAATAGACGGAAAAGACAAGGAGAACCTCTGACAGGAAATTACCTATGGGGAAGGTCGGAAACGGCACTGACTTCAATCCCGCCAGAACACAGACTATTCAGCAGAGCAGCAATGTTCTTCTCCTCAATAATCCATCCGGGACTACAGGCTTACGCAAACGCAAAATGGCTCCAGATAACTAGATGGGAACTTATGATGACCATCAATTCTACAGTAAACGGATTCAACGCGATAAAAGAGGAGCTGCGAGCAATAAGGATGGTAGCACTGCAGAACAGATATGTATTGGACCTCCTCACTGCCATGGAAGGAGGAGTTTGCGCAAAGATAGGACAATCATGCTGCACATTCATTCCTGCCAACGATGCTGACAACGGTACACTGACAGAAGCAGTTTCACAATTGGCTCAGTTGCACTCCAAAATGGTGGATGAAAGTAAAGGTGTGAAAAAGGATGAGAGCTTGTTTTCGCTATTATGGTCATGGATGCCATCTTGGCTGTCAGATGGACTGAAAATTATAGTTGGTTGTATTATTTTGGCTGGAGCTACACTGATCATAATAAGATTTTGGAAAGCCCGGAAGGCATGCACCACTGACGAGTTGCTTGAAATGGTCGGTATGCACCCACTGATGCCAGCAGATGACGGCCAACACACAGGCATAATAATACAAGAGAGAGAGAAATTGCGCAACCAGATCATCACCAACCACCTGGACCCACCATCGGTGAAGGTCGTGAACCCAAGAAACCCCAGGAGTTACATAGGGAAATGGGTGTACTGTACTCCTGGAGGAACCTGTGAATATATGTATTGGTCATTTAAAGATCATGTTAACCATTATGGACATTTAGGCGGAATAACTAAAGTGTGGAGAGTAAGAGGAGATAACGAAAAGGATATGTTTGTGGTCGACAAGTCGACCAGAGGGGGGACTGAAGTGGGAAAATGGAAAAACAGGCTCCCATCTTCCCCCTCTCGTGCCTGGCCTAAAGGTACACGGCCCAAGCACCCGCCACGAGAAGAGTTTGCCCATCTACCAGACAACCAGATACCCTGGTACAGGAACATAAGGATGTGTCCATCTGCCTGCCCAGCACCCCGCCCTGCCCATGCCGATGCCTGCGGCATGGATCAACTGGACTAAAACTATACGTCGTTAGAGATGCCATGACGACCTAGCCAACGGATAGCACACCTGTGCCAACATACACACTGGACACTCCCGCACCAATCTACACGAAGAATATACTCAGTGCTATGACGTAGGCGACAGACATACTCACGGACGTGCATCTTTATTATTTTCCACATAGGCTCTTAAAGTGCAGAAACGCAAGACGCACCATGAACTCATCTAAAGAGCTTGCTTACGCTTCCTCTAAACCTAGGTGCCATAATGAGAATTATAACGAAGACACGATACTGGTCATAAGACAGTATGAGACTATAACCTAAAGCGCCTGTGCACCAAACGGTTCCACCTATACACCAGGCCTAAGTAGGCCGCAAGCAAGAGCTCCCGTGGACGTTAACAAAACAAGAGTCAGGTTGCTGATCCTGCAGAATGAGCCTGGTGAAAGCAGACAGCCAAGGTCGTAATGTTGCAAACCCACATTCCAAAAGCAGACCATCAAGGGCACCAACATCAAAGTCGCACCTGCAATTAAATCAGGCACACAGTGGAAAAACAATATTAATTGTGCAGAATTCTGCCTCAAACACGGTCCCACCTCACGTGACCAAGCCGAACCTGACGAGATGCCAAGCCCAGGAGGAAAGAGGCGTCTGGATCCCTCGTTACGAGACACAAGCAGATACACTTGAAAGGATCAATGGACATCTGCGACAGTAGGAGTAGTCGGCCAACCAGCTCATGAATAAGTCTTCACATTGTCTGCATGTACCCATAGTGAAACATTATTGCAAATTGCAGGTACACCGAGAGCTGGGAACAGCGATGGTCCCAGGCTGGGAAGCTCACGGGCGCACCAATCAGAACATGGGGCTCTTATCACTGACGCCAGTAACATTAATCAATCATTAGGAGTCTTCATGTAACAATTCTCATGTATCTAATTGTAGGGACAACCCAGATATATCACCTGACTAACCCTCGTCCACTCATATTATTCTCTATACGTATGCTATACTAACCCTACCACTCGAGCAACCAATTAAGAGTGGCGATAGGTTTTTTGTTAACTTTCTAAAGTGACGCAAGTAGCGCGTCATACTACAGTAAAAAGGGCCTGCGAGCCCCACGATTGTGTGTGTGTGTCAGGTCAGACGCGTATGATCCTTGACCCATCCCTGCCGTTTGTGTTTAATAAACAGCAGAGTCACCTTGCTTCTTGTGTGTGTCTCATACTCTATCTCTTTTGGGAGGAGTTGGGGCCTCCCTGCCCTGAGGTCTGCGGACGGCCCGGCCGACCCCGGCAGAATTTCCCCCCAACAGTAGGTAACACACCAGTGTGGCTGATGGCTGCGAAAAGCATGTGAAGTGCCTTAGCCCACAAGCCAGGGTTTGTCTTTAATAAGTAATTACAAGTGCCATCTGGTTCAGTAGTTCTAGGTGAATTAATATTCTCGATTATTCGTTGAAACTCCAAAATAGATAAATGGAAGACGCAAGGGACAATTGTATGCACATAAGAAGTGGGCTCAGGGGAAGGGGCTCCAATGGAGCTTATGATATAGCTGATCCAATCTTCTGTGGAAGCCCCATTGACCATTGAGGAAAAGTTCCTGGTCAAATGTACTATTTTCCAGAAGGATCTTTGGTCATTTGTGGTCACACAATTAGATACAAATAACCACATTTCCTTATCATTTTCCATAAAATGGGCAACTTTTTATATTCTCCTTTACTTGTCTTGATCATGACTGGAATGATCTGGTGGTGTTCCATACTCTGGTACAGTTATATCTATGGGCACAGTTCCTGCTTCCTCTGTAATTTTCTTCAGTACCCTGGGACTGGCGCAAAATCTCCTTTTGCTCTGCCCCTTTGTCCTCTTATGGGGAGTAGCTTCAACTTTTCTGTGCAGGATTTCACTTCCCTTCCTTTGCCCTTGGGCTCAGCACTGGTACTTCTTCTTCCCTTCTCTTTTTCTCTTGGGTTCTGTACCAGGCTTAACTTCCCCTTCTTAGCAGTTTACACCACTTTACTTCCTCTGTAAAGAGTATAGCTTCCCGTTCTCTTTCCCTGGGTGATGGGTCTTGCTACTCATGGGGGGCATTGGTTCCTCTCCTTCTCTTCTGCCTCCCCCCCTCAGCAGACTGCTCAGCTTCTCTTTATCTCTGCATGCAGGTTCCTTATCTTTGGTTTCCTCGTCACCAATCTAGAAAAGCTATCTTCGTGACACTCTGCTTAGGTTCTTCATGGAAACTTTATTCATAGCTCATTACAAGATGTTATAGAGCGAACCACTGGGTCCCATCACCCAAGCTGACTTTCACCAAATGATTCATATTGGAACCTTTACATAGCATTCACACCCAAACATTCCACCACAGCACTCCAACATTCTCTCAGCTCATCATGCACATGCATACATTGCAAGCACTTCACAACAATGTGCCTCTCTTTATTAAGATTTCACATTTTAAGATGTTTTCTTGGCAAGCTCTATGGTTCTATCATATCTATGTCCAGATGCAAGGGTATTATGTTTTTTTTTACCGTGGATCTCTTATTGTCACTAATTATCTGTGTAGTGTTTTTAGTCATTCAGCCTCATATGTATGAACAACCGTGGTTCCCCATAGAGGAGGATTGTCTGTGACCAAATCTAATGAGGTTATATGTGACCATTCACCAAATGCATCCCACCTCTTGCCGAGAGAACTTCATTCTAACGAAACTTATTTTAGAAAATAGAAACTACTTTACTCCCTTTTTCACTAGACTTGTTAACTCTACTGGTTACTGTTACCCCCTTGAAGAAGAGAGCACGATAGGGCCTTAAAGAAGTAAAACACCTAAGGCCAGTCACCAACTCTAACTTCTTGCTGAAGATCCTTGATAAAGATGTTACCAATCAATTACAGGCCCACTTCGAATCTTCAGCGATCTTCCATTGTAAACAATCGGGTTTCAGAGCAAACCATAGCACAGAGACTGCTCTTCTTGTCCTGCAGACGAATATGCTAGAGATGGTGGACCAGGAGAAAAATGGGCTCCTGGTCCTCCTGGACCTGTCTTTGGCGTTCGATCTGCTTGATCACAACCGCCAGCTCATTGCTCTGTCTGACATAGGGGATTGTGCCTCACAACCAACACGTTGGATTAAATCCTTTCTATCGGGTAGACAATCCTCAGTGTCCTGGGAAGGTGATTCCTCAAATCCCACCCTTATTCACTGCGGTGGCCCACAGGGAGCCTGTATTGTGCCTACACTCTTTAACCTGTATCTGAGATCACTGTGCCATTTGTTATAGACCCAATGGGCCACATTTACAAACTATGCAGGTGATACCCAGCTGGTTTTGGAAATGTATGGGGTCATCGAACAGTGGATGAGGGAGAACTGGCTCTGTCTCAATTGAGCTAAAACCGAGTTACTGCTATTCAGGAGCCCTGGGACAAGAGCAAAATTGGGAAATGAGTATGGAAACTTCAGCATCAAGGACTGCCAAATTGCAATGGCAGAAAAAGTTAACACCCTGGGGGTCTTTCTCAATGACTCTCTGGATACCGAGACACAGACCAGTTACCTGTCAACATTTTTTAACTATTATCTGAAACTCTTAAAGAACATCAAGCCATTTATCACAGAGATAAATTGTGCCGCCATTGGTCGAGCCATCCTTTCACAACTAGATTATTGTAATGCCCTATTGATTGGGACCACAAAAAAATGTTTGCACCAACTACAAATGCTCCAAAATAATGTTGTCTGTATCATCAATGGCATTCCGAGACGGGATCATATCTCATCAGGGAGGGCCTCGCTACATTGGCTCCCGATTGATGTCTGCTTTGATTTTAAAACAGCCATTCTAGTCCATAAATGTCTTTATGGAAAAGCCCCAGAATATCTGAAGACCCCCATTTCTTTTTATACACCCACGCGTGCCCTGTGCTCTGCCAATCAGGGAACAATTAGCGTCCCGAGGTTCAAAAGGGCCGGAGGTCTTGGTAGGACCTTTCATACGCGGGCTGCACAAGTGGGGATTTCTCTCCCAACTTCCCTCTGTCTGGACAAAAATATGAGCACTTTCCGTGCATCACTGAAAACCTTGTGAAGGTTGAATTCCTCCGATTGGAGCTAGTTAGTAGTTGAGTTTTGTATGATATATGTACGTTGTGTGTCTCCTTGTTTCTCCCTGTGGTTATGTTGGTACCCTGATGCCTGTGGGTTCCCGCCACGGTGTAAATAAATAAATAAATAAAAGGTAACTTCGGCCATGTGTTTTGCTTTAGCCTGGTTGGGGGTTTCCAGATAATCTGATTAAGGGCTGTTTTAGTAGATAATATCCCAATGGCATTTGCCGGGTACTCATATTGGTGGCTACACATAACAGGAAATGATCACTCTCTTCTCTTATACTTATTGCCATATCCAGAACCAGTGAGAGCATTACATGGTTCACAAAAAAATAGTCAATAGTAGAGGCACTTTTTTCACTGACTCTGGTGAAACCGTCTTGGGTATCCCCCATACAATATCCATTAAGCATCTTGAAATTGTATTGGTACAATAATTTCCCTCCATAAAATACCATTTCGGTTATACAGGTGATATATTATTAGTGGGGGCAGAATAAAAAAGCAGTCATAATACAATGAAGCGATTGAGGATCTTTACGTTGACAAAAATACACTTTGCACCGCTCAGCGAATCAGGGTGTTTGTTGGCACAGCAGAGTCACTTTAAAGTGCGCTAAAATGTCCATGAATCAGGCCCCTACTGATGAGGATGTGGTTTCCTCAGCGCTAGAGATGCCATTACTTTTCAGTGCGGGTTGACTAGCAATTTGTCGGGGATGTCCCTTCATATTTTGGGGGGCCTTTCTTGTAAGAAGGATGAGAACCTCTGTCCTTACCCACTTTGTGTTTACTATTTTCAGATTATCATCTGGTTTGGTCGCATGAGTGCACTTGAGGGCTCATATACCTGTCTGCAGCCTTTTCAAGCTCTCTGGGGTCTGTAATACTCTTGACCTCAAATGATGATTAAACTCCATCTCACAATTTTTAAATATATTCTTACATACAACCAAACTATGCATGCTCTTTATTTTGACAACTTTGTTACCTGTGAACCATTCACCAAGATATTTCAAGGGCTGATGTGCAATTGACTGATAACACCAGGTTGCTCATACGGGCTGCTCCTGATAACTCCTCTTCAACCTCCTGGAGGCAGAAAACTAATTCCAGTGCTTCAATCCAGTCTAAGATGTCTCTCCCAACCTCATGTGGTTGAACTAAGTCCTTGGGAATGTAGAACTTAGTCTTCTTCCCTGTGATTTGCTACAACTGAAGGCACTTCCCTCCCCACTAGAGGTCAGTCTGCTGTCCTCCTTTTGTTTCTCCAGCACAGGTTTGTGCAGCATCAGATTGTCCATGTGTTTCTACTTTTCTAGAGCTGCTACTTCTGTCTGTCTAGGCCTCTCATCCCTCTGCTTCTATCTTTCGTCCCTCTGCTTGTGCTCTGCTAGGGCAAAGCTTGTTTCCTCAAGAAGGAACTTCCTGTCAGCTACTTCGTCCCCTGTGCAACACATTTAAGAACTATGGGAAGCAAGGGACCTAACTGACCTAACTTAATCATGGGGTCTAACTGATGCAAGAGTTGGAACTAAGTCCTGTGATCAGTGGAACATTTAGGGTCTCTTTGAAAATGGTCCAAAGGAGGGCAGGCAGCGCCACAGAAATAAGATATTTATGCTCATTAACTGTGTTACTCGTCTGGACCCGTTGTGGCGGGCTGTGCTTCTTCCATTCTTATAGCTGTATCATGACGTGTCACGTCATGATGCCTCTCTCCCCTTTAATCTACACCACACAGCCCACAATTGTCAGCGTATAGGGTCAAACCCGACTCTTGAAGCTGTTGCAGTATAGCTGCCAGCCGCGTGTTGTGCTCTTTCTCCGAGGTACCATAAACCAAGATGTCATCACTGACATTCGTGGCATTGGGCAGGTCTTGCAGCACCTTGCGGATCTCGTTTTGGAAGTCCTCAGCCACTGATGAAATGCCAAAGTTGAGTCAACGGAGCCCCAGATCTAAGGAGAAGGTCATGATGTACCTTAACTCTTTGGCTAGCTTGATTTGATTGTAGCCAGACCGGAGATCCAGTTTGCTGAAAACAGTGGCTCCGGTTAATTCAACGATCAGTTAATCTCTTATGGGAGTGATGTGCCGCTCACATCTGGTGGCGGGGTTGTGGACTATCATGTCAATACATATCCATGCGCTTTTCGGTTGTTTTGGTTTCTTGCTTACAACCATCGCGGACACCCACGGGTGGGTCCTGACATCTTCTAAATTATGTTCAAGTTTTCCAACTTCTTTAGTTCTGCCTCCAAGGCCGCCCGCATATGGAAAGAAAATCTCCTATGTCGGGCTGCTTTTGGCTCTACTGTGGGGTCTATGTGTTTTGCATGTTTTTCTAACAATCTGTTGATGACTGGCTTTTGCAGGTGAAAATCAAAGTGAATGAGCTTCATTTTGTCTGCTGTTCAGAAGCTTATCAGTGTCTCTATACCTTGGTCAACAACATATAACTTGGTGCGGCACGCCTCTCCATTGTAGGCCACTGCAGCTTTGAAAGATCTTTATACCGGGAGAAGCTTTTTGTTGCCATATGCGTGGAGCCCAACCATTTTGCTTTGTAGTTGTGGGCTCTCTGGCATTGTCCTGATCTTGTTCGGTGGCATCAGGTTCATGGTAGCCCTGATGTTTATGACCATTCTGGTTGGGGTCTTGTTCACGAGTACAGTGCATGTTGGCTGGGACCTGCGTTTGGTTCTTCTGGTGCTCCTGGTTGATTCCACTGCCGATATGAGGCTTGCTGTCACTGTAACTCAGACTTTGGTCTAGCCCCCATTGTCCTTGCTTTCCGTTTCTGACTCTTTTGATAGCCTGTTTTTGGTGTCCAGGTATCTCTTGAGTGTAATCTACAAGGTTCTTGAACGTAACTTGGAGCTGAGGTAGACAGAGGCAAAGTGATGTATCGTCCTGCACTTGCTGCCTGTTGCCCAAATGGCTGGGCAGAGTTCCTCTTTGTACCAGGCACCTCCGCACCATCTGCATGACTGCTGTTCCCGTGGAGGGCACTTTGGTAAAGCGGGGGCTCTATCGCTAGCATTGCCCCTCGCATCAACCACGGCAATGCTCGTCTGCATCAATCAGCAGCCAGCTCATGGCTACCTCCATAGCCGCTACCTGAGAATTGGCTCTTTCTCTCTGTCACCCCATCTCCAGAATTCGTTCAAGGGACAGGTTTCTCTCTGAAAGGATGGCCCTCCTGACTTTTTCAAACGAGACACCATGGATGATTTGTTGTCGCATTGAGAACTCCTCATCTGGAAATTCACATCTTACAGCCAATTCATGACCTATTGCGTGAAAATAGTTGATTTTCCCTCTGCACCGCTGCTTGTCCAGGCTCAGTTAGAATCTCTCGTACTCAGGATTCAGCTAGAACTTAAACTTGTTATTGGATGCTGTTCTGGCCGCTTGGTAGTCGTCTTCCAGACTCCTGTTGGGCAGGGCCAGTGGTCCCAGATTCAGCATGAGGAATGTGCATTTTTCCTCTGCTGCCACACGTTTCTTTGACTTGAGGTGTAATTTGAACTGCTGCAACCACAGTTCCCACCACACGGCGGTTCCTTTTGTGTATGTGTCAAAAGGCTTCATGAACGAGATTTGTGATGAGTCTTGCCACTGGCGACTCCTGCACGGGCCTCTTGTCTACCTGAGGGCTCTCCTGATGACCCGTGGGCATTGCCACGTGCCAGCAGTGACTGCTGCTTGTCTTACATGTTGCCTGTAGACCATGATGCCCTTTTTCCACCCTTTTAGATGTGGGTCACTGGTGCTCTGGTGTGCACCCTTGCTGGTGGTTGGTAGTGGTCTGTTGTGTCCTTTCCTTCTCCACCCTCTTACCGCCTTGCGGGGTCAGGACTGTGTAGGCCTCGATGAGGCTGGTGATGGTGCGCACATGCAGCCATGCAGCGCATCGCGTGATTGCTGTGCAGGATGAATGACGCATAGGTTGGTGTTGTGCGGCAGCACCCTGGATGCTCTCTGGCTTGTCTTTCAGTCTTCTGGGTGCCCCATTTGGGAGTAAATGCCAGTGAGAGATCGGCTGGTGCGATGCTGTCTTTTACACCACTGGGGCCACAGGTATGACAGGCTCATTGTAAACGTCAGCTGTGTTGCGCGTGATTGTGCATGCGTGGGTTGTGCAACTACTTTGTTGCCACTTTTGTGTAGCCATGGACCTGTATACGGTAATACCGTCCCATTTTGTCCACATCCACCAACTTGTAATGAGGCCCTAGTCAAGTGTCACCCTCTAAAACTGCAAAGAATCATACCAGCGCTTAGAGCTCTGGTACGTGTAGCCTGAACTCATAAACACCTCAGGTTTCACACCTGGCTCCCCTTTTACCCCATCTCTCCTATTGAAGAGCCATGCGCAATGAGGCCGCCATACTGGCAGAGGTGCGATATACTAGGCCATTTTACCTTACATCATATACTTTTAAGTGACTGACATGGCACTCGCTATCTGAAAAATGTTCTGCCAAATTGTAGATTTTATTGAGTAAGATGTGATGTGCACCTGTACCAACACGCTTTAGTTACAATACTTCAAGTTCTGTGGTGAAAAGTTTGTAATTGGCTTCCTGTAGGCCATCTTATGATATATTGGAGTGCACTGAAAAATTGAAAATGGCACCAAAATATCCAAATTACAGAAATAGGCAAATCTCCAAGACATGGAAAAAAAGCGCTCTGAACATGTGTCCCACGAAATAGCACCCTATGCGCTACAATACTAGCTGAAAAAATCATGGTGTGCAAGAGCTATACTGATGGCAACAACAGAATCGGCTTAGACAATGAGCGCACACATTCCAAACCAGCAACAAAACCTACATCTGCTACTGAGAAGCAAATAGGTTTGTATGTCAACTTCTTATATTTTAATTGCTAGACAGAGTGCTATTTGAGTTTCAATTCACTTAGAACTCATTCAGATCTCTAAATAAAGAACTAGAGTTTCATTTAACATTTACGATTTGATCAATTGGCAATACAAAACAACACAATAGCCTTATACACAGATGGAGGCGTCATTATCACGGGATAATGACCCACCCACAAGTTATAAGTTGTGAAACAGTCATTTTCCCAACCAATAATAACCTCTCTCAAGGTCTATAACGCTATTAGTACATACTCTCAATAGAAACATAGGTTTTGGAGTTGTGTGTTTGTAAAGCATTAGTGAGTTAAAGGAATCCTCAAACGATGTTTGTAAATTAAATGAGCTTTCATTTTGTAATATTTAAATATAAGGCTATCTTCATAAGTTCGGTACTTTAAATGAAAACTTGGTTGAACTGCAAAGGTTTTTACATGAGCATGCATTAGGTGTAATGTAAAAGTACACATGGGCTTCCTTATGAGCTTGGCCGTCCGGAAATAAGGGTGATGGCAGTAGCGTACTAGCACCTTTTCCAGACCACCAAACTAGGTGTCTGCCGGCAGGGACACGGTACTCCTGGCAGGGACACGGTACTCCTGGCAGGTCTGACCTGCCGGGTGTTCAGGCCCCTACTGGCAGTGTTTTCACTGAAGCACCGGCACCGTTAGCAACAGTGCTGGTGTTTCAGTGTCCCCTTTCCCGTGGAGTCCTATTGGACTCCACGGGAATGTGAATTTAGCGTTCTGCCACTGCTTTTGATATCCCGGTGGCACCAGGATGTCAGGCGGCAGAAACAGCGTTACCGGGTCGGTGGTAGCCCGCTGCCTACCAGGGGGGTTCTACCGCCGACCTCGTAATGAGGCCCAATGTCTCTAAGAAAGTGAAAGCATTTTCGCATGGTTTAGCCTCCTCTTTGGTGTGTTAAATGGGATGTTACAGTTCATACAAAATATCCTTGCAAGGATGCCCTGTCTATTTAAACAAAATATTGCCTGGAAATTGCATTGTTGTTTCTCTATTTGCCTCTGAAGTCAGAATATTCAGAATGCAGTCAATACCAGTAGTTGTTAACTTCACTCCGGGCATTCTGATTTGCACAGCTGTGGTCAATAATGGCTTCCATGTGGTAAATCTAGTTAAAAAATGATGTCCTTCGTCCTTTAGCTATTGACTTTCAACATTGGATTCGTTTGTGGAAAGAGAGCAGAGCTCCTTTCCTGAAGGGATGTACATTTCTAGGTTGTAATATAGTTTATTGTCGGTGAGGCGGGCAGACCGCCAGGGATACATTGCACAAATCCAGAGCTCCCACTAAGCATTCCTTTCTCCCAGCATCTTCTGCCAGAAATTCAGATTCCAATGACACGAAGAAACATATTTCACTGGATGTAAATCCTCTTTTCATGAACTACAATATTTCACTTAAGGTGGTGTTGAATGTTGGTGAGCAGAAAGAAGGGAGTAACACTAAACCCCATTATAGCAATGTTTCTGGCAAGGTAGAATCACCATGGGACTCATGCTTAACAAATACCATGTGCCTGCATACTTATCATCCGAAAGTTTAAATGCGAACCATATAGCATACAATTATGAATTGGAGGCAATAACAAAAAATGTTTAAACTTGCGTCAACAAGTTGGAAAATGAATAGCAATTTGCTCCTGGAGCCATTCCCAAAATACACTTTTGAAAATTACAAAATGTATTACACCGGTGCAAGTGTAAAGTTTCAGAGTATTAGCACTAGGGCAAGGCTTCTCATACTTAACCTTTGCATGGTATAAGCGCTAGGGCAAAAATTGTTCTGCTGCAAATAAGATAAATGTTCACTGTATTTTTAAACCAGGGCAAACATTGCCCTAGTGTTAATACCGTGCACTTGCACCAGTGCAAAGTTTCTGTAACCTGGCCCCAGATTGCCATCGGAACTGAAGAAGATAGGTGAGGGGAAAACTGAACGGAGAAGTCTGCTCATTTCTCCAGCCATAGGAAAAGGTATTTCCACACCCAGGAGGCCCA
This sequence comes from Ambystoma mexicanum, assembly GCF_040938575.1. Classification (NCBI taxonomy): domain Eukaryota; kingdom Metazoa; phylum Chordata; class Amphibia; order Caudata; family Ambystomatidae; genus Ambystoma; species Ambystoma mexicanum. The sequence goes on along the minus strand of NC_090923.1, from coordinate 144,857,905 downwards.
CATTGCAGACATTTATGTAGAAGGTCCATGTCCTTTGTCTTATCTTTTAACCCCAGATTCAAACAATTGGGCTCCTGGTATGGAACCTATTCTACCCATGAGGGTTAACCGAAGAACAAAGCACACAAGTGAATAGGTTCAAGAACACTTTTGCTCATACACGTGAAATCCCACAATTTTTTGTGTAAACTAAGCCGTTTCTTCAATGAGACAATACTCATAGAGTTTATATCGTAGAGAAAAAAAATCTCTCAGACACAATTATTTTATATATTGGAACTGTGTGAGTGGTATACATAAAACACAATTCCAGGGAGAAACAGACATCAAAATGGTTTCTTGAACCACAACAGAACAAACAAGAATATGTTTTCAACACACTGTATCAAGGCGTTTTTCAGGCAAAAATAAAGACAGTGTGTGTATAACAAACCCAATCTGTGTGGGGGTTTGCCAAAAATGCACAATTCAATGGTGTGAAGTTACAAAACAAGGTTCTTAAAACAACGTAAAACATTTGCAAGGACACAAAAGAGAAATGTGCATGTGTGGACAGCAATATATGTGCTGTAGTTTCAGGGAAATAGTGTGTCTACACCAGGTGTTTCGGCCATTTGGAGCTGAGCTAGATGAACCTCATCATTCATATGGCCATCATTAGGACGGGTTCTGTGTGAAATGATGTCTGTGCTGCAGGGGAGGGAGACCACAATCAGACGGGTGTATGAGCAAAATAATTTAAAAAGAATAAATCAGAGGTATTGTGTAATCAATGTGATTAGAAAACACACAGCTTACCTATGGGGTAAAGTCACAGGCACTGTATAAGAGATCCGCTAGCCGCGTTGGCTGGTCTCTAGGTAATCCTGTTATACAAAACAGAACAAGTACTATTGGTGGGGAGTTGAAAAACCCTCCAGTGTCATGTACATAATAATTATAAAAGTACATGCTTTGTTGAATGTAAATGAGTCTTACCTCTCACCGGCAAAATCCAGGTAAGAAGGTCAAGGAGTGCTCTCTCAAAAAACAACAATCCGCCATTGGGTGCACGGCTAAAAGATAAATATAAAGTAACAATGAGAGTCCAGAATTACAGGATCCTCGTTTTAGTCTAAACTGGGGACCGTAGAAGTACAATTACCTTGGATCGTGTATCAGGCAGAACTGGTAGTCTGCAGGAAAAAAGACAGCGGGCAGCGTCTCCTCAAGCTGCTGAGCTCCACTTGAGGAGACGCTGCCCGCTCTGGCAGTGCAAGGTTAAGTGCATAACAGCAAGTGATAGATAGTGCAGGTAGGCGGGACTGTAGGATTACAAATATAGCCCTGAGTGCTGGGTTGCCAGGAGGCAGTGCAGATGGTCAGCTGGGAAGTGGTCTTCTATACGTACTATAATCAAACACCCATGCTCTGACATAGTTGCATAATCCCAAGAACCTTTGCATCTGATTCACTGTATTTAGCTTTGGTGTTTTCATATTCGCGTCAGCTCTCTCATGTGTTACCTTCTTCCCTTCATATGATATCAATTGTCCTATGTATAACACCTCTTCTTGGCAATATTGTAACTTCTCCTTGTCTTCCTTATATTCCTTGTCTGCTAGAATAGTCATCAACTGAATAGAATCTTGTCTGCACTCATCTTCTGTGGTGCTTAAAATTAAAATGACATATTGTATCTCCACACTCTAAATATTGATGGGGACTCATAGTTCTCCTGGGGCAGCTAGTATGTTTCAGTCGAGTCTTTGTGCAACGGGATCGAGAAAAATGCATTCTTCAAAACTATCACCGTGAAATATCAAGCTTCCACCTGGTTACTGCATAGCATCTTTCCCGGATTAGGAATTAAAGGAAACTCTGCAACTAAAATCTGGTTAATCGGTCTCATATCTTGTATACATTTCCACAACCCTCCCTTCAATTTTTTGATCGGATACATCGCAGTATTGCACGATGATTCCAATGGCACCAGAATCCCTTGTTTCATTAGTGCTGAGATAGTCTGGAATATACCCACATCAGCTTGTTGTGACATGGGGTACTGCTATGCTCGAGTTAAAATTGCTCTTCGCTTCAGCTTTATTTTAACTTCCCCTATTCCCTTTCATAAACCTATGTCATAAGGGCCTATGGTTCAAAGGACATTTGGCATCTTCTCCAAATCTTCCTGAAAATGTACTGGACGCTGCTGCATTATCGCCATGCGCTGCGGGACTTCCCTCTTTTCTATCCTTATCCAGTATGTGATGCTCATAAAAAACACCACTTGATCATCTGTTCAGTCTTCCCTGAACATGTCCTCATCAGTTATGTCACTCAATCTGAACCCTTCTTGAGAGCTATTACGATTCTCCATGGTCTACCCTCATCATCTACTCCTTCGAGCATTGCCATTTCCCTTTGTACTAAGGCTACTTCCAATTCTATAGGGATAGTCTGTCCCCCTTCTTCATCCATCGGTATTCGTGGTCTAAACAAAAACACATCAGATATCCTCACAATTTTTCCCATTAAGCCAGGTAGCCATGCCAGTAGAATGCCCACTCCAAATATCTCTTGATTTTCTGGGTCGCCTTGCAGAGCCACTTGCCCTGTGAACGCCAGTATAAATACGCCCACATTTCAATAGTGTATTCCTGGAGTGGAACACACTATCCCTTGATCAGTGAATGAAATCGTCATGTTAAGTTTTGTCATCAAATCTCTTCCTAAAATATTAACCGGTGTCTGTTGTGAATGTAACAAAGGAACAGACAAGATCACACTCTCCTATAGAGACTGGTAATTCATTTGTAAAAGTAACTCGACTCATAGCTCCAGAGAACCCTTGAGCATTCATGGCAATTCCCGCCATCGGTTATTTTCCCTCTCGGATATTGAACGAGTAACTCCAGTGTCTACTAGAAAAGAAAAGGATTTGCCTCCTATCGTCACATCAACCCTTGGTTCCTCTTGGGGGTTTGGTGTCACAGCTAGTACTGAACATATCAAGTCACCCTGTGAGCTGTCCTATTGTGGATACAGAATCATCCCCATCCCTGTGAAAGGATTTCCTCCTACCACAGTGACTCCTCCTTTTGTCAGCACTTGTCCTGTGTTTGCATACTGATGTGTCTGCATGGGGGCTTGTTGTGACTGCCCTTGTTGTAGATTCATTTGTACTCACTCTTGTTGCTATACCTGCTGTACGTGCCGCACTAAAGTCTGATAAACTGTGTGATCTTGGGCAAACCCTTCTCTAGCCTGTGAACTATACAGTGGAGGATAAGATGTCTCCCCTCTTGGAAATTGGCCATTTTGTACATTCCCTTGGCTTCCACATACCCGTTCAATGTGCCCTGTCATCCCACAAGTCCAACATACTGGGGTGCCCGCCTGACAAGTCCCCTGGGTTATATCCTCCCTGGGTACTCTGAGTCCCATTCTGTGGATTCTGAAACCCACCTTGATTATTTTGGAATCCACCTCCTATTCCTCTATAGCCCATACCTTGTGGCACAAACCCGTATCCACCTTGCTCCATCGGGCACTGATTACTCACCTTCGATGCACCCATTGCTTCTTGCATTCCCAATCCTTCTCCACTTGTCAATACCGCCCCTTCTATAGCGAATTTTGACAATTATTTCTGAACTAACTTGGCTTTCTCGGTTTTCCTAGTCTCATCTTTCTTCTTATTTTTCTCTTGTAACAACCAAGCTACGCTTCCATACCCACTTGTTTCTTCATCTGTCTCTGTACTGGCTTAGGCAACCCAAGACATATAATGTGGTAAAATAATGCCACCGTCTTTTCATACGGCTCACGAGTTTCAAGTTGCCATTTCTCCTTAATGTGCCGAATGTAAGCAATAGGGTATTCATCTTCCTTCATCTTACTTGTCATAATTGCACACATATCTAATGTATCGGGGTACTGTACCTTGAGAGCCCTCCAAACACCTGCTCTACAAATATTGAACAGCACTTCGTCATGCGCTGCGCTCTGTACTGTCACACTTGAATACCCTGCTCTCCTCCATATTTCATCAGCCCTTTCGCCAAGAATAGCTGCCACAAGACCATTTAAGTCCCCTTTGCCAGCATGTTTCCTCCTGTCAGTTTTTCTAATACATATATCCATTTCCCAGAGCCCGAAGTCATACTCAGGAGCTTACAACTTAAATTATCGTTGTCCATCTGCAGCCATGGGATATACTGCGGTCTCACGCCCCCTTTTTCCAATAAGGGAAACTGCGTAAACCCAATCCGCAGTTGGCTCCTATCATCGGTCTATCCATGGTAGGGATGATCATCCCTGTCTGTCTCCTTGTCGGTAACGACCTTAACCTGCTCACATATGGCAGTGATTCTCCCTTCTCTCTATACAATCGTCCTCGGCGATGCTCTGGATTTGCTATGGGGTCTAGCATCCTATCCTTCGGTTGTTCCAGATCCAACCATCTTACTTCTTCATCCATTTTCAGGCTTCCTTCAGGGACGCACGTGCTCCCTCCTCCTGTCTCGAGAGTAGACTCTCTTTCCTCATCTGACATCTCTTGTTCTTGTCCCCAACTAGTGTGACTATCATCCCCTTCACCTGTCTAGGTTCAGTCTGCTTAAGGACAATGCTCTACGGTCATGACTGAACAGAATTCTTTCTTCACTGCGTAATTGAAATGCTATGGAATGATCCCTCTTCCCTCGACTTCCATACTTGCTACCTTCCTTTGATTCTTGATAGACCTTATTAACCTTTTCTCTGATGCTCACTGCATCAAAGTTTTCTTCTTCCAATACTACTCTAGATGCGGTTGGCATTGCTTCCTTCTTTGGAGTAATCTCTTCTGTTCTGTCCCATCGCATTTCTGGGCTTAGCCCTACTGGCTCCTTATGAATGAGACTGGTATCAAGACCCCACTGTCTCCTTCTTTGTTCTATTTCTGCATCTAGTTCTCTTTGCTTTCTCACATCTCTTCTAATTCTTTCTTCCTCTTGCCTCGGTTCTTCTCTACTTACTCCTCACCTTCTTTCCTCTTCTTCCCTTTATCTCTGTAATCTTTTGTCCCTTAATCTTTGCGCTTCGTCCTCTTCTCTCTTCCTTTCTCTTCTATCCCTATCTTCTATCGCTCTGTCTATTGTCATACTTTCTTTGTTCTTCTGCCTGTTTGTCTTTTTTCTCTTGCTCCTCCTGATATAGCTATTCACATTGCTCCCTGCTCTACCTTTTCTGCTCGTCTTCTTTCAATCTCTTCTCTCGTTCCTTGTCTTTTCTTTCTTGTTCGTTTTTATCTTCTCTCTGCCTAACTTCTTCTATACTTTTCCCATCTATTTTAAGTAATATCTGTCCTACCATCCATTCGTTCTGCACGAGCGCTATCTCATCAGCTTTATCCTTCTCTCCTTTCCACCTCTTAATTTCCATGTCTATGATTACAATACCCCGTTGCCGCTTTCAACTCCTTTAACGGGTATAACCCTATTTCATCGGTACTAGTGCCTTTTACATTTGGCGAGGTAAGGGGAACTGAAGGATCAACACCTTCCTCCTTTCACTGCCTAAGCATCCACTACTCAGTTGGCGGGTCTTCCCTTTCTTCCTGATACATTTTCCAGAGCTCTAAAATTGCTAATCTTTTCTCTAACTTAGTCCCCGTTTACGTAGCGTGCAAGTATGTGGTCATGTGTTGCAATACCGCTTTTGACAATTATCCCCCTGTGGCCACGTCATGAACATTTTATTCACTTTGCCTTTCACCCATTCTGCACTAGACTGTTTCAGCTTGGGCATGTGCGTTGGTAATGTCTTACATGAGTTCATCAGAGGGTGTTTCTCCCATAATGACACATCTCAATTGACTGTCAATACTTACCAGACTTATGAAATGACCTTTATACTTTTGCTTAAATCACCACTTTTTCAATGCCTTTAAAACAACAAATATGAACGCGCACCAGCAATTACCACTCAAGCCTCTTATTTCTTAATTAGCTACCTCCACCTTTTGATTGGAACCAATCACTTCACTAGGCTTAATCACTATTACTCCTCAAACTTATTTTAATTACTTCACATCTTCCATTGCTCTTCGATATTTTTACTCAACAAACAACATAGAAACTAGTCAACATTACACATTAATAAACACAGTGATTACCTTTTTCTCTCTTGCCTTTACTTTGCGTTTGAGACGTCACCTTACGTAAACCTGTTTAAGCGTTATATGCTTCTGCTCTACCCCGTTGGGATTTGAAACGTCTCCTTCTGAAACTCCCTTAAGCCAAGACTCTAGGCGCTACCTTTTCTTCACACAATATTCCTTTTACTTAAAAACTGTCACAGTCCCATCCACTTAATTTGCCATTCCCCTTATCTATCTATCTTATCTGTCTACTCATCATTTGTTCATTAATTGACTTGAGGCCATTGGTATCAACTCCTCCTCCAAACCGACCACTTCGCCTTCTGTCCACAGAGCGCCCGTGGATACTGGGCAGGGATTTTGTTAAAGTGGGACCTGCCCACCATCTCATTTCTTCTTGCAAGTTTTTTTTTATCGGCCGCTCTCAATAGGAAACCCTACGATCCTTTTGTTAATGGCGGAGGAAACTCGATTGTCCGAAACACTGGGGACAAACTAGTTTGAATATTTTCCAACCATCCGCAATGCTACCACGTGAGCATATGGCCATTTGGATATCATGTATGCAATGGATCGGGATGCAGAACAACTCCAAATAATCGAACCAACTCAGGAAGATGGCAAAGGTTGCCGTTTTATTAACAATTCTCTAAAACGGGGAGTTACAATGGACATCAACGGACGTTTACCCGAGCTCTCAGAGAATTTCCCTTAAAAACATCCTTTTATACAAAAAATACGTCAGGCGTGACGTCATACTACGGGGCAAATAAGAAAAACCTACAAGGGATTGTGATATGTTCAAGGGGAACATCTAAGTATACTTTCTATAAGGGCTGGGATTGTAATTGGCTGTCTACTGTCAGGTGGGCAACTTATGCCTACCTCTAAACTATGTCATCTTCAACACTATTAAGTACACAGTTTATCATTGGCCTTCAAACTATAAGGCCCTTCGTTATACAGCCATCTATATTTGGTTGGCACGCTCGTGCCATGTCTGGAACATTTCACTTAGCAGCACGTAAGCTCAGACCCAGGTGCCAGGAGGTGGACTTTACTTTATCTCCCCACCCAATTAGCCCAACATCCCTCTTCACCCATGCCTTCTGCCATGAAGATTGTCTTTGAACTTGGCTTTGCAAAGTATTCTTGTCTCTGGGAATATATGGGAGTGCGAGCATGCACTTTCGTTTTTCTAGGACTCCAAGCTCAACTCTATTTCCTTCCATGGCTCACATGACTGGAGACCACGATTTGGTCCATTTTGCAACATTTAAATGTATTAAATGAATAAAACTTGGCATGCTTGGTGTTCTTTCTTTACACCTTAACAAGGGATGATTCAGCATCTCACATTCACTGCCTTCGAGAATAGATAACCGATCTTGGCTGCTTAAGCTTTGACACCAGGCCAGACAGCTTTGCCATGCCCATCTCTGATCTCAGCTTATTTTTGCTGCGTTCTCGGCCTTTCTCTCCAAGGGTCCGGCTTACTAAAATTCATGACACCGATGTCCATCTTCTATATAATGGTGGCTCCGACTGCAGTGTATTCACTACGTATAGCCAGCTTCTATGATCACTTAGTCTACTTGCGTTACAGCATCTGTACAGTTATTGAACGGCTTGCATTCTCAGCAGTGCTTCACACACATGCAATCTTCTTTTCTCATATGAAAGTTTACTCGATTCTTAACTTCGTCATCAGTTTCTATAAGATCCATACATTCTCTTCAGGCAATATCCTTAGTGCATCATACTAGTCTCTTGTGACATCACTTGTGACATCACTGGCTTCTTTTTCACTCTTTTTCATATTCCTTCAGCGAGTTCCTCTCTCAGACTGTCGTCTCTTTGGGGATACATTTGATAGGGTTTTCTCTGTGAATATCTTCTTTCGAATATTCGCCGTGGTATGGTCACAACAGCTGGTGTCATGCATGGCACAATCTCAGGCTTCCAACAAATAGGAGGTAGGGGGCGGGCTTTCCTGCAGATGCATGCAGCTGCTCATCCTTATGGACATCCCTGGATGATTCACAAGATCATTCTTCAGGGCCATACCCTTCCCACTCAATCAGGTACTCCAAAAGTCCCTTTGACCACCCCGAGAGTCTAGAATTATCATAACCTTGTGTTCCTTTGACTTCCTTTCAGTGATTGGAGGAGGCGGTACCTCCTCCAACCTAGACACAGTTTCAACAATCCAACATGATAAGTTGGGTGGATCCTTATATCTTTAAGAACTGTCAGACTCCTAGCCATTGGGGTCACCACCCTCTCAACCTCAAAAGGACCAATCTACCAAGTACTGAAATTGTTCCTTCCCATTAACTTCAAGTGTTTAGTGGATTTTCTCTGCAGAAAAACATTCCCTTCCTTATGGGACTGATCTGAAAACTGTGTTCAACCTGCTCTATTGAATTGCAAGGCTAAAATGTCCCTTTTTAAATTTTCATGCTTCATATTGACCCTCCCTGCCTCTTCGGTGTGAGAAAACTCCTCAAACCTGGTCTCCAACCAAAAACGTGGATTATGATTTAAATCACAAAATATTAAAGACATGGAGGTAGAGTTATTTTTTTAAACTTGTCTTTATTGATTTTCACATATCAACTTACAACAAACAATATATTACCCTCCCCCCAAACTCCCTCCACCCTCCCTTAGGGGCACACGTGGTCATCTATCGGGGGTTTACATTATGCACTGAAGATGTCCGTTACTTTAATGTTGTGTGGGCATCATTGTTCCATAATGTCTGACTGGAGATACTCTAGGACACCTCCCCATTCCTTTGCAAACCTGTCCCTCGTTCCTTGGACTGTGTGGGTGACTTTTTCCATCGCCAATTGTGCCCATACTTTTTGTAGCCACGTGAAAGTCAGTGGGGTGTCTTTCTTTTTCCAACTTTGGGCTATTGTTGACCATGCCGCTATGAGTAGTCCCATGAAGCTTCTCCATTGAACCTTTTTGTATTTCCTTGCACTTTCGTCCCTTATTCCACACATCCAAACTCCCTCTCCCATTTGTCCCACATCCAGAAACATTTTTCGCATCTCTCCCTTCACTTTTTCCCAGAACGGCACAACCTCTTTACAGTGCCACCAGGTGTGTTTCCACGTTCCCACCTCTCCACATTCCCTCCAGCATTTATTTGACGTTTTGGGGAACATTGTATGTAGTCTTTCAGGGGTATAGTGCCATTGTGTAACTATTTTGATCCACATTTCTCTTGTCTGTGCTGATCTAGTCATCTTGAGGATCAATGTCCATAAATCCACCCACTGTTTTCTTGTTGGTTCCTCCCCCAATGTTCTGCTCCATTTAATCATGTATATCCACTTAACCTCTTCCTCCTGTGAGTTTATGAAGGAGTATAAAGTCGATACCCATTTCTTTTCCCCATAGTTGGTTATAACGTATTTCTCAAACGGAATGAGGGTTCTCCTTGCTGCCTTAGTTATTTCCGGGGATTTTAGCCAATGTTTATGTTGCTCATATCTGTATTTATCCCGTTTGGAGAGTGCTGAGCGTGGATAGCAAGATTTGTGTGGTCTGATTTCATTATCAATGAACATTTCCCCAATTTATGTTATTCCTGCCTCCTCCCATCTTTCGTATGCCCCCTGCTCCATACCCGGTGGGAACTGTGGATCCGCCATAGGGGAGTGAAAGGGCCTGGGGTGGTGGTCATTATACCTTTCCGTGTTTGGCTGTCCCACGCCTCCATTGTTGTCCTCATTATTTCACTAATCCCTATATTGAGGTGTCTGTGTTGTTTATGCTTCCAGAGTAGCTCTACCAGCGGGGTTCTTGCTACTGCCCTGTCTTGCTCGGCCCAGATCGGTTGCGGGTTTTCGCCCAACCATTCCCGGAGAACCTTTAACTGCGCAGCATGGAAGTATCTCTGAAAGTGGGGAAGCAGCAGTCCACCCTCCATAGTTGGTGCGGTTAGGATCACCCTGGCTAGTCTCTGGGTTTTCCCTTTCCATAGAAAGGATGAGATCACTTTCGATAATGATTTGAAGAATGTTCTGGGGACCCCCATCAGAAGAGCTTGTAAGTAGTACAGTAGCTTTGGGAGGATGGCCATCTTGACCGATTGAATTCTGCCCCACCAGGAAATAATCAGAGGGTTCCATCTTTCCAGGTCGCTGCGTATGCTTGCCAGAAGCTGCGGATAGTTATTTCCATAGAGCTGCCCCACCTTATATGTTAGTGTTATTCCCAGGTATTTGATGCCTTCCTCTGCAATCTTAATGTCCATTACCTTTGTTTCCCTTTCTATTTTCCCCCGGTCTCCCGCCAGTATTACAATTTTGAATTTATTCCTGTTAATTTTTAGGCTGGAGATGGCCCCGAAGTCTTCCAGCACACCAACGACTGCCGCCAGCGTTCGGTCCGGGTCTTCTAGTGCAATTAACATGTCATCTGCGTATGCTATCACCTTGTGTTGCATACCTGCCATGTCTATCCCTTTAATGTGCGTGGATTCTCTTATTTTTATTAGCAGGGGTTCTAAAAAGATTGCGTACATTAGTGGGGAGAGCGGGCAACCTTGCTTTGTTCCTCTTGTTATTATTACCTTTTCTGTTCCCTCCCCATTGATGGCCACTCTACTGTTCAGAGAATTATAGTTCGCTCTTATTCTTGCTATAAACTGTTCCTCAAACCCCATGTTTTCCAAGGTTTTAAATAGCATGGACCCGGTCGAAAGCCTTCTCAGCATCTACTGCGAGCAGAATCGCCGGGGTGTGCGTTATGCCTATTTTCTCCACTAAGTGGATGAGCCTTCTTAGGTTGTCATGGGTTTGCCTTCCCGGGATGAAGCCCGATTGATCTAGATTGATTAGCTTTGGTAGAAGCGGGGAAAGTCTTGCTGCTAGGATCTTTGTGTATATTTTTGCGTCTATATTTATTAGGGAGATTTGTCTATATGATGCTGGGAGTGCCGGTTTTTCCCTGGTTTGTGAAAAACTAGGACCTTCGCTTCGTTCATTGTGGGTGTGACGTTGCCACTATCTTTAAATGAACTTAGGAGCTTGGTTAGACCCGGGATCAGTATGTCCTCATATTTTTTATAGAATGGGGCCGTGAAGCCATCGGGGCCGGGTGCTTTATTTGACGGGAGATCTTTTATTGCTTTTCTAACTTCCTCTTCCCTTATTGGGTTCTCCAGGGCCTGTCTGTCTTCTTCTGAGATTCGTGGGATGTGGAGGGTTTTAAGATATTTGTCCTGTGCCTCTACATCCGGGTGGTCTGTGGAGTAAAGTTTCTGGTAATATTTACTAAATGCCTCCCCTATGTCTTGTGTGCGCATCAGCTGTTCCCCTGTCGTATCTCTAATATTCGTAATCGTTGTTTCTTTCTGTTTCGCACAGAGTTGTCTTGCTAGTAGCCTATCTGCTTTGTTTGCTTTTATGTAGTATCTTTGTCTTAGATACAGCAAGCTTCTTTCTGCTCCTTTTGTGTGAAGCATCTCTAGTTGGCCCTGTGTGTGTTTTAGCGTTTTCTTTAATGCTCTAGTGGGGTGGGTCATAATTTTCTCCTGTAGGTCTGTTATTGAACTTTCCAGTTCCTTTTCCCACATATACCTCTGTTTTTCCTTCGTAATCTTCAGTGCCCTTATCTTCCCACGGATTACAGCTTTAAACGCCTCACAGACTGTGCTCATGGAGACTTCCCCAGTGTCATTTTGTGTGAAGTATTCTTTTATCATTTCCCTTATGGATTCCCCATTAACCGGGTCCTGGATTATGTCCCCTGGTAGCCTCCACCTCCAGAGCCCATTGGTTTTCCCCGGGAGATTCAGCTCGAGCCACAGGGGTGCATGGTCGGATAAGGCAATAGCTCCCAATTCCAGCCCTTGTATCTTGCCCATAAGCCCTACTGATGCCCAGAAGTAGTCTATTCTTGACATGGAGTTATGGACGTGTGAGAAGTACGTATACCCTCTTTGTTCCCCCTTCCGTTCCCTCCACACATCATTTAGGGTCAATTGGTCCATCTGCTGTTTGAGGCGTTTTGAAGGTGCCCCTTGGCCCTGTACACTCCCTGTGCTTTTATCCAATTGTGGATTCCATGCCATATTAAGATCCCCCCCCAGGAGCACCTCCCCCTTTGCGAAGGCTTCCAGTTTTACCAGGGCATCTCTGAGGAAGCCATCTTGTCCCAGATTAAGCGCATATACAGACGCTAGTGTGATGCGTTGACCTTCTATCACCACATTTGCAAACGCATACCTTCCTTCTTTATCTGTGACTACTTCTTCCAGTTTGGCGTCCCATCCTTCTCTTATCGCAATCAGTACCCCCGATCCTTTTTCTGTTGCGTTTGCTTGAGCCCATATTTTGTATCCCCTTATGCGTGTTTTCTGTCTGTCCCTTAATCTAATATGGGTTTCTTGGAGCAGTAGGAGATCCGCTCTTTCCCGTTTGAGCTGTTTCTGCAATTCTTTCCTCTTTGTGGGGTGGTTCAAACCCCTGATGTTATAAGTTACAATGCATATTCTCCCCGTCTTGTAAAGTGCTTGCTTCTAGACATTGAATCCCCTTTCTTTACCTCTGCAACTATTTGCCTGCCTCCTCTCCCTTTCCCCTTCGCTTAAACTTCCCCTCCAACCAACAACCATGAACCAAACAACTTGCCCTCGAGTAGGGCGAGGGTTCCTACTGATGCTATGGCGTTGCACCCAAAGCTCCCTGCCCTCCTTACTCTCGGGGGATCATTTCGTAGGGGATCCTAAACCCCACATTACCGTCTGTCCTTACCGGATTCCAAGCCGGTGTGGCCCGCCCGGGCCGCCTGCTCTGCTGTTTTAGTAGCAATTCATTCTCCTTCGACCTCCCCCTGGAGGGGCTTTGTCTTGCTGTCGCTCTCCTTTGTGTGTGACGATCCTCTTCTCTTTTATTTTTTCATGGCAACTTCCTGCGGCTTTCCCTCCCTGTGGTTGACCTTTTTTGCTTAATCGTTTCCCAGCCACTAGGTTTCCTCGTATGTTCTCCCCCTGGTTTTGATTGGTCTGTTTCCTCTTCGTCCTCCTGGAGTCCCATTATATTGAGGCCTTCTTCCCATGTGGTCTCTCTTCTCTGTTTCCCCTCCCACGTGAAGGTCAGCCCAAACGGGAAGGTCCATTTGTATCGGATTCGTTTTGCCACCAATGCCTTGACCAGTGGGGCCATCGCTCTTCTTTTTTGCAATGTGACCGGGGCCATGTCTTGATATAGTTGTATTTCTTGTCCATTCATTCTAATATGCTCCATTTCTCTAGCCCTTCTCAGGATCTGCTCTTTTTGTGGGTATGAGGAGAGAGCAACCAGGACATCCCGTGGTCTTTCCCCCGGTGCTCCTGATCTTTTTGGTCCGACCCTGTGGACCCGGTCCACCCCGATCGTGTCAGTCTCAGATGCATCTAGAACGTCCCTGAACATTTCCTTCACTGCGGTCATAAGTTCTTTGTCCAGGACTGTTTCCGCCATGTTTTTGATGCATATGTTGGACCGTGTGGAGCGATTCTCCAGATCTTCACATTGTATTTCCAGGTTATGGGTGAGTCTCACCAATTGCTCATGTGTTTCACTGACTTGTTGCATTTCTTTTTCGATGCCCTGTACTACTCTCTCCAATATATCTGTTCTCTCCTCCATTTTGGCCACATCAATTTTCAGATCTTGCACCACCTGTTTCATGTCATTTTTCATCGTCGTAAACTGTTCCTGTACTGTTGACATGAATCTCTCCTGTAGTTCCAGAAACCATGCTTGCATGTCATCTCTAGAGGGTGGTTGTTGGTGGTGTGTCGGTGTCATTCCCTCTCCCTGCTGGTCCTCCTGGGGTTTCCCTTTGGCTTGCGACATGGAGTCAGTTGACCACATCTGTAGAATGTTTGCGTCTTGCTTTAGAGTCTGTGGGGTCTGCTGGGTAGCGTTACTTTTCCCTTTGGCCCTTGACATGTTCTATATGAGTTCCTGGGCTACACGTGGGCCTTTCTGTGTTCTCCTATGGGCTACGTAGTGGAGCCCTGCCGCCTCCCTCTTCCATTTCCCCCTTTATTATTAGTTCTGTCCCGTGGCATAAACCGCGTGGCCGCCGTACTGTGTAGGGGGGGGGCTGCAGGGATATGCTGGTGAGCGGTTTTCCGTTTCCCCACTCTGCTCCGCTCACCTTTGGGGGTGTCCCGTTCCAGGTGCCCGCCTCTCCGCTGCGAGTTGCACTGGACTCGGGATGTCTGGCACGTTGGTGGGGCCCCCCGGAAGAGGCTGCCAGTCACCGACCATCGGCACTCTTCCTACGTTTATTGCGAAGCCGCCTCTGTCTCCTCGTCAGAGGGGGGTCCCCTATTGATTGCGGCTCACCTCCGGGCCTCGGCCTGAGCCTCCATCCGCCGTTGCACCTCCCTCCTGTTCCACAGCACCGGCTGTGTTCTGTGGAGGAGGGGCGGGTCCCCCTCTCCCCTGGTGCTGCCGCTACTCCTGGCGTAATTTACCGTGGTTTGTGCACCGAGGAGGGGAAGGAGGGGGAGTCCGCCCGGGTCCTTCCGACTCGATTCTTGGGTTCTTTTACCCCTTCGGGGGCGCCGCAATCCTGATCCGCTCTGTTGCTCGGCCGGCCACCTTCCGATGGGGGATGGGCGGTCTCTGCTCTCCGTGTCTACACGCTGTGTTCCGTGTTTTTTGGTTCCGATTGTCACACCTGGGACCCGAGGAGTGTAGGGGGAGCTCCGACCGCTCTCTGCATCCTTATTGCTGCGTTTTAGTGTTTATTTTGGAGGCCCGGGCGGAGGGCGATTTAACCGCATCCCATCGCACCAGCGGCCATCTTGGAATCCGGATGTAGAGTTCTTAATATAGTTATTACAAAAGAACTTGGATAACCAAAGGAGGTTCGCATAATTATTCCTGGCCCTGAAGAAACCTACGATATTTCTCTAACTCCTGGCTGACCTGCTCCTTCTTCCGATTGGTTTGCGTATGATAGCCTTATGATAACTGCACCTCAATGACCAACTAGTTCCAGCTAGAATTGTGATACAAACTGGGACCACCTATCAGAAATAACATATGTTGAAAGGCCGTGAAAATATATCATGTTCTGTAGCATGTTCCACGCCAGCCTCATTGCCATGGCAGTTCCTGTCAGAGTAAAATGCCTAAACTTGGTTAATAGGTCCACAACCAGTAATAATGCCAAATATCCCATGTCCTGGGGTAGGTCCATACAAAATTCAAGAGATGCAGTGTACCAGGTCGATGTGGACTGGGCAGAAGACATAAAAGCATTGTTGGCTTAACTTACGGGTCTCAGAAAGTTCAGCATATAAAATCTCATGGACTCTCACTAGAATCCTTGTCAAAGTAGTTCCAGCATTTTCAATTAACATGGGTGGCATGCCAACACTGGATAACGGCACTTCTTAGGAGCCTTTCAAAGTCCTAAGTAGGCAAATACAGATACCTGCATATGTAAGGAAGGTCCTTCCTCACTTGTAGGAAAGGGTTCAGAGGGACCAAAAAGTGAATTTGTTTTGTTTGTTTGTTTGTTTTATTTATTTATATTGCGCACCAGACCCCGGGGTATTTGGGCGCAAAGGCAAAAGAGGGTTGTTCAACTTAGGTTACAGGTTACAGATTAGACATGGGGGTACAGCGGCGGTTACATTGCTGTGGATATGTATTGTCGGAGAATCGCAGGTCTATATACAGTAGGTTTAGGAATATTATTTCGGAAATTCAGGTATTATTACAGAATCACAAAAAGGTATATGCAGTGAGTTAACAATAGTGCAGGTATGGCATAAATAAGGCAGAACAAGAATACAAAATATACAAAAGATCCTGGAAGTCAATAGGGTGAGAAATTAGACATCATGATCTTTTAGCCATTGAATCAGGTTTTAGGGAGAAACTTTGCCTGACCTCTTAAAATTAATTCTTTACTAAATATGTAGCTCAAACCAGAAACTGTTCCAAAGGGGGACAATCAAATTGAGTCCTGAATGTTTTCATTACACTAGCTGGAATAATTTGCGAAAAAGCATCTACTTTACAGAACGCTGCATACTAGCTTAAAGGTGATGATGTAACACAGTCTGCAAAAAATAAAAACGGATACAGCTTTTGAGGAAGCAACATTTTTACAGATAATATGAAAAACAGGTTTCACGGCTCTTTAGCACTATGACTGTGTGGCAATCCCCATCAGTTAATGGGCCTCATCAGGAGTCTTGCAGTACACAGGTGCTATTTCCGCAGAGCGGAAATAGCATTACTGCTGTGATTCGTGGTGCAAAAAGTGCATCGGTCCCCGGCAGCAACAATATTTGCACTTGGCAGAAATAGCGCCGAAACACGTGCTACCGCTAAATAATATGACGTAAATAGCACTATTGCACTGTGCCGGCGCTATTAGAGCCGGTGGAAAACGTGTCACTGCTGGACGGGAAGCACTGTGGTGGCCATTTTGAAACCACATTTCATTAAATATCTGAGTTTCCTGTAGCCATCCAGACGAGCAAACCAGACAGAATGTCACAGTTAGGGGGCCAGGGGCAAGTCTACCCAAATTTAGTGAGGGGAGCTGGTGGTGCTTGCCAATGAGGTTGATGGAGGAGAAGTGCAGCTCTGTACTGGATTTGGGGCCATCAACGGCATTGGAAGTGCAGAGGCGGGTGCCGGCAGCCAGGAGGCAGAATGTGAGTGCAGCCCCCCCTCAACACATGCACATGCAACTCTGATATCCTAGCACAGGATTCCCCAGTGGACAGACACATGAGTCAGGCAGTGCGACAGGGTGCAGTGAGTAGGTGCCACATCAGCCACCTACCGAAGCATCCATGTGCCAGTGCACCAAGGCCCCCCCTTTGAGTCCGAGCAGTGGGGAGGGCAGCCAAGGGACCCATCCAAGTGCCATGCACCACACACCCACAGCGGGAGCACAGCAGTGCCCTCTAGGGACCTGCCAGTGCAATGTACCCTGCCACCCCCACAATCTAAATGACACCTGTGGAGGTGACGTGGGTGCATGCGGATCAGAATCATGCATGTCCGACAACAGCTTCCCCAGCATTGCCATCTTGCCATCCACACACTGCCCCGCACCCAAATCTGCACCCGTCTCATCGTTGTGAATCCACTTGCCAACACTCCAGAACAAGACTGTCCATCGGCACAATTGCCTGGGTCCCTACTCATCACCATGTATTGAATGCTATGCACGCCAAAACATGTGTGGGAACGACACCTAACGCCATTACCTATGTCCCCTACAGGCGCACAAGCAACGCCAAAGGCGTCCGAGGATGAAGAGGTGGCTGGTCCGTCTGTGGGTGTGACGTCCCGGCACACAGACACCACCATCACCCAGCAAAGGGGCAGACATGCCACATGTAGGCGGAAGTCACAGAAAGCCACTACGCATCACAGCAGGAGCATGCCAACTCCAGCCGACAACACCTATGCAGCTCTGAACATCATCAGGGAGGACACACCACACAGTCCAGTGACACTGGAGACACAGGTCAACAGCAGCCCTGACTCTGACCATGCCAGCAACCTCTGGGCACAGTCTCTGCCCAGGGGTTGCTGTCAGCAGCACACCACTATAGCCGAGAGCCAACCACCTCGGCAACAGCACAGCCAGACCCCTGCAATCCCACCATGCCGCTGGTGCTTATCAAAGTTGGAGCCAGACACTGACACACACTCCTTTGGGTCCCCTGTGGCAAGCCCACACCAACAGCGGACCCCCTTACCACTGTCACAAACAGCTACAATCAGCATGCTCATGCAGAGGCTGGGGGAGATGGAAGTGCGGCAAAGGGAGATGGAGGCCATCGGCCACACCCATGCCGACCATTTGCAGGCTATTAGCGATGTAATCCACGGAGCAACATGCAGGATGGCACGTGACTATGCGATGACCTGGTGGGTCACAAACGCCAGTACGGTTGCGCTGACGGCATATGGACAAAGGGTGAGGGAAATGACTAAGGGGTTCTCAGCCCTTGCAGCAATGAGCTCCAACAGCAACAGTTCCAGGGGGCCGGCTCCATCCCTTCCTGTTCTACTATGCCAACCAAGGAATCCCAGGAGTGTGTACTAGGTGCCAGTCCCTGCGCCAGCTGCGTGAAAGATCACCGGCTGCTGGGAATCGCGGGAAGAGGCAATGACCACAGTAATGGCCATGCAAACTATTGGCCTAAATGGCCATCCCATGGACTCTTTTGGAATCTGGGGGAGGGGGACTGTGTGCTGGGGTGTTGGTGTTCGGCGGGCAGCGGGGGGACTGTGTGCTGTGGTGTTGGTAGTGGGTGGGGGTTAGGGGGACTGTGTGCTGCAGTGTTGGTGGTGGGCGGAGGGAGGAGGGATTGTGTGCTGGGGTGTTGGTGGTGGGCAGGCAGCGGGGGGACTGTGTGCTGTGGTGTTGGTAGTGGGTGGGGGTTAGGGGGACTGAGTGCTGGGGTGTTGGAGGTGCGTGGCGGGAGGAGGGATTGTGTGCTGGGGTGTTGGTGGTGGTGGGGAGGGAGGACTGTGTGCTGGGGTGTTGGTGGTGGGTGAAGGGGACTGTGTGCTGGGGTGTAGGTGATGGGTGGGGGAGGGGGATAGTTGGTTCACAAAGTTAGATAAAAGTTTGTTGAACATCATACATGCGTGGACATTCCTGATTGTGTTCATGTGCAGTTTATTCAGAGTGCTGGAAGTGGACAGAGGCAAGGTATTGTACTAGAAATAATTGTCTATTAGTGCATGCCGGGCAAGTATCTCTTCCCTTAAACCATCCCTGGGAGTGTCTGCTCTGGCTGCTACCTCATGCTTTTCATCTGCGTTTTCCTTCGGGTGTGGCATTTCTGCATCTGGGGGTAGTGGCACATTTCTCCTCAGGCAAATGTTATGTAGCATTATGATATGATGCGATATGATATGTTAAGTCATTTATAACGTGCCTGTACACATGCGCATAGCTTTTACAATTTTGCCCACTTTGTACATTAGGGCACCGCCAGTGCGATCTAGGCACCGGAATCGTGCCTTGAAGAGTCCAAATGTGCACTCAATGCACACACAGGTCCGTCTGTGGGCATGGTTGTAGGCGGTCTTGTGTAGTGTCTGTGGATCACGCACAGGAGTCATCTGCCACACCAGCTGTGGATATCCAGAGTCACCTGCATGGAGTGGCATACAGACATTAGTCACTTGTCTCATACATGTGTATGTGTGATGTCCGTGCAGCCTTTGTCAATGGTGACATGCATAGCTTTGCCTGCACTCGGTGTGACATTGGCGGGCCTGCTGTTGGGTGCTGCAGCGAGGATGTGCGCTGCGCCTCATTCTTGATGCATTGTGGTACATGTGGTTGTGTGTGTTGTTGTAATGGCAGTGGTATGTGCACATCAGCGTGTGTGTCTAGTTGTATCCGACTTGTGCATGCTCCCTTGGATGACCCCTGTCGTTGGTGCAGGCTGTAATAACGCTGATACGTTTTGTGTCTGGCTGTATTTGCACCAACTCGTAAGCTGGTGGAGCGTTATTGGTGGCGCTAATTCTGTTACCGCCGGATTTAAGGGCTACCACCCAAATCCTGATGACACCCAATTTCTCTACTACATACTACATAAATAGAGAGATGCAATTATTAAAAGCTTTTGATCAGTGTTAGTGTAATTCATCTCTGCAGCTGCCAACTTGGCAGATACAAAAGCTGTGGTCTGCAATGGCCCCCTTACAAGAACGTTTGGCGACTTCCCCCCTTAAAACCAAATTTGAGCTGTCAAATTGTACAAAGGGCCTCATCACGAGTTTGGCGGTAGCCCTTAAATGTGGTGGTAATGCTAATACCGCCACATTTAAGGGCTTGCCCTATTATGAGTTGAGCATAAAGTTTGGAGTTTTACCTCCATCTTTCCACCTTTTTTTTTGCCATTTTCGGTACTATTTCTGCCATCGCTATTACTGCCGGTTGTAATAGCTACCCTAACCCCACTGGGTTCAATGGACCCAGTGGGGAATGGAGACTTACCACTGTACCACTACTCACTAATAGCGCCGGACCAAGCAGCGGTAACACTAATAGTGGTGGGCAGTGGTCAATTAGCGCCGGGACACCACCCAACCCCTGATGAGGCCCAAAGAATAGTTAGGTGGCATCAGGATACTGGATGGATGAGAAGTGAATCCATTCTTAAATTCTTAAATTCTTGGTAAGCCTTGTCAGCCACAGGTGTCAACATAAATTTGGACTAGCTTGGTGATGGGGTGTCCAATTTGGATACATCCTTGATGAATCTCCTGCACCATATGATGAGTCTAGGGACTTTGAAAGCGAATGCATTGTTCCACCTCTGCATAGTATTTCCAGTTTGTGCAATAAAAGGTATCACCTCCTGAAATTTGTGGGATGACTCTGAGAACCTTTAAAAGCTTCTAAAGGCCACTTTGGAACTGCTAACACTTTGTTGGTGTTCATTTCTAATACAGGTGATGAGATGACAAAGTATAAAGATTTGACCACCTCAGTATGAATCTTGCTCTTTTCCAGCTTTGTGCCCATGTGATTTTCCCTACGCTTCTGTATAACCAGTTAGCCTTGACCTTAATTTGATTGTGACTATGAGAGAAAATTAAAATGTTGTTGATGTATACGGCCACAAGCACATCTAGAAAATAATGGATAATACTGGAAGCAGCCATGGCATATCAAAAGCCAAATTACATTAGTTTGTATTCGTAGAGCCAACACTGCTCCTACATCTTCCACTCGACTTCATCCCTTACATAGACCAAATGGTGGGCCCCATGGAAAGCTAATTTGGTGAAATTGGTGGCATTCTGGGTCTGATCTAACATTACAGAGATGAGTGGCACACGGTATCGATTTTGATACTATTCAGTGTTCTGTAGTCAATGCCGGTCCTTAAGGCACCATCCTTCCTTGAAACAAAGAACGCTGGAGAGGCAGCTGGAGTAATGAGCCACATTCTTCGCAAGGGATTCCTCTTCTAGTGAATATGAAATCCATATTGCTTTGGTATAACCACAGGCAATGAACTGCCCAGTAGCTCCAGGGATAAGCTTCACCCAGTGTAAAACCTATAGGCTTTACTATCAACTGTGGTGCCCTTTCATTTAAAACAAACATTGCAAAGAAGACTCAAGCAGATTGGCACCAGCATGCACTCCTCCGTAAAACTAAGCCTTTCAACTGTGCTCCGAGTTTCAGAACAGTTGTGCAAACCCTGGTCATCTCTCACCTGGATGCTGCCATAGTCCTACTAGAGTGCCAGATGCCACCCAGGTCTCTCTAAATGTAGTCCAGTATGATTTATCACAGGACTAAGAACATTCTACCACATCACCCTCATCCTCAAGGAGCTGCACTGGTTACCACTCGAAGCACACCTCATGTTGAAGACTGCCTGTAAACCCTACAAAGCAGTCACAACAAAAACACCACTGTACTTTGCTGATACACTCAACATCTACAGCGGGGAAACACACCACCAGAAGCCACAGCATCACTGGGCTAGAAACAAAGAATTGCATGAGAGTAAAAAAAAAAAAAGGAATCAGGCTTCGCTATGCTATGCACCCGGAACTGGGACAAGTTAGCTATGCAGATAAGACTGGCCCCCTCCAACAAACACTTCAGGAAGGACATGAAAACCCAACCCTTCAAAGAACATCTTGCCAAACCCATATCACTGCACACAATGCTATTTCTCCCCCTCCAGGGTTCTCCCATCCCTTGATTCCTCCCCCTACACATCCCAGCTCCTCTGCTACCCCAGCAGTCTACTTGTAACCTCCTAAGTGCTATTACTTTGTACAGTACTCCGCTGCATCCTAGATAGGATTGTGCTATACAAATCCCATGCATCCATTTCACTGAACCACAATGGGCAGGTGTTGTCAGTGTATGTTTATCTAGTGCAGGTTATAAAGCCAAGAGAAGCATGATAGCTGAGAATTCCGTGCATGTTGAAGCTAATTGTTCTATGTAGATTATATAGTGTTAAGACCCTCTCCGCCGTGCTGGATCGGGTGTTATCGTCCCGGGTCCCGAGTTGGAGGGTGTGTGGGGGAGATGGTGGGCTGCAACGCCAGACATCAGGTGGCTTGGAACAAGGGGTAGAGTTGGAGTATCAGCCAATGTTTCCATCCTTCTGATTGGCCGGCTCCCACCCACGGGGTGCTAAAATGTGTAGTTGTTAATAGCATTATATTTTCCACCATATAATCCACAAAGTTGGTAAATCGACTTTGTGAACTTGTATTCAGATGTTCCAAAATGGCATTGTTCTATTGAGAGCAGCTCTCCTGATAGAACTAGATCTCAGCAAGAAATGAAGTACCCTCACAATCCACGCTTTAAAAGGCGGATGTAATGACCCTATTTTAACCTAGTTCTCATGCGTACCTTGGAGCACATCAGGATATGCCCGTGAGCATCTCAGGTTTGCACCAGCTCTCTTAGTACTGATTCACAAAGCCTAAAAGTGTAGCAAATCTGTCTCAGATGTCTGAGATGCCAGGGAGCAAATCTTGGTAAATCACATTTTCACTTCAGCATTGTAAAGATGCTCTTGGCGTCTCCAGATTTACACCAGTTTCAACCATTATGCATCAGGTGTAAGTCAAAGATGCTGATGGGAATCTATTTATCAAATGGAAACGTTTGTAAACAGGCCCCTATCTCCATAAGCTATAACTCCCATTCTAATTTCCTACATGCACAGATATTTAGCAATAGCTCAGTCTATCCCCAATAAAAAAAACCTTTTTATTTCTATAAAGTGGATTCCTTAATGCAACAAAGGCTCCTTGGAGAGCAAAACAGCAGCAGAGAAATTGTCCCTGGGTTGTCATAGTAGGCAGATCTGTGGGCAAGATTGGCAAGTGAAGACTATTGAGGTATGGTTTGCCCAGTATCACAGTCATGCACCTACCAGTCAAAGCATTCCATGAAACTTGGCAAAGATCCTGCTTGATGCGTCCAGCGATGCATTGTGTTCTGTAGCCTACTGGCATAAGTTTATGAAATTCACCCTTGGAGCCACATCCCAAACGCAATAAACTCCACACAACCTTGAAATACGAGGCCACGCTTTTTCACATAGCCTATGGAACCACTCCTGTATAACTTGAAAAGAAACATAATGCAGCAACCATTGCATAAAAGGCTATCTGGCGTAATACGTTTGTTTTCGACAGCAGTTCGTGTGCACGTTGTTCGTACACTCAACCAGTTACATATCCATTTTTATGTATGCATCAATGTGTGTGGTGGTTTATAGGGTTTATATTGACATTTTCGAACGCCATATTTTCGAAATGCCATTTTGTCGACACAGAATTGCTGAATTTTTTTTGTTTCTATTTTTTTTTTTTAACTGGGGGGTTCCCCCCCACAATCCCCTGTTTTTTTTATTGACACTTTTTTAAACTAATGAAACAAAAATAAAGCATTCGAAAAAAAATTAATTTGTTTTGCAAAATGGCATTTCGATAATATGTTTTCGACAATTTAACCGGATACCGTGTGTGGTGGACTATGGGGTGCAGGTTTTGGCTTGTGGAGGTGAAGGAATGGCAGTGTTTGGCTGTAGGGGTTATTTGGAGAGGGCAGCAGACTAGGGTGTGAACACCAAGCGAAAGTAGATTAGGAACCATATGGGAGACATACAGATTATGGAGAATATGCAAACACATACCTGCTTTCTGATCTCTGCATAATCTGAAAAAAAAGAAACGAAAAAGACATGGGTTATAAATAGGGTATTATTGCTTCTTCATGCTAATGAAATACTTTCAAGGTTATTAGTATGACAGATGCTTTATGCCGAAATACATTTCGAATTATGGGGGTCATTGTATGGGAGGGGTTCTGGTTCAAAATTACCCAAAATAAAATTCCAATTGTCATAGTATTGTTTCCGCTGTTGTTTTGGATGAAATTAGACAAATTAGCTCATTTGAACATGTACTGCATGTTGCTAAAGAGTTGTCAAAAACTTGATTTTGTAGATCAGCTGCAGGAATAAAATGTCCCTTTTTCGTTGTTGAGAATTGTGCAGTGACATGGCTTTACTAAGGTTGCTGTATAATAGATTCATGTTTAGGAATCAGACCTGAGCCCACCCTACAGAGACTTTGCACCAATGCAGAGCAGTTTTACAAGGCATTTGCAACGGATGATAATTATTCTAATGCAAAAATGCATATGTGTTTGCACAAGAGCAATTCATGCCGCATGCAAACACTGCACCTGTGCGAAGAGTCTGTAATAAAACCTCGGAGTCTAACTTCACTATCTAAGAAGATGATCTCCATGGATTGTATCACCATGCCCAGACTTTCCATGGATACAATGCATGATAGTATGGAGAGTATCCATGGGCATACCCTCCATACATAGTATCACCATGGACAGTATCCATGATAGTATAATAGTATTGCGAGACTCCATGATAGTGTAATAAAAATGCAAGTTCTGTGCGGTGAAAAGGTGCACGAGAGACTGTAAAATAGAGGGGGTTCCTTTTGTTACAGAATTCAAGCCCAAAATAAAAGTAACCTGCATATAAAAGAAATGCAGGGGCACTGGTAAGTATAACCAGACTTAGAGGTTGGCTAAGACGCAGTAAATAGGCCTTATAGAACGCCTTTGCAGCAAACGTGTGTTAGCTTTTTATTAATCTGCAACAAAGCCGCAGTGGCTGGTAACACATCACAGGTCCCACAATCCCAGGCTGGTATGGTAAGAAGCAAAACAATAGTTGTTGTTCTTTCAAGGTCACAGATAAGAACCCATGGGTCCCGCGGACAGACATGGTGATCATAACCATTTTAATAATTCAAAGTGATTTGCAAAATGCGATTTTTAGATGGAGTCAGAAGAACTACAGAGGTTTAAAATTGCCCCTTAGTACGTTTCGCCTGGGAAGAAGTTTGAAGAGTTCTCAACGTTTGTATAGGAGTACATCTGTGGTTCATGGCTCTGACAGTGTTATGGTAGGGAGCACTTCTCACAGGAACTTAGATGAGATAAGCGGGGCAGATGAATAAAGTGTTGCTGGTTATCTCAAATGTTTTTCAATGAATTGTCATTATGATGTGGGAAGTTGGGGTTGGATTGTGACATCACATATTG
This sequence comes from Ambystoma mexicanum, assembly GCF_040938575.1. Lineage (NCBI taxonomy): Eukaryota > Metazoa > Chordata > Amphibia > Caudata > Ambystomatidae > Ambystoma > Ambystoma mexicanum. The sequence goes on along the minus strand of NC_090923.1, from coordinate 144,832,632 downwards.
TAATTGTGGGCGTTGTGGGAAGGTTTGTGGAACCCATTGCAGAACATAATGTATGTTTTTCTAAAAGGATAACATGTGCGAGCACCAATCAGCTTGGTGTGGGGAGATTTTTTCATATTGCAAAGTTACCAATGTTAATTTGCTCGATTATTATAAAACTCTTAGATTTAGGGACGTTTCTTTGCCAGAGCCTTTTCATGCAGTACTGTTCTCCAATCTGTTTGAATATAGCTGTCCCAGCTGCAGCTGGGCTCCGAATAAACCTGCATTACTTCTTGCGTTTGGACTACTCTTGTAATTTTTGATTGTTGAGTTCTGAGGCGACACCCGACACATTTTTGGAGGCCCCAGCAGGATATCTCAGGCTTTCGACCGAGGCATAGGAATTCCAGCCATGCTCCCGGAGGAGTGCGGAACAGCGTCCGTTGGCCAGTACTAAGAGCTCGAGCAAGAGGTGGTCTGCAGACGCCAATTTCCAAAACGTCTGGCTGGTCCGGCGCTGCCTTCACTCCAACTGAAGTGCAAGCCTTTACAGGGAGACTCTGAGGTTGTGAGAAGTGAAGAATCTCCTAGAAGGATACGTGTGTGTACTCGTGCATGAAAAGCGCAAAGGGTGCTACGGACTATTTTTTGGTGTATTGCGACGCACCCTCAGATTGTTGGAGGGCGATTGACCATAGTAGTGTTAGGTTTAGGTCTGCCGATCCGATAGGGAGCAGGTGGGTAGTGGCACATCTGCGTTAGAGCAGATGGTTGCGTAACAAGTGGCGGACCTTGTTAGGCAAGAGCTGCGCGTATTGTAGGCAATTGGTATAGTTGCGAGATAGTAAGTATTAAAGTGCGATAATGACATCCTATTGGATGGATGCACCACTTAATCACATGTGCAGGAAACTGCCCTAATATCATGACAAAATAACAAAGTACCATTTTGAGTGGGTACATGACACAGTGGGGAAATGACCTGGAGAGGAAAGGTTCGACAAAATTATTATCGACAGTATGTATTCATATTTGTCGGCTACCCACAAAGGTGCAAAGCTTAAAAGAGGCAGGACATTCTAGGACTTTGGAAGTTGTGAAAAGGATAAAGAAACAGAGAAGGGGAAGGAGGAAGAGGAGTATCAGGGTAGTGCCCTGCCCCCTTCATATACGATCTACCCATTACTAAAACCACCTGCAGGATATTCGAATCCTAAACGAGTGTCTCAAGATAAGGAAGGAACACATACAAGGAAAGATGTGGGAGAAGGGAGTGCCAGTTGTAAGGATGAGAAGGGGAGGTGGAAATACGTAGTAGACATTAAAAAGAGCACCCAGCAGCAACTTTACTCTGTGTTCAGGGAAGATGAGAAAGGAGATAGAGAAAAAAGGAAAAGAACAAGAAAAGGCAGCTGTGTTTTGTATGCGTTGCTAAGCAACACCTCCACAGCTGATCCAAACGCTCTGATAGGCCATGTCTATCTACTTGGCCCAATCAGTGCCACTGGCAGGCGGAAGCCGCCCCCACACCAGAAGGCCCACAGAAAAAGGCCACAACCTGTCTGCGCCTGTCTGTGCCGCCAGGCCTCGGGGCATGTTACGCTGTTTAAACTCACCTCTCCTCCAGTTACCGTGTGTCTCCTTACCCTGACCACCCTACCATCGCTTGCCACATTACAACAAGATAACGATCCTCAGTGAGACTACAGACCATGCCTTCACCGATCTCACCTGATACTGCGGTAAGGAAAGACAATCTGCATTGGCCCTGACATAACTTGCAGCCAAAATTCTAATTACTGCACGCTGCGAAAGTGCATCCTGATAACACATAATCTGTTTACAATCGCTATTGCAAAAGTTGCCATAATGGCTGCAATCAGATTGTTGCCCCGCACAAGCACTACCTTTACATCTAAAGTGACCCAACATCACGACAATCGAGGTGCCCTTACCTATGGGCTACCTTGCTCTGCGGAACACCCTATTATAATACTTCCGCACCCATCTCATCCAGATTCGCGTTGCACCTCTGTGCATCATTGCACACATGATCTATGACTGCCCATACTACATAATGTGATTATCTAACTATTTGTCAGTTTAAACATGATTTCTGCTAGCCGTTACTCTCCCAGGCGTACAGTTTACTAACTTACATTCTCTGTTCTTATTCTAATTGCCAGTTGCAAAGTGATTTACCCATAATCTGTTGCAAATTGATTTACTCATGATGCAAATTACGTTTCAATGTTGATTAATGATTCCTGAGATTTATGTATAACTCGCCCTATGTATATTGTAGCTGTTAGTCACCATAGCCAGACAAATCGCTTTGCTTCAGCCCATATAGCATATAGCATTTCATAATCCTGTTGTAACCTGTTATTACGAGTATATCTTGGTATACTGCCTGTTATATATGGCAATACTGCCTCACTCAACTTAACTAGTCATAGGCTTCATATACCCACTCCTAGCCTCAGCGCTACCTTACTTCTACTAAATAGCCCCTATCCCAGCATCACTTCAGAGCCGATCGCTGCATACCTGTATTGCTCCATGTCAAATGCCTTTGCTAGCCACCATCGGCATATTACATTATTTACTGCCTTGACTTGGTACACGCTGAAGTGGGAGAATGGAAAAACAGGCTCCCCTCCTTCCCCTCTCGCGCCTGGCCTAAAGGATCACGGCCAAGGCACCCGCCACGAGAAGAGTTTGCCCATCTACCAGACGACCAAATACCCTGGTACAGGAACATACGGATGTGTCCATCTGCCTGCCCAGCAGCCCGCCCTGCCCATGCCGACACCTGCGGCGCGGATCAACTAGACTAAAACCTACACGTCGTTAGAGATGCCATGACGACCTAGCCAACGGTCAGCACACCTGTGCAAATATACACATTGGACACTCCTGCACCAATCTACACGAAGAATATACTCAGTGCTATGACGTAGGCGACAGACATACTCACGGACGTGCATCTTTATTATTTTCCACATAGGCTCTCAAAATGCAGAAACGCAAGACGCATCATGAACTCATCTAAAGAGCTTGCTTACGCTTCTCCTAAAACCAAGTGCCATAATGAGAAATATAACGAAGACACGATACTGGTCATAAGATAATATGATACTATAACCTAAAGCGCCTGTGCACCAAACGGTTCCACCTATACACCAGGCCTAAGTAGGCCGCAAGCAAGAGCTCCCATGGACGTTAAAAGAACAAGAGTCAGGTTGCTGATCCTGCAGAATGAGCCTGGCGAAAGCAGACAGCCAAGGTCGCAATGTTGCAAACCCACATTCCAAAAGCAGACCATCAAGGGCACGATGTTGCAACCTCGCACGCCGCGCACCAACGTTAAAGTCACACCTGCAAATTAAACCAGGCACACAGTGGAAAAACAATATTAATTGTGCAGAATTCTGCCTCAAACACGGTCCCACCTCACGTGACCAAGCCGAACCTGACAGGATGCCAAGCCCAGGAGGAAGAAGACGTCTGGATCCCTCGTTACAAGATACAGGCAGATACAATTAACAAGGCTCAATGGACATCTGCGACAGTGGGAGTAGTCGGCCTCCCAGCTTATGAATAAGTCCTCACATTGTCTGCACGTACTCATAATGAAACATTGTTGCAACTGACAGGTACACCGAGAGCTGGGAACAGCGATGGTCCCAGACTGGGAAGCTCGCGGGTGCACCAATCAGAACATGGGGCTCTTATCACTGACGCCATTAACATTAACCAATCATCAGGGGTCTTCATGTAACAATTCTCATGTATCTAATTGTAGGGACAACCCAGATATATCGCCTGACTAAACCTTGACTACTAATATTGTTCCCTATACGTATGCTATACTAACCCTACCACTCGAGCAACCAATTAAGAGTGGCGATAGGTTTTTTGCTAACTTTCCGATGTGACGCAAGTAGCGCGTCATACTAAGGTAAAAAGGGCCTGCGAGCCCCACGATTGTGTGTGTGTCAGGACAGACGCGTACGATCCTTGACCCATCCCTGCCGTTTTGTCTAATAAACAGCAGAGTCACCTTGCTTCTTGCGTGTGTCTCATTCTCTATCTCTTTTGGGATATACGGGAGGAGTTGGGGCCTCCCTGCCCGGAGGTCTGCGGACGGCCCGGCCGACCCCGGCAGAATTTCCCCCCCCCGACAACGCACTATCCCAACCACCGCTCCTCACACTTATAACCACTATCTACAGTGACACCACACCTAACCTAGCTGGCCTAGTAATGAAATTGCTTGCCATACTTATCACAAGCATTCTAAACACATTTACCCCTTTACTATTACCTACAATGGCATCATATGCATCAGTCGCCATTGCAAATGGGAAAAGCAATGTCACACAGGTACCCACCACAGTCCACTACACCCCACGCAGAACATCTAGCATACCCTATCTATGGCCTTAAGACTACCACCGTCAGACAGTATCATTCCTACCACATTTCTACCCTCCTTCCACCAAAAGGCAACTAAACCTAATCGTACGCCCAAACAGCGCAAAGTAATTTTTAGCCACCCACACCAACCCAATGGATCAAGCTCTTCGCCAAAAGACCTACTCCCAACCAACCTTGTCCAACAAAAATCAGGAACTCTAGAATTGATTCCAGATTTATGACAGCAAGCCCTCTACCAATTAATGGTAAAAGTAAAACCAATATTAAATCCACGCCTACAAATTTAAAAGTAGAAACCCTCTGAACAGCAAAGCCACTAATACGCCATCTTTGCGAGAAAGCACCACCACTACAACAAAGAACTCAGATAGCACTACCTTGTTCATCAAGGAAGCGCTCATGAACGCCAGACCCTGCCATCTCACGCACTTGATATTGCAGACCTCATAGACAAGAACGACCCTGACTTCCTAGCCATAACTGAGACTTGATTACACGTTGCGGCAGGGCGTTCGCTCACACTCGCCATACAAGACGAGTACAGTATCCTCAGACAAGATAGAGAATCCTCAAAAGGCGGCAGAGTCGCCTTTATTATAAAAACCTTACTAGGCCTTAGGTCCTTACCAAACCAAGCAATCCCTTCAGGTGAATTACTATCTATCAAGTTACCCATCACAGCATCCCGAACTACGACCATCCACCTTATGTATAGACCACCAGGGCCACTTTCCTCCTTTCGAGGAAAACATTACTACACTTCTTACATCAAACACCAAACTAGGCTCTCAAATTATGCTACTAGGAAACCTCAACCTAGGACTGCACGACTCCAAAGATGACAATGCTCTATCTGTCGCTAACACTATATCTGAACTAGGCTTCATACATCGTATCTCTCAGCCTACCCACAACAAAAGGAGAACATTAGATTGAATCGCAGACATCAACTGCAACATTAATATCCTTTCCAACACACCCTGTGCCTATTCTGACCACGAACCAAACCTGGTTTGGCGTGCATAGTAAAACACGAGAAAGACCTTTACAAAAAGAAATGGCGGATAAACCCAGCCAGAACCAAATGAAATTAAAAGGGGCCCAGCGGATAAAATTTCGAGGCTACCACCATAGCCTCTAACAGTACCGAGGCTATTTTCATAGCTCACTGTAAAATAAAAATGGTAGAGACCACTGCCACCAGCCAATTCGTAGAGAAAGGGGAACAAAATAATGTTCCATGAGAAACAGACAAAAAGGGATGACTATGAACCCTCCCAGTACACTATGGAAGATAGTTTGTACTGGGTCTGTACATTTAAAAAGACTAGTAAAAGTCAATGGCCCTCATTACGACCCTGGCGGAAAGTGACTGACCGGACCGCCACAGCGTAAATAGCGTTTCCGCCATTGCACGAAGGAGCAAAGTGCGGCCCATTCCGACCCATCGGGCACGAGCACCACGGCATGGCGGAAGTGCAAAGTCCGCGAAGGCGGAAATGACCCCAAAACGGCCCACACCGCCGCCGTACGGCGCCCTAGGTGCAATACCGCAACCCATCACAGCGGACACCGCAGTGTGCGCCTACCGGAAAGGGAAACATCCTGCCGTACACCTATAAAACCACTAAAACCACACAACCACTAAAAACACTACCCTGAGACACACCCAACCCGTCATCCACCCTAGCGAAACCAAGAAAAATGGGAAAAGTAGCGAAGAAAGCGTGCGACCGCAAGCGGCAGGTCCACTTCTACCGTGAGGAACTCACCGTGCTAACAGAGACCCTCCAGGAGAATGCTGCCGTCGTCTTCTGCACACAAATGACCAGGACGGCACTTGCAAACAAGAAGGCCATATGGGCTCTGGTGGCACAGCGGGTAAGTGCGGTGGGGACCGCACCCCGCACCCCACAGCAATGCCGAAAGCGATGGGATGACCTGCGGATACGCGTCCGCAGCATACTCTCTGCCAACCGCAACATTGCCACAGCCACCGGGGGAGGTCCTGAATCACCCATCAAGTTGACCCCCTGGGAAGAAATCTGTGCCTCCACCATCGGAATGGAGAGCATAGAGGGAGTCGGAGGGATGGAGAAAGGAGTGCAGACATCCGAAGATTCAGGTAGGTGGGCCAAATAAAACAATGCTAAATCCACAATGTCCAATCATGTGAAGTACCATGTGTCCACATAGTGCAACAGAAACACATGTCCAGGAGAACGTCCACACACATCGGCCTGATAGCGCACTTTAAAACTCACAATAAATACATAAATAATTAAAAACCCCTAAAACACCCACTACACGTGCAGCAGGCACACCCTAACTGCAGGCTGCCAAACAACTGCACCCTCACTCCACACACAAATGAAAGCACCTCCAAGGCACCGACCCAAATCACCCTCAGGTACCACCCCAATGCATGTGATACAATGCCATTCCAATACCCACAGACCCATTAATAACCCTCGCCCTCCTTTACTCCACCACAGGGTCCGATCCAAACGACGAGCATCAGGACACCCCTACCAGCACACCTGCAAAGAGGGCCAAGACCAACGGCCAAAGACCCTCCACCTCAGCTGCACGCATCAAGACACGGCAGCAGCACAAATCAGGTGGCAGCACAGAGGAGGGAACATCAACAGGCACCCCAGCAGCCAGCATGCCCACAACACCACCACCACAGGTCCCCCCAACGGATGCCACAGAAGGCACTGCCTCTGGTGGCAGCAGCACCATAGGTGACACCCCATTGATGGCAGCATGCTCCGACACAGAAGACGGGGATGTCGAAGTCAGATCCATCCATGACCTGTCCCAATCCCCCTGTCTGTCCCATCCCGTACAACATGAGGATACCACGCAGGGGCACCCACAAGACGACGACTGGCCATCCCCCACAAGCCCTGTGGCAAGGCAACATGAGGTCAACAGCCCCTCTGTGACACCCCCGCAAATGGCCATGGCCCAGCAGAGGCAACAGTCCCTCGACCAGTTAATCGTGCAACAGCAGCAACTGGCCACGCTCCTCAAGGACCATGCCGATGAATGTGGGGGCACTAAGGCAGACATAGAAACATCAACTGAGACACTTAGGGCAGAAATGGTGAGAAGTACAGAGACAATAAGGGCACAAATGGAGAGTAGCACCGAGAGCCTGAGAGTCCAAATGGAGACTAGCACCGAGAGCCTGAGAGTCCAAATGGAGAGTGGCACCGAGAGCCTGAGAGTCCAAATGGAGAGTGGCACCGAGAGCCTGAGAGTCCAAATGGAGAGAAGCACCGAGAGCCTGAGGGGGGAACTGCATGCGACGTCCACAGACGTATGTGCCGAACTTGCCGCAGTGCGCCGTGTGCTCACTGAGCTCTCACAAACCCTTAGGGACATGCATGGACGTGAGCAGGCAGAGACATCATCCGTTGCAAGTTCCGTCCAGGGCAGCCCCCAACGTAGATCTGGGAGGAACCTGCGCTCCACAGGCAGGGGTGCCCCTGATACCCGCAGAGGGGGCTTGCAATAGCGACAGCCCACTGACAATGAGCATCTTTGGACACTGGTGTTCGGGGGGGAGGTAGGAGGGTGGAGGGGGTGTGTTGGGCTCACTTGGGTGGCGGGTCGATAGGGTGTTCAATATGATATCACATATGCCATAAACAGTGCACGATCAACCAATGTGATGTGTGGACAATGATCATTGTGTACTAGGCCATCATAGGCGTACAGTCCATATTGTGCATGTACCAGACACACACAGTGCCACGAGTACCGTGTCCATGTATCAGCCACCAGGCGTGAGTGCTAGAAGCATGCATCAATGAGATGCTGACGAATGTCACGGCCCTCCGGTGCCTCGCAGACTCCTTGAGGTGCTGCCACATCCCCACCCTCATCATGATCATCATCAGGTGCTTGCAGTTCTGCGTCAGGGGGCATGGGCACATTTCTACGTACGCACATGTTGTGGAGCATGACACATGCCATCACCATCTTTGCAACCTTCTCATGGCGGTACAGGAGTGCCCCGCCAGACCTGCTGAGGCAGCGGAAACGAGTCTTCAGTAGGCCGAATGCCTGTTCAATGACTACACGGGTACGTGAGTGGGCATGGTTGTAGTCCTCCTCATGCTGGTCCCGTGGGTTCCGGACTGGTGTGAGGAGCCATCTCTTCAGTGGATATCCAGCATCACCTGTATGTGGACGATAAACGGATTATGTGGAATGCCATTGCTACGTACGCACACCACCCCCCCCCCTTCCTGCCAGGTCATTGCCGAATCACATACCCCACATTATCATGCATGTAATGAGACTCACCGAGTAGCCAGGATCTGTTCCCTGCGTGTCGCTCCATGTAGCGTGGTATTGTAGAGTTCCTCAAGACCATAGAATCATGGGTTGATCCAGGGAATCGGGCACAACAATGTGTAATGATCCTGTTGGAGTCACACACCATTTGTACATTCAGGGAATGAAATTGTTTTCGGTTGCGGTACTGGGCCTCCATGGCATGTGGGACGACCAATTCAACATGGGTGCAGTCGATGGCACCAATGCAACCCGGTATGCCGCCAAGTGCATGGAATCCCACTTTCGTGTTTGTAATTTCCTGCTCCGAGCGTGGTAGGGAGATGTAGTTGTCTGCGTGCTGCAGGAGGGCATCGAGCACTTGCAATAGTGTCCGTGAGAACAGTGGCTGAGAAATGCCATGCAACTGTCCGACTGTGTGCTGGTAGGTGCCTGTGGCCAGGAAGTGGAGTACAGACACCACCTTCAGTAGGGGTGGGATGGCGGTTGGGCTATCTATCATGCTGACAAGGTCAGCCTGTGTCATGTCCACAATGTCGGCTATGGTGTCCCGGTCCAAACGGTAGAGGGTGTGGATCTGCTCATCAGTGAGGTTGAACGGATGTGCTCGGAGGCGTGGGATTGCGGCCTGCCTGCGTGGTGGTAGTGGCTGTGCTGGCGGCCCTTGCTGGCCCTGCCTTGCCCTCCTCCTCCTCCTGCGTCTCCTCCGTGCGGCCGGTTGTAGTTGGTGTTCGTCTTCTTCTTGGAGTTGGAGTACTTGCAGTGCTCTCAGGTCCCCCAGGGCCAACATCGCGAGTCCTGCCGGTAGCATTTCGGAGTGTGTGTGGTTGTGGGAGGAGACTGGGTGTGCAATTTATGTGTTTTCAGGCTGTATGGCCTCCACCTGTGGTGATTCATTCCACCTGTGCAAGCTGCTCTCCCCTTTGGCCGAGCACGTCCCGCACACAACGCTGCAATTCGGTAATGGCATCTTGCTATTGCAATCATGTATTTGTACCCGATGGCCGTGTAACATTTGTTGATATGTACATTCGGCTATGGTCCCATTGTTTCACATACAATCTTTGCCGTCGCGAACAGACTTGTGAAGGGTCAGTGGAACGTAGTACTCGAGTAACGGTGGGCCCTCATGCATCACTGTACCGAGTTGCACCGACGGGCGGGGCGTCCCATTTGTGGGTGAAGGCAGTTGCCATTTTCACACACAGCCGCACTAGATGGATTAATTTGTGATTTCAAACGGCCACAGATGCCTTTTCGACGTGATGTTGCAAATGAGGAATTCGAAGGGCGGCGCTTTCGGTTTTCAGCTCGCGGCGAGGAGATGCCCACAGGTCTGACTGCAAATATAACGTTCTATTGTTCAATGTCCTTGAGACAGGGGCCATGGCGAGGAAGCAATGATTGATATGAATAGTTTGGGATGCGCAATAGCGACGTGGGCGATGAGGCCGGACGTTCCCAAATACATGTTACTTCACAACACTGGAATTACGGGATGGGGCACTGTGGATTTTGCAGGCTGCATAACGCACAGACTCAATGGATATTTCTAATGTTATGTGAGTAAATGTTCTGGCGTTTTTATACCGGGATGAGGGAATGATGAATGGATGCATGGGCAGATGATTTGATACAGAGTTTGCCATGTTCAGGGCTTCTTGGAATCTATCCGCCTCCCCTGCGCTATGTGATGCAGGGCTGCCATAGTGGGACCATCGTCTATCTGGCCTTGTTGAGCCCTCCCTTTCTCGACGCGCCTTCAGACACTTGTGTCCATGCACGTTAACAATCCCATCAGATGGATTCTGTTTTGACAGACGCATGCACAGGTACACTCGTTTGTGATGGTGTTTACACCTCGATATAGATGGTTATGAGTCGCAAGTGGTTTTGGGGTGGTGATGATCCTTTGGAGTGGGCTAGCATGCATATGGCTGTGGATTCAGTGTGATCATTGAAGTGAGTTGTTCGGATGTAGTTCTGATGGCCATTCTGTTCTTTTTCTTTTCTTTTGGTTGACAGGTATCTCCTCCCCTTTTGCCACTGCCATCTGTATGCCACTCCTGCAGATGGCTTTTACTCCCGACACCTGCTGCTTCGTGTTAATCAGTGGAGCAGCATTACGATCTTATGGGACGATCGCCAATGGGCCACATGCCCTTACGCAGTACTAGTGGCTCGGAGCAACATTTCGGCCTTTCAGCTGGACTAGTACCTCCCCATTGGGCCGGCCCTGCGGTTCTGTGCGCTTCCATGTTGCCTTTTCGTACGTGAATGTGGCTCTGTGTACCATGATGGAACAGGGCGTCACACAAGTAGTGGCTGGTCATTTCTTGCGGATGCAGCCCACAATGGTGAAATGTGTTTTGGAGTTCATGGCCTGATGGCTGTATGGCCTTGGTGATTTTGTTGTGCATTAAATTTCTATTCTGATTTGGCCCGTGTAGCGTTCTTCTTTGCAAGTGATGTGGCATATTCCTATTTGGGGAGCGATGTATTGTGAGGAGATCTGCATTGGGTTCCAGCTTCGGAGTTTAGTTGCGTGGTACTGTACTGGCCGCGTTTGCCTACGAAGCCCGTGAGGTCAGGGATGGGGGCTGCCAATATGACTGTTTGAATGTTGTCATGCTCAGGGGCGGGGGATTGGGTTTTGTGTAACAGATGCCGGTCAGCCAGGTGGACTGGTGGAATGATGTGATTTTCGGAATATTGCTGGTCACAGGTGCCTGTGTTTGCGTGCGTTTCTTGGTGGGGGACTGTGGTCATGTCCATTGGGATGGCTTCTGTATTCGTGCCATCTGTGCCCTGCAGCTCCCATTGGCCCCTCTTGTGTTTCATTTGTTCGTTGGCATGCATGGGTGACTTGTACATTTCAATGGTTGCATTGTGACTTCATTGCACCTACGGGGAGTTGTACTTTGTGGGCAGGGAGCGGTGTACAGGCACTCAGTGGGGCCGTTTACGGTTGATTCGCGATGCCGTACTTCTCACCATGGCGGAATGGTACATTCCGCCATGCTTGATGGCGTTAGGTACATGTCCGCTAGGGTCGGAATTAGCGTACCCTTGCGCCATGGTGGTGTTTACGGTTTGGCATGGCGCGCGTGCGCGTGCTTGGTGCAGTTAGCGTTGGCGTTCACTACGGTGTCGCTAATGGCTTCGTACTTTGCGGTGACGGGTCATAGTCGCACCGAGCGCTATTCGATGGCGGTATTGCATTTCCGCCATCGTTTTCCGAATTCCGCCAGGGTCGTAATGAGGCCCAATGACAACTTTACATGTTCTGGGAGACAGTAGTCAGTCTCAGAAAATCGAGTTTAAAGAGTGGGAAGTCTAAAAATACAACCCTGTGTCACTGCACTGAAGGTGCTGTGTGACACACAGTTAAAGGATGATGCCTATGGAGTAGGTGAGACTCCATAGTCTATGAGCACAAAATGTACAACACACAGCAAAAACACACGTAAGAGTGGGGAAAAAGGCTAACACTCTTACCAGGTGAAAAAAATAAATCCTAGAAATCCAGCAAAGCCGCTTGGGGAAATTAGCCATTCTGGAGAATTCTCCCTAATATGAAGGAACCTTGCACTGCTGCGGGATGTGTTCTAGATTTGTAAGAAGCCTGCATTTCTGAGGCCCGGGCTTTGCCTGTTCTATGAAGATTGATCTGCTCCACCTGCAACTTTACCTGGTATTTGTGAAGGAAGGACAGCAACCGTCCTAAACACTGCAACCCACTCGCACCTCCTACACTTACTAGGAGCAACAGTAGAGAAATGACTGCCTCTGTAAAAACCCATCCTAAACCACCCCATCCCTAACAAGGACCCTTCCTCTTTGGTAGATCTGTACAACAGTACACTACTCAACACCATTAACACAATAGCGCCACTGAAAATGCGGAAAGCCTAACCCCGTTCACACATTAATACATGGTTCACCCTGCACCTTAGAACCCTGCGCAAAAACAAAAACAATTGCCGAAACACTTTGGAAAAGCCTTCCCTCAGCACCTAAAAAAGATACATTCGTAAAAGCCTCCCTCACATATAAAGCTGCCATCCACCAAACCAAAAGGGACATTTACTATTATTAGCGCCATGGTTCATGCCGGTAAAATACCGACACCGCCTTGGTGGAAAGGGGAATTACCGCCCCATTGCAAGGTTGGCGGGGCGGTAATTCCCCCTTCCACCATTGCCCTTCCCCATTTCCATTTTTGCCCCATAGGGCATAATGGGAATGGGGAAGGCGCTAATTACGGCATCGCAAATTGTGGTACCGTAATTAGCTCCCTGGGTCCCTTTGCGGGTTGGTTTTCAACGCCTGCAAAAAGCAGGCATTAAATTCCCCAACCCGCAAAGGGACCTCGTAGTAAGGCGGTAAGGATTTACCGGTCCTCAGTTACTGCTAGAACAGGATACACTTGCACTCCCTGAGGGCACCCCATTGGGAAAATGTATTGGCGGATGATGTAAATGGATTACATCCCACCACTGTCACTCTGGTGTATTGGGGCACAGTGTTCTGTCCTAATAATGTGACCCCCTTTGTGTACTTGTGCCTGTACTGGTGCCTGCAATATGCTTACTGTATGTGGGGTTCCTGCCACTGTCCCACCTTGCACTTGTACTTTTGCCTGGGTGGATATGCTCTGTAGTTTTGTTGGCTGCATCTGTAATTGCGGCTGCGATGTCACCTGTATTTGCTGGGGTGCTGGTGTATAAGGTTGCTGTTGTTGCCCTGATTGTGCTATTAATAGGCATCTCCATGCAAAATGACCAAAACTTCCACATGCAAAACACTGTCCCCCAAACCATGGCCCCATGCCCTTGTACCCCATACCCCAGTCCAGATGTTTAATATCTTCTCCCTGTCTGATACGATCCGGTGTAACCATTTACTCCCCCTCTCTGCACAACCCCTGGCTGTTGCCGCAAATTTACAAATGCAGGCTGTTGCCGCAAATTTACAAATGCAGGCTGTAGTTGCATCTGCACCATTCCCCACTGCTGATTGGGTGGTACTTGAGTGTACCCTCATCATTGATTGATTGATTGATTGATTGATTGATATTTTATTTCTATCGCGCTCATACACAAGTGTTTCAGAGCGCGACAAGGCAATGGAGGGGAACAGAGGAGAACAAAAACAGCGATCTTACTAGACCCAGTGACATTGAGAACACGCAAGTGCATGGGAGAGGGGGGAGGGGAAAAGTGCATGGAAGGGGGAGAGGTGGAAAGTGCGATGCAGAGGAGAAACAGATAAATAACAATAAATAAATAACAAAGGCAACTAACAGTGGTAATGCAGCCAGCAATATTCAAGTGCTAGGTTTAAGGCAGCAGACAGGGTAGGTCTGATAAGTGCAGGAAGAAAAAGGGTGGGCTGTATGGGTACAGATACAGACCCCAGTGCAGGGGGAGGCCCGGAGGCAGTGTGGGAGGGTGGCAGGATGAGCAGGTACCTGGGCCCAAAAGACAGAGGGTGGCCAAGTGCACGGTGCCAAGAGAGTACAGATCAGCAGGGGAGAGGGGGAGCAAAGGCAGAAGAAAAGAAGAAGGTCTTCAGGTGCTTCCGGAACCGGAGATGGTTCTCCTCAAGTTTTAGAGTGGCAGGGAGGCTGTTCCAAAGGGAGGCCTCAGCCGAAGACAGAGATCTACCCCCAGCTCGTTTCTTAGAAAAACGACTGACCCTGAGTGAGTTGGAGGTAGAGGAGCGAAGAGGTCGAGAGGAGAGGTATTTGCAGAGGGATAGCTGAAGGTATTTCCGTTGCATTACCGTTGCCACTGGGAACCCCACCTGCTGCGCCTGTGGAACGAAAACTGGACCTGTGAGCAGTGCTCCTTCCATGTTTATTTTAGCTAGTTGTTTTTGAACTAATTTGTTTTCAGCATTTGTTGCATTGTTAGCTGTCTCATTATCCTTATCTTGCTTTCTTTTGCAATAATGTACTATTGTTGCCTGTATCTCAGGCTACCCTTTTGCCTCAATTCCCACTATCTTCTCTGAGGACGAGGGAGCCCCTTCACTAAGATGTGATAAAACAAAGGTATTTTTTCATCCAAAGACTTTATTTTCCTGCATCCACATTTCTTTTGTGGATCGTATATATTCTGCGGGGTCCTGATCAGTCCAATATTATGAGCCTTTGTGAGCCAATATTGAACCCATGTCTGACATATCTGGAAACAGCTCCCTTAGATCCTTCAAAACAGGTGCTCAATAGTTATTAAAGGGTACTCCATCATGTATGTTAGAGCTTAATTTTACCCCAGCATATATGGCCTTTGCCATATTGTGTCACTTCTCTCCCCAACCAAAACATTTTCTGTCTCCTACGGCCAAAGGGATTCCCGGTGTCTCATTCTCAAAAACATAAATCCACTTGCTCGCCCCTGCCATTAATGAAGGTAAACTGTAAACCAAATTGGCCCTGTCCATTTTTACCATAGTATGCATTGAACCTAGCCCCTCGTTTTCTGCAAAAGGGGCATCTATGTGCGAGCTCTGCATTTATTGCCACAATGTGGTCTTGTTGCAACTGCTATTCTCGTCTTTCTACTCCAAAGCCTATTTCCCCAGTCTCCCAATGTCTCCTCTCTTTCCTCCTCTTCTCTCTAATTTCATCTCCTTCCCCTGCTCAGGTCCATCAAATTGAAAGTCTCTAACTCGACATCCCAATGATTGCTGTTGCCACTGCCCTCCCAATCTGATGTGGTGTGTCCATCTTCTGTCGTGTCATCTTCACCATTGCCTGAGTCTTGTCCCCAGTTGTCGATTCTAAATGTTATGCATCCAGCTGTCTACCCCAGTATTTGTATTTGTATTTGTTTATATATATAGCGCACCGAACCCTTAGGTATCTGTGCGCATTTCTTACAGTTACATATGTTACATATTTACATACAGTTGATACAATATTGGAATTGAATAAAGTGCATCACAAACAAGTACAGAGATGAGCATTGTCATAAGACATACAAGTTATTGTGTCTCCTGCATGGTGAGCCACATTTTTGCATTTTTCCTGAAATTGGAGTAAGCTGGGTCTGCTCTTAGGGCTACTGGCAGTGTGTTGAACAATTTTGCTGTTAAAACTGGGAAACTGCTGCCCCCTGCCTTTTGAAGCTTGGACCTGGGGATCTTAAGGCAGTGTAGTTGTGCGGATCTTGTTGGTCGGTCTGAGAGGTTTTGTGAAAATTTGTCACTAAAGTTTTTGGGCGATAGGTTAGAAAGACATTTGTGAGTGAGTGATAAGGTTTTAAATGCAATTCTCTGATAGACTGATAGCCATTGAGCATTGCGTCCGAACTCCGATATATGGTGAGATCTGGGGATATTCATTGCAGATCTAAGCACATTATTTTGGATTATTTGCAACTTTTTTAGGTTGTTTTGGTTGGTTCCTAAGTATAGGGTGTTGCAATAGTCTAGTTTTGATAGGATCAGCAGTTTAGCTTTAGCGTTGCAATTGGCTGTGGACAAGAAAGGTCTACAAGCATTAATTAATTTGCAAGTGCAGGCTGTGGCCGAGGCTGTCGCATTGACCTGTCTTGTCAATGTTAATGAGGAATCAAAGTAAATGCCTAGCATTTTCACTTCCTTGAAAACCTTTATATTGTTGCCGTCAATGTTAAAGGAGTTGAAATGTTTATCTAATCAGTTGAGTCTTGTTTGGGAGCCTATCAGGAGTATCTCTGTCTTATTATCATTAAGACGGAGTCTGTGTTTAGCCATCCAAGCTTGTATGATTATGTATATATCATTTAGTAGTTTTGAATCAATGTGATAGTCGCCCGGGATGGGGATGAGAATTTGGGTGTCATCTGCATAGTTTGTGTAGGAGACACCCACATGGTCTAAGTCATCAAAGAGGGGCTTCATGTAAATATTATAGAGCGTCAGAGAGACGCAGGAGCCCTGGGGGACTCCACATGTGACTGGTGCTCGCTCAGCCAATGCCGTAGGTGTGAACACTCTCGTAGTTATGTTATTCAAGAATGACTGGATCAATGCGGTCACTTTGTCAGAGAAGTGGGCTGCAGACGAGAGGTGGTTGCATAAGACTTTATGATTTACTAAATCGAAGGCGGCCGATAGGTCTAGTAACAGTAGGAGGGCTAGGTTACCTTTATCTTTTATGAAATACATTTGTGTTTTTAGATCTATCAGATTTGTTTTGGTGCTGTGTCTAGGTCTAAAGCCTGATTGTCGGAGGCCCAAGAGGTTATGACTTTGAAGATGTTCCTGAATCTGAAGGTGGCTGCCCTGTCAAGAATTTTCAGAAGGAACGGAACTGTAGAAATTGGTCTGTAATTTGTAGGGATGTTTGGGTCGAAGGTGGGTTTCTTTAATAATGAGAGGACCCAGGAATCTTTCAGATTGATGCGGACTATGCTAGTTTCAAACATGGCGTTGATTATTGAAGTAACTAAGGGTGCGAGATCCCTCGCTGCCTCTTTAATTATCCTTGCTGGGCAGATGTCCCCCTGGCATCTTGATGGTTTCAAGTTCATTTTTATGCCCTCAACGTCCTTAGTGGAGAGAGGAGAGAACTTGAACAGATTGTGTGGATCAGGTGAAGATGTGGACAGCAGGAATTGGGAAGAGTCAGCGGTAAGGCTACATTTGTTTTATCCTATTTTGGCTTGTAGAAGCTCAATTTTGTCTAGTAGCACTTTCTGTATATGGGTGCACCGTCCAATGGGCCTCATAACACGGTAAGCGGTAAGGGTTTACCGGTACCGGTAAGATTTACAGGTAGAGCTTCCATCAAGAATTCCTGTTCAATCCTGACCGCGTCAATAATTAGCGAAACCAACTTTTTCTAAGGTGAGGAGGAACCGGAGGTAGCATTTCAGATAGGACAGAGGGTACTTTCCTTTCTTATAGATACTGGAGCAACCAGATCATGCATAAAGAAAGAAGGATTTCCATTATCTAACAAAGGTTTGGACACACAAGGCTTTTCAGGAACAATTTTGAAAATTCCTCTGACAAAAGATTTACCCTTGACAATAGGGACACAGAATATTGTAGCACCACTTTTGTATTCTAAAGATACTCCCATCAACATTCTGGAAATGGACTTACTCAGCAAATTGAATGCCACAATCTCATTTTCAGAGAAAGCTCCACACCCAGAATGTATCCAACTAGCATGGCAGTGTTGATTCAGGCATACTATGCACACAGCACAATAAAAGGGATACCCACAGACATGGAGGTGTTTCTGTATGGGGTACATGTCTTTTTGGGATGGTTACCAGGAGTTGGATTAAGTGTGTTTTGGCTGTCCAACAAGTTTTTGTTCATGCCACGGTGTCCCTCCTCTGTTAGTCAAGGCACACATGCACAGCTTTATCTGGAGGAAGTAGTGGTACGGAAGGGTATGATCTTATTGGTTGCCAATAATGAGGACAACATGGAATGGCGTTCAATATTATGTGTTGAGCCCACACTGATATTAAAAGGAGTAAGTGACACAGAGTTGTTTGCAACAAAAGCCAATGAGGAAGGAGAGGTAGTGTTCGAATTGAGTATACCTTGTCCAGTACACATAAACGAAAGGGCAGTTAACCAGATGAATCAGATAACAAACAAGAATGCAAAATATTTGCAGGAGGATTTGTAAAAAGTGCCAACAGAAGCTTACGGACAACAGGACCCCATGATGTAGGGATACTAAAAGGGGCTGGGACAGTACACATCAAATTAAAAGAAGGAGCACTATTGCCATGAGTAAAGCAGTAGCCCCTTTCTTGGGAAGCAGATGAAGGGATGTATGAGACACTGCATGCCCTATGGAAACAAGGCATAATACAGGAGAGCACATTACCTTGCAAAACAGCTATCTATCCGATCAAGAATTCAAAGAGAGGGGTGTGGCATTTTCTACAGGATTTACGCCCTCTTAACAATATTATTGAGGCAGAGTATCCATTGGACCCAAGTCCCGCAACAATTGTTTTTAGCATTCCAGCGGGGGAACACTTGTTTACTGTGGCAGATTTGAAGAATACATTTTTCTCCATTGCACTACAGCCAGACTCCAGGTATCTCACCACGTTTAATTTCACGGGACCCGATTCAAACATTGTAGAATGCCACAACCATACTGTGAGGGACCTAGAGTCTTTAATAGAGTTATACAAATGGCTGTGAGAAATTTGCAGGTTGCAAGCACAGTGATACAGTATGTTGACAACTTATTGGTAAGCAGCTGACAAAAGATACAAAGTGGACAAAGAGAAATTGTACTGTCAAGAGGAAGTGGTGTTCCTGGGTCAGATTGTATCAGCAGACGTGAGAAAAACACCAGAAAGAGAAGAGTCAATACATGGAACACCACGAGCAAAAACAATGAAAGAGATGCAGCAGTTCTTGGGTCTATGCAACTACTGCAGGGCATGGGTTTATGGTTACTCCACTTAGACCAGACCCTGTTGTAAAAACATTAAAAGAAGCTTGGAAACACAAAACAAACATAACATGGACATCTGAAATGGACGAGAGCTTTGATGAACTAAAACATGAGTTAGCACATGCACCAGTACTGGCTACACCCAATTAAAAAGAGAAGTGTATCTATTTTCCCATTCAGATGGAAAGGTAATGAAAACTGTGCTGACACAGAAAAAATGACAGGGACACAAACCACTTTCATATTACAGTGGATCCCTAGATACAGTGATGCAGGGATATTTCCCATGTCAATAGGCACTTGCTGCTGCTGCATTTGCAATTGAGAAGGCTTCACAATAACTATGGGGTGCCACGTAATTTTATATGTGGGGCATGCACTATTCGCAATGCTGGAAAAAGCACGGACAATTCAGAAATCTTCAGTGTATGAGATAATACTGACAAACCGAGCAATAGAAGTGGTGAGATGTAGGACTATGGGCCTCATCACGAGTTGGGCGGTAACGCCGGCGCTAATAGCGCTGGCGTTATCTGCCCTACCGCCAAACCCACCGGCACTACTAGCGCCGGATCACGGGTTTGGCGGAACAGGAAATCCCCATTCCCCATTGAGCCCATTCGGGAATGCCCCATTCCCCATTGGGCTCAATGGGGAAATTTTGTGCTCTTACCGCAGGCAGATTTCCTGATTTGGCGGACCCTTAAATGCGGCGGTAATAGCGATACCGCCGCATTTAAGGGTTACTGCCAAACTCGTGATGAAGCCCAATAAATCCAGCAGTTAATTGAAGAAAGAATTGTGGAGGAAGATTACATGACTGCATAGCATGCATAGACAGGGGCGAAGATAACCCCCTGGTTAACGAAGAAGTTATTGAAGGGGGGACATGATTTTCATTAACAGAAGATGCAGTATTGATCAGATAGCAGGACAAAGGCATTCAGGTTCCGCAGTGGTGGGGCATTGACATGGGGTACACACTGGAGAGGAGTTGATTGTGAACTCACAGACGTGACTACCGGATCACTACTCTGCACAGGCAGCAGAACTAGTGGCCTTGATTGAGCCACTGAATATGTCCGAGAGGCAGGTAGCAAAAACAAATGTGTTACTTCCACGGTGCACTCAGGACTAGCAAGATGGAAAAGGAGAGCGTTCAAAAGAAGTGATGGTAGACCTGTTCAACATGCAGGATTACTACCAGTACAACTAGCTTTAATAAAATGAAAAGCCCAAACAGGAGGGCAAGATTGTATTTTATTAGGAAATGAAAGAGCAGACAGAGCAGTAAAAGAAGCAGCATATCTAGCAGAAGGAACACATGTGCTGTTCACTGGCGAAAAGGAAAAAATACCCCTACTGGCAGTGCTAAAAGTGAGCAAAGAATAAGATGCATTACTAGAAAACTTGAATGCAACCCACATTTATTTGATTATTTATTTAATTTATTTATTGGACACTTGTTAGGCGCTTACACAAATAGCAAAACTGTTTCAAAGCGCCCACAGGGCTACATGGTTGGGACAGGGGAAGGTTGACAATGAATTACAACAACAATAAATAAATAATTGAATTAATAGTACAAATGAATCAGAAGAATAATAGCAAGGGGAGACAAACCTACCATTGCTTGTGAGTGTTCAGAATGTGCAAGTGCAGACGGGAGGGGCTTAGGGGGCCATAGGGGGGCTTAGGGGGCAGGTGCTGTGGTGTTCGTGGATAAGTGCTCAGGGTGAAGTCGTAAGAAGAGAAAAAAATCGAAAGTCCATCCGCCAATGGGGAGGGTGAGCCAAAGAAAGTGCAATAAATAAACAGTGGCTTGGATGAAAGATGTGGGGGGTAAGGGCCCGAGGATACATAAGAGCCCCGCACATCAGTCACGCTACTGTAAGATTAGCAAGGAAGAAGAGAGGAGACGGAAGAAGTGAAGAGAAAGGTCTTGAGGCTATTTCAGAACTTAGAGAGGTCCTGTTCAAGAAACAGAGGGAGAGGGAAGCTATTCCACAGAAGGGAGCCTGCCGAGGAAAGCGATTGAACACCAGCTTTATGTTTAGCAAACCGCTTCACAAGCAAAGAGTTGGTGCAGGAGTCTAGAAGGGAGTATTCCCCTGCAGTCATGCAGATAACAGAGTTGCAGGGAGGAGCATCAGATGAGCAGAAAGAGTTGTGGAAGCAGAGAGGATGCTCTTTATCCCCAACTGATTTGGTATGGTGGTATATCCTGCAACCGTACCAAATATCACAGGAAAAGTGGTTATGCCAAAGAAGTTATTCCGGGTGGCATTGGAACACCTTTACTACCCTGCCCATGTATCGAAAGAGCATGTGACTGCAGGTATAAGTGAAGACTGGTTCATGCAAAATTTGCATGAGCATGGTGTGGAGTTTGTGACTAACTGTATGATATGCCAAACATATTTACCAGTTCAAATATTGAGAGTTGTGTAGGGCACATTGCCACGACCACAAGGCCCTTCCGGCACTTGCATGTTGACTATATTGATATGCAAGAGAGATGTACCTCTTATAAGTACCTGCTTGTAGTGGTGTGTCCATTCTCACGTTGGCTTGAGGCTGGTCCCTATGCCCGTAATGACTACCGGTCTGAGGCTAAATTCCTTGTGAGGGAGGTGTTCCCAAAGTAGAGGATTCCTGATGAAATTCCGTCTGACTATGGTTAGCATTTTGTTATTGATTTAAAAAAGGAGATAACAACACTCCTGGGGATAAAGCATAAACTATGCATAGTTTATCATCCACAAGCCAACATTTTGGTAAAGAAGATGAATGGACTGCTTAAGATGCGCTTGACGAAGCTTACGCAAATGCTTGGAAAATCCTGGGTGCACTGCTGGCCCCTTGCTTTGTTTGCACTGCACAATGCACCTGGGGAGATCACCACTTGACTCCTCATGAGATTGTTACAGTTCAGAGAATGCATGCACTGTTAAGCGGCTTCACTTCAACACTACAGCTAAGTCAATGCTGAGGGAAACCCTTATTGATATATTTTTAGGTCCAGTTCATGTACTCTGGATGACAACCCTTATATAACACCCCTCTCTTAGAATCCCCCTGACCCCACTGAGCCAAGAAGTAGGTTTGTTTTGCAAATTAAAAGGTTTATTTGAAAAATTAAAATATATATATATATATCACACTTTTATAATAAATTAATATCTGATAGTACACTGAGACATATGATGTGGATCCACAATGGGTAATGTTACAGTGGTACACTTGATTACTTAGGAGTAGTATAGAGGATGAGGTAGCTGAAAATGCTTTATGGTTTCAAGGAAATGCAAGGTGGAATAAAATGCAGTACAGCAAATAAACTTGATATGATTTCAACCAACAACAATGTAATCACTTTTTCTATGGCAATTCACACCCGCAGCCACATGCAATGTAAGAAATGGAAGGAGATGGAAAGAGGAGCACACAGTTCTCAGGAATGCAATCAAATACAATACGAAATTCAGTTCCCCCACAGCAAGCTTAGAGGAAACATGTAGAAGTTTGAAACACAGGCCCAAAATGCTTTTAAATGTGATGGCAACGGATGGGAAAATGTGCTTACTGATTTTAATTCCCTCTAGAGATTCATGGTGAGTGAGAGATGCTTGTTGGTATTAGTTCAGGCACACTTTAGTAATGCTCTATGAGTTATTACCAGGTTGCAAACAGATTTTTAACAAAGGAAAGAATGGAGCTGCTATTTTGACAAGTGGAGAAATTGAGCCAAAGTCGCAAATCGCGGTAAATTCCGCAAGTGCGTAAATCGCGATTGTGGAAAAAGTATAGGGAAATTTCGTTCCTAGCCCAAACGGTTCTAGAGATACGGACAATTTAATAAAGGTAGATTTTCGGATTTAAAGTAAAACTCAAAATGACAGGTGACAGCTTGCAGCTGCAGAATTGACAGGTGACAGTTGTGCAGCTTTAAAAATGACAGATGACACGATTTCTAGGAGGCAGTTCTACTTAGGTTAAAATAGCTTGAATTAGATTATTTCAACTAAGAGATTGGTTCTGTACATTTCTGCTAGGTACTCACAATATAAATTTGAAATAGGCCTCGTCACGGATCTGGTCAACACGTCCGGCGGCGGTTCTGTCTGCTCGGCGGGTCAATCAGGCACCGGTTCTGCTCACAGCGATCCGGATCTCTGGTTCTGCTCACAGCGGTCTGGGTCAGCTCTGCTCAGCTGGTCTAGCCTCTCTAGATACAGCGGCCTCTGGTTCTGGATACTGCACTGCTTTCCGGTCCGGATCAAGTGAATTCTGGATGTAACACTGCTTTCTGGGTACTGGCAAAAGTTCTTGGCAAAAGAATTCAGACAGCTCGCCCGGCTGTGAAATAGTTTGCAAATGATTTTAAGGATGCTGAGGCCTGCTGAGAAGAGTTCTCAGTTTGTGGGTTTAGGCCCTTGCTTTAAGTTCTGAAGTAAATTTCTGGTCTCTGAAGATTGATGGATATGAAGTCTGGAGTCTCCCAGCAGAGCGTCCCGCAGAAAATGGAATTGAATGTCTCTACCTGTCCCAGCAGTCTCTTTTTATGTGTTTTGAAAATGGGTGTGTGTCTGGGCCTAGCTAAGCCTGCCCCTCTCTACTTGTCATTGGCCCAATTCTCCCCTCTCCCATGATTGGGGGAAGGAAATGGATTGTCATCATGATGAGGTCTGTTTATGGGTCAGAGGATCCTCCCCTGGTCAATTTGCCCACAAATCTATATTTGATTCAAATACATATTTCCCAGATACACAATTTGTTGAAATTACATGTACACATTATATATTCCTTATGGTCCATGCTTGTCTGCCTCTGATCTTCCTGGGGGCTTGCATTCAAAAATGACAACATTTAGCGCTTTTTGACTGGTTTACCAATATCGGACTTTTACCAAAAATTACACACATGTGCGCAAGAGGTATGGACATTAATTGATGAAGTGTCAGATTTTTAACATGCAGACAATTGGAGTGAGACCCTATTTTCCGCTAGCAACCCCCCAGCATACACCACAGAGTCCTAACACCTCTTAAAACGTGCACAGAAAAATCACAAGAATAATGATATTACTTATACAATTCTGACAAGTCCGTACTATGAATTATCCATCTTTTTTAAAATTATTGTCTGGCCCAGATGGGTGTGGTTTAGGTTCCAAAGCACATGGGGGAAGCTTCTGTCTGCCCCCGCCACCATCTCGGGTGGCTCCCAGCGGCACTTCTCCACCGACTTCTCCCAAGAGGAAGCCACTTTATGGCCCCCCCAATATAACATTTGCCTGAGTCCAGGACAAGGCTTTGTTCAACCTCCTGCCGGTGCCCCTCCCCTAATCTAATCAGAGAGGTGTCAACTCCTTTTGGTGGGGAAGCAGGATGCAGCTAGGCCTGGGAAAAGTGGCGGAGCATGTTTCTCCTGTCGGGGGTAGTTGTCAGGCAGAATTCAGCTAAATGTCACTTTAGTTCCCAGTTTAAATCAAACATACAATTTTTACATATACATTAAATAATTACTTCCTTCAAGTCATTTCAGAATATAGTTTTACATTGTATCCACCTCTTAGCAAGTCTTTCCTTGGTCTGGTTTGGGTTCCTCTGTTCAGTTTTACACAAAAGTCTGGTGGTTTTAAAACGCCGGCTTTCTGATAGTGGTGAGTACCGGTATTGCAACCATTTTTGGGGTTAAGAAAATGAATTCCCCACAGTTCTGAGTTGCTTTTTGGCAATCAGCATTGCCATTCCCAATGGTTTCAGGCTACTGTGTGTGTAGCCCAATGGTGGTTTTAGGCAGTGCCCTCCTGTGCTCACAACATAGGCAAAAATGGGTGGCAGCCTATTCTTCATGTTTTCCCTGTGCACTCTCTGTGCCATCGTGATGTTTTCCATGCCAGTACTGCACAGTTTTATGGTAGGGATTGGATGCATGGGTAAAAACATCCCACAGCACCTATTCGCTGTTGCGTACAATCTCTGATGCACATTTTTCTTCTTGAATTTTAAGGAGGAATTTGATACGTATCACAAAGAACTTAAAAAATCCCTTTGGTACATATCCTTGCAGACGAGAGCAAACCAGACAATCAGGTCAATTCCCACAAGCAGCACCTCTATACCCATGGGAGAAGATATTTGTCAAGAATCACGTCCGCAAATGGAAGGAACAGCACTTCACCAGCCCACATACTGTGGTCTATTTGACACCCACACCCGTGAAGATATGCCCGGCGGCGAGGATAGGTCCACATCACTGACGTACACAAAGACAAGATCTCTATCTCCCCAAGCACGACATGATGGGAAGTATATCGGAGATTTCTTTAAACATTTTCTCTTCTTTTAGACTATATTGAAAACCAGCACAACAAAATGGTGACAATGGGCCTCATTACGAGTCAGGCGTTAAGGGGTTAACGGCGCCGTAAACGGCGCCGACCCTTAACGCCTGATTCCGAGGTCCCTTTGCGCCATGGTGAGTTAGGCGTTAAAATCCATGGCGCTAAGGGACCATGGTGCTAATTACGCCACCGTAATTTACGGTGGCGTAATTAGCGCCTTCCCCACTCCCATTATGCCCTATGGGGCAAAAATGGGAATGGGGAAGGGTAAATGGGAAATGGGGATTTACCGCCCCACTCACCTTGGAATGGGGCGGTAAATCCGCCATCCACCATGGTGTAAACATAGTTTACACCATGGTGGTAAGGGTACGACCCAGGAGGTAACTTACCGCCTGGGTCGTAATGAGGCCCAATGTTTTTAAAGAAAATATTTTAATGAAGAAGAAACTGATGTTTTCAGTGTTTTTGAGTGTGATGATATTAACATGTTTTAGTATAGGATTAATGCTTTTGGTATATTTGATTTTAATAGAAAAAGCAGAACACAATTGAATGAGAATATTAATGGGGAAAGAAGGAGTTCAATGAATGAGGAAGGTTTTCATCATGGCACTGCTGGAGAGCCAAATTAATCAACTGGAAATGTTTGGTACAACAAGATGTTCCGTGTGTGGAGAGAGAGAGAGCAAATGGCACTTGCTGCGTCTGCTCTCTCATCCCACATGTGATGTGATGGGAACGCCCAAATGTGATGTGATGGGAACGCCCAAACCTTTTCTGCCACAAGCTATGCCCTATGAGGAAACCGGATGCCTTACGCACCTGTCGCTCTGCAAAACTAGAAGTTTATTCCAGAGAAAATAGGTGATGGTTCAGTGGGTGGATGAAGGGGAAAACGTTTATGAAGTCAATTTTGTGAAATTAACAAAAATGCTTGAAAATTTGGAAAACCGGTATAGGGTAGTGTAATATATCACTGAGGGTCCTAAGCAAGGGGAATTACAAATGAGCGACCTCAAGAGAGTATGGTGCACAAGTAAGGACAGGCATAGCATGCGCCGGTGTCATACCAGGCCATTGATGAGGATAGAAGGAGCAGTGTGGTACGGGGAACAATGGAGGGAGGAATAATGCAATGTCGTGCTGAAGGATTGATAGGTTTTGAACAAACGTGGCTGCCGTGGTGAATAACAGTAACAGAGCAATCTGGGGAAAATATGTATATGCATTGACTTGGTTACTTGAAAAGCATTAACCAGTTGGCATCAAGAGCTTCACATGATTTCCTTTGTGTTTAAGATTGAGTGGTTCTATATACCCGAGTACTAATCTGGATGCACCAAGTTAATGCGGAATGCAGCGCTGATGCAGGGGACTGCCATGGTGATGGACGTATGGCAGGACTGTGGATCAAAGGCTTATGCTTAGCTTCAGCCTGACTGGAGTGGTGTTTGTGCCCTTGTTACCTTACACAGTCCTGCACTGGTGGTGCCTCGAAGTAGCACTACCCTGAAGATTGTGTTGCAGGGAAAAATGGCACAGCAAAAGGAGGAAGCAGGGAAACAATATTTTTCAGAGAAAAGTGCAAAAAACCTGGTCACTATCCCTGATGAGTTCAGACTATTATCCACGGCTGTACTGTTTTTTACCTCACTGCTGTTCCCAGGTGTCCAGGCCACTACTAATGCAAAGTGGTTGCAGCTGACCAGATATGAGCCGCTTCAGTTGGCCAATTAAGCAGCAAAGTGTTTGAATGCAATTAAGAAGAAGATGAGGGTGCTATGCTTGGTGTCCCTTCAAAACAGGTATGTGTTGGATTTGTTAATTGGTAGTGATGGAAGGGTCTGTGCTAAGGTTGGGAGAAGCTGTTGCACAATCATACCCGATGGAGAGGCTTCAAATGGAACATTGAAAGCAGCCATAACAGAGCTACAAACTCTCCATGAAAAGATGAGCAATAAAGTTAATGGAGTGCAATCAAGTGGGTGGTTGGACAGCCTTTTCACATGGGTACCCACCTGGCTTTCCGGACTGTTTTTAGTGACTATCCCTGTATTGGTGCTCATTCTCATCACCTTCTGCATCATTAAAAACATTTTTAGATTATTATTCTAAGAAGAAAAAAGGACAGTTGATGTTACACTTAAGTGTTGATAAAAAGGCTACCGAAAAGAAGGGTGGTAATAAAGCAATTGGGGAAAATGAAAAAGGGGATCGTGATGGGTGGGTCTTTACACAACCAGCAGTTTTAGAAAACTATCAACAATTTTGGATCTCATGCCTAAACGATGGCACAGGGTGTATATGGGTGGGGGAAACACTGGATGGTTGGGAAGAGATTGGGGGAGACATGACAAGACTAAAAAAGTTTTGATTCACAAAGATAGCAGAAGGGGGGATGGGAGGAACAAAAAGAGTTAGTAATTGATAGATCAATAAAAGGGGGGGATAATGTAATAAAAGTTCTGCACAGTGTAAAGGTGTGCACGTATCAATTGCGAGAGTAGCACCGTAAAACGGGAGAGGAGCCCTTTTGTTCATTACACAATTCAAGCCCAAAATAAAAGTAACTGACATATAAAAGAAATACAGGGGCACTGGTAAGAATAATCAAACTTGGAGGTAAGCTAAAACGCAGTAGATTGGCCTTATAGGATGCCTTTGCAGCAAATGTGTGTTAGCTTTTTATTAATCTGCAATGAAGCCCCAGTGACTGGTAACACATCGCAGGTGCCACGATCCCAGGCTATTATGATAAGAAGCAAAACAGTAGTTGTTATTCTTTCGAGGTCACAGTTTAGAACCCATGGGTCCAGCAGACAGATATGGAGAGCATAACCATTTTAATAATTCAAAGTGATTTGCAAAACACAATTTTTAGATGGAGTCAGAAGAACCACAATGGTTTCAAATTGACACTTTGTACCTTTCGCCTGGGAAGAAGGTTGAGGAGTTCTCAAAGGCAACATTTGTATAGCAGTACATACATGGTTCAAGGCTCTGATAGTGTCATGATAGGGAGCGCTTCGCAAAAGAACTTAGATGAAATGACCGGGCCAGATGAATAAAGTTCGGCTGGTCATCTCAAGTGTTTCCATGAATTGCCATCATGATGTGGGAAGTGGGGGTTTGATTGTGATGTCACATATTCTAATTGTCGGCGGTGTGGGAAGGCTTGTGGAACCAATTACAGAGCATAATGTATGTTTTTCTATAAGGATATAATGTGCGAGCAACAATTAGCTCAGTGTGGGGAGATTTATTCATGCTGCAAAGTTACTATTGCTAATTAGCTCAATTATTATAAAACTCTTAGATTTAGGATAGTTTCTTTGACACTGCCTTTTCATTCATTTCTGTTCTGCAATCTTTTTGAATATAGCTGTCCCAGCTGCGTCTGGTCCCTGAATAAACTTGTGTTACTTCTTGCCTGCGTAAACACCTTTTCATTTTTTATTGACGAGTACCGAGGTGAACGCAGACACAATGGTATGGTAATATGGGTAGTATCTCTATGCACAGACTCTCCATGGATAGTTTGCCTGATAGTATAATAGTATGGAGACTATCCATGGGCATACCATCCATAAATAGTATCTTCATGGGTAGTATGTATGACAGTACAATTGTGTGGAAACTATCAATGGAGATACTCTTCATTAACAATATCTCCATGGATAGTATCCATGATAGTATAATAGTATTGAGAGTTTCCATGGGTAGGTACATGATAGTAGGATAGTATTGATAGTATCCCTATGGGCAGACTCTCCATGGATAATATCTATGATAGCATGATAGCGTTGATAGTCTAAATGGTGATACTCTCCATAAATAGTATCTCCATTGATGGTATCTAAGATAGTTTGATTGTGATGAATCCATTTCCGGGGGCACCAGGGTTCCAAGGATGAATATCGGTTTCTAAACCATCAATCAGCCCCACACCTCTAGTACACCAGAAGGGATCCGAACATATTGGAAACACAAGTAAATGAAAAACCTCCTTGTCCAATTTCGGTAACGTGTATAGGGTGGCAGGCTTATGTCGGCAAGGTCGTGGGTCGTTGGGTAGTTGCAACACACAAAAATACAATTATCACCCAATGATAAAAGGGACTGTCCAGTCAAGGTTGTATAAAAATATCTAATTTATTATTACTACAACTGACAGTTCTAGCACACTACAAAATACAGCTCACCCTGTAAAGGAAGACAGAGTACAAACAGTTTCACGAAGCAAAGGGATGCCCTCTGGATACTGACAGGAGGGAAGTCGGTAAAGCAATCAGTTTTAACTGGTCAAGGTTATTTGGTTTCAGAACCAAGGGAGAAAGGGGCCGTACATGTCACTAGTGGCTTTTGGAGAAGGACTAGGGAGACAGAACCATAATGTACCTGGTGCTTGAGATGATCTTGATGCTCGACAGCGTCGAGTTGGTTCCAGAACGCTTTGCAGCTCCTGCAACAGAGTTCAAGATGGGAGACAGCTGCGGTAATCACGTGACAGGCAGTTAGGCAAGCAAGGCTCGACAGATTACTGCAGGCTGGCCTACACAGTGGCTCAGGGTCTAGAATCGCTGTCTCTGTGCTGGTTGGCGGATCCGGAACGCTGGTCGAGGCCCCTCGGACAGCATTAGTGACTGCAGAGTGACAACAGTCAGTGGTGCAGCCGGTCGCGGTTTGAGGTCTCGACTGCCTCGAAAAATGTCCTTAAAATATGGATGCTAGTTGATGCTTGTGTGGCACTCCTGCTAGCTTCTTCGCAGGGCTTGTGGCGTCCTTTCAAGGTGGATGGCCCAAAGCTGAGGAAAGTGTTTATAGGCAACATTGTTGTCCTTTGTTTATAAACTCCCTGGCAATTCCCACCTAAGAAGCTTCCTGGCAGAACCTAGGAGGGGATTCTGTGTGGTGGCTGGGTACCATTATTGGAGATGATGGATAGGTCCTCTGAGTCCAGTATCTCCCTCTGTTCCCTGGGAGATGTTTAGGGGAGGGATCTTGCTTCCCTCCTGGAAATCCTGGCCTTCCTTCGCTGGCGGAAGATGTAAGGCAGACTGTACCTTCAACCAGGGTCCAAATGAGTCCTTCTTGTTATTCCCTGCAAAGTGTTCAGATGATCTGGTAAGAGAGGGGCTCAGCCCTCATTTAAAGCCAAATTGGCCCCAGTGATTGGTGCAGTCTAAGCCTACCTTAACGAAACAATCAGGGGTCCCCAACAACAATCTTCAGTTATGCGTGAGGTCAAGACCAGAGTGCTTTTCAACAGGAAAGTTATACGTGACAATGTCTCCTAAATCCCACCCATCTTCCGTCTGTAATAGATAAAAGTGCCTCTCTCGTTAACTGAACTCTCTGTGGCTCTTTATTAAAGCGCAGGTCTCCCTTTAACTTTGTGGTGAGAACAGACTTCTCTCTCCCTTAAATCACATACTTCGTCCCTCTGAAAGGGAGTTTGCCTACTGTAAACAGTTTTCCCAGACATGACATTCACTGCCCTTAGTACAGAGGGGTGGGAGATAGCTTCAAGGTGACACATTGCATATCAAAGAGGTTTTCCTGCCCATTGTTAAGTTCTGTGAACAGGCTTATTCTCAGGCCTGCTTCAATTAACTCTCATCAGTATGTGCTGCCACCACACAGAACTTAGAAAATAGAACATGGCGGAATCATGGAGCCTTTGATATTTCAATTAGGCTGCCCATGGCTGGAGGGAGGCGTCGCCTTCCTCCTTTTTGAGATGTTTCTGATGTACCTGTGGCTGTGGGGAGGACGGCGCCTGTAAACTGTGTCCTCCTGGAGTACACATGACTATATGTTTCATGCAATGAGCAGGGAAAATGTGTGTAAAATGGCCTCACACACTTTTGGAGGTTGATCTCCCATCATTCATTTTTATTTTAAAAAATCAAAAAAGCCCAGGTGGGCGCACACTCCCCATACGGATATTCGAATTCCTTACAATGATAGTATGGATAGTATCCATGGAAGTGCTCTCCTTCGACAGTAGCTCCATGATAGTTTGATAGTACGGATGGTATCTCCAAAGAGGTTCACCATGAATAGTATCTCCATGGACAGACTCGCCATGGATAGTACCAATGATAGTAAGATAGTATGGATAGTTTCCATGGAGATCCAATCAATGAATAGTATCTCCATGGATAATACTAATGATTGTACGAAAGTATGGATAGTATCCATGGCGATGCTGTCCATAAATAGTAACTCCATGAATAGTGCCCATGATGGTATGATATTATGGATAGCTTCCATGGAGATACTCTCCATAAAAAAGTATCTCCATGGATAATACCAATTATAGTCCTATAGCATGGATAGTATCATGCAGATGCTCTCCATAAATAATATTTTAATGTATAGTATGGGGATACACTCTGTGGATAGTGAGTCCATGATAGCATGTTAATAAGGATAATATCCGAAGGCACATCATATGCATTAATAGTATCAATGACAGTATTAAAGGGTGCAGAGTATGCCTTTAGATACTCTCTGTTGATAGCAGGTCCATGATAGTATGATAGTATGGATAGAATCTATGGAGATGGTCTCCATGGATAGTACCTCCATGGACAGACTCTCCATAGATAGTATCCATGTTACTATCATAGTATGGATAGTATCCGTGGGGATACTCTCCATGCACAGTATCCATGATAGCATGGTAGTATGATAATTTGAATAGTATCCATGTTGATACTCTCCATAAATAATATCTCCATTGATACTATCCATAGTAATATGACAATATGGTCAGTATGCATATATATAGTTTCCATAGATATTATGTCCATGATAGTATGGATAGAATACACACGGATATAACATTCTTGGATAGTATCCATGACCGCATGGTAGTATGCAAAGCATCTATGGAGATGGTCTCCATAGAGATTATCTCAATGGACACTATGATGTTATGGATAGTTTCCATAGGGAAACAATCCATGGAGAATATGTATATGATAGTATCATATAGTATCATAGTATATATACAAAAGGTCTTGGAGCCCCTCTACTGAGAACGAGCATAGCCAAATAACGTGTTCTCTGGGTAGGTTCTCACTTGGGAGGGTCTGCAACCACATTTTAGTTCACTGTACTTTTCACAGAGGGGAAATATTAATTTGCATATCCGTCTGGTCCCACCGTACTCTTGTTCAGGGGTGAATTACCTATAGGAGAATTGCCCCTGCATTTCGGTGCTGGACTGCCCTTGTGGGTGGGACCAGACTGATATGCAAATAGTTATTTCTCCTCTGTGAAGGGTGCAGTGAGCTAAAAACCTGGTTGTAGAGCCTCCTTATTGGAAAAAATTCCATAGAACAGGGCATTTGACTCATGTTCGTTCTCAATAGAGGGGATCCCAGACCCTTTCTAAATTAGTATCATGGTATGGATAGAATCTTGACGGCGTACCATGCATGGATATTATCCAGGTCAGTATGGATATTAACTCTCTGTGGATAGCATCTCCGTGGACAGACTCTCCATGGATAGTATCCATGCTTGATTAATAGCATGGATAGTGTCCATGGAGATATTTTCCATGGACAGTGGACCTCATTACGACCCTGGCGTTAAGGGTTTAACGGCGCCGTAAAAGGTGTCGGCGCCGTTAAACCCTTAACGCCTGATTACGAGGTCCCTTTGCGGGACCCGACCTTAACGGCTGGTTTTACCAGTCGTTAAAGTAGGGTGCCGCAAAGGGACCTTGGTGCTAAGTACGGTGCTGCAATTTGCGGCACCGTACTTAGCGCCTTCCCTTTCCCATTGAGCCCTGTGGGGCAAAAATGGGAATGGGGAAGGGCCCATGGTGAATGGGGAATTACCGCCCCGCCAACCTTGGAATGGGGCAGTAATTCCGCCATTCACCATGGCGGACCCCGGCATGGACCATGGTGCTAATAGCACCATGGTTTAGCGCCGGGGTCGTAATGAGGCCCAGTATCTCCATGGATAGACACGCTTTGATAGATACATGATACACTGGATGTTGATACATCTATGGATGGTTTTGTTGACAGTGTGATGATATGGATACTATCCGAATTGACATACTATCCATGGATAGTCCATATGGAGATACCATAGAGATAAGTGTTGTATCATGCCTCTCCCCTTGTCTGTGTGAGCTGATGTCATGAGAGGTTGCATGGGTCTGTGTGTGATCATGATAGAATTTTTGGTGAATGTGGAATGTTAGTGTTTGACTGAATGTTCCACCCACGCAGTTTGAATGTTGCACACTGGATGGTGGTATCCAATAGACTCTATTCCATGCTCCTTTCCCTATACTTAGCTCCTATCCCTAATGGATTTATACCTGATGTTACCTGATTACATGCCTAATCCATTGTGATGTGCACGTGTGGGTTTGTATCCTGTACTTGTCACCAGTGTTGTAATGATGAAACCTTGGAGGCAACAGGTAAGTTCTGCAAGTTCATTTATCAGGCATCAAAGTAATTGGGTAACGATCAGAGACGTCAGAGCTTTGGTGTCGACATCAACCAAACTCAGAGATGGAGAGTCGGTCAAGAATGACTCCAGTGGTTCCTGTTGGGGAGTATGAGAACATGGGTAGATTTATCCAACATCCCAAACCTGCACGAAATGATAAGCTGCAAAAGTCACTGTGGGACAAGTGCGCTGTGATGAAGTGAGCAGCTCCATTTAGCAAAAGGATTCATGTTTAGGCCAACAGAGCATTAGTATCTATGCTTCAAACAGGCCATAACACACTCTTTGTAGCCTAACATAGCCCTGCACCTTTTCTCAAACCCAATTGCATTTCAGATTAATTAGAGAAATGTAGAAGTGTTTATATTGATGACTACATAATCGCTATTATTTTACATTAGCTGAATACATTACATGTATGCCTCGAGATTTAGTTATCCGTTCTTGAAGCATGAACATCTCCCTATCACCCCATAGCAGACAGCTGAAGTCAGACCCTCACTGAAGGGCACACATTCTCAGTTGCAACATTCACACAGCCACAGGCCGAATGCCACTCAATGACTGGCTAAGGCAAGGGGAGGCAAGAACTTTCCCAAGGTTTAGTTTGCAGTAGTGAGATCATGGAAGCGCAACAGAAATATATAGTAGCCCCGAAGTTTAAACACAAGACACTGGCCCTCATTAGGACCTTGGCGGAGGACCATGGCGCTATTAGCACCATGGTCCATGGCGCTAAGCTGCCAACTCCGCCATGGGGGTTGGCGGACTTACCGCCCCATTCCGAGGTTGGCGGGGCGGTAAGTCCCCAATCCCCATTTACCCTTCCCCATTCCCATTTCTGGCCCCATAGGGCATAATGGGAGTGGGGAAGCCGTTAATTACGCCACCGTAAATTACGGTGGCGTAATTAACAACAAGGTCCCTTAGCGCCATGGATTTTAACGCCTGCTAAAAGCAGGCGTTAAAATCACCATGGCGCTAAGGGAACTCGTACTCAGGCGGTAAGGGGCGCCATGGTTTACGCCGGCGTAAACCCCTTACCGCCTGGGTCCTAATGAGGCCCACTGTGTTTTGTCGAGTTCTCATAGCCATCTGTCAAAGAAAATATAACAACTTGTGTCCCCAGCCAAAATGACCAAACATAGCTTAATGAAGGTCGCACATTGGCAGAAGTCAAGCAGTAAGACACGAAAAAACATGTTTATAGAGAGAGACTGATCAAACCACAACACTGCCCTTTGTAGGATAAATCAAATTCACAGAGCTCTTTCTGGTGAACAAACAGTTATGTAAAGAAACCATTACCCACCACTCAGCCCTAATTGGGAATTAGTGAACAACACAGAAGAGTACACATCACTCACATTATGTAAATGCAACAATGAGAATGACAACTTGTGAAGCCACACCGCACAGGAACAATAGTAATCATACTATAGCATTAACCAAGAACCTGATGTCAGTACATCAGTTCACATCTAAGTCACACTGTTTGAATGTATTTGAAAAATAAAGAACATTGTTGGCAAGATACACTGTGCAAACATATACACATTTATACGTGTGCCATTATGAAGGAGCAAAGTTTGCTAGCAGCTAGGTCCCAGCACATCAGGTCAGAATTTGAGCAGATAATTAATGAAAACCAGGAAGGACATGCAAGTAGCCTGACCACCAAGAAAGTTGCTAAATAAACTGATAGTACATAGTTCACAATGATGGGGACAGTATTCTGGTGCCAACCATAGTGTCTCATGAATTCCCTATATTACCATCTTGTAAAGTGTTTTGATTTTTGCTCTGCGACACAAAAAAGAACACTGTTTAGTGGTGTAATTTATGGATGTAAAAGATGAGCACTCCCTTAGAGCACATATGTAGGGAACAACCCACTTATAGAGAGAAAATTAGGAAGTACACTGAAGAATGGGCAGTAGGAACAGAGGGTAACATGTTCACAGCCTGGCCAGCTGAGGGCACCCATGATAAAAATATAATAGCGCATATGTATGCTCATTAACTCTCCACATACAACGGTAAATAATTGAAGAAGAGGCAGCGCATATTGGATCTTTGGAAGCTCTATGAGGAATATGCAAGTGGCTCAAAAGAAAAGGGGAATGCCAAGGGCATTTCTGCCCACCCCTATCAAGTAGCACGAAGTCGATGTCCCAGACGAACAAAGAAAAAGGCACTCAGTTGGCACAGGCTGCAGTAAAAACAAAGAGGTGATGGCTGGAAGGTTTAGACTGAATCTTAACCACTGGCATTGCTCTGGGCAACCCTCCAGACCATCGTTCTTCGCCTGCCAAGCCATTACAGAAGGGGAAAGACATATGCAAATCAGGATTGGTCGCACCCCAAATGGGGCAGTCCAGTCCGAACGGCTAGGTCATATCCCTTCTGCACGAGGCAACAAGCATCCCCAAACATGTTTCGGCCTTGTTGGGCCTCATCAGTGAGGAGTAGCTTGGGTCTCTAGGCCCAGCAGGCACGGGAACCTTTTGCTGTAAAACTGATGAAATGAATTTATAGCTGTTCATTTGTAATTTAATAATGATATATCTATAATTTCTTCTAGAAATATTGTGTATGTTCATACTTGCCCCTGAAGAAGAGAAATGTTCTCGAAACGCTTTGTGCCATATGAAAAATAAATGTGTTTGAAAATGAAAACTACTGTAGGTCTTGTATGATTATTACTTTGAACAAGATTAACCTAATGAGATTCAAAGATTGTTAAACAGATATACATCAAATATATTTTATAAATTATTGGGCTTATTGATTAAGCCATTGAGAGTGTGCAGGGGACGTGAGTTCCTTCACAAGGAACTTTTCTTTTGTTCTTATGATTTACAACCCATATGCCAGGGTTGACAGTTTTCTCCCCTGCACCCGGAGTTTTCTTCAATGAGTATTGTTAGACAACACTAAAGATTGCTGCACAAAAACTGTGGTCTTATTTAACTTCCGAGTGCATAGTGAATGAACTGGTTTATTGTATTTTTCAAATATGGAAAGGCCACAGATAGGGCCCAGAGAGGGGTGTAGTGTAAATATGAAACATGTAATTATGAGTTAAAGAGGATGGTGCTTAGATGAATGTATCCAATAAGAAGTCTGGGAACTGAAGGGGCTATGGTTACATTGTGATTTTAATCATGTGTGGGGGGTTGACTCTGTAACAAAACCTTTTGGAGTGTTTTAACTGTTGCAAATTGTATAAAATGTGTGTTTTATGTGTGGTTCAGAGAGACATGTTAGTTTGACTCTTTGATGTCATCTAACCCCACCCGCCCATTTGTACAATAAACTTGCTTTACAGACAGGGTGGGCCTGCTTTTGGTTACAGTGATCAAAATGCCCACTCCTACATTTGGCATCCCTTGGTGGCCCCCAGAGTCTCCGAGACATTAGGGGTCTCGGTACAGCCAGCTTGGCTGCAGAACTTCTCTGCGGGGATCAGTCTTTGTTTAGTTTAGTTTAGTTTAGTTTATTATTTGTATAGCGCCGCCTGGCCCTAGGGCATCCAGGCGCTTGCGATGAATACAACAAGAGTAATGAATACAACAAGAATAATGCAGCAGAAATGTACAAATCGATTACATATTTACAAATTTACAGTCTTGGTGCATGCTAGTGCGGTGGGGCTAGGCAGTTTCTTTGGATAGAAGCCAAGTTTTGGTGTTGTGTCTGAATCTGTGAAAGGACGGTTCTGATCTCAGCTCGAGTGGAAGTGAATTCCAAAGTTTGGAGGCAAGCACGGGGAAGCTGGAGCCACCTGCTTTTTGGAGCTTAAATCTTGGGATATTTAAGCAGTGTGTTTGAGCTGATCTGGTAGGGCGCGCTGGGGTGTGGTGCTTGAGGTTGTCGGATAGGTATCTGGGTGCTTGGTTAGCTAGGCATTTGTGTGTGAGTGAGATGGTTTTATATTCAATTCTTTGTGGTATGGATAGCCAATGGCAGGGGCGTCTGGCGTCCGAGATGTGTTCTTGTTTGGGTATGTTCAGGGCTGCTCGCAAGGCGTTGTTTTGTATGACTTGTAGTTTGTTGATGTTTTTCTGACTGGTTCCCAAGTATAGCGCATTGCAGTAGTCAACTTTGGAAAGGACTAGCGCTCTGGCTAAGGTGATGCAGTTGGATGGTGAGAGGTAAGGTCTGCTGGCATTGATAAGTTTACAAGTGTAAGCAGTGGCTGATGAGATGGAATTGATCTGTCTTGTCAGTGTGAGGGAGGAGTCGAGGTAGATTCCTAGTGTTTTGACGCTGTAAGAGACGGTGATGTTATTGCCGTCTATAGTGAATGCTTGATAGAGTTTGTCGAGTTTATTAAGTCTGGGTTGGGAACCTAGGAGAAGAAGCTCGGTCTTGTCGTCATTAAGGCATAGGCCATGCTTGGCCATCCATTCTTGGATAATGGAATAAATGTTGTTGAGAGCAGTGAGGTCGGTGGAGTAGTCGCCTGTTAAAGGGATCAGTATTTGGGTGTCATCTGCGTAGTTGGTGTAGATGACACCCAAGCGGTCCAGTATGTCAAAGAGGGGTTTCGTGAATACATTGTATAGAGTGGGGGAGACGCAGGAGCCCTGGGGGACACCGCAAGTGACTGGGGCTGGGATGGCAGAGGCTGTGGGTGCGAAGACTCTCATGTATCTGTTGTTAAGGAAGGAATGGATCCATGCGTTGGCGTTATCTGAAAATTTGGCTGCTGAGGATAGATGTTTGCAGAGGATGTCGTGGTTGACCAGGTCGAAGGCGGCCGATAAGTCAAGGAGGAGAAGGAGGGCTAGTTTACCATTGTCTTTAATGTTGTCCATCTGTGTCTTAAGGTCAATCAGGGCGGTCTCAGTGCCGTGTTTGGGCCGGAATCCTGATTGTCTGAGTCCTAGTAAGTTATTTTTCTCGAGGTGGTTCTGTATCTGGAGATAGGCAGCTCTGTCGAGGATTTTTAGTAGGAAGGGTACAGTTGTTATGGGTCTGTAGTTGGTGGGGACATTAGGGTCAAGGGTGGGCTTCTTAAGTAAAGGAAGAACCCAGGAGTCCTTGAGGTTGTTGGGCACTATGTTGGAGGTGAAAGATGCGTTGATGAGGGAGGTGATGAAGGGAGCAAGTTGTTTGGCGGCATCTTTAATGATAGGGGCTGGGCAAGTGTCGCCTTGGCATTTGGACGGTTTAAGAGAGTAGATTATTTCTTCAACCTCTTTAATGGTTATGGTGGAAAACTCGAAGAGGTTATTGTCATCATTTTGGGGGGTGGTGTGGGTGTGTGTAGAGGGGGTGATGTTATCGGAGAGGGTGAGGCTTTCTTTCTTTGTCAGGATTTTGGCTTGTAGCGTGGCAATTTTGCCTAGGAGTGCTTCCTGGATGTTCGTGCACCAGTGGATGTCTTTGTTGCAAGTGTCTGGTATGGGGGAGGGTGATTCGAGTTCTCTCAGGATATTGAAGAGCTCTTTGGTATTAGATTTGGCGTTGCTGATTCTTTCATTGTACATGTTTTTTTTAGACTGGATGATGGCTGATTTATAGATGTTCGATGCTAGTGCGTAGGATGTCTTATTGATAGTGGATGGTGACTGTTTCCATGCTAATTCAGCTTGTCTTTTGGCTTTGCGGAGTGTTTTTAGTTTGGGGGTGAACCAGGAATTGAGGTGTGCTCGTGGTTTGGCTTTCAGAAGCTTGAGTGGTGCTATGGTATTTATGGCCTTAAGGATAGTTGTGTTGTATAAATCTACTAATTCAGTAGGGTTGGTCATGGTGGGTGAGAAGTCGATGATGGGTTGGAGTAGCGGGAGGAGTTTCTCTAGTGTGATATTTTTGTTGTTTCTTGTGAGTGTGGGTGGGGCATTGGGGGAGGGCCCTGGTGTTTGAGTGCCTTTGTTGATGGTGAAGGTAATAAGGTGGTGATCGGTCCAGGCGCATGGAGTGTTGGAGAGGATGGTAGTGTTGCAATTGAGGTCAGCTATCCAGTCAAGGATGCGGCCTTTGTTATGTGTGGGTTGTGCGATATGGTGGGTGAGTCCTAATTCTGAAATAGTGTTGGCGATAGTGTGAGCTTTGTCATCTTTCTCATCATTGAGACCTAGATTAAAGTCTCCTAGGATGAGTAGTCGAGAGTTAGGTTTGATATTGTTAGAGAGTAGAAGGGATATGTCGTCATTAAAGGATAGTATGGGGCCTGGCGGTCTGTAGATGAGGTGGATGGTGATAGTGCTTGTGTGCGTTGTGGATAGTTTGAGGGTGAGTAATTCCGCTGATGTCAGTGATTGGTTTTGTATGTGTCTAATGTTGATGGAACTTTTTGCAATAACGGCTACTCCACCACCTTTAGCTGTTTGTCTGTCTGCACGGTAGATTGTATAGTCATTGGGTATAGCAAGTGATAGAGAGGGGCCAGATGCTGGGTGGAGCCAGGTCTCTGTAATAGCTATGAAGTCGAGATCATTGACGGTAATAATGTCGGCAATGTCTAAGGCATGGGCGACTACAGATCTCGCATTGATGAGTGCACCTTTAATGGTTTCGGTGGTGATGCATGATTTTTTGATGTGGGTGCGGGGGGAGGGTGCGATCGGGCCGTGTGATATCTGGTCTGTCGGAAGTGTAGGGCGTGTGCAGTGAGGGGCAGATTTGGTTAAGGTTATGTTTTGTTTGTTGCCTAGATTGGGGAGGGATGCGGGTGTGTGTGTTCTGGATCTGAGTCGGGTGAATCTCGATAATCCTGAGCAGGGATAGGATCTGCTGGTAGTGAGGTTCGTGATAGTGGGTTGGCCGATGGGAGTAGTTTGTGATGCTTCTTGGGGGCTGGGGGTGTCTGCTATGCGATGAGAGTCAATGGAGGAGGTAGGCTGGAAGGGGTTGATGTTGGGTAGGAAGGGGGTGGGGCAGGGTATGGGATAATGTCTGGGGCAGGCTAGTCTGCTGAGGCCGTTGGGGTGTAAGCGAAAGTGTGACCCTGTACAGGGGGTGTCATGGGGGACCAGGCAGAATGGGAACATAATGAGGAAGGTCCAGGTTATCATTTCTGAGTTTAGAGGGAACTGACGCACAAAATCGTCGGAGAGAAGCTAGTGCGCAATATTAGTACACAATGGTGCTGCAGTGAGGGTACTAGCGCAGAGAATCGGAGAAATGCTAGTGCACAGTGCTGATACCCAGTACTAATACGCAGTGTACTCTAGGAGACCATAAGGCATTACACAATGTCACAGTAGTCTCTAAGCGACCATAAGGCACTTGCACAATGTCACAGTAGTCTCTAAGCGACCATAAGGCACTACACAATGTCACAGTAGTCTCTAAGCGACCATAAGGCACTACACAATGTTGTCACAGTGGTCTCTAAGCGACCATAAGGCACTACACAATGTTACAGTGGTCTCTAAGCGACCATAAGGCACTACACAATGTCACAGAGGTCTCTAAGCGACCATAAGGCACAACACAAGTGGTCACAGTGGTCTCTACGCGACCATAAGGCACTACACAATGTTACAGTGGTCTCTAAGCGACCATAAGGCACTACACAATGTTACAGTAGTCTCTAAACGAGCATAAGGCACTACGCAATGTCACAGTAGTCTCTAAGCGATCATAAGGCACAACACAAGTGGTCACAGTGGTCTCTGCGCGACCATAAGGCACTACACAATGTTACAGTGGTCTCTAAGCGACCATAAGGCCCTACACAATGTTACAGTGGTCTCTAAGCGACCATAAGGCACTACACAATGACACAGTAGTCTCTAAGCGACCATAAGGCACTACACAATGTGAGCAGTAGTCTGTGTTATACCGTACTGCGAGAACAAGGAGGAGGGCTACAGGTACCATATTAGTTAGAGGCCTGTCTGCCCCCTCCTACCCAGAGGTGTGCTCCCATAGCCCGGCTGTGCAGGCCAGATTAAAGGAGCACCATGTCGGAGCACTTCTGAGTTCACTTTCATGAGAGTGGATCTTTGCCAGGTAAAGCAAGAGTGTAACAGGGGACAAGAAATAAGGGGTATTTTTTTTATTCTTGGATAGGGCAAGATAGGTATGTGTAAGGTTATATGAGGGCAAGTAGGTTGGAAGAGTGAGTGTTTTTGGAGGAGTGAATGAATTGTCCATTGTGAGGATAGTCGTGATACCCTTCAGGTTGCTTGTCTTGTTAGCAGGAGCCCTTGCCTTAGGGTGAGGTGGCATCTTATAGTAAGACAAATGTAGGGGAGGACTGGCCGCGAGGCCCTCCTCACCTGCAGCCTTCTCCCCAGGTGAGGACCATGACTCGGTGGGCGTCCCCTCATGCCACCCGGGCCCAGGTGGAGGAGGGTTCACCCGCCGACGACATTGCCCACACGTATCCGTTCCCTGCATATACAAAATTTCAGTTAGGCCTAGAAGCCATCTTGTCTAGCAAAGATGGCGTAAGTTCAGCACACTGTAGCGCGGCCCCCACCTTTGGAGGGCTTTCCAAGCATCCCTGCCGCCGCAGCACCATGGTAGATCCGCTGCGAGCGCGTTCCCATGAGAAAGCCGGGTATGAGCTAACCCGAGATGCTAACACTGTAACATTTCGTCGTTCACAATGTAATACTGCATCCCGTGTGACCTGGTCCGCGAGGCCAGGGCGACGCAGAAATGAATTCAAGTAGTGATATTAGTGAACTGCTCTTCTTAAACAGAATCTGCAAACTATGAATTAGCCATAAAAGTGAAATGTTTATATGACTTCACATTGTGACTGTACTAATGCTGCTAGATCACAGAGAGAGTGTCTTTAAGTCATATGTAGACACATGAACCCCTATATATCGTCTTAAGTCACCCATAGTGGCAACCGTCAATCTCTGTGGTCCATAACATAGTTCTACCTCATGTACCGTCGAATGTATATAAATACTTAAACACTGTAGTAGATATAATACCATGTAATGAAAAGGTACTCGGACCGAATGTATTGAAGAAATGTGTAACAAAATTGAAATATAAATGTGTGTTTGAATAAGATCAAAATAAGGCAAAACATTATAAAAGTTCTGCATTCAAAAGTCAGCAACGCACGAGGAAAAAACCTTTGTGAATATATGCAAGGCCATTCTCCCTCCCACCCTACGAAGCCTGCCAGATGAAGAAGCTAAGGCATGTGCCGCGCTCCCTCTCCTCCCCCAACCAAGCTGGAGCCGCTTCAGAGAATCAGAGGCCCCAGTACCGCACCAAAGGCCACAGCCCGCCACCTGTGTTATTTACAGCACGGTAATAAACCCACGTCTGAATCCACAGATCTACCAGCACCCTCTCGTAAATCCCACAACCCCCCTAGACCACCCCAAGAATCATGACCCCGTGCAAAGACGACCCCCAACGCTGGGACAAGACACAGAGACTCATTTATATAATAACTTCTAACGCAGCAGACAGACATGTATCATTCGGCCCAGGCCCCAGAGCCCAGCCCCTCGACCTAAAATACCGGTCAATAGGACACAGGTAAATCTCACCCCAACCGACAACCACCAGACCTCTCACGAGGTGCATTCCTCATGTGTTGCATTTATTTTATAAGATAAACTGCTGAGCGATTTATTGGTGAACTTAAATGTCGTTTCTTGAATAACTGCAGTGTGCATGGCCTAGGGCAAACGAGTCAGGAAAGGTATTCATCTTTGTCACAGGCTGCCCCAGCATACCAACACCGCTCGAATGACCTCAAGCTGGCCTGCCAGGCCCAACCCAACCCACGAGGCTGACCAGTGACGTCCTCCCACCCGGACCAACCAAGCTGCAGCAACACCTATAGTTAGTCGATGCCACCCAATCCCAATTAACTTGTGCCCCCTATAGTGTGTAGGTTCTGATGACGTTTTTTGTATTAGAAATACGCCTGCCTTTGCGATTGTCAGGCAGAGCGCTCTCGGAGGTTGCAGAGTTCTTTGCATGCCATATTCTTTTGATAAACTCCCACTTACGCTCACCCGCACTCTGTCTTGGCCTTTTTCCCATTACGGGAGTGTCCATTATTGTCTCACATTGCGGGGAGGATCGTGCTAACTTGGGGGCGCTTCCTTTCAGTGGTGACCCCGATAGCGTGATATTTCCAAATTATTTTTCATGAACTCCTTTTAACGACCCCCTTTTGGCACGAGAATCTCCGGTCAAAAAGGGAAACGCACGGTGAGCCGGCTCCGGGAAGCTACCCGCCAACGGCGACCGGTACGCTTAGAAGTGCGCACTCAAACTAGAAGGGGTACGGGATCCCGGTTGCAAAATCCACTTTGAGTACCGCTCGCCGGAGCCGGGGCTGACTGTTGAGCAGAAAGGCAACACCGCCTGGACGGACCCAGTTTCGGAGACTATCGGTTCAAGACGGGCACGTGAGTACCGAGTGCGAGCGATCATAAAGGGAGAGGGAGGGGAACTTGTGAACAGGAGAACGTGGGCAGATAGAGGAGGGAATCACGGGTGTCTACTAAAGACAGGTCTTAAAACTTTCTTTATCTTTTCTTTGCATATGGCCATTAGGAGTAAGAAGTAAGTGAAGAAGTAGAAGTGACGGGAACCTAGCTCCGAAAGGGGGTGGAAGGCGGCGCCGCATAGTGCTATCTA
The DNA here is from genome assembly GCF_040938575.1 of Ambystoma mexicanum. Taxonomy (NCBI): domain Eukaryota; kingdom Metazoa; phylum Chordata; class Amphibia; order Caudata; family Ambystomatidae; genus Ambystoma; species Ambystoma mexicanum. The sequence continues at coordinate 144,788,038 of NC_090923.1, read as the reverse complement.
AACTAGTACTGGGAATATATGAAGAAGTAAAAAATAAGTTATTGGTGTCTGGCAAAGGGAGACACTTAGGATACTTTTAGTGATTGCTACTCTTTCTATTTCTTTTGTTTCCGTTCCACGGGGTAAGGGGTGAAAGTGAAAAGGGTATAAGATAAATATACTTGTAGAAGAACTATAAAGTAGGGAGCACATTTGTAGGAGTGGGGATTAAGTAGTGGCACGTACAGACGTGAACACAGTAACCTTAGCAGAAAAACAGGGACAGCTGGCCAGGGAGGAAAGGGAGGAAAAAGACGAGGTGTGAGTGGGAAAGTACTGTGAGGGGTGCGCGCACCGTGTGAGTATTGGAGACGAACGGTTGACCGCGAGGTGGTGCCAGAGAGTGTTGGCCATAACTAGTAGTTGATTAGTTGTAAGTGAAATCACATGAGAGTGTATGGGAATGGGAAGGAGATGAGTTGTGGTGAGTGAGAAAGGATTTGCGCAGTGAGTAAAATTGGGTGATATCGTTGAGACGTCCGCTCTTGTCTGTGCCATAAAGGTATACATACACATATCTACACCTAACTAAAAGTAAAGGAGGTGGACACGGTCGTTGCTAGTGATTTAGAATATGGGGGCAGAAACTCCCTTGTCACATATTTGTACGAGCTTACCGGGATACGCTGAACGAATCAAGAAATACCACGATCAATGGGTAACAGAATTAAAAGGGGAAGGATTGCCCCAGATTTGGCCTGAGGGGGGGTCTTTTGAAAAAAGCGTTCTAGATATGGTACGAACGTGCATTCGCCTCAAGTATAAGGGCAAACAGTGGCAAAACACGAAGGAGATATTAGATCTCTGGAGACTATTTGAGGAAATACCCCCACCCAAAGCTCCGGCACCAAATATTGATCTACCTTCCACCACAGATAACCCATTGATGATTCCAAGAGAGGAAAAGGAACAGCTAAATACAGAACAACCTGTAGAGGTGATTAGTTTGTACCCGATATTACATAAACCGGCCCCCGCAGCAGGGTATAGTGATCCTACTTATGTGCCTCCCCCTACAACTACTACACCCCTAAGACCAACAGCCCCCCCACCATACGAAAGCACTAGAGAGCGTGCCCAGACAAGCACGCAGAGAGGGGACATAGAAAAGCTAACGAGCGATTTAGAATCGAGGCTCTCGATAGCAAAGGATGAACTCTCAAGAATAAAAGACATATGTGAGCGTACAGCAGGCACTCCCACTCGATCAGGACGTGTATCCAGAACATTAAGTGAAAGTAGACAAATTGAGGAAGGATGGAAAAAGGGTGAAATATTGTTCAGAATTGAGGAAGAACCGACAAGAATAATACAGGTGGAAACACCAGAGGGGAGCATCGGTGATGTATCACGGCAGACAGGGATCAGAGAGGACCTGCTATGTGATGTCCGAGGCGAAATAGATGAGAGTGATAGGTTGAGTATGGCAGTAGGAGGGGAAAGCGAGGAGCTGGACGGTGCATGCTCGCTAGGAACAATAGATGACGAGTGGATGGGACGACTAAGGAATAGAGTGGGGAGGATGGCGTCATTGGGGTCAGCGACGACCAAAGTGGGTGAGGGCGCAACGTTAAAAGGAAAATTACAACTTCCACTAATACACAGAGGGGGAGGAAGACCAAACTATATACCCTGGGCCCAGATGGATAAAGCTAATTTGATGAAGTTATTGCCCCCGTTGTCCGGAGGGGCGAGCAAGTGGATATATGCATTCGAGAAACATACTGCCGGCATACCGCTGGCAGTAGGCGATGTGAAAAGCCTACTAGTATCAGCAGTAGGAGATCAAGCATACAGGGTATGGGTTAAGGCTGGTTTCCCGGCAGTGACATTAGATTGTGACCGTCATGATGGAGCGTCTTTTAATACAGTGCGGGCACGGGTTTGGGATGCGCTGCGGGAGACGTTCCCAGATACTCCAGATTTACAGTCAGTAATGCAGTGTACAATGAATGACGGGGAGGATGCTATGGATTACATTCTCCGGGTGCAGGAGATGTGGAGAGCGGAAACGGGCACACCCTGGCACCAATCCACATCTCTATTTTATTTTATCATTAAGAGAGGGCTCCCAAAAGAGGTGCAGAAGGCACTCGATAAAATAGCGGGCGTTGAAGCAAAGGGGTGGCCAGAGATCCAAAGTATAATAGTGCACCATTGCAAAAGGATAAAAGAGAGAGAGAGGGAAGTAGCACAGAAAAGGTTGGCAGACGAGGCAAAGTTGGTACAATCAAAACTGGTGAAGGTTGCAGCAGCGGTAGCAGGGCTCCCACTCATGAGGGAGGGAGACGAAGGGGAGGAGGGGCAGATAGCAATACAAGGGAGAATAGCAGCTAATTGGGCCGGACAAGGCCAGCGACAGTGGAACGAGCAAGAGCAGAACGGAGGTCTAGCGTGGCAAGAGTGGGCCCCACGAGGGGGAAGAGGTGGGTACAGGGGCCGAAGAGGAGGACAAGGGTATGGAGGAATGGGAGGAAATGGGTGGCAGGGTCCCAGAGGTCCACAGGGGAGCTGCTGGAATTGTGGGAGATGGGGACATTACTCAAGGGAGTGCAGAAGCAGACAAACCAACGGGTTTCAGGAGACAGAGCAGTACGGTCACCCCCACCCAGGAAGCCCATACGGCCTCCCCATGGGACAATACCAGCAACCAGAAAATGCAGGACAAAGAAGTAACGCACAACTACACGGACATCAGTACAGAACACAAAACCACCCACAGAGTAATGACAATATACAATACACGCCAGGTAACACTTTCGCCACAGTAGCTAATGGAGCGCCTGCCCCCGCACCTTATAGCGGCGTGTCAGTAGTTTCGGGGAACATTTTTGATCAAGGGGGGCAATGAGACACCCCGCATAGGACAGCCCACAGAGAGCACTTGCGTGTCCAGTACTATCTACGACCCACAATGCATCAGAGGAACCATTGATAGGAGCGCAGATAGGAGACAAGCAATTCATATTCATGGTGGATTCGGGAGCGGAAAAATCATGTATTAAAGAGGGCCGGTTCCCGTTATCTAATAAAACTTTAGAGACGCAGGGGTTCTCTGGGGCTGTAATTGAAGTTCCTTACACAGAGGCATTGGATGTGACAGTGGGGGGTAAAACAGTGAAAGCACCCTTACTGTATTATGAACGCTCTCCCATTAATTTGCTGGGGAGGGATCTCTTAAGCAAACTAAATATGACCATATCATTCACAGAAAGTGGTATCGTATGTTCAACACCTGGCATATGTCCCCTCCGCATAATGGCAGTAATACATGGCCACACAATCATGCAGGAGATCAGAGGGTTACCAAGAAACGAGGGGATGTTTATTGAGGGCATGAGAACATTGGCTCTTATAGTACCAGAACTAAAAAGGATGGATTGGAGGATCCCAGCCGAATTCCTTTTCCGCCCCATAGTGAGCCCCGACACAGCTCCCGGGTCAGTGCTATCGTTGGATTTACACGCAGTACACGTGTCAGCAAACAGAATATGTGTGATTGGCATTGACATGGAAGGATGCGAGTGGCGGACAGTACTGTGTACAAATGCAAATATCCCACTGCGGGAGCTATCGGACGAGGAGCTATTTTCCGACACTGAGACAGATGGCGAAATAGTGATGGAACTAGCAATGCCGTGCGACATTGTAGTTACAGCCAGAAAAACTCAAGTTGAATTAATGGCAGTAGTAGGAGCACCACATACATTTTTTGATGACGACATGAGGTTAGTACCCACTAACATATGGACAAATGGCCCCCATGATGTGGGGTTATTACATGGGGTTCAGCCTGTGGTAATAAAACTGAAACAGGGAGCAATTCTACCCCGGGTAAAACAATACCCATTGTCACGCGAAGCAGAAGAAGGGATCAGAGAGACAATAGATGCACTGCTAGCGCAAGGAATAATAGTGCCCTCGAACTCCCCATGTAACACATGCATTTACCCGATTAAAAAGGCGAAGGGAGGTTCCTGGAGGATGATACAAGATTTACGCCCACTCAATGATGTGATTCAGAAGGAGTTCCCTTTAGTGCCGAACCCGGCGACAATACTATGCAATATTCCAAAAACAGCGTCCCACTTCACGGTCATTGACTTAAAAAATGCATTTTTCTCGATTCCCTTAGCAGAAGAGAGCAGGTACTTAACAGCGTTTACACTAGGGGGGAGGAGGTTCGAACATTGCAGACTACCACAAGGATATTGCGAGAGCCCAAGCATATTCAACAGGATACAACATGAAGATCTGGGGAACTTGTCTGTAGAAAGCACGGTGATTCAGTACGTTGATGATTTATTGGTTTGTGCACAAACTGAGGAAGAGTGTAGAAAGGATTCAATAACACTCCTGATATTATTGGCCAATAAAGGGTACAAAGTGGACAAGGGTAAGTTACAATACTGCCTGACAGAGGTCCTATATTTGGGACAGCTGATATCAAAGGATGGCAAGCGGATCATACCAGACAGAGCACAGGCGATTAGAGCAGTTGGGGAGCCCAAAACAGTAAAAGAGATGCAGAAATTCCTGGGTATGTGCAACTACTGCCGAGCATGGATATTGGATTATGCAGCATACACAAGGCCCTTATTACAGGCACTCAAAGAAGCCCAGCAGGAAAACAAACACATAGAATGGACAGAAGAAATGAACACATCGTTTAACTCACTGAAAGAGCTGATATCAAGCGCTCCAGTACTGGCAAATCCAGATTATGGGCGCGAATTCTTCTTATTTTCGCACTGCAAAGGAACACTGATGACAGCAGTGCTGACACAAAAGACATTGTTAGGGCACAAGCCACTGGCTTACTATAGTGGCACTCTAGACGCAGTAATGCAAGGTCATTTCGCGTGCGAGCAATCACTAGCTGCAGCCGCGTTCGCCATTGAAAAAAGTGCCACGATAGTAATGGGCTGTCCTGTGACACTATTTGTGGAACACTCACTCTTTGCAATATTAGAGCGATCAAAGAGCACATTGACAACACAACGCGCCACAGCATATGAAATAATATTGTCCAGTGCAAACATCCATATAGTAAGATGCAAAACAGTGAACCCAGCCACATTCATCACAGAGGCGTGCACCATAGAAGACATGCAGAACCACAACTGTGCAACATACACAGGTGACGAAGGTCAGGACCAGGTGGTTTTTGAGAATGCCCTAAACGAGGGAGAGGTGTATTTCGTGGACGGGTCAGCCTCAATAGACATGGAGACAGGAGAGAAACATGTGGGTATGGCAGTGGTACGATTAGAGGAAGGTGAATACGAAACACTAGTGCAACACCGCCTCCCATCACACTATTCAGCCCAAGCAGCCGAACTAATAGCACTAATAGAAGCATTGCATGCAGCTAAGGGATGCGCAGTGACAATCTATACAGACTCAGCATACATGACAACAACAGTACACGGAGGGCTGGCACGGTGGGGGCGGAGAGGGTTTCGACGAGCAGATGGAACACCGGTTCAGCATGCAGAATTATTGAAAGAACTGATTGAGGCCCTGCAAGACCCCACGGCAGTGGCCATCGTAAAATGCCAAGCCCACACTACAAATACAGATCTTATATCTTTGGGGAACGCGGCAGCAGACGCCGCCGCCAAAGAAGCTTCATATTTTCAGAAAGGTGAGGTAGGAGAGTACATGTTACACCACACAGCAAGCCAAGAGGTCCCCACAGGATACAACATGATGCCTACACAAGAAATAATAGAGCTGCAAGAGGGAGCAAGTGCAGAAGAGAAATTGCTGTGGAATAAGAGGGGATGCAGCAAATCGCCGACAGATTTATTGTGGCGACAAGAAAGTTCAGGAAAAGCCGTGATGCCAGTCACATTGTTAGAAATAGCATTTCAACAACTACACTTCCCCGCACATAACGCAAAACAACACATAATGGCGGAGATACAAGAAGACTGGTTTGCACCTTGCCTCCAGGAACACATCACAAGGCTGACATTGGAATGCACAACATGTCAAATTTATAACTCAGGTATGACATTGCGCACACTGAGAGGTACGATACCAAAACCAAATGGCCCATTCAGAGAGCTCCACATCGATTATGTAGACATGGGAGAAAGATGTAATGGGGCTCGCTACATGATTGTGGTTGTATGTCCATTTTCGAGGTGGGTGGAGGCAGGTCCCTGTGCGCGTCCTGATGCGAAGGGCGCCGCAAAGTTCCTAGTACGGGAAGTATTCCCGCGCTGGGGAATTTGCGAAGTCATTCGCTCAGACAACGGCACACATTTTGTTAATGAACTATTCAAAGAAGTGACTACGTTATTGGGAATAAAGCACAAATTATGCTCGATTTATCATCCTCAAAGTAATGGCGTAGTGGAAAAGATGAACGGCCTGTTAAAAAGCAGATTGTCAAAACTGTGTTTTTCCCTTAAAAAGACCTGGATGTACTGCCTACCTTTGGCCCTGTTCGAATTGCGCAATCAGCCAAGTAAAGACCACCATTTGTCCCCGCATGAGATCGTTACGGGAAGGAGAATGCACACAGCGCACTCGCCTCTCCGTGAACGTTCTGATGCACACAGAAGCGCAGCGATATTGGGAGAGGAGTTCACAGAGTACTTGAAAAAACTAACACGGGCAGCGCGCATAATAGCGAAGCAACTCGCCCCCCCCTCTACAAGAGAGGAGGGGAATACAACAGAACGGGTACCACTGCCTGACAAACAATTACAGCTAATGCCAGGTGACTTTATATATGTCAGAAGTTTTGTGCGAAGGTGGAATGCGCCACGTTTCCATGGCCCTTATGAGGTAGTGTTTTGCACGCCCACAGCAGTAAAGGTGAAGGGCCTAAGATACTGGGTGCATTTGACAGACGTACGCAGAGCCTATAGCGCCGTGGAAGGTGAGGTGCAGGACGAGGCACAGGCAACAGCAGACAGTGATGTTATGGAGAATGAGTGAAGGTGATTTTGTGTATGTGCAGCGATTGACAATGAATGCAACTGATGACATGGCATTCGTACGGAAAAAGAAAAACCTTTTTTTTTCTCAATTTTAATGTTTTTGTTCTCTCATTTCTTGAAATTTTTCTTTCTTTTGAAGAAGATTTTATATATATTATACAATGATCTAAACGTATTGATTGCAAATACCCTTGTCTGTGGAAACAAACCCTTCCCCTACCCACGTCCATGCTTTATGAAAAAAAAAAAAAAAAAAAGTTAATAACGTCCGGGAAATGTTTACATGTCTGTACTTAATGCACTTTTGTATCTCAAACAGGAATTACCATGGCATCTAATGGGCAGCCTGCAACTAATAGATTTGTTAGGATTAGAGAAGTGTTGATAGATAGACTTACATATTCATACGAATGCGGATTGTCAATTTGTGTTACTGTATTCTTCCTATCAATATTTTGCCTGGTGACGTATTGGTTTATAGCGTTCATCTCTATCGAGATGACCGAGGGGGGAGGGGGGAGTAACATCACCCGAGCTCCTGGGAGCAATACAACCACAAGTGTAAATATAAAAGAAGGTGATTTTTTAGTATGGGATGGATCACACTTTGTATGGGGTTACTACACTGAACCACCAACTGTCGCCCTGTCAAACTCAAGAGGTATACAAACAGAGATGGAAAACAACACAATGTCCACACCTGAAATGTATAGCAGCCCCACTACCCTCCCCACCCCATTAGAAGAAAGTGATTTGTTGTTTATTGAGGAAGATGGGAATGTTATAACTATGACAGAACATAAGGAAACATATCAGAAGGTTGACAAGGGGGGTGGGGAGGAGGAAGGGGGGCCCATTTTTTCATTTACCAAAAGCAGACGTAGGAGAAGCAAGGATAGTAGGCGGAAAAGAGAGACAAGCAGGAGGGGGTATGATGAGTACTATGGGTTAGGCTTAGACAAAATGGAAGACCCCCGGCACCCCCACCAAGCAAATAAATGGTATGCTGATATGAGTGCCACAGCCAAACAAACGACAAATGAGAGCTGTTATGTCTGCTCGCTCATTCCCCATGCATCAGGCACACCTAAAGTGTTGTTGCCCAGAGAATTGCCCATTGTAGATGCCCAGTGTCTCCTTCATCTCACGCTATGCCGAATAAAAAACACCTTCCAGGCACACGACGTCACTTTCAAGATTATACAGACGGAAAAAACGTGCTACCCAAAAGCAGCTGGAGTGGTATGTCTCAAAGAACCATTTTTTGCGATACAAGGGACACTATTTTCTGAAAACAAATGGAAAGATGAAGAAGTACTGTGCAAAGCGGAAGCACTGAGAGGTGTCCAACCAGCCAGGATGCGATGGATAGAAGAAACATGCACACCAGTATGGAAGGAGCACATTTCCAAACTGACATGGGTAACAGCAATGGAGAAACCCTTCAAACTACAAAGTGAGATCAAGAACGAACTATGTTTTAAGGGAGAAGGAAAAGTGGCAATAGGGACGAATAAAAGCTGCAACAAAACTCTCACCATCCCAGACATGAGAAAAGGAACAGCCGCATTAATGGACACATACTGGGTATGTGGGAACCAGGCCTACTTGCACCTTCCCCAGGCATGGAGCGGCAGCTGCTCGATGGCCACACTGCACTCGGCCCTAATGGTGATTCCATAAAGCCACGTTGATGAAAATAAAAGGACGCCAGGGAACATGCACCAGGGTGCGGTTCCTCCCACTGCAAAATCACACCTCTATGTCCTGTCCTCCGGAGGGAAGGGAGAAGAGCTATCACGGAACAGACGGGCATCAAATTACATATCTCAAGCTTCATCCGATTTATTGGCACAGATCCCAGACAGGTACCGACTGTTCAGCTCTGTAGAAACATTCTTTGCCTCGCTGATTTCAAGTGTCCAAGCAAGGGCAAATGCAAAATGGCTCCAGATAACACGGTGGGAACTAATTCAATTAGCCAATGACACTGAAGAAGGGTTCAACATAATAAAAGTAGAACTGCGAGCTCTATGCCTGATGACCATGCAGAACAGGTATGTTCTGGACCTGCTGACTGCAATGGACGGAGGTGTTTGCCGAAAAATAGGAAGTGCCTGCTGCACTTTCGTACCTTCTGAAGACGCGGAGAATGGTTCCTTATCCCACGTGATCGAAGCAGTACACAATCTGGGAGAGAAGATGAAGATGGAAGGTGGAGCAGAAGCCAGCACGTGGTTCGACAATATCTTCTCCTGGGTTCCCTCTTGGCTTGGAATGACAATGAAATTTCTGGTACCAGCTGTGGTGTTTCTCCTCGTGGCGTTCTGCCTGTGCCAGGTGGGCCTCCGATGTTGTGCAAATGCGGTCCCTAACGGCGCAATGATGATGGTGACAATGGGCAACTCTGGTGGTACAATGAGGGCGACACAAGAAGTACATGTACAGACAGGAGCAGATAACACTCCCAGGTACCAGTTAGTGCCTATGTACCGTGATAAGTACATAGTAGACAAACTATGGCACACCACTATCAAAGAACCCCGAGATGTGGAACTGGAATGGTATGAGGAGGTCTGGGTAGACTTGGAAGAAACTGGTGACTGTATATATTTAACATGTACACCAGACGAGTATGCTAGAAGAGGTGAGAGCTTGAGGGGGGTATGTAGGGCATGGATGCCTAGAAAAGGAACACCTGCATGGGATGACGCAGTGATAGAGGAACAAGAATGTAGAAGATTGGAAGAGCTAAAGAATTCGTTACTTTAGTAACGAAAGGGGGGAAATGTAGGGGAGGACTGGCCGCGAGGCCCTCCTCACCTGCAGCCTTCTCCCCAGGTGAGGACCATGACTCGGTGGGCGTCCCCTCATGCCACCCGGGCCCAGGTGGAGGAGGGTTCACCCGCCGACGACATTGCCCACACGTATCCGTTCCCTGCATATACAAAATTTCAGTTAGGCCTAGAAGCCATCTTGTCTAGCAAAGATGGCGTAAGTTCAGCACACTGTAGCGCGGCCCCCACCTTTGGAGGGCTTTCCAAGCATCCCTGCCGCCGCAGCACCATGGTAGATCCGCTGCGAGCGCGTTCCCATGAGAAAGCCGGGTATGAGCTAACCCGAGATGCTAACACTGTAACATTTCGTCGTTCACAATGTAATACTGCATCCCGTGTGACCTGGTCCGCGAGGCCAGGGCGACGCAGAAATGAATTCAAGTAGTGATATTAGTGAACTGCTCTTCTTAAACAGAATCTGCAAACTATGAATTAGCCATAAAAGTGAAATGTTTATATGACTTCACATTGTGACTGTACTAATGCTGCTAGATCACAGAGAGAGTGTCTTTAAGTCATATGTAGACACATGAACCCCTATATATCGTCTTAAGTCACCCATAGTGGCAACCGTCAATCTCTGTGGTCCATAACATAGTTCTACCTCATGTACCGTCGAATGTATATAAATACTTAAACACTGTAGTAGATATAATACCATGTAATGAAAAGGTACTCGGACCGAATGTATTGAAGAAATGTGTAACAAAATTGAAATATAAATGTGTGTTTGAATAAGATCAAAATAAGGCAAAACATTATAAAAGTTCTGCATTCAAAAGTCAGCAACGCACGAGGAAAAAACCTTTGTGAATATATGCAAGGCCATTCCCCCTCCCACCCTACGAAGCCTGCCAGATGAAGAAGCTAAGGCATGTGCCGCGCTCCCTCTCCTCCCCCAACCAAGCTGGAGCCGCTTCAGAGAATCAGAGGCCCCAGTACCGCACCCAAGGCCACAGCCCGCCACCTGTGTTATTTACAGCACGGTAATAAACCCACGTCTGAATCCACAGATCTACCAGCACCCTCTCGTAAATCCCACAACCCCCCTAGACCACCCCAAGAATCATGACCCCGTGCAAAGACGACCCCCAACGCTGGGACAAGACACAGAGACTCATTTATATAATAACTTCTAACGCAGCAGACAGACATGTATCATTCGGCCCAGGCCCCAGAGCCCAGCCCCTCGACCTAAAATACCGGTCAATAGGACACAGGTAAATCTCACCCCAACCGACAACCACCAGACCTCTCACGAGGTGCATTCCTCATGTGTTGCATTTATTTTATAAGATAAACTGCTGAGCGATTTATTGGTGAACTTAAATGTCGTTTCTTGAATAACTGCAGTGTGCATGGCCTAGGGCAAACGAGTCAGGAAAGGTATTCATCTTTGTCACAGGCTGCCCCAGCATACCAACACCGCTCGAATGACCTCAAGCTGGCCTGCCAGGCCCAACCCAACCCACGAGACTGACCAGTGACGTCCTCCCACCCGGACCAACCAGGCTGCAGCAACACCTATAGTTAGTCGATGCCACCCAATCCCAATTAACTTGTGCCCCCTATAGTGTGTAGGTTCTGATGACGTTTTTTGTATTAGAAATACGCCTGCCTTTGCGATTGTCAGGCAGAGCGCTCTCGGAGATTGCAGAGTTCTTTGCATGCCATATTCTTTTGATAAACTCCCACTTACGCTCACCCGCACTCTGTCTTGGCCTTATTCCCATTACGGGAGTGTCCATTATTGTCTCCCATTGCGGGGAGGATCGTGCTAACTTGGGGGCGCTTCCTTTCACTACCTGTAGATACCTTTCGGGAGTGTACCCTTGGCAACCCGTTACATTGTATTGATTGTGCGGACAGAGCCTGCGCCTTGCCTTTTCTTAGTTAGTAAAAGTAGTGAAGGGTATCTTCCTGTAGTCAGCAAACGACCGCACTGTAGTTGAGAGTGTTTTACTAGTAAATAAGAGAGATTTAGCAGTGTTGTAGGGGGAAACATTGTGCTGCTTTTTATGCTTGACTATAGAGAAATTTCAGAGAAGTAAAGAGGATTTTTGGCTGGCATGTGTTTTGATAAATATGCTGTGTTTAGTGTATGCCTGAGGCATCTCTGATTACCGAGGTGGTTGTGGTGAAGGTGAGTAAGGAAAGTGAGTAAAAGGGAAATTCTTTTTTTTTTTAAGAAAAGGGAAAGGAAAAGGGGATTTGTTGTGAGTAGTGATTGTTTCTGCTGTGGTTTTGGTTCTTGGGATTTATGTTGGAATTTTTGAAAAATTGTTTGAGTTACATTGGTCTTGAGTATGAAGACTCCATTGAATCATTTATGTTAGGTGCTCCCCGCATATAAGGTGAAGCTTTTAAAATACTATTGAGAATGGTTGACGAAAACAAAAGGCAAAATACTTAATTCTTCGCATACTAAGGGTCTTATGATAAGGGTATGTTGGAGAAGTTGCATACTTTCCTAGTAACTAAGTATACAAGTTCAAAATTGGAGAATGGATTGAATATCTTGGAGTTATGGAGGTTGTATGAGAAGGACATGAAGAGCCATACAATTATGACTGTTCAGGAGGGGACAACAAAGGAGGGTGTAGGAGTTTCCACCAAACCACCCCCATATAGGTGCTATACTTTGTCACCCGCAGAAGGATATACTAACCCTGAGTTTGAACCTCCATACTCTCCGGTAACCACTCTGGCATTTACAAGACTGACCGCAGTGATGCCTCTGTCAGCTCCAATATTCAAAAGATTGGATCATGAGGGGAACATGCAGATAACACTTTCTTTAGCAAAAGTTATTGATGGGTCTCAAATGGAAGGTGGAATGAGAAAAGTGTATTCGACATTTATTTAGATCAGCACCAGAATTGGAGCTGAAGGAACAAGAGCCGGAGAGAACTGTAAGAACAAGGAGTGACAAAGAGTTTAGAAGGTAGGCGGTATCCCTGTCACTAGGATAGAAGATAGATTGCGGATGGTAGTAGAGAGTCAGGAAGAACGAAAACGGGAAGAAACAGTAAAGTTAGCGGAATATGAAGTAATATAGTTACAATAGGGCAGGAGTAGAGAACAGGAAGAAGGTAATCGGCAAGTGAAGGCGGTCAAGGAAGGGAGTTGGAGGCATGGTCATATCCTCGTTAGGTTAGATAAAACAGTTATAAAGGGAGTAAATATGGATTTGGAGGAAGGTACGGAATCAGAACAAGGAGAGAGAGAGAAGCAGCATGTTACAGCAGTGCTGAATATCCTTCCGTCCCCCTAGAAAGATAAGGGAATAAAGTACTAAGGACAGATGAGGAAGAGGATGAATGGGAAACAGAAGACGGACAGGGATGACAAGATGTGGAAGTTGTGCCTCCCGCTCCAGCAGTAATCAGGGAAAGCACACCGTGGGGCCTTCGGTTGCGCTATGAGGCTCACATGGCTGTAGGGAGAGGCCGAGGACAGATGGGAAAATCCCCAGTCAAGGTAGGGGTAACTCAATTCCCACTACCCCAGAAGGGTCAGGGGAAGGCGTACTATGTCCCATGGTCACACATGGGCTGGAATAATCTAATGAAGATGCTTCCTTCGCTCACTGCTGGGGCAAACAAACGGTTGGTATCATATTGTCGATTGGGGACATGAAAAGCCTTTTCACGGTTTTAATGGGTGGAACGGGCAGACGAGCTCTGGGAAAAAACGGGCTATCCGAACAATTGAACACGAACACCCATGATGCAGCAACCTTTTATACTTAAAGGGCACAGGTTTTGGGGGCATTGAGAATGATATACCCCAATATGCCTGATAAAAACTCTATCTTGGCGAAAACAATGAACCTAGATGAGGATCCTACCACCCATGTTCAATTAATTCAAGAAATGTGAAGGGCACAGACGGGAGAAGCTTGGGAAAGGAATGTTAGAAAAAGGGACTCACCAAAGAAGTCCAGCACAACCTGGATAAAGTGGTAGGAACAGAAGCCATGAGTTGGAAGGAGATTCAAGCTCACATTGTGCATTTTTGAAAAAGGTGGAAGGAGTATGAGAAGGAAAGCATGGAGCAAGCACAAAAGGCAGGGCCAAGCTGGTTCAGAAAAAGCTGGCAAAGAGCTGCTTAGAAGGAGCAGTGATAATGAGCTCCACAGAGGGACATCAGAGACAATAAGGTCAGAGGGACGAATAGAAACCAGAATGGGACAAGGATAGATGGACGGGTATGTACCTGGACTGAGACCAATGAAATGGTTTCCACAGGATAGCAGTGGATTTTCATGTCATGGGGTGTGAGTCATTTGGCGGGTTTGGAGGGATGGTGCTCCGGTTCAATAAGCCAATGGGATGAGGTTATGGAGGGCATGGAGTGCAGTGTTGGGCATGTGGGAGAATGGAACATGGTGCACGGGCCTGTCAAAGCCAGCCGCAATATTTTAATGCAGGTCCCCCACAAATGAATCCCCCCAAATTTGCCATATGCCCCAAGCTCTATGCCATTGCAGCAGGTCCAGGTTGATCAAAACCCATGAGTTGGAAGGGCACAGCTCTATGCACCCCCAGCGACCATGTCAGCTCAGGCACTGGTACAGGCTTGGGCTAAAAACCCTCTAACCCACGGGACAGTCACCCACTACACCGAAGCAAGTGGGTTTGGAGGAAATCCTTTTTCGTCTCCTGGTGCTCATGTGTACCAGTAATAGGACAGCCCACAGAGATCTCTGATGTGTCCAGTTCTATCGGCTACTACTGATCCAGAAGAGGAACGTCAGATAGGAGTAAAGGTAGGTGAGCAGACGTTTTCATTTATGATTGATATAGTGGCTACGAAATCATGCATCAAAGAAGGTGATTTTCCACTTTCAGGCAAAACGATGGACACATAGGGATTTTCTGGGGCTGTCCTTTTGGTTCCTTACACTGAGGATCTGCGTCTCATGGTAGGTAAGCAAATTGTATCTGCTCCCTTGCTATACTGTCAGAATATCCTGGCAAATCTTTTGGGAAGGAACCTCCTGAGCAAGTTTAATATGTTGATTACTTTTTCAAAAGATGGAATAGTATGCACAACTCCAGGATTGTACCCGGTGAGATAAGCAGTGCTTTCCCCCCACGTATTATAGTGATAGCACGACCAGGGGGACGCCAGTGCATTCAGCATTGTTTCGGCATGGGGTGATGATAGTATTGAGTTGGGTCCCGGGAATAAAAGATTGAATGACAATTACCTCTTGAATTTTTGTTTCAGCCTGCTGACTGTATGGGAGCGAGGGATCCTCAGGCCTCCTCGCATCGTACGCTCCTCAGTACAAGGCTTGGCCCACGTGCCTCCGGTAGTGGGATTGCCCCTTGTAAAGTTAACCACGGTTGACTGCTACATAGATGGGACTACTGAGCAAGACACGGGGCATCCATCTTTTGTGTCCCCTTTCGACTCCATCTTGGGTAAACAGGCCTCACTGCGATAGTACAGCAATGCTAAGCTCCCCTTCCACCGCAGCAGCCAAGGACAGAGACACACACACAAGGCGCGCAGGCAGCTTGCTGGCCCCCACCCTTGCACTCCCCCTGCGAAGGAAAGCTCTGCGCTTCCATTCTCACGCTGAAGCTGGAGAAAGTTGCAACAATCAATATGCTAAAGTTTTCTTCCTCTGAGATCACTGTTCGTCTGAGAACCGGCATGTGAACCAGGATGAGCTAAGCACTTTCTGCTCGATTCGTCCTGATAAACGTGCAAGCCACCCACCCCCATTAGAACAATTTTTTGCCATCCTGACCCTGCACCCCCTGTACGGTATTTCTTTCAAGAGCCAGACCCTCGCCTGTGCTGCGAAATCTACCCAATACACTCCTTACTAACCTTAAGCATTTTTACTACTATATATGCTTTTACTTGCACTAATGAGTTTGAAACCATAGGAAAAGATGTGAAACACAGCCTGATTCTTCTACATGCACAATAAGGTCAAGGTCTTCAATTAAAGCCACGAATGACCCAATTGTACTGACAATAATCATTGTGTGTGACTTATGGAAAAATGTGCCAAGTAGCATAAAATGTTTTAAATAATTTGTTATTTAGTGTGTAACATATTAGCTTAGGTAGTGACCACAGTGAACGGACCCTGACCTGCATGGAGCACAGGATGTTTGACATCCGTCAGCTACACAGCCAACCAGGATGAAGAGATGGAACCCACACCTACAGCACCACACCGCCTGGCCAATCAGGTCCATTTAGCATTTTTTGTTAGAGTTACTTTAACTAATATAAATATGAGTCTGATGTAATAAGATTTTTTAGAGTTTTTTGGGTTATTTCCTAGCTGGAGAAATAAACCATCCTTTGAACTCTTGCAGCCGGGTCTCAGTGCCTCTTTCCCCGACAAGGGGTTGTGTTTGCTATTTTATTTTTTCTCTCACATGTAGTAAGCCAGGGAAAGGCACCTACATGAGTCACATGGGATAGCGCCAGGTACTTTTGTTGCCATTCTGTTAGGAGCAGTGGTTGTCATGAAGGACATGGTGGTTGTTTCAGGCACCGATGAGGAAGGAGGCGAATTGTGCACAGTGTTGTGGATCGATCCAACCTCATTGTTAAGAGATGTTTTCTATGAGCAATTGTCTGAGGATTAGAAGACACATGAGAGACGGTCTTTGAGATTGGGGTGCCTTGCCTGGTAATGATGGAGCAAAGGGAAGTACCACAGAATATGCTCATTGTTAGCAAAACATCACCATATTGGAAGGAGAATTTGGAGAAAGTGCCAGACCACTTGTGGACCAGCTATCCTCATGATTGTGGGCTTTTGAAAAGTGTAGGAGCAGTACAGATTAAAATAAAATCAGGAGCAATTTTGCCACACGTTAGGCAATACCCCATATTTAGGGAGGCAGACAAAGGGCTTTTTTAGACCATTATGGCATTGTTAAAACAAGGTACTATACAACCATCTGTATCCCCATGTAATATGGCTATCTACCCTGTGAAGAAAGCAAAAGGGTCCAGCTGGAGGATGGTCCAACATTTGCGACCTCTGAACAACAGTGTTGAAGCAGAGTTTCTGGTAGTACCAAATCCTGGCACCATTCTGTAGCTTCCCTACTGGAATGACCCATTTTACAGTAATTGATTTAAGAAATGCCATTCTCCCCATCCCCTTTCACCCCGATTCCTATTACCTCAATGCGTTTACATAATTTGAGCATACAAGATTACCCCAGTGGTACTGTGAATCCCCAAGTGTATTTAACAGGGTAATTCAAATGGATTTGGGAAACTTACAAGTGGCAAGTATCGTAAATTAGTACGTGGATGAATTGTTGGTCTGTAGTGCTTCAGAGTAGCTGTGAAAGGAGACACAATCAAGCTCCTCACCCTGCTCGCGAAGAAGGGGTACAAACTGGACAAAAATAAATTGCAATATTGCCAGTCAGAGGTAGTATATTTGGGTCAGGTAATATCATCTGCAGGGAGAAAGGTGATGCATGAGAGAGCCACTGCAATTCAGAATACTTCTCAGCCAGTTACGGTAAAATAGATGCAGCAGTTTCTGGGGCTCTGTAATTATTGTAGGTCCTGGGTTTTTGACTACTCTAGTTACAAGAGACCTACTTTGAGCACTCAAGGGAGCACAGAAGGAGAAGGTAATGACAGCAGTGCTGGCTTAAAAAACATCATTGGATTACAAGCCCTTGGCTTACTACAACATGCTTTTGCGATATAAAAGTCTTCATTCGTTACTATGGGCTGCCCAGTGACTTTGTATGTGGAGCATGCCGTTTTTGCTATCTTGGAAAAGTCTGAGTCCACTTTGACAACCCAAAGAGTATCAGGGTACAAAGTTATTTTGTCAAAGGCTTCCATACATCTGTCAAGGTGTCATCTAGTCAATCCGGCAACATTCTTAGCTGAACCAGTGAAACCTGACGACGTTGTCCATGACTGTGCAACTAAAGAGGGAGACGAAGAAGAGAGGATGAATGTTAAGGAGTATGCCATGGAAGAAGGCGAGGTACTCTGTTGGCGGGTCATCAATAATGGATCAGGGCACTGGTGAGAGGCACACAGGGATGGCTGGCGTAACTCTTGAAAATGGGGAACACCGGGTTGGAGTGAAGAAACAACTGCCTCCCCATTACTATGCACAAGTGGCAGAACTAGCGCCACTCATTGAGGTGTTAGAGATCAGTAAGGCAATGGCAGTCACTGTCTACTCTGACTCTGCATATGTCACCGCCACAGGACATTCTGAATTATCTAGACGGAAGAAAAGAGGGTTTAAAAGATCTAACGGGACCCCAGTCCATCATGCCACGCAGCTATCCCGAGTAATTGAAGCGCTATCATTGCCCTTAGAGGTAGGAATAGAGTGTGAGGCGCATACTAATAGAATTGATTTAATAGTGATTGGTAATGATGCTGCAGATGGAGCAGCAAAGGAAGCAGCATATTTGCCCTTTTTAGAACCTCCAACATTGGAAATGATTGCCAGTCCCATATAATGCAGTCCCTTTGCTTCAAATAGTAGAAATTCAGGGAAAAGCACCTCAAGATAAGAAGTAGCTTTGGGCAAAGAGGGCATGTATGCTCTCGCCTACAGACTTGTTGTGGAGGCAGGAGTTGATGGGGAAGGCAATAATGCCCATAGAACTGCTTCTTGTAGCAACTACATTACCTGTCATATATGTTCCGACAGAAAATAGCAACCGAACTCCCAGAGGAGTGGTTTAGACCAAACATCCATGAACAGGTAAGTAGGTTTGTAGGAAATTGTATAGTTTGTAAATAATTCAATCCCGTTAACACCATAAAAGCAGTAAGAGGGGTAATTCCCGGGCCGTCAGGTCCTTTAAGAGAACTTCACATTGACTTGCTTGATATGATACAAAAGTGTAATGATTTCAGGTATTTGATTGTAATTGTATGTCCATTTTCCCGATGTCTTAAGGTTGGTCCGTGCGTGCACCCTGATGAAAAATTGCCAGCTAAGCTTCAGATGAGAGAGGTATTTCCACGGTATGTGAGGTCTTCAGATCAGATAATGGGACCCATTTCTTTAATGCATTATTTTCCAAGAATAGATCCCTTCTGGGGATCAAGGGCAGGTTGTGCTGGGTATATCACCCGAAGTCAATGGTATAGTGGAAATGCTTAATGGTTTGCTTAAAATGCTGTTGTCCAAATTTTGCAAAAAGTTGGCTGTACTGTCTTCCGTTGGCCCTGTTTTACTTATGAAATAAGCCAGGGAAAAATCACCACCTCAGTCCTCACAGGGTGGTAAGGGGTATAGATTGTATTCACCCATCTCACTGGCATGCACAGGTTCAGACGCACATAAGTCAGCAGATTCTTGGAGAAGAGTGTGGGGAATATCTCCGGGCCTTGAGTAAGAGCGTTAAAATTGTGTCTTCACAGGTTATAGCATCACATCAGCAAACAATAGAAAAATACTGCAAGGAACAAGAACATCAACAGCAACCATTGCTGCTTCCCAGGGACTTGATCTATGTGCATTCCTTTGTTTGCCGCTGGAATGAATAGCGTTTCCATGGGCCATCGAGGGAAACAAAACTTGGATCTACTTCCATGACGTACGAAGGGATACCGGAGTCCCTCCACTGACACCTGGGGAAGAGCAGTCCTAAAAAGAATAGTGTGCCCTAAGGAGACGCAGTTCATGTCAGTGAAACAGTGAGGGGACGCACAGAGATCGAGAATTTTTATTCAGACTGTAAAGCAAAAGAATGAATTTAAACATTAGTTTGAGAATCTGAATGTGTAGATCTATTTTTTTCTCTCGATTTCTGCGGTATATGTTCTCAATAGTAGGAATATAAATGGGTCTGAGTTATCAAGCACTATGGATATGGCAGAAACATTATTAAGAGCACAACAAGACCTTGAAATTGATTTTGTAAATAATGATAATGATGTAAATTTTAAAACAGTAAATGACACACACGGCTTTTCATCAAATAATTCATGATATCATTATATGAAGAGGGTGGGGAGAGAGAGTGACAGAGTTGTGCTATATTTGCTCTCTTATCCTCCATGCTTCTGTTGTCCTTAGATTATTTATTCCCGATGAGAAAGAGGTAGCGGTAGCAGAGGCACAGTGTCTAGTTCACCTAGCCTTGTGCAGGGTCTGACGGCATTTTCAGGGACATCTGTAGCAGCTTCTACCCTTCCAGTCGAAGAAGGTTTACCATCAGATGGGGAAAAACAGAAGGATGTCCATTGCATGCAAAGAGTACAGTTTAATCTTGAATGGTGAATTATGTGAACAAAAAATGGGAGCATGGGCTGAAGAGTTGAAGAGCAGGAGGATTGATGGAACTTCCTGCAGAAGGAGTGTCACAAATAAACCAAAGTATGTGAAAACGTAGGGAAAAAGTATTTGAAACCTGTTAAGATCCAGTTACTAACACATTTTTCTCTGTGTTTTAAGGGCAATGGCACCGTGTATGTAGTCACAAATAAAAACTGCTGCATCACACTTTGGATCGCTGATCTGGCTGGTGGTATGGCAGCACCTCCCAACTTGTACTGGTCCTGTGGACCCTTCTCCTACAAGCAGTTACCTCCGGCCTGGAAAGGCATTTGAAGTCTCACCACCCTGCATGTGCCTGTCCTTGTGGTTCCGCAGAGCCATATGACATTTGCAAATTCAAAATCTGAGTCTCCATTTGTGCCCCTTTTGTCCCCCATTCCCTTTGCATCCCTTGTGCCATCAAATATGGACAATTCAGGTACCTTTCAGAATTTTGTAGAAACTGACTACCTGAAACGATCGAGAAGATCAAACTAAATCTCATCGGCATACACTGAGGCTCTTATGAACATTCATGAACAATTTTGAGTATTTAGCCAGACAGAAATGTTTTTTACTTCCCTTTTGGTCCGTGGCCCACAAACTTTGGCAACCTCAAAATGGTTACAAATGATTTGCTATGAAAAATTATTTATGAATTCCTCTGAATCAACTTTTTGTGCAATTAAGGAAGAACTCAGGGCTTTGAGGCTTGTAGTGTTTCAGAATTGGCAAATCCACAACCTCCAACAGCTATGGAGGGTGCTGTTTGCCAGAAGATTGGGAGTACGTGTTGCACATATGTATCTCCCAATGATTTTGACAATGGAACTCTGGCCCAAACGATTGCCACGTTGCACAACCAGAGAAGGGCCATGAAAAGGCAGGTGGAAATTGCTGATGACTCTTTTCTGGACTCTCTTTTTTCTTGGGTGTCTTCATGGATTGTTAGGCAGAATCATATGCAGTACCCTTTGGGAACACTACACACAATTAGCACTACAAGTGACAGTACAAATTCACCTTTGGTACAAGCCTGTACTACACAGTAAAGTGGAAGCGATGGCTGAGCAACCAGACTTATCTCAAGAGTAAAGTGAGCAGTATCAGAAGTTACACAAAGGACAGTAATTACTGTGGTTCAAACAAACACTGACTCAAGGTTTCTGAGTAAAAGAATATACATTTATTTACATCATCATTTGTAAAGCAATTCACTAAAGTAAAAGCAGCAGAAAATCACAATCTTAATATACTACACACCACCCAATGAATTGTGACAAGTTAAGCTCAAAATGAAGTGTGAGCAAAATGGGACTCCAGCAATTTAAAAAGGGAGGGAAAGACAAGGTTATACAGAAGTAAGCAGCACCAACAAGTAAGTAGGCAGGGCAATATAGAAAAGGCTTACTACAACTAGGATTCAAATTAATAGGCCTGGGCCAATGCTAATGGGTCAGAGTCTTTGCAGAGGATCACACAGTTCAGAGTAGTTCGCGGTATGTCTTTGCCAAGAGTTCGAAACGGTCGGAAGAAAAGTTATTTAAAAGAGTAGAGAAGGACAAACCATCGGGTTAGCAAAATATTTCAAACGCTTTCACCGTGGTCGGATGGAACAATCGACTGGATTTGAACAGTACCTTAGATGAAGAAGAATGCTGTAGCTGCGGCGGTAGTTCTTGGCAGTTCATGCAGGCTCACGGTTCCTGAAGTGACTGTCGGACTGACAAGGAGGAGGAAGTCTGGAGGGTCCTGCGCTGCCCAGGGAAGAAGCCAGCAATAGAGCAAAGCAACGAATAAAAGGTGCACTCCTTAAAAGCACAAAGGGTGCTTTTCATGGCTAATTTCCCTGACCTATAGAGTCCCCCAGCAGCTTTGCTGGCTTTGAAGGGTTTATTTCTTTTTACCTGCTAAGAGTGAGACTCTTTTTCCCACTCTTAGGCATCTTTGCTATGTGTGTTCTAGGCTATTTTTGTGTTTAATGCCTATGGGATCTTTTCTCCCACCCATAGGAACCATCTTTATGCACATGTGTTACACAGCACCCTCTGTGCAGTGACACAGGGGTGTCGTAGCGACCCCCAATCATAGACTCCATACCCTTGGACTCACTACTGTCTCCCAGGGCATGTAAAGTCCCCATTGACTTTACTAGTCAATCTCTAGGAACTAAACCAGTACAACCCATCTTAAAATGGAAGTACTGCAAGGGGTTAATAGTTTTTCCCCTATGTTCATTCTCAAGAGGGTACCTTAAAGTCCCCCTCTACAAAGTTTCTGGCCGGTGGCAGTGGTTACTGCCTTTTATATTTGACCGCAAATATTTCCCTATGGGATTTTCCCATTGTTCGAGGCTAACACTTTTACTGACAGCCTTTGACATACCGCCGGTTTATTTTATTATTAACTTTACTCTGGTAGGTTTTATTTTTCAGAACTTTGATATAACTTCTTTCTCGTGTCTTACTCTAAACTCCTAACCCAGGTCGGGGATCCTTTGTTCGCTCTTTTGGCGGGCTTCTGCCAAGAAGCCCTCCTTTCGGCGCCTCTGAGTCTGGGGTGGGTCTGTTGTTTGGGAGGGGGAGTAGAACCCCTGGACAGAGTTGCCACAGCAACTCAGGTCGCACTCTAACCTGATAGGCTGGAGGGTCTCCCACCAAGAAGACCACTTCACTGTGTGAGTGACAGCTAGGCTGTATGAATGGGTCTCTTTCTGCATAAAAGCAGGGTCCTGAGGACTAGAAGAGCAAGATGTCGCCACTGGAAATATGGAACCGAAGGGGAGAGAAGACACAGACATCTTCAGCATCTACATCACCTGTGATGCCCTCCCGGCACTTGGAGACCGGATAGCCAGGCGGCTATCGACCCGAACCGCGATTAAAAGTAGCGTACCTTTTAAACTTCATTTGGCAGCACCGTGGCTGGTTTCATCCCTGGGTAGTGCAGCGACTCAAACCTTTCTCCACGATGAGAGCCTCTCTTCCTCTGTTGGACTCCTCGACCTGCAGGAACTACCAGGAACAACCGCCACCGCAGGAGCCACTTCTTCACGTTTAAGGTACATTGTTCCGCCAGGCCGCCCTTTTTCCGTAGTAGCCCTAAAGGTGTTTTAAATCCTTTAACTACTTGTGGGGTCGGCCTCCCTCTCTCGTAACATTGTCTTTCGCCTCGCATCTACCTCTTCAATATTTTTCTACTAAAGACTTGACTGCAGCTACAAGAACATTTTTGATCCTAAGCTCTTGGTCCTGTACCACTGACTCTGGCTCAGGCCTATTGATTCTGGCTGATTTGTTAGTTCTGCTCTCACTAGATTGGTTTTCAATGAGAAATGTGTTGATGCACCTAAATCTTCTAAACCCCTCTTCCTTCCTACTGTTTTAACTTGTGGAGTGCCATTTTGCGCAGTTTTCATTCACTTATATTTTGGCTAAAGTGTGACTGTGCATTACTTGTTCACAAAACTTCAGGGAAGTGTTGGTAGGGGGTTTCTGAAGATATTTTGGTTTAACTTGTGCTTTCCTTCCCTTTCGTTGAATTGCTAGAGCGCCATTTGTAGTTGGTTTTCACTGTGCCGTTTTGCTCAGTTTTCACTTTGCCGCAAACTTGTCTACAATTGAATAGGGAGTTGTATATGCTTTTCCTTGACTAAACCTAACTTACTTTATAAACTGTGATCTATGTGTTGAATAAATATATTCTCTTTTTGATACAAAGCTTGGGTCAGTGTTTCCTTGTTCCATAGTACTGTACTGCCTATTGTGTAAACCCTGAATTGAGATAAGTCTGACTGCTCAGCCACAGCTACCAACTAAATCTTTGTGGTACAGACTGATACCAAAGGGGATTTATTGCTCTCACCTGTAGTCCTAATCTGGTGTAGTGCTCCCTAAGGGAACTGCACTGGATTCTGCCTAACACTGGTGTACAGCAGTGAGGATAAAAGTATTGGATTTCCATTTTAGTGTGCTACTAGTACCTTGGTGCAACTAACCACAAGGTTAACAATCACAAAAAGTTATTTTAACAAAGTCGAGTATGGAAAGTTATAGTCAGGAGACCCTCCTTGCAAAAACTGCTTATTATCTTAAAGATTTGTGCAGACAGAAAGGTCTTCCTGTCAAAGGCAAGAAAACAGAAATGATTGATAGACTGTTAGAGAAACAAAGTCTGGATAGTGGTGCTATAGGCCCTACTACTCCAACACATGTGGTAAACAGTAATGAGGATAATGTTGAAAATGTTATTGTTGAGTCAGATGAGGAAGAGGAGGATAACAAAGTCACCCCCTCTGGTCCCGTGCCTGCTCAAGGACTTCAACCTGTAGCTACTGAACCCTTAACAGGTCCAACATTAAGTCCTGAATTTATATCCCTAGAAAAGATTAGACTTGAACTTGAATTCAAAAGAATTAGTTCCCAAACTGAACAGAGACATCAAAAACTAAGGCTCAAAGAAATGGAGCTCAACCATGAGCTTGAGATGAAGAAATTGTCTTTGGAAAATGCTTCTCTCCCCGAATCCTCTAGAGCTTCCTGTCCAAAAATATCTCGGATGCCTAAAGAGATTGTGGGTATGTATGAACCTAAGTTGGATGTATTCAATTGGCTTGCTATGTTTGAATACAATCATGGGCTCCAGGATATCACAGGGAATCAGTTGATCCCCTGGTTATTCTCTAGGCTCCCTCCTGTTGCATCTGATGTGGTAATGGAGTTGGGGGAGGTGGATAGAATGGATTATGAATGTGTAAAGCTAGCTCTGATAGCTAGATTTGGGACGACTCCTTCCCAGTACCTTAAGACGTTTACGACCCTCAAGAAGCATGATAGTACCCCTTGGGCTACTTGGGTGAATGAATGTTTGAAGAATTTAGAGGGATGGATTAAGTGTTATAGAGTTAACACTTATGAAGGAATGAGAAATCTTGTTATGATGGAGTCTATCTATGATGCCTGCTCTCCTGAGCTCAGACAGCACTTGGCTGATTCAAAAGAATTAGATTCCAAGAAATTAGCTAAGGCTGCTGACTTGTGGGTTGCCAACAGGGCTACTCACAAAGATTCAGGGGTAACTCAGAAAAAGGATGAGGGAAAGTAGCCTAAGAAAGACACCAAAGAGAATTCAAATAATTCCAATTCCAAAGAGGGCCACAAACAAAATTCTAAGGGTAAGCCACAAGGGAAACCTAATCAGGCTAGTGTACCTTCTGGTCCCAGAGCAGAAGGAGGTTAAAACAAGCCACCATTCATAAAGACATTTGGAAAATGTTATGTTTGAGGCTCAACTGATCATGTGAAAGGGGATCCCAGATGTAAGGGTAAACCTTCAGGGGTCCACACTGTTTCCTTAGCCTTTGCTCCAGAGGAGGAAGTACAGATGGCCAGTGGAAACTTTCAACTGCTAGCTGATGACCCCATTGGAGTCTCAGCTAGTGTATCTTTAGTATCTCTTGGGTTGTGGGAACAAAAGAATTTACATGTGTATAATTCTATCCCTCCTAATACTAAAGAGTATTATAAAGACAATGGGCCTCATTACGAGTCCGGCGGTAACCGCAGCGGTAAAATCTCCTGGTTACCGCCGGACTCATATTACCATTCCGCCTCCATGATTCCCGGAATTACTGGGGCATTACAACCCCGGTTTCCCGGGAATGACGGACGCGGAATGGTGTTAATCCCCATTCCAATTGAGTCCTCAATGGGAATGGGGATCATGGAAACACTGGCAGCATCTCGTAATGCGGCCGGTGTTTCCTCGTCCGCCTGCAGGCGTGCAGTGTTAAACCCGCCAGGTCAGACCTGGTGGGAACATCACCTCCCGCCTGCAGGAATTGTGATCGCCCGGCATGGAAACAACGGTGGTGGCGGGTTTACCGCCGCCGTTGTTTCCATACCGGGCCATTTGTAATGAGGCCAGTGTCCTAGTCAATGGTCAGGAGACTCCTGCCATTAGAGACACTGGGGCCAGCATAACTGTGGTGTACAAATCTTTTTTCAAGGTGGAGGGTGTTGCTAAGGCACCCAAATGCCCCACCAAGTTAGCTGGAGGGCCTGTGCAGATGCTTCCCCAATTACCAGCTCTCATCCAGTGCAATGAAATGACTGTCAGGATCCCTGTGAGTGTACAATCTGAAGTACCAGGAAGGGTGCTGTTAGGCAATGATCTGAAAGATCTGGGAGTAGTGTCATGTACCCCCAGACCTCCTAGTAAGAGATTACAGGAGCTTACCAGACCTGCAAGTGAGAGGACCTTAAGACGCTCTCCTGAGGAGATGATGGAAATCACTCCTACCCCCATTGGAGTTACTAACTGCTATTTCCAAGCAACCAGAAGCAAAGGGGAAACCTAAGACTTCAAAGAAAAAGACAGCAGAAAGCACTCCACTAGTGCCAACCAGGAAATCTCCTAGGCTAGCAAAAATCACACCTGTGATTCCTTCTGCAGCTGAGGCTGAGAAAGAGGTACA
This sequence comes from Ambystoma mexicanum, assembly GCF_040938575.1. Taxonomy (NCBI): domain Eukaryota; kingdom Metazoa; phylum Chordata; class Amphibia; order Caudata; family Ambystomatidae; genus Ambystoma; species Ambystoma mexicanum. Next base: position 144,761,428 of record NC_090923.1, on the reverse strand, counting down.
ACCCTTTGTGGTTGAACTAGAGCCTGAGGACTCAGATCTAGTAGGAGGCCAGGAACTCATTGGAGATCTTGACCCGGTGGACCATCCTGAGTTGCAGTCGTTACTGGCAGAAGGTGGACCCCAAAGGGCAGACTTCAGTAAGGGACAAAGAGAATGTCCAACTCCGAAAGGTCTTTGCCACCAGGCAGCTTCTCAGCTTGAAGGGCAAGATCCTAGGAAGTATAGGTTACACTGGGAAGATGACCTCTTCTATAGTGAACCAACCGAGTCACTCCCTGGGGACTACAAAAGACTTGTACTGCCCCAAGTAAACCGACTCCAATTCTTGCAACTAGCCCATGAGATACCTTTGGCTGGTCACATGAGCTCCAAGAAGACCAAGGAAAGGCTCTCTCTCTACTTTTATTGACCTAAAATGGGGGCTGAGGTAGATAAGTATTGCAAGAGTTGCCACACTTGCCAAACCTCTGGTAAAAGTGGATCCAAGAATGTGGTACCTCTAGTGCCTCTCCCTGTGGTGGGAGTACCATTTGAGAGGGTAGGAATCGACATTGCTGGTCCCCTTGATCCTCCAACTTCTTCAGACAACAGATTTATACTTGTTGTTGAAGACCATGCTACTAGGTTCCCTGAAGCAATTCCTATGAGGACTGTTACAGCTCTGGTTGTAGCTAAGGCCCTACTTGGTATTTTTACCAGGGTTGGGTTTCCTAAGGAGGTAATATCCGACAGGGTGTCAAATTGTATGTCCCACTACATGAAGGACATGTGGAAAAACTGTGGAGTTACCTACAAGTCCTCAACCGCATACCACCCTCAGACAAACGGATTGGTGGAAAGGTTTAACAGAACCATGAAGAGCATGATAGGAGCTTTAGAAGACTCCCTTAAGAAAAAGTGGGATCTTTTACTGCCATGCCTTCTCGTTGCCTATAGAGAAGTCCCTCAGGAGGGAGTGGGTTACAGTCCCTTTTGAACTTCTCTATGGCCATCCGGTCAGAGGTCCATTGGCCCTGATCAAGGTGGGGTTGGAGAGTGCTCCTTCCCCCATACCAGTCAGAGTCACTGACTATGTGATAGGACTCCGGAGGAGAATGTCACACATGATGGCTGAAGCAAGTGATAACTTGAAAGCAGGTCAGGCTCTGGTCAAACATTGGCATGACCAGAAGGCCAACATGGTTGAGTTCGCTCAGGACCAGCTAGTTCTTGTTATGGTCCACACAAGGCAGAGGGCCTCGCAGGACAAATGGATGGGACCCTTCAAGGTTGTGGGAAAACACGGAGAGGTAAACTATCTGGTGGATTTAGGCAATCCTAAGGAGGCTCCTTGAATCTTTCACATCAACCGTCTAAAAGCTTATGTCTCGAGACCAGAACTGGGAGCATTGCTTCTAGCTTCAGCTCAAGAGGAGGAGGAGAGTGAACCTCTGCCTGACCTCCTCAGAGGCAAACCTTTAGATGAGAAAATAGAAGGAGTCAACCTCTCTTCTAATCTGACACCTGAGCAACAGGAGGAGTGCAAACTTTTGTAAGCCCCAGACATCTTCAGCATCTATACCACTGGTGAAGCCCTGCCGGATCGTCTCACCACTTTTCTTCCACACAACGAGAGGAGATCTTCAGTGAAAGAGCCTCCTTCCCTTGAGCTCGTGGGGTCAACCAGTTCACCTATCGCTTCCTCGGACCTGCCTTGGTCGAATTGACAGGGCCCAGCACTTGGAGACCGGATAGCCAGGCAGCTATCGACCCGGACCGCGATTAAAAGGAGCGTACCTTTTAAACTTTGTTTGGCAGCACCGGGGCTGGTTTCATCCCTGGGTAGTGCAGCGACTCGAACCCTCCTCCACGACGAGAGCCTCTCTTCCTCTGTTGGACCCCTCGTCCCGCAGGAACTACCAGGAACAAACGCCACCGCAGGAGCCACTTCTTCACATTTAAGGTACATTGTTCCGCCAGGCAGCCCTTTTTCCGTAGTAGCCCTAAAGGTGTTTTAAATCCTTTAACTACTTGTGGGGTCAGCTGCCCTCTCTCTTAACATTGTCTTTCGCCTCGCATCTACCTCTTCAATATTTTTCTACTAAAGACTTGACTGCAGCTACAAGAACATTTTTGCTCCTAAGCTCTTGGTCCTGTACCACTGACTCTGGCTCAGGCCTATTGACTCTGGCTGATTTGGTAGATCTGCTCTCACTAGATTGGTTTTCAATGAGAAATGTGTTGATGCACCTAAATATTCTAAACCCCTCTTCCTTCCTAATGTTTTAACTTGTGGAGTGCCATTTTGCTCAGTTTTCATTCACTTATCTTTTGGCTAAAGTGTGACTGTGCAGTACTTGTTCACAAAACTTCAGGGAAGTGTTGCTAGGGGGGTGTCTGAAGATATTTTGGTTTAACTTGTGCTTTCCCTCCCTTTTCGTTGAATTGCTAGAGTGCCATTTGCAGTTGGTTTTCACTGTGCCGTTTTGCTCAGTTTTCACTTTACCGCAAACTTGTCTACAATTGAATAGGGAGTTGTATATGCTTTTCCTTGACTAAACTTAACTTACTTTATAAACTGTGATATATGTGTTGAAACTAGATATGTATAGAATAAATATATTCTCTTTTTGATACAAAGCATTGGTCAGTGTTTCCTTGCTCCATAGTACTGTACTGCCTATTGTGTAAACCCTGAATACTGCTCATCTCCCTCTTGAGATAAGTCTGACTGCTCAGCCACAGCTACCAACTAAATCTTTGTGGTACAGACTGATACCAAAGGGGATTTATTGCTCTCACTTGTAGTCCTAATCTGGTGTAGTTCTCCCTAAGGGAACTGCACTGGATTCTGCCTAACATGATTATTGATGCAGGAGGGCCCCATGTATCTCTGACACACAATGAAGGATTTTTCAGCTGGTTTCCTGGTCTTGCACTTTCGATTCTCAAGGGTTCTGGAAAGTAATGGTTCCTTGTTGAATAGGTCAAGGGAACTTTCTTCTTTGCAATCCCCTTCTGTTTTCCCTTCTTTCTTCTTGCGTTCAGCTGCTGTTTCAAAGCTTCTGTTATCTCCTTGCTTTTCCTCGCTCTGCGTGTGCTCTCGTGCTCTGCCTTTTATCCATGTGGGGAAGCTTAATGCAAGTCAGGTGTGTGTGATGGTCAGTAATTGCCTAACCATTTTATTGGGACTTGTCTGGGTAGACTGCTTGTGTGTTAGTCTGTTTTCTCCCATAGTGGGCTGTCCCTGTGAAAGTGGTTGTGTTTTAAAAGGGGCGATAGAGTTCCTAAATATCCCACCTGGTAGGATGGGTTAAACGTGTTATAGGGATGGGGATACCACGCCTCACCATCCGGTGTCTCACTCTCATTCCCCAAAGACCCCTCACCCAGGTTATCCTCCTGCACTGGTCCACCCGCAGGAACTGGATCCAAATGCAATGGCTGTGTCCTGGCCGCCTGGATGACAGAACCCCGGGGACTAGTTGGTGAGACACCTTCTTATTTTTCACACTACATGATCGCTATTATTTTCCAGCTGAACACATTACACACGTAAGCCTCGAGATTTAGTTAGCCGATCTTGAAGCATGAAAATCTCCCCATCACCCCGTAGCTGAAAGCTGCAGCCAGACCCTCGCTGAAGGGCACAGTTGCAACCTTCACACAGCAACAGTCCAAATGCTGCACAATGATTGGCTAAGACAAGAGGAGCCAAGAGTTTTCTCAGGGTTTAGTTTGTGGTATTGGGATCATGTAAGTACAACAGAAACTGATAGTAGCCCCAGAGTTTAAGGACAAGAAACTGTGATTTGCTGAGTTCTCATAGCCATGTTCCAAAGAAATTCAACAACTTGTGTCCCTAGGCAGAATGACCAAACGTAGCTTAATGAAGGTCGCACATTGGCAGAAGTCAAGCAGTAAGACATGAAAAAGCATTTTTATAGAGAGAGACTGATCGCATCAGAGCCCTGCACTCTGTAGGATAAATCACATCGTCATAGCTTTTTCTGGCAAGCAAACAGTTATGTAAAGAAACCATTATCTACCACTCAGCCCTAATTGGGAATTAAAGAATAACATAGAAGAGTACACATAGCTCACATTATATGAATGAAACAATCATAATAACAACTTGTGAAGCCACACTGCACACAAGCAATAGTACTCATTCTATAGCATTAACCAGGAGCCTTATATCAGTACAGCAATTCACATCTAAGCCACACTGTTTGAATGTACTTGAAAAATAAAGACAATTATTTGGCAAAATAAACTGCGCGAACAAAGATACATTCATACTTTTGCCATTATGAAAGAGCAAAGTTTGCTAGCAGCTACACCCCAACACATCAGGTCAGAATTAAAACAGATAATTCATGAAAACCAGGAAAGACATTGAAGTAGCCTTTCCACCAAGAAAGTGCATGTTATAATTTTGTGTCACGCCGTCGCACATTACAATTGGTCAAGAGTTCTGTGCTGACTGACTCCATATCTACTCCTCCTGGAACAGCCAATAGAGAACCAAATCAGACTGTTACTTGTTTCAACACTCACCATCCAATCATGGAGCGCGAGAAGAAGATGACTTCATTGAATATGAGCTTGTCAGGCTGAGTCCAGAAGAGAATGTCTGCAGAAGCTGCTGAACCCCGGCAACCCCCCTAAAGTGTAGCACACTGATCTAGTTTAATACAGCTGAGCCTGGTACACTCCTGGGGGAAAATGGAAGCGGATAAAATAAGGAAATTGCCAGATTTCTTCTGTGGTAATCACCAATCTGCAGACAGAAAGAAAAGAAAGTGAACATGCTTTTCAAACAACTATCGAATTTTCTCCCACTCATCACCAACTCTGTGTAATATATGTAATTAACCATACCTGGCACTCCTCTACAACTTTCCCACAGGATGTATTACTTGTTTGTTGATTTCACCACCAGACCTCGCAACAGTATTTTCTGATGCAGTCTCCCTGCCTTTATGAGGAAGCTTAAAATATACAGATTTTCGGCCACATCACGAGTTGGGCGGCAGCACTGGCGCTATTACCGCCGGGGCTATTAGTGCTACTGCCAAATCCTCCGGCACTATTACCACCGGATCATGGGTTTGGTGGAACGGTTGTTTCCCATTACCCATTGGGCCCATTCGGGAATTCCTCATTCCCCATTGGGCCCAATGGGGAATTTTTTATGCGATTACTGCTGGCGGATTTCCCGCCGATGGTAATAGTGCCAAAAATCGGCAAATTTGCCCCCAGCTCAGAGCAGGGGGCAAATCCACCAAGCCCATGATCTGACAGACCCTTAAATGCAGCGGTAATAGTGCTACGACCGCATTTAAGGGTTACCGCCAGACTCGTGATGAGGCCCTTTGTCTAAATATTTGCAGAAAACTTCCCAGCAGAATTCAATGTATAATGTTTAAGCTGAGAAAAACGTCCTGCTTCCTAACTGTTTCCCGATTTGAGTTAACACCCGCAGGTATCTTGCAAGCTATTACTTAATGTTTCAGTCACTCATGTTCATGACCATGTTAACATTTCCTTGTATTCCTTAATAAACTATATGCAAACTGTTTTAAAGTGATTTGCCTCGAATGAGTATTCCTGAGAGGAAAACTATCTCAGCATCTTCATTAGCCACAGGTTCTCCCTTTGTAGAAGACCACGCACACGCGCAACAGTCTCCATGTTAGTTACCCCATCTCCACACATGCGTGTAAAGCTCTCCACGATAAATGCTCAGTCTCTGCGCACAAGCACCATGGATCTTCTGCTCCTAGGAAGCACCTGCAAGACAACACGCATGCGATCGAAGGGGAAAATATTAATCACTCAATCACAGGGTTGAGAAAAGAAATACAGCCTGACGCGTATTTCTGAAACCTCAGAATCCCTAACTGCTCTATGGATAAGATCTGCACCCCGTTCCAACTCCAACTTTGCAAAAGTGAAAAAACGGGCAACTTCACTTAATAGCATACACCGCTGGTGTCAACTACTGAACCTCCAAAATTAAGTCTAAAGGCTTTCTGCTGACAGTCCGCCTTGCATACAACTGTATCCCAGCTACGACACGTATGATGGAGCGAGCAAATGGCTCCTTCCCAGCTCTAACGTAAATGAAATAGTAACACTTGGACTTCAGAACGTAAAGACTAAACTCTGTAATTACAGTTCATAATATCACCACTGTTTTCTTCTTTTGAGCCTACAGATATTCTCACTATTTACAGTTGACCAATCTTCCATATTGACTACTATCTTATCTGTAGTCACTTAGCTTCTAGTCTTTTTAGGAAGTCTGAGGTCTGCTTAAATCACCTGAACTCTTCTTAAACCTCCTGGATACAGTCACTGCTGATTTCTTGCCCCAAAAGGCCCCATGAGGCCTCACAAACAGGAACTCCAAAAATTCATGACCACTCAGCTGGGCTGTTGACGATGAAAGGCAGTTTAGAATGCCCATTGTCTGCCTTTCTACCTCTGCCAGTCAATCAGGGTGCCTGCTGAGTCCCTCCATCTTGACTTGGGAGGCTTTCTACACACTGTATCAGAATAGTTAAGGCCAAACCAACAGCACATAAAGAAACCATTCACACTTTAAACACACATTCCAATGACAAACAAATCAGAACCTGACAGCTAACTAGCATGCATGTCACTGTCACCACACATGTAGAATCAGCCAATGAAGTTGTGTAATGTATGGAATAATATATATATATATATATATATATATATATATATATATATATATATATATATATATTACATGGCCACGGTAGTGGCCATGTAGTTATGGTTAAGTTGCTGTTTCCACTTTTTGGGCGGCTTATAACTCGGCTCCCCCTGGATGAATCCTTACCTTATCCTTGCAAAAATAAGTATATGGGCCACTCTGAATTTATTTCCAAAGTTTGGTAAGGATTCATCAAGGGGGACCAAAGTTATAGGGGAGGTCCCAAAACGTCTTTTTTTCCCATAGACTGAATGGGGCAAAAACTTTGCGCACGGCTACAGGCCAAACCACTGGACGGATTGTCATCAATTTTGCGGGAGGGGCAGGGGCTTGTTCCCCAAAGCGTGAATTTGTAAAGTTTGTGAGAAATCTTATTGTAGTTTCCTTTAAAATGATTTTAAAAAAGCCCTCTAAGAATTAGTGATATCTATGTCCGCTCCGCGGTCTCACTTCCCTTTTCGCTCAGTGGAGAATATTTATATTGGCTAATCCATGGCACTCTGTACGTCAAGATGTTGCGCATTCACTGATTGGGTCTGCCGCAGCGTCAAGTGCGTAGCATTCTTTTGATACGGCCGCCATGGTCACTTAGTTTTTGAGTTGTACGCCGAAATCACCGCAAACAAACCCTTATGGAACCTTGTGTCGAAAGGTAAGCATTACGTATAAGTGGCAGTAGAAAGTGAAACAGTTCTTTATTCTTGTTACCACTATCATACCGTGCACTGCAACTTGGTAGACAATGTACTACAATTCTTTACTGCGTCTATGTAAGAAGCCAACACCAAAATTGATGCGGTTGGACTGGCGTCCTATATTTTGGAATGTGAGGCAGCCACCTGCACGGTTTCGTAAACAGAGCGCGTCTGCACGTGGTCGGGAGTAACGGTTCTCATGAGTGACTGCTGATATGTAGTAGCAAAAAGAGAATTTATTTGCGTTCGGAGTGAAGGTCAGTTCATCTCATTTCATTTTTTCAGTAGGCGCTCAATATGGTTGCGCACGCACCAAACCTCATAAGGGTCAATTGTTTTTCGACCTTGACGTACAGGGAACAAAGACAGAAAGAATGTAAGGAGTCACAGTTTGTGAAACATTCCCTCTGATAACTTATGCTTCAAAAAGGCTTGTGAGGCACATGAAATATCAGTTCCCGTGGAAGTCTTCTAGCAAAGAACTACTGTGTGACTGCGGAGGTCGAAATGGAGCCAGTGCATATCATGTAAAATTATTTTAGAGGCCTGTACATCAACCTGCCATTATTTACTTAGTCTGAAAAAAAAACCATTTATGACTGGTAATGCTTTTGGAAGTTTATGTGCCGTTGCAATTTCATATTGCACATTAGCACCATCTGTACAATGTCACTACAATTTCCACTATTACCTATGACATTTATGTGATAATCATATTTTTTTATCTACTATGCAGATTGTACATTGTCGCCTTTTCTAAGAAGTCAATACATTTCCCCATATAAAAATAATTGTTTATAGAAATGTAATGTGTTACCCTTTACATTTCCGCAAAGGCTTTGTATTGATAGATTTTTTTGTCATTTTACCCTCAGCTACTTCCTTCCGTACTGCGAATGTCATGGACTTCAGCGTCCGACTGACGGTTTCTTTAATCGTCAAGTGCAGATTTTCGTCACCAGTTGTATGTGAGTCATCATTGAATGGGATGAGCGCATCAGACCTCTATGTCCGTACGCGGTTGTAGCAGTAAAAAGCAACATACCATCCTTTCTGGTGTCATAATTCGCAGCCATTCACGTCGCCTTGTAAATCACTGTGACAGGAATACGCCTTGTGTATCAACAATGCATAATTTCAGTGTGGTTAAACAATGACGTCACCATTGCCAGTAACATTATAAGTAACATACCATACTTTCTGATGGACTACATCACAGCGATTGATGACGTCTTCACAATGAATGTGAGAGGAAACCGAATACTGTGTCACCACTGCATACTGTTAAAAGCTGTGGCGCCAACGTATGGTGACTGTGTGGGAAAACATCTACGTGACTGTCAAAACTAACATTTTAATTGTGCAGCAGAGACACAAACTTCAAATTTGTTTGCAACTGAGAACAGGGCGATGATTTAACACTGTGCATTGTGAAATAATCCTCCCTTACTACTGCTCACATGTTAGTGTGTTTTTTAACCCTTCCATGTTCCCCTTCATAATCTGCCATCCTTCGTTGCAAGTTGTAATATGTTCTTTCATAAGTGGTGTATCACGCTAAGTAAGCCTTTATGGAATCATTTCTTTACGCTGCCAAGGTACATTATCCAGAGCGCTATTGGACACCACTTGCTTTGGCAACGTTATGCTCAGGGCCATCTATTATGCTTTTGTGCCGTTAGGGTACTTTCTGAAACCCAGATGTCCCAATTACCGAGATCAGTTCTGCATGAAGACGCTATATTGTCAGATTTGCTATCTTTCTATAAGCGGAAAAATTAGATCAGGTGCAGTGAAAGTGTTTTCTGCACAGAAACGTTTCAAAAGCAATGCTTCCGTGTACCCTCTCAATACACCTTTCTTCACCCATTTCACCTTGTGACATTTACACATAAATGTGTGCACAGGTCAGTGGTAAAATGCTTGCAATATTTCTGCCATTAGTGCATTTTTGCCAAACATAATCCTTGTATTTTTCACACATGTATGTAAAGATCGTTGCGCACGAAAAAACACCTTTTGTGTTTTGCATGTGGTACTGTTTTCATATTTCCCAAGTGTTGTCATGTACATAAGAAATCAACGGTACGCCTTTCGTCTCTGAAGCTAGCTGTAGGTTGCTTACTGACCACAATGACGGGGAGGTAAATACTGCCATTTACCGTTTGGGATAAAACATTGCTTTGCAGTCGCCATGTCCACCAGGCACTGGTTTTCTGTTACAGGTGTTGCTGATAACCACACATTTTAGAATGAATACAAATCTTCTTCGCCCACTAAGGTCACACGTTTCCCTTTTTTACTTTCTGGCAGATGTAATGGAAAGCGGAAAAAGACTTTGTATGCAAGGGCCGCCTTCCCTTTCAATGGTTGCTATCTTGGAAATGGATTTGTTTTCTTCAAACGGGAACACCGGAGGCGTTCCGGTTGAAGATACATTTTTTTTTTTTTGGTGCAATGGGTTAGTGCCGCAAAATCTGGATTGGCAATGGCATTCAGCCCTCATTTCTTTAGGGTGCAATGGGGTTCACTGAATAAAATACCTTAGTATGCACTCTTGCTTCTATTGTCGTGTAAACTTGCTCTGTTCAGTTGTGACCGGGAATTGTTTCAGTTACAAGTTCGTACAACAATATACAATGTCCTTCCGCACTATCAACGACTCACCCGTACCATTGCGAAGTGTGCATGAGTTCTGCACCATGTGGCCATGCTGTGCAACTGCATATGCTACTGTGCAATTCGTAGAAAGATAGGCATTGAAGTCAAATGTTGCTTTACAGTATGCTTATGTGTTACTATTGGAACCCTTCTAAATGCTCAATAAAAAATGTGGTCACCTAATGTTATTAATCACTTACAGTACTGAAAACCTATGCAAATCATTCAAAAAACGTTTCTCAAAGGGACATTACGGTTACGTTGCCCTACTAAAAACGTCCAAAATTCACTACAAAAAAAACTTTGTTAAAGGGACGTTATGGTTAAGTTGCCCTATTAAAAAGCTATGCCATTCTGTACAAAAACATTGTACAAAAGGACGTTATGATTACAAGTAAAATCGAAAAACCCCTGAAATTCGGGAGTTATGGTAGGCTAATCACCCATTTTTCCCATCAGCACTCTCCACAGCTACCACTACCACCCCAAACATAAAAGATGCCAAAACACGTCATTGTTGCCATCACTGACACCATCACATCTTTAGCCCCTTTCTTTTATGTCAGCTAAGCAACCATAACTCGCACCACCACCGTGCACTGCTAAGACTAACACCCACGATATCAAAGATGACATGACAAATGTCATTGATGACATCACATGTGAAAATAATGCCACTTTAAAATGCCTACCTGCAAGGGGTTGTGTGTCTTATGTTGGTTGCAAGATGTGAGGGGTGTTTATGTAATGGTAAACGTGCATTAACTAGCTAACAATGCAAGACTGCATATACACTTGCGGTAGTAGAAACAATACATATGAGGACCCACAATTCACACAAATTAGCGGCACACACAGGGAAGCTAAATGAAGGAAGAAATAAACATTATCGTCATAAAATGTTAATGGCATTAAAGTTTATCTTCCTGTATGCAAATTAAGTCTGTGTTGGATGCCTCCTATTGCCCAATGCATGTGTACCATGATCTGCGAGCAAACCCTAAGGCATGTACTTTAAGAACATATGAGAAGGTTAACGTTTTCATGTACAGCACCTTGTGAATTTTTATATTGTGATTGTTAGTGCAGAAAACCACCTGGCCTGCATTTTTCAATGACACAATGTAAGTAAGCCCGACATGTGATGTCATCAATTACATTTGTCATGTCATCTTTGATATCGTGGGTGTTAGTCTTAGCAGTGCACGGTGGTGGTGCGAGTTATGGTTGCTTAGCTGACATGAAAGAAAGGGGCTAAAGATGTGATGGCGTCAGTGATGGCATCAATGACATGGGTTTTGGCATCTTTTATGTTTGGGGTGGTAGTGGTAGCAGTGGAGAGTGCTGATGGGAAAAATGGATGATTAGCCTACCATAACTCCCGAATTTCAGGGGTTTTCAGATTTTTCTTGTAATCATAACGTCCTTTTGTACAAAGTTTTTGTACAGAATGGCATAGGTTTTTAATAGGGCAACTTAACCATAACGTCCCTTTAACAAAGTTTTTTTTGTAATATATATATAGTAACTTACACAATTCAATAAACTGTGAAGAAAGTGGTGACAAATTGTTGCTTTTTCTTTCTCTAATCACGATAAAACAATGCATTTGCAGTACTATATTTGAAGTCTGCTAGATATTTCCCTGCCTAGACCGTTATAATACATTTTTGTTTTTCTCATATCTCGTGCATCACATTTTTTGGCTCTTTGGACTTATTTTATTAATACAAAAATGGACTTGCCATACATTTTCCTAGAGCAGTTTGGACTGTGGCAAATATGCCCAAACCAGCATTGAGGAAGTTCAGAGATGCAGGGAGAGCCCGGGGAGACCCAGTCCAGGGTATCCGGCGCAAGATGATTCCTTTCTTCTCTTCTTCCCTTTCACATTCAGGAATGTTTGTTGAGGGCAATTGCAGAGCCTCTGTTACCTGCAGTTGCAGGATTCTGGAAACCAGTGCTTAAGTTAAAAATGCCTTTTCTGCACAGTATTGTCACCCAAAATGTGCTCTTGGAAGGGGTAGGGAGAGGAGCTTCTCTTTTCCTCTGAGCCTTCTGTCCTCACTTCTGTGGCATAGGATTTTGGAATAGAATGTACCCCAGGGTAGAGTTCCAGGTAGATTCTTTATATCTTGAAGTCAAAACATGCAACTAGCACGGACAAAGCTTGACTCGTAGGCTTGTATTCAGTTAGCACTGGCCTAAGAGCATGGCATATGTTTGCGAACATGATGCTGAGTTTTCAGCTAGCATTGACAAAGCTTGATACACGAACTTGCAAACATGAATGCTGAGTTATTCAGCTATGCGTGACAAGAGCATAACACATATACTTGCGGACATATATGCGAAGTATTTCAGCTAGCATTGACACAAGCAAACCACAGAGATTTGCGGACATGGATGCTGAATTATTCAGCTAGCACTGACAAAAACATGAAAATTAAGATAAATGAATCCTTGAAGACAACTATAGCTAATGTAGTCCGTATTGCTCGACACTAATTCACTCTGTTGCTTCACAGAGTTTTATGCCGCCATACTGTAACCATCATACATTGTTAGGATAGTGTTATCTTGATTTCTACTTACCTTTGTCCTGGGAACCCTCACAAGAGTTTCCCCGGGTGTGGTAGTGTAAGCAGTGACCTGGATCTGTGCCTTCCAAGTGCTGCCCCGTGATGTGTGAGCTGTTCTCCCGATCCCTGGCCGTCCCTCAAATAGAATGAAAGGAAGCCTTGCCCACTGCCCACCGTTTTGGCAAACACTGTGCTCTTCCCTGCCTGTGCCACGTGTGAAAATCATCAGCACCCTGCCCATGGATTAAATGGATTTCCCGGTGCAACACACGTCACAGGCAGGAATCCTGGTCAATGTGGCACAGGGACTCAAAGCAAGGCACCTCCACGGATCATTAGTCTGCTTCTAGTGGCTCCGACCACCACAGTCTCCATGTGTCCTGACAGGTGTCTGATTATAGATCCTGCTTTCAGAACAGAATTACCCACCTGCATCATTGTATTGCTAAAAATCAAAAACATGTTTGCACCCTCACAGAAGGCATTCCATAACATCCCCAAACTGCAGAACATTATACCATCAACATCAGGCTTGATCCCCGTCATTCAATAAAAAAAGAAGTCAATACACCACCCTTCAAGGAGCACCTTCCTCTTGTGGGATACCCACTTTTGTGCCTATCTAGTACAGTATCCCTCCTCACGACCACCCTTCACATTCCACAGTCTATTCCACCCTTGCTCGTCCATTACAGCATTGTGGCATGTACTGTAAATGTTAACTATTCGCTGCTATCCGTAATAAATGAAATGTTGAAAGGAATGTTCCCGCTGTTAGTATGGGATGCTGTAACCATTGGTGGAGCCTGGGAGGGACGGGGAGACCTTCACTTCCCTCTGCCTTTCTTCAGTGCCTGGTGCACCGTTCTGCTTCCTGCAGGGATGACTTTGTACTCACCCTCCTCACTTATAATTTTATGTTAAACATGCTTGTGGGAATGTGCACCACAGAGCGAACAGTTACAAAGCATCCAAGTTCATCAATCTGTGTGTTCAAGTCCTTCCGGGATGCACTAGCATGGTCTGTATTCATTCCTACCTGTGGTGCTCCCTCCTCCTGGCTCTCGGTGGTCAGAGTGGCAAGAAGACCATGAAGACTCAAAGAATGTATCTGCTGAATATGGTAGCAAAGGATGTAAAACACATCATCAAAGCACTACCCTCCCAGTGACACACGGGCCTCATTACGACTTTGGAGGTAGCCATGCCCTTAATGAGCATGACTGCCTCCAAAATTGTGTCCGGGTCTGGGTTCCCTGAATTGGGAAATACCGGGCCATTCCGAGTATGGAGGGCCCGGTATTTCCTCCTTCAGGGAATCCGGGCCGGCCCTTCCCCATTCCCATTGAGCCCTAATAGGGCTCAATGGGAATGGGGAGATGTCAGGTTGACGTTCCAAGGACAACGGGGGCGGGAGCGACCGAGAGGAGGGGGAAAGGGAAGTGACGCGGGAGGGCGGGGAAAGAGTTAGTTTCACGTGTGATGTTAATAAAGTTGGAGGCACCCTGATAACGCTGCGCGTCCGTGGGCTTATTGCTGCGCCACCTGCAAGGCCTCAAGGGGGAACAGCACAGGAGGGAGCTTACAATGTGCCCATTACGAACTGGCCCGTTGTTAGCTCCCTGGTCCCCTCGCGGGACCCGCTATGGACGTCTGGAAAAACCAAACGTCCAGAGCGGGTCCTGCGAGGGGACCTCATAATAGTGCGGAGTGGGTTTAACGGCGCCGGCACCATTACCGGCGCCGTAAACCCATTCCGCACAAGTTGTAATGAGGTCCATGGTCATATTAACCCCTGTCACCTAATCTCAGTAAAAGAAAATTGTCCAAAAAAACATTGCTCATGAAAAATCTACTTTCAATCAGTGCAAACAAAAAGAATGAGAATACATTGACAAATCTATTAAATGCTTAAAAATGCTCGTTCTGCACCTGGAATTTCAGAACTTTTTAAATGGAGGCCCAAGGCCTGTGCTTTATCTCATCAGAATTCAGAAATCATTGTCTAAAAATACTCTTCCACTACATGGAGCACTCGAGCCAGCAAGGAACAGGAAAACAAGTTGACACTCAATCATCTAACATTGGTAGCATAGAAACACAACTAAGAACTAAGAACAAATTGCTACTTAACGACCAACATCACACTCCAACTCCAAGGAACACTGGACCTTTTTTCTTCAAGAAATCTTTGTAAAATCACTACAATCTTGACTACAGACCTGCGCCGTCATGAGACAGGCATATTAAAAATGCAGCCACATCAACCATTTTCAGTCTTTCTGCATAGGGTCTCGAAAACATCGCCCAGGACCATAATTCAGCCAACAATCCAAGAGGCAGACTCCACAACAGATCTGTAAAATAGAACATACATCTGGACCAAGACTTCCATACATCAGATGACCATGAACTATTCGAGAACCAAGGAGAATAGTTATACCATAAACAGAAACAAAATACTAGCCATGAAAATAAATTACCACTAAACACACCTGCTATTACTTTACTAACTGGCATAAACCCATTTTGAATCTACACGCCGCTCACATATTTTGAAAATTTCAGAGGAGAACTCTAATATAAAGAACTAAAAATTGTGCACAGAAATTCACCGCCTTAAAGGAACCAGTGAATGCAAAGGTTTTCGCAGTGCCTTGAGGCAACAACTTGTCAAAATAAACTAAAACATATCTGTATATGCACAACAGACCACTGATATACCCACCATGTACCTTACGTTGGAATTGAAACTCAAAGACACTCTAATCATTCTGCACATCTGTTACATGGTGCAACTAGCCCCAGAGTGCCCTAGGAAGGTGGACATCCTTCTGCAGAAGGAGTTGGACATTAATTAGCTGCACTTTTCAAAGGTGCCATCATTAAGAGGGCTATGTGATGGGCCCCATGGTGGTCATTTTTGGTAGTTGTCCCAAAATAAGAAGGTCATGTGACGTAAGCCTGACAGTAAATGAAAGAGAGTCACGCAGGACCCTCAATAAAAGGACTTGACCATAGCCCTGAATGGAGCAAAATTATTTCCGAACTACACTTCAACAAAGGATACATTCAACATGCACTACATTCCAATTAAGGTATATTACCTCTTTTTCCACACACCAACGACTCTACATCTATAAAACGCTTAGGTTCCAGGAAACCGTGTATTAGGGTACAAGATTGTAAAGTGTTTTAATGCTACCAGGGCTGAAGAAGGCTTTAAGATTGGTATTACGGGCTGCAAATTTACTCTCCCGAATCTTTTCTTTTGCCATTTTGAACTGTCTCACATTATCATATGAATACTTTTTCAATTTTTGTTTTTATGTTATTCTGTACATTTTATGTTTGTATGATGAACTTTGATGGCTTTTTTACTGCCAAATAAAGTTGATTTGATTGATTCATTGATTGGTAGCTAAAAGGCTTAATTTTGGCTTCTCGGCATCTGTGGAAATATTTCTTCCATTGCACAATGCCTTCCACTACAGGGATGATAGTCTAATTATTCAGTGAGATGAAAGAAATGCCTACTCAGAAGATACACAAACTTAGCAAAACCTTTTTGGACTTAATGTGTGAAAGTAAAAATTACATAAAACCAATGATGCAAAAAACAAGGGGGATCCTGGGAGTCTCTCTGCCGGACGTTAGTCCCGGTTCCAACAGTCTTACCCAGAGTCTTTAGCTCACTATCTTTCACAGAAGAGACATATCCAAAACATATCAGTCTTTGTAATACCCTGGGCCAGACCAGCACTGAAATGCTAGGCAATTCCCCTTTGAACTAGAGTACCAACAGCAACCCCAGACATGTGTTTTGGTCTGTTTGGACATCATCAGGAGGGTGGAACTGTGCCTCTCTAAGAATAGTGAGCAAGGGGTCCACATCTGGATTCTCCTAGTAACTGAGACCCAAAGGTACTTAAATTATGCAAAAAACAGGTGGGTCCTGGAGTCCCTCTGCAGGACAGTAGTCCCGGTTAAGAGAGACTTACTCAGAGTGGAATATAGGGTTTCTGGGGCTGGGGAAGTGATACGTTTTACTCTTGGTTGGCTGGTGGAGGGTGGGGGCCTACAGTTGGCCTAGCTGTGATGAATGTGATGCGAGGAGCCTGGTGCTGTCTGATAGCCTTGCAGGGTGCATTCTTTCACTGGGATCATAAGTAATTGCAACAGTTTAAGAAACAATGGGAGGTTTCTGTGGGAATTTAGCAGTGCGACTCTTCTTCCCTCCGTATTCGAGTCTGCTTACATCTCTTCCCTGGGCCTATGTTTTACTGCGCAGGCATGTAGGCCTGTCTGTGTCTTCCATGACTACAAATTGGTGTCCCAATATATATATACACCCTACGATTAGGTATCTGTTATTTCCCCAATAATATGTTCATGTTGTTTGTCTTAGCACGGCCTCCCCCCCACTGGTCTCTCACACGGCTGCCTATGGGATTTGCCTCACTCTAAAGTGCCTAGGGGGGTGGGACAGACTCATTTCCATCCCAACATTCCAACCAGACCGAAACACGTTTCTGGGGTTGCTGTTGATACTCTTGTTCAGAGGAGAATTGTCTAGCATTTCGGTGCTGGACTGCCCCAGGGCAGGGCAAAGACTGATATATTTTAAAATGTGTTTATTGGTATTTTGCAGACAATAACATAACATCTGTAGATCGCTTCAGCAAATATAATGTACGATATACATTTCAGGCAAAGACAGCTTAGTCTCAGAGGAAGCATATGGCATACCAAAAAAACAAAAACAAACAGGAACTGAGCAGAACCAAATAAAAAGGTTAACTCTCCAAGTTTAACAAACAGGCTCTTATACAGAGATCAGCATTATAACGGTGAGGGGGTGACACAGGTACATTCGAAAGGGCAACCAAGGAGGCAAAGTCATTGGAGCAAGTGGGGGCTCAGGGCGGTGGGGGTGTTTCACATTTTCCATGTTGCGGGTAGCATAGCATTTAGTGTGGGTTACCGGGGTTGTACTGATATGTTTTGGATATTTCTCCTCTGTGAAAGATAGTGAACTATCTTTCACCCCTGTGTCAGTGGTGCGCGATACAAATCCTATAAAGTAAAGTAAAGTAAAGTAAAGCTAAAGATTCTGGGTAAGGCTCTGCTAACCAGGACTAAGGTCCAGTAGACAGACTCCCAGGACCCCCCCTTGTTTATTTCATAATTAAATTAACTGTGGGTCTCACCCTAAGTTACTAGGGGAATCCAGACATGGACCCCTTGCTCACTATTCTTAGAGAGGCACAGCTCCACACCACTGATGAGGTCCAAGCAGACCGAAACACGTGTTTGGGTTGCTGTTGGTACTCTTGTTCAGAGGGGTGCTGGACTGCCCATGGCAGTACAAAGACCCATATGTTTTGGATGTTTCTCCTCAGTGAAAGATAGTGAGCTAAAGACTCTTGTAAGGCTCCCATAACCGGAACTAATGTCCAGCAGAGGTACTCCCAGGACCCCCCTTGTTTTTTGCATAAAACCAATGAGCCAGAGATGGTGAATGTACTGTCAGAGGTAGCAGCCCCAAGGACATAAACAACACCAGATCTTTCCTAGGAATTGCAGGATATTGTAGCAGGTACCTTGTGACTACTCAACAACGTCCACAACACTTAGAGAACTGGCAAGAAAAGATGGACTTGCGTGTTCAAAACCGCCTTCAATAAGATCAAAGCACAACTAGCAAGTGCACAACATCTAGCACAATCTGACCCATTAGACATATGGAAGGCACCGTAGATGGGAGAATAGTCGGACTTGGCACGATTCTGGCTCAGCATGGAGAAATTGGCGATTTACCAAGGACTGTCACATCATATACAAGCATGGCACTGTCAAGTCTAGAAGCTGCATATTTACAACCAGAGAAGGGCATGTCAATATCTCTATCTCTTCCTCTATTGGAAAAGATGTATCCGAATTACAGACCACCAAGTACTATCAGCCATGTTTGGGAATTATGAAGCCATTTCTGCTTACAGGACTACAGTGGAAAGGAGGAAAACTTTAGCAATGACATGTGCCATCAGCCAAGAAGTACAAAAGGACGACCAGAGAGGAAAGAGGCAGAAGAAAACATTGTAAAACAACAGAAAACAGTACCACCAACATCCACAAAAGAAATAGGTGCTGCCGCTGAAAACGACCCTACCGCAACAAATAGAAATACTTCCTTGATTTCGAACATCATTTACCAGTGGTCAGAAAATACTAATCGACAGTTCCCTCAAAAACAGGAGTATCTAGAGAAGGCATTCCCGTGAGTGGCGCAAGGATATTCACTCGGAAGAGTCTATGACAGGGGATTGTGGTGCCACCTCATGCGGGCCATCATGGCACGGCGGCTGCTAAGAGATTGCTATGGGGAAATGTAACAATACACATATGCCACTGCACCTCATTAGGAAACCCATTATAATCTGTCCATGTGTTTGATGTCCCAGACAGAGCCTGGCAGCGAGTTGCCACTGATTTCTCTGGACAAACAGAAGCAGGACATTATATCCTGCTTGCAATAAATGAATACCCATGTTTTGACATAATCTGAGCCATAGCTTTAACATCATACCAAACAATACTGTCCTCCCTAGATGTTAACGGGGAATCTCGATCATGAAGACTGATAGTGGCCCGTCTTTGAAACCCATGAATTCAGGAAGTTATCGCAGCACCATTGATTTGAACACTAAAATAATAACACCACTAAGGCCTCAAGCCAATGGCATGACTGAAGCTTCATGGGAACCGTAAGGAGGACACTACAAGAAACGAAACTTGAAGAGGTGTCACCACACCAAGCACAATTTGCAAGGAAAACAGGTTTTAATACATGAAATTACTTCCGGGAGGGTCAGTCAGTCTGAACGGAAAATGCTCTCAGTCTACCCACATAGTGTTACAGTATAAATGCTCTCAGTCCACCCACATAGAGTTACAGTATTTAAAGACAAAAAAACACACAATTATAATATATTAGGAGTATCAAGTACATGCTAATCACACATGCCGGATTGGGTCCCACGACACAGAAATCTAAATAGAGTATACATTAGTAGCCAACCATATGTTAGTACATCACCCGTGATCAACCTAATATCAACCCCCTACAAATGACCTAATCATGTAGTCAGATGGGAATTCTTCATCCTGATTGGCCAAAATTATACATGTAACATTTACTAAAAAAAGGTATTCTCTAATGTTTCGGGACAAGTTCATGCAACATACGATGTGCAGTTCCCCTGAATCAAAACAATTGTGTAGAAGGTGCGAACAGTGAAGTGAACAAAATAGACACAACAATATCCCCTCCCAATGAACTCAGTTGATTAGGCAATCCCAGGCAGTTCTCAGGCCACGTAGTGATTTACTTCTGCAACACTTTTTGCAACCGTCATTTTGAAACATGTTGCTATCCATATTACACATTGTTCCGGCTATCTCTTAGGATCAGGTGGGTTCATAAAAACATAATTAAAGATTCATTCCTTGGAAAATCATTTCTCGTATTTATTCATACTACTAAGGCATCCTAGTGCAGTCTCAGTTGTCCCAACACTCTTTAGAGGGCAGTATGACCATTATCTACTCTTAGTGCTTTGGCAATACCTTCATCCAAGGCTACATTGCCACCGGAATATGCCCTTTGCCACTATAAAGTTTATATATCTGTCAAGTTAATACACCGTTACTCTACATTTCACTAAAAGCTTCCTGAGAACAGCTAAGCCCAGCGACAATAACTAATATGTGTGCTGCATCTCACCATTCCTCCATAGACCTTGGTCTGCTGATCACCCGCTGGGGGAAGCAGGAATAACGTTTAATTAGACAGATAGACAGAGGCTCACAACTGTGGCTAGCACCTTAAATAACAGAAATACTCTGATTGGGCCTAGTTCACCATGGCAGAACCCTAGCTATTGTGGCAACAGGCCCTAATGTTGATTAAAACCAATAACAACATCTCTGCAGCCCATCAATCTTACAATGTGCATGGTAGCCTAGTGTTCTTCTAAAATGTGGCGAGACGAAACCAGAACTACATCCCATTAGGAAATGACCTAAACACTGTGACAAATAACAGAAGCACTAATCCTGAAAAAGATGACCACATCGCTATGCTAAAAGAACTTCCGTGGGGTGTACTTCCCTACACGTTTTGGGCACTGCACCCGCATACCAACACAGAGAACCATAGGTGTGAAATTATCTGTCCTTACAGGGGACCCATACAAGACGTATAATAAGGGTTTATATGAGAGGTATTTTGGGAAAACACTTTCACTTTCTCTTGTGAGAAGGACATAAAACGAGGAGAGTCTCTGCTCTATGGTGTTGAAAACGGGATTAAAGTGTTATTCCAGGGAGTCCAAGACAAGGTTTGTAAAGAGATAGAGAGAAAGAATGAAAGATGAAAAAAGAGAATGAGAGAAATAGGAAGAACTACCCGGGCCAGTTTCAGGACACGGCAGTTAGCAATTTAGGTATAGTTAGTATTATGGATAGTTTACTGAAAGAGACAAATGCAAAAAAAAAATGAAAGAACAGCAGAGGTTACCAGGTAAAGCCTTGCCTGGTACAGAGGCAGGGTTGAATCTAGGTAGGAACAAACTAGTGGTAATGAAAACTATGTTATGTCTTGCAAGGACAGCAACACCTGAGAAGAATGTCAATGATGATTTTAATTGCATCCACTCCCCTTTTCCCCCAGATCTAAATGCACTCTGCAGTAGCACAGATATATTGGTGGACATGATAGTTTGATGGAGCTCTGGGATGAGAATCTCCCATGGATGTTTGAGTAGAATGTCCTGACATCAGCCAAAAGTAGATCATTGATCAAACGGAGGGGGGGTGTCTGAACTCCTGGTCTCTATATGGCAGAGGAGAGGCACAGAGGACCCCAGCCAAGATTCTCTATATTGGTAAACGTGGCAGGCAATCAAGGCCTAGCGTCTCAGGAGGTGATGCGGGCTGGTTCTTATGTACATATGTACATTGTAGTCCCCAAGTACCCACAAAGGAATGTCCACACACTATGTTTGTGAAAACACAGCTCTTTATATAAATAAGGTTCATGTTATATACACAATCACAATAACACACTTTGTGCTCCGACAATTCTAAAATGGTAAATATATACAGTTCTAGGTGGTACCACGATTACTCTGATTCCATTAAAATGCATCATCTGTACTCAGTTCAAATAGAATACAAATCAACACAGCAAAACGATATCAACCATAGACTTAGGAGGAAACAAGTTGGTAAGACAATTGGCAGAATACTGGGACCCTACCATCAGGCACAGTTCTGTATGAGGATCCACCCACATGGGCAACCTGTAAATGTAGATGCACTACAAGCCCAGTCCATATATTGTCTATCAGAATCTTATTGCCTTCTATAAAAGTTCTACTGCCCCAAAGTACCTGGTTTCGTAGAGTTCTTCAGTGAGTCGTCCACACGCCCTTCTTGTGCGCACTGCCTTTTAGGCAGGAGCCGCGGGTCGTCGAGATTCAGTGAAGAAAGAGACGAACCTTGTCATAGAGGGAGCAGCTTTGATCTTCGCGATGCTCATTGACAAAAGCTTGTGAACGTCCTGTGAAGAGGAGGTGTGCAATGCACCTCGATGACGAGTGTTCGTTGCCGCAAAGAGTCAATGAAGAACTTTGGCCCAGCAAGGGTGACGAGTCGTCGGCGTCTGGCGTCAGCGAACGGGATGTGACCACGTCTGGCCTCAGTAGCTTCGTCGGCGTCTCTGAGGTCTTCGGGTGGCGGGAAACCCACCGACGGATTCTACTCGGTCGTCGCGGGCCTTGACTTTCTCTTGCAGGACAAAAGCGGTCGACGAGGGTGAACACGGGAGTCCTTGGATCAAATGTTCTTAGGCAAAGGGAGCACTGTGGCTCCGGTCGGCGACGGCAGTCTTCGACGGTGGACGGCTGACCGGTGCTTCTCTTTGTTCTCCACGGCAGTACCCTTCTCCGGTCGGCAGCCTTTCGTAGGTCGGTCTACCAGGGAGCTTTGGCAAAGATCAGCTGGGGCCACACTCAGGCAACCAATTATTCAGAAGGGCATTCAGGCAGTCAGGTAGCCAATCTGCTCACAGTGCATTCAGGCCATTCTTCTCCATCCAGACACTCACAACACAGAATGTGGATTCGGAAAAGTACCCAACCATTCAGCACTGCACACTGCGTTCATACCATTTTTGGGCAGGGCTGTCTCAGTCATTGTGTCAACCACCAGATACTAGACACCCATAACACAGAATTACTTTTTCGATACACACTCAATTCACCCATGTCCCACCCCACGGGCGTACCCACAACATACAGTCATTGGGAAGGCTCCAGCCAGTCTGACCTGGACTTCCCCACAACACCATATATGGAACTTCCACCCAACATACAGTCAGGGGGAGGGACAGAGTCAGGGCTTTCCGGGACTTCGGGAAAAGTAAGGTAACAGGCGATAAAAGCAAGAGGCCACAGTGGCCATCTTGTTTCCTATCAGGAATCCACTGATTCCAATGACAGCACCTGGGCATCCCAAAATGGAGGATGCGGAGGGCACCTGTCAATTCAGCACAGAGCTGCCACCAGCCCATACCCTGCTCTGTGGGCCACACACAGGTGTCCAAAAAATATACACTAGGAGTACAGGGCTGTACTCCCACCCATGGAGCCATAAGGGTATCCAAAGGGTCTGTTCACCAAACCAAATACAGGAAGAACCGCACCGCCATCCTGCGCGGAAAACAAGACAGAAAATACATGATAAAGCAATAAAGGACAAGGATTCAGAGGCCCTGTCCCACTGATGCATTTCCAGCATCACAGTGGACATGATGGTTTGATGGAGCTCTGGGATGAGAATCTCCCATGAAGGTTTGAGTAGAATGTCCTGACATCAGCCAAAAGTAGATCATTGAACAAGAGTGCAGAAATCGGGTGGGTAAATTCCTAGAAGGGAATACCTCATCATTCAAAGTCTATTCGGATTAAGCGCATCCATCAAGCACAAACATAAAAAAAACACATGAAAAATGGGTTAACATTAGCCATTACATCACATTTTAAAGAAAAGAAAAAAGAAAAAAAAGAGTAGTGCCAGACCTATAAAGGCGGATGTTAGTAAACCTGCAAAATGGTGGATCTTCTAATATCTCCATACGCTGGACAGAACAGTAAAAAATGCTTCAGGTCTTCCCTCACCGCCCCGCATGCTGAGCAGCTTGGATCTTGGGGAACCCGAGTTACTTTTCTGTGTTACTCCTTAACTGTAGGCAATCAAACATTGCCCGTGTTATGAGCCATCTATCCTTCTTTTTCAAGCCCCACAAAAAGTAAGGCTGGATCTTGGACACCCTACTTATCAGCACAAAGTTAGTTGCCCATTCCATGTTCCCCCGCTTTTCATGTAACCCTGATAAAGTGCCTACTTGTTGACTCTCAGTTGCCTGGGTGACAACACTGCATTTGAGGGGAACTGAGCCTGAATGTTGATGGAGCACAGGGACTACCAGCCATGGGATTTTGCGCCAGCTTTCTTTACCCATAATACTCCTGATGATGAAGTGTTATAAGGTTGCATGCCCGTTTGCCCAGAGGTGCAGCCAAAAAATACTTGGAGCGGCTGCCCATTGATACTCCCAAAATTCCATCCCCAGTTCCCTGTGGACAGATGCAAGAGGGGTTGAGCCCGGAAGGCCTAGAAGTTGTTTAAGGAACTTGTTTTCTTTCCCCTGTAGTTCTGCTGCCTTCATGTGGCCCCACAATGGAGCTCTACATAAAGTGGCCGCCTTTGTTTGGGCAGCGTAGACCTTCAGGACTGGTTTCAGGGGCTGGCCCTTGCACCTAGTTAGAAAACAGGAAATTCCTGCCTTGTGCTGGCTCATTTTCAGAAACTGTTTTTGAACGTGAGCATTGCCCATAACAGCCTCAGAAAATCTAACCCCCAAGTAGTCAAATTCTTTGAGTCTTGGGAGGATTTCCCTGTGGCAAACCATGGGGCGCATACCTGTGTGAGTATAGTTTCAGAACAATAATTATTACTAATAGTAGTGTGTGGCTGTCTAATGGACTCAAGATGTGCTCAAGGGGACGCTTGAAGCATGGTGACTTTTTTTTCCCTGGAAAACATTTAATTTAGTCATTCTTAGATTGCGAAGTGAAGAATATACTGTGTGAAAGGCAAATGTCGAGGAAGACATAGAGGAAAGAGGGATGGGACTTTCTGTATGGAGTGAAGGTTCTTCACCCTATTGTTTGAGGTGATCTGGGGGTAAATTTGGGATCCAAAAGTGGAAGAAAAACACCAATGGACAGTGGCCCTCATTACAAGTCAGGCAGTGGACCATGGTGCTATTAGCACCATGGTCCATGCCGGATTCCGCCATGGAGGATGGCGGAATTACCGCCCCATTCCAAGGTGAGTGGGACGGTAATTCCCCATTCACCATTTGCCCTTCCCCATTCCCATTTTCGCCCCATAGGGCATAATGGGGATGGGGAAGGCGCTAATTATGGCACCGTAAATTAGCACCAAGGTCGCTTAGCGCCTTGGACTTTAACGCCTGCAAAAAGCAGGCGTTAAAGTGTGAATCAGGCGTTAAGGGGTTAACAGCGCCGACGGGGCCGTTAAACCCTTAACGCATGACTTGTAATGAGGGCCAGTGGTCTCAAAAGGGCTCTTATATGTCGAATTTGATCAAATATTTATTTGTCCGTCTGATATTGCACGTTTTGCAGCATATACATTGCATGTATGGTGGCCTTTTTGCCCGATTAAGAGGCCCTGCAAAAATGCTGCAATAATTGCAATTTTGAGCAGCAAAACCTGCATTTATGATGCAGCAAAATATTTCATGCGGAAATATACTGGAGGGTCTAGGCTACCTAATTGAGTGTGGGCAGTAAGGTGTACACCAATTTAAAACCTTAGTTTAAAATGTACTCTACTTCACAACACAGGGGAACATAAACTGTCCACAACTACATTTGGTGATGCAGGTATTCGTGCCCCCTGTAGAATTACTCAAAATCTGACTAGACATTGGGATGAGTGAAATAAACTCTGGTTACTATTCATATGGTTATGTAACTTGTACATATGATCTATAAAATGACATATTGCTGTTAACAATTCTCTACCTGGCCTATCAATGGGCCTCATTACAGGTCGGGTGGTCCGGAAATAACAGTGGCGGTAAACCCGCCTCCGCCCGATCCCGACTCATGCAGGCGGGAGGTGATGTTCCCACCAGGTCTGACCTGGCAGGTTTAACACCGCCCGCCTGCAGGCGGACGTGGAAACACCAGCACCATCACGAGATGGTGCCGGTGTTTCCACTCCCCCATTCCCATTGAGTCCTATTGGACTCAATGGGAATGGGGATTTACCGAATGCCGCCTCCGGAATTGCCGGGACACCAGGGTCGTAATGCCCTGGTATTTCCGGGAGTCACGGAGGTGGAATGGTAATACGAGTCTGGAGGTAACCAGGCGGTTTTACCGCCTGGTTACCGCCAGACTCGTAATGAGGCCCAATGTGTCTCTATTTAACAAAAGAAAATACTGTCGTATAAACCGCTATATTCTTTGAGGTAGAGATTCCCAGGGTTACCGGTGGTTAAAGTTTGTGTTGAAATGAAGCGCGGAATAGAGGTTTTAGGGCAATGATCTTCACACTGCCCCACTTGGATGCTAAGGAATTGGATTTTCTTTAGTAATAGCGTGCAGACATGGGCGTCATCACGAGTTGGACTGTATTCCCGGGTGTAATAACACCGACTGTAATAGCCCTAGCACCGACCGGTCCAGTGGTATTACCACTGGGTCACGGGTTGGGCCTTAACGGTAAATCCCCGTTCCTGATTGGGTCCATTGGATCCAATGGGGAATTTTCTGTGCTAATACTGCGGGCTAATACAGCCGTCTGTAATACTGCCGAAAACAGGGATTTTCACCTCCAGAAAAAAGATGGAGGTAAAACAGTTCAATTTGGGTGGCCAGAGATATAAGCCCTACTTCCACGCAAACTGCCTGTATCGGTGTATAGTTATTCAGGTCCAGCAGTCTGCGCCAAATGATACCTTCAGTGGTATCAGCCCAATCTGACCAATCCGCAAATGAGGTCTCCAATGCATACAGAAACATAGCCACAAGTTTTTGTTTATATATATTGATGATTCCCAGCAAGCTATATCCTACTAAAGAGAAATGCAGATTTGGATTCATCAAGGTCACAGACTACTCTTTGTGTTTCTTGAAAATAAAATATATAAATAATATTCTGCGTGTAAGAGGAGCAAACAGCGGTATCACAAAGAAGAAGTCTGAAATCTACACAATCTCACAATTGTAATACTTGTCAACATTGTGCAAGGAATTTACAAATAACATATGTAATGTAAACTGTGAGCTGCAAATGCATGCATCCTTTCACATTCTCAACGTCAACATCTCGACCCTAAAAACCTGAATTCTCTCCAATTTTGTCTATACATTTGTGTGGTTGTGGTTCTTGTGAACGTTCTTATGACTGTGATTGTGCTTTCTTTTAACCTTATTTTAAAACTACCCGTTCTCCTAATGGGTTTTGTAGACAGACATGATAACACTGTCATCAATTGTTGAAAATCAATGATCCTGTAGGTCACTGTTCCGATTCGCTTATCGCTTGATGTGCTTTGCACCCTGAAGTAAACTGCACTGAGAATCGGCGCATGTGGCTGGCTGGCATACCCTGGAGCAGACGTTGGGGGAGGCAAGAGTTGGTATGCCCTCTCCCCACTGGTCACCTCACCCTGGCGTGGTTCAGTTTGTTGCGGCGCAAATTTCTCAGAAACCATGCATCCTAGGGCCTTGAAATGTGGACCTCGAGTTTTGATCCTCGTGGCGTGACAGGTCCTTCTACAACCACATTGATGTTTCGCCGATTTCAGGGAACCGTCTCATGTGTGAAGATGCTGAAATCCAGGGAGACGGTGGGGTGTCCAAATGTCATGTAGCCAGTAATGTCCGGAGAACAGGTTACTATGCAAAATGTGGTGCAGATTGGTGAAACAGTGTGGAATTGTATGAAGAACAACGCTTCGCCAAGCCACAAGCCCAAAACCACATTTTGTCTTTTGCCGAAATCCAGGGAAAGGGGTGGACTGTTCAAATGTCATCTAGCCGGTAAGGTCTGGATTGTCCAAACAGGTAGCTATGCACAATTTGGTGCAGATTGGTGAAACGGTGTGGAATTGTATAAGGAAGAACACTCTACCAAGCCACAAACCCACAACCCCTGAAACAAATGTTGGCTTCTGCTGAGATGAAGGGAAAGGAGTTGGGTGTCCAATTGTCATGTAGCCAGGAATGTCTGGTGGGTTCCAACAGGTTACTATGCAACATCTGGTGCAGATTTGTGAAACAGTGTGGAATTGTATAAGGAACCATGATTCACCAAGCCACAAACCCACACATTTTTTTGACTTTTATTAATATAGATATATATGTTTATTTTTGCAATGCTTAATTCAAGTCAGAATAACAGGGTGTTGTGAAATGGCAACTGTCCGATTGTCAAAACCATTCCCAGAGCTCAAATGCTTTCTCTCTATCATTCAAACCTGGATTGCTTGTGCCTACCTGTACCTCCATGGACGCCCCACCAGACACTGATAGGGAACACAGTGGCTTCTCCCCTCAACTCATCCGAATTGCCCAAGGTCCATCAGCTTCTCTACCAGCTGTGATCTCTCCCTCAAAGCAACACTACAAGTAGCGGACAGCCTGGTATCATCACTTGCTCCTCTGCAGAACTTTCATAACCATCCTGGACTTTAGTATCATTGTTCCAAGGGTTAGTTCTGTCTGAACTGTATGGTGGCAATGCCCTCCTTGCAGGTGTCCCAACCACAACCTTGGCCCCACTGAATGATGTGCATCGTACCCTAAGCCGCCTTATCCCAGGACTGACCAGCCTGGGGGTTTGGTGTTTAGGTCCCAATGTTCAACTTTTTGGAATACCTAATTTCTCGATATTAAGAAATATTAGTAAGTATTTTTGTATAATTTGTTAAATGGATTTCCTGAACATCTGCTGCAGCTTAAAACTATGTGTCTTGTACTATGAGCTCAAATCAATTTCATTATAACACATAGAACATCATGATCTGAGATTTGGTGTCATCTCCATCCTCTAAGGCAATCACCTAAGTAGAAGTAGCTCTTTTCTAATACAGACAAAAGGTAGAGTCAGTATCCCTGCCCGAGGTATGTTGCCTTCAGAACACATGACCTATAGGTGCCCCCAGCCCTTGTCGGAGATGTCCAGTGTTTGGGACTCAGGAATTCCGCTACACATTTTCTCCTAGGCTTAGCTTCTGATCACCTAGTCCTGTTAACGTCTGAGAGTTCAATATATATCCTAACAGCACACATCTGTTTTATATCTGGTTCTATGTGGTTTCGCCTATGTTGAACTTGGTACGCTTGATTGTCGCTTTTTGGTTCTTGCATTTTCGACCATTTTATTTGTTATGAGGGAACCACTGCACTTCCTTGTATTGTATTGTAGGGAATGTATTGAGAGCAACATATGCCCGAAGGCACTTGGCGCTCTGTTGTAAAGCCTTTCAGTAGTCATCAGCACCCAGCACTCATACACAGACTTGCTGTGGAGTCTAGATTGGTCCAGGTAAGGCTTTATTATACAGTATGTACAGTATGTACATAATCCAATTACTCTTATAGTATGTACAGTCATGTATGGACAGGACAGGAACATGGATGGGTATTAACAGTACTAACAGAGGAGTAGACCCACCGGCCATCCTATCATCCCAGCTCAGACCCCCAACTGACACTCTCAGAACATTCACACACAGATCCACTAAAAATTCTCCCGAGCTGCATTCATGTATCAACATTCTGATAGCAAGCACTCCAGGCCAGTGACAAGACATGACTACAGTATAACATCTCCCTGTCATACCAGATTCAACCACAACATAACATCTCCCTTTGATACCAGATCCAACCACAACACGCTCCTTGCAAGGCAAAGCAAGAGGGAAATTTAAAACAGATAGGTTGTCAGAGCTTTATGGAAAATGGAATGAGCAACTGTACTTCTGAGAGAAAGCAGGAGGGAGTTCCAAAGACAAGATTCAGCAACAGAAAAAGAGCGGCCACCAATTCGACTATGTCAGATCGACAGGATTGGAAGGTGACAGGCCGCGGCAGAGCACAAGGGCATATGGTCGAATTTGTCATGTCCACTAAAATCAGCTGAGACCAGAGAGAGGCATGTATGATATGATATGATATGATATTTTATTTGTATTGCGCTCATACCCAAGTGTTTCAGAGCGCGGTGTCCAGTGGGGTGCAGTCGAGTGCCTTTGTGGGCCCACTCACTGGCTTTAAGAAGACGCCTCAAGCAGTGCCTTAATCTGGGGTGGTGCAGTATAACTTTCTTACTCTAATCTGTTCCAGAAGCACCCCATCAATGAACTGCAAATGTATCCAACTCTCTCTATGTCAGCATCACCTGTATAACTTTCAGTGCATTCTTCCCCATCACTCTCCACATGACAACAATCCACTCTCTAACCCTGGAGACATCTGTGTGTAGCCTGTCCCATACTGAGACTACAAGCATAATGCACTCTGTCATCCGTAATCAGACAGGCAAGGTCTATTCAGGACTGAAGTTAGTCTCAACTTCTGAAACTCATCCTATATCCACACTAATTCTAACATTTATATCCTGGCCCATGACGCAAAGTCATCTGAGTTACAATTGACGAAAACGTTTTGATTTCAAGACATGTACAATTAACACGTAAACATAATACAAACATGCTTTGGTGTTGGGTTTTTAAGTGGATCAAGTCATTTGGCTGCAAAACCTGAAGAAAGCTAAAACCAGAACACATGCATCTTCCAGAGTTCTGACCAAGAGCACCATGTGGGTCCCAGTTGGAGACATCTCTCCCTTGTCCACCTCTTCCTGCTCCAGAGAATGGTCAGCCTCACAGCCTCAGAACTCATTATGAAACCCAGACAAAGTCACTGTGATGTTCTCTGATGTCCCCTTGGCCGAGCACCCTCAACCACAGCACTAATCAGCCAAGAACCAATTGGGAGAATGCAAATCTTCCTTCTACCTCATCAAAATAGGCATTCCTGGAGACCAGATGATGACTTCACTTCAGTGGTGTCTACAGAGAGAATGCCTGCCAGTCTGCTACCTGAGAGCTTTTCCACTTAAAACATGTTTCTAAGACAGAAGAGAACCAAACCACTTCCCCAATGAGCTAACATATGCTCAAGAGGCTCCCCAAGAAACACCTCTTTGTTTGATATGAATCTGCTCCAGTTCTCTTCCCAGCACTCCCATTGATACACGAAAGCCTTTTAAAGATGTCTTTTAGTCTTTTACCCAATATAGAGTGTATTGATCCCAGTCATAAACCTCAATCCTAGTTCCCTAAAGGTTGATGAGATTTTTTTACTGGATGGTTAATTTTGTACTCATTTCGCAAATTCAATGATTATGGTTTTAGTTACTAAATATTAGGGGAGAAGTTAGATTTCTTTCTTCAATTAGAACCTACACTGTAGAAATAAAGCGTTGGGCTACTTACGTGATCTAAAAAAAGTGGATCCACACTTGGTTGCCCTCTTCCAGCAGCCGTTGCCTCCTGTTCAAAAGCCACAGTAGATGACCACAGTTCGCTCAGACTGAACCAGGTCTCTGCCCTGCTGTGACTCATCAGGTGATGCCTGTGATGTCACAGTGGAAAGTACTTTGGCTGCTCCAGTATTCTGTGCTGTGACGTCAGCAGCTGCTTGCCAAATAACCATGTTGTGTTGATTTTTAAGGTTAATAGTTGCTTTTAATAACGAATTATTCCAATGTCGTAAGATAGAAGACATAGCACATAAAATAGTGTATGGCAGAATAGAATTAGTTGAATAAAAATGGCAATAAACACTTGTAATAATTTAGGGTTTGATTAATGAGTGAGAATGTATGAGAACTGCATAAATGAGTTAAAATAGATGTGTACAATATATTATGATTTAAAACAAACAATGAAAATAGGGCACACATAAGTAATAATGAACCCACGAAACCTATATATAAAAGTATGGATATTATTCAAATGTATATCTATTCAACTCTTCATAATATAATATTCAATTATCACATTCATGTATACAGTAGATAAATACATGTTCATGAATTAAGCAGTAAACAGTATATATGCAAGTGAGAGTAATAATACCAATGAAATACAATGAAGGCAAATAATATGATAAATATTTGAGCAAGAAGCCCTGAGCCAGGGGATGGGGGTGTATTACTGTGTCAAGTAATGCCCCGGGGCCCAAAGTTACGGGCCAGAGCGAAGCCTTACTTGCTTTCCTGGCAGCCTCCTGCTACCGAGGAGACTCGGAGCGGGGGCTTTACCATGAGGTAAAGCCCCTGTTCTGAACCTCCTGATTGGCTGGGAGGCTGACACCCACATCCTCCAAGCCTCCCAGCCGAGTGATAATCTCTAATGCAATAGAACCCTAGGAAGGGGGCATTACTGGTCAGGTAATTCCCTCGGTACGACTGTTATAAGCTCCGAGACGAGTTATAAGCCTGCGCTTTACTAAATTATAAATTTTTCATGAGTTGATAAACAGCGTTGCGACTGTATTTCAACTCGAAAAAAAAAAAGGAAAAGTAATGTCCACCAGGGATTGGGGAGAAGGGACTAGATGTAGTCCCTTCTCCCTTTTCATGGCAGCCATTGAATGTTGAAGAAAATAAGTAAACCAACAAAATACCCACGTAGGCACTGCACGTAGTCCCTTCTCCCTTTCCATGGTGGCCAGATGCCGAACGGGAAGGACCTTTGTAGGGGGACGCGGCACGCGTCACTCAAAGTCAGGTATGTCTGTGTCGGCCGGGTAACGACCTGGCAAAGGCCAATCAGATTGGTTGTTACAATCTGATTGTCCCACGCCGGGTACTAATAATATATCGTTATAGGAAACATAATAAAAATCTATTCAGTTGTGGTTTTAAACGAGTATTAATATGGCATACAAAAATGCATTAGGTACAAAGAAGCACTGCAATAGTAATTAAGTCATAAAATGCCTAAGTAAAATGAAAACCATATGCTTAGATTGAACATACATTTCAGATAAATGTAAGAGGATATACATTTTAACAGATTCCAATTAAAGTCATCTTGACTACAGGGCCCGGGCTGATCCCCTAATCAGATGTATTCTTTTTGGTGTGTCAATTCACTAACAATAGAACTAACAATTGCAGAGGATCACAACAAGCACAATGAATGTAGCTTAAGTTATGTTGGTGTTCTCTTCAGGGGTGTCATTTGCTGTCATTCAGGGGTCCCTTCAGGGGTGTCATTTGCCCACTGCTACCCCTAGACATGTCCTGCTCCCCCAGGACACCTGACAAAGAGGCAGTGCGAAAAGCAGATATCTGTGTTACACCAATTAATTAACATTAAGTTGCCCTTCGCCTTTGAAATAAACCATCTGTTGCTTCCTCAAGATATCTCAGGGGCAACACACTTACTTTAGGAACAAGAGAATGCAGTTCAGCATGGGTTCAGTTCCTGTTCCAGTGCTTAGATGGGTGAGAAGCCTGGGTTGCTGAGGCACAGGCTGTGCCTGTTCTATGAAGTTCTACTTGCATAAACGACCTGCCTTTAGTACCGCATTGTGAAGCCGAGGCCTTTTCTCCCTCTTTTAGGATTCTCAAACTTAGGTGGCTTCCACTGGTTTTTTAAATGTGTTGTATCTGCACCACTAAATTGCATTGTGAAACCTAGGCCTTTTCTCCCTCTTTTAGGATTCTCAAACTTAGGTGGCTTCCACTGGTTTTTTAAATGTGTTGTATATGCACCACTAAATTGCATTGTGAAACCTAGGCCTTTCTCCCTCTTTTAGGATTCTCAAACTTAGGTGGCTTCCACTGGTTTTTAAATTTGTTGGATCTGCACCACTAAAAAAAAATAATTGCATTGTGAAACCTAGGCCTTTTCACCCTCTTTAGGATTCTCAAACTTAGGTCTGTCTTCTCTTCTGTCTTGAATGCCCTGTGCTTTTTCTGCACTCGCATCCTGAGTGCTATCGTCTTGTCCCATATCTCTACTCACTTGCCTCTCGCTGTCTTGTCTGTCTACCCCTGGGACTCCTATTCCACCAACTCTATGCTTCTCTGTCTCCCCTATCTTTGCGACCTCTGCGACTCTCTCTCGACTCTCCATCCTCCCCTCTGGCCTGACTCATTCTGCAGGACACACTCTTGATGTTCTGATCTCCTCTGACCTTCCCCTCTCTGTTCCGCTCTCTACTCCTCTCTCCTGTAGTGATCACTTTCTCCTTTCCTCCCACCTCACCCTCCCTAACCCACAGGCCAAGCCACCTCCGTCACTGCTACCCACATTCTCGGTCATCCGACCCATGAAACGCGTGTTATTTGAGGCTTTCACCGCCACCTTCTCACCCCCTCCTATCCCTCTGGCTGACTCTCACCCTGATACAGCCCTCCCCACGCTCCACTCTTCTATATCTGATACTCTTGATATCTTTGCCCCTGTCATGAGAATCTGCCTGAAGCCCAAAGCTAAGTGTAACTCCTGGTATGACTCAGACCTCGTCACCCTAAAACGCAGGTGTAGGGTGGCCAAGAGGAAATGGTGTGCTTCAAGTTCATCCTCTGACTAACTGGCCTGCCTCCTGCTGAAAAGGCAATACCGGCTCTCCGTCCTTACCAAGAAGAGAGCTCATATCCAAGCCTGCGTCTCTACGGCATCTAACAACTCGGCTTAACTCTTTAAAATCTGCCAGGAACTGGCCAATCCTGCCGCAGTCTCTACCTCTCCTGTCCCTTCCCAGGCCCTCTGCACGGCACTGGCTTCTCACTTCATTACTAAAACCCAGGACATCCTGTCCTCACTCTCCTCCTTTCGCCTCCCTCTACTCCCTGCTCTTCCTCTGGCCCTTCCTCAGCCACCCCATCTCCCTCCTTCTCTGCCTTTCCCCTTTTCTCCGCAGACAAGGTTTCTAGACAAGTCCGATCTATGAAAGTCTCATCGAAACAGGTTCACCCCTGTTCCTCCAAAACTATCAAGGACCACATTGACTCCCTGGCTCCTGCCCTGGCTGATTTCTGCAACCACTCCTTCGCCACTGGAGTCTTCCCTTCCCCCCTGAAGCACTCCCTTGTGCACCCACTTCTAAAGAAACCCTCTGCAGACCCCTCCTGCCCGGCTAACTATCGCCCAATCTCCATCACTCCCTTCCTGGGCAAGCTCCTGGAGAAACTGGCCATCTCCCAGCTTAATCTCCACACTGAATCTGTTGGTTGTCTTCATGACCATCAGTCTGGCTTCAGAGCTGCCAGAAGCATGGAAACTGCTCTCCTGAACATCCGTGAAGACCTGCTCACCAACCTTGACTCTAATACCCCTTGCGTTCTCATCTTGCTTGACCTCTCTTCTGCCTTTGACACTGTCAACCATGCCATCCTGCTCAACGGGGTCCATGATAACCTGGGTATCACTGGTCAGGCTCTGGCGTGGCTGACTTCTTTCCTCTCTAACCGACCCTCCCAGGTCCAACTTGGGTCCTTCTTCTCTGACATCTTTTTCTCTACCTGTGGTGTCCCCAGGGATCTAACCTCTCTCCCTGCCAATACCTGGCACTCCTTGCCCAACGCATCGCCGCTCTCTGTCCCAACTTTCAGTGCTATGCGGATGATACCCAGCTCATTTTCAGGCTACCCTCGGCCTCCTCCTCTCCTTCCCTCATCTCTGACTGTCTGTCTGCTATCCAGGAATGGTGTGCCGCCAACGACCTCTGCCTTAATGCCAGTAAGACTGAGTTCCTACTCATCGGCACACCTACTCCTTCCTTCCCTGGCAGGCCTCTCTTGGCCATCTTCCTACTCCCACCTGCAAGGCTAAAAACCCTGGGGTCATCTTCGACTCTGCCCTCTCCTTCTCCCCTCACATCTCTGACGTCTCTAAGAATTCACATTACTAGCTGCACCTCCTTAGAGGTATTCTTCCTTTCCTCTCCTTCCCCCAGAAGCTCACTGTCTCCAGAGCCCTGGTCCTCTCTAAGCTGCACTATTGTAACAGCCTCTATCTAAATCTGCCTGCCTCTACTCTCCGCCCTCTGCAGTTTATCCAGAACAGGACTGCAAGACTTGTCCTTGGCCTCAAGCCCAGGGATCGTATCTCTCCAGGACTGAAATCTCTGCACTGGCTCCCAGTGGCTGCGAGGAGTAAGTTCAAAACCCTCTGCATTGTACACAAGGCCTTCTGGGGCCTAGGGCCGTAATACCTTCAACTCTCTCTTCCTAAATATTTTCCTTCTCGAGATGTTCGCTCATCTGCCTTCAACTCACTCAGTGTCAGTCACTTCTCCAAGCAACGAGTTGGTGGCAGATTACTCTCTTCGGCTGGGGCCTCTCTGTGGAACAGCCTTCCTGCCTCCCTGAAACTCAAGGAAAACCATCTCTGGTTCCGGACGCACCTCAAAACCTTCCTCTTTGCCTCGGCTTTCTCTCCCACTCTCCCCTGCTGATTTCCTGACTGAAGCTGCTCGGGTTACCTGGCCACCCTTCTGATCTCTTGCTCAGGCCCCGCCAATTTCCTACTTGCACTGCCTCCCTGGCAACCCCTGCACCTGGGGACCGTTGTTCTGTATCCCTACAGTCCCCCTACCAGCACTTTTGTCTGCACTTACTTGCCACTAGCTGGCCGTTTATTTATTTTCTTATTTATTCCACTTTTCCCATGTACTGCATTTTCCCTGCTTCCTTCCCCCGCGCACTTTTCCTTTTTCCTCCTTTCCATGCACATTTGCGCGATCTGAATGACACTTGGCCTAGTAAGATCGTTGTCTGTCCTCTCTTTGTATCCCACCCCTGCCTCGTCACGCCTTGAAACACTTGTGTATAGGCACGTTATAAATGCCATATCATATCATATCATATCATTGACCAGCTCCACCTGCAACTTTACCTGGTATTTGTGAAGGAAGCTTGCACTGCTGCTGGATGTGTTCTAGATTTGTGAGAAGCCTGCATTACTGAGGCCTGGGCTGTGCCTGTTCTATGAAGATTGACCAGCTCCACCTGCAACTTTACCTGGTATTTGTGAAGGAAGCTTGCGCTGCTGCTGGATGTGTTCTATATTTGCAAGAAGCCTGCATTGCTGAGGCCCGGGCTGTGCCTGTTCTATGAAGATTGACCAGCTCCATCTGCTACTTTACCTGGTATTTGAGAAGGAAGCATGCACTGGTGCTGGATGAGTTCTTCCTGAACGAGAAGCCCGGATTGCTGAGGCCCATGGGGTGCCTGTTCTATGAGGTTTGACCTGCTCCACCTGCAAATATATGCATGATTTGTGAAGAAAGCTTGCTCTGATTACCATAATGCAGCTTTTCTATGTGCAAGGGACTATTTATATGCTAACTGGCTCACTACAAAGGAGGCTGCATTTATGTTGCTCATTCTGCACATGTTTTATGTTCCTTCATAAGTTTCTGTAACACCTATACCCACTTAGCACATTTTCTAGAACATTATACTATACAATCAACCATTATGCCCACATTTTTATACTTTTTCATGGATCTGATTGAAACCCCTCAAAACCTTGTGGAAGAATTGAGTCTTGCTCATTCCCTCCACTCAGTAAAGCGATTTACACCACCATCTTAATTCAAGTTCACCAGTTGTCACTGCCTTTACTATGATAAAAATGGTTATCCTGAAGAGAAGGTTCCAAGAATGCCCCTCCTCTCACCCCCAGAAACATGGCAGGATGACAAATACCCAGCAGTTTCCAAGCTTGTGGGTAGAGCTGTATAAACCACTGGTGACTGACAAAGAAAATTATTGAGCCCTGACACTTATTTCTTTGCAAATTAAGCACTGCATACCACCTCCTTATATCCTGCTCCAGACACACCCTGATGTCTTATTCCTACCACCTCCTGATGTTTCGTTCGACTACCTCATGATACTTCTATTCCTACCACCTCCTGATGTTTCCTTCAACCACCTCCTGATGGTTTTATTACTACCGCCTCCTGATGTTTTCTTCAACCACCTCCTGATGCTTTCCCCCTATCACCTCCGGAAATGTTCCTGCTACCACTACTTCATGTCTTCCTTCTACCACCTCTTAATGTTACTTCTCTACCTCTTGTCTCCTGGCTCTACAAGTCCTACCTGTCTCGCACCAAACTTCTTCCACTGCCTCCTCTTGAATCACCAACACACTCCAAACTCCTGCCACAACCTCCTACTCTGAACACCCACACCTCCCGTTTCTTAGATAACCCTTTTACAGTCTTGTGAATACTTTAATTAGGCCAGTTTGGATGTAAGGGCCTGCATGTATGTATTCTTGTTAGTGCTGCCATGTGATTGGATGGAGTGGGATTGTCTCCCCCCCCAGGTGTAGCCCCAAGTAGCAGCTGGACCCTGGTTTCTAGAAGTCATCCCCCATCTTGAAGTTCATCTCTGTATGTGACTGCATCGGAAGCAGGACACATACTAGGCGCTGTTTGGTACTTCATAGTTCTTATGATAGTTTATGGTGAGGTCTGTGACTGTATCTTCTAGAGACTGGGTTGGCCAGCGGGTACACTGTCCCCCTTTAAGGCCCAATAGCACTATTGTCTTGCATGTGACTTCTCCTGCCAGTGACTGTGGATAGGTGCAGGTGGCCAATGGATACTCCTCATACCACTCCCAGGGCAGTCATCCAGTAGCTCAGGGAGGTTCCCAGCCTCTTTGGAGATCTGACTGGCATAAGGCTTCTGCATAGCTACCAACACCAAGTCAAACATTGTAATTTCAGGAACCAAAGACAGGATAGAACTTTCTGGAGTATCTCCAATAGGACTCAGAAGAGAGGAAAAACTGGAGCTGATTGCATCTGCAGGAATGCCAAAGATGTCCACAATAAGTGAAAAGTGGTATTTTTCAGGACCACTGTTCACTTACATTCAACTAACCATATGTAGTTCCTGAGATGGTAATACAGCTACTGCATAGCTGATCCATTATGTTAGGTGCTTCATTGGAGCGCCAGGAGAATCAAAATAGTTCTACTGGTGCATCTCTGTTTCTAATGCCTCCCAATGGAAGGTTCTGTATATCAAGTGTTCCATCGCCAAGGTGGTCATATGTGCCATATCAGGTCTGCTCAGTATGTGTGTGGAAGTCTGCTCACCTCTCCTCAACAGGTGCCACAGCATGTTTGGGTTCTGTGTCTATATAACAGACCTATGTGAAGGTCAGTATGTATGTATGTATGTATGTATGTATGTATGTATGTATTTATTTATTTATTTATTTATTTGTGTATTTATTCATTCATTTATAAAGCGCACTAGGCCATATGGCATCACTGCACTATTTTGTGAGTATATAATGAAGCAGCAGCAGGTGTGAGGACTATGCTGCAGAGCTCCTCCATCTTCGTCTTGACATGTGAAATGTGACTTGAAGATGGCCAATGTTTGCTCAATAGCAGTCTTTGTGGTACAATGGGCAGTGTTTTAAAATTGTTGTGCATGCATCGTGCAATGGGAAAAAGGATCAATATATATGGTTTGATGCTATATGCATTATGATCTAAATGGGGTGTATATGTCAAAATTCGGTGTCATTGACGAATGTATGATGTTACATAAGATTGTGCTGAATTTGCAAAGTAAGCATATAGTTGCCAAGTCGACAGTGCTGTGTCTATGTGCTCTAGCACCTTGAAGCATCTTTTGTGCTAGATGGAATTACGATAATGATCTCAAACCAAATAATTGGACAGACTCAAAGAATATGGGATAGTACTACTTTGTTGTCATTTTAATAAAGTAGGGTGAACTCGCAGACATCGGACTGATGCATGCACAATTGCAAAAATGCTTGATTACATGGAGGTCTTCTACCCCAATATGCATCATCTATGATATCATTCTACGTGGCAAAATACAAAACCTATCAAGTGAAGGGATTGGTTAAGGAAATATATCTACTTATAATACATATAAGGATTAATATATCGTTGGCTACCCCTTATCTGTAGGGCATGTCTCGGGAGTATAGCTCAGTGGCAACGCGCTAGCCTTGTAAGCAAAACGATGCGGAGCAACACAGGTTCGATCCCCAGGCCTGCACTTAGAAACCTCTGGTTATTAAGTGAGTTATAAATAATCTATCATATCATGCCTTGAACTACCACTAAATACATATAGTTCTGATTATATCAGACAAAACAATAGTGGATTGGTCTATGCTACATTGCACATTAGGATGTCCCGAAACCCCACTGATTTGTTGCATAGTATCCCAACCTTGGACTTTTGGATCCTTAGTAGCATGTACTTGAAATGAAACCTAGGTGTTTAAATCCCATCAGACTACTCCCTATTTTCCCAATTAGTTTGTCATCTGTCATCAGTAGGCCATAAGCCAAAGTCTTCAGTTTGTAGTTGACCTTGTTGCCTGTTCACTGTGTCGGAACATTCAAGGGAGTGTGAGCACACCACTATCTTAGCTTAAGGCTCTAATGAATAGCCTTTGTTTTCGACTTCTGAGTCACGTGTGAAGCGACCATGAATTTGACCATTTCAGCCTTCTATTTACTGCTATTTGATTTAATTATGCAGGGTACTGTTGTTTCTCTTGGCCTCTGGAGACTTGCTAACTCTATATCACATGAACTTTGTATAGGTTTAATTGACCAGCAGTTTGGCTTCCACAGATGTTTCCTTCTTCCATCTATGAAGAATGTTCCACATTCAGAGCATATCCACGTACTCCCTTAGTGCTCGGTGCTTAACATTTAAAAAACAAATCCTTAACTTTTGCCCAACCTTGACTCACCGTCAGCTCTGCACACAGCTGTTTTTCTGCATCTTCTGATACTACAGCCTCAGCCTGTCTCTGAGGTAGCTTGGTTAAGTCAATGTGAGCAAGCGTCCATTTTCCTACTCTGGCCATCCTTCCCACATTATATATTCCTCTATAGCAAGCTCCAATAGGTTTTCTTTCTACCTAGCGTTACTGAGTATTTACGGTTATTGGTCATTAAGTTACTTCAGCTTCTTTAGATACGTGATTACTTTAACCTTAGATTCATGTTACTCTTAGTACTTCAGTTACATCATTACTTTTACATATTTTCATATCGTTTTAGCATAGATTCATATATCTTCTTTATGACATCACTTTGTCTTCATCAAATCTCACTTTAAGGTCTGTCTATAATATTCATTGATGCATTCTGACATCTTGGCAGGTGACATCCTTCCCTGTAGCATTGTTCCATGCAACATCCTCCCACACTGTCAGCGCAAGGGTATATTCTGTAAGGCTGTCTGAGTGCATACCATCTCTCATACACTCGAAGCAGTATGGGAACAATACAGGAAGTCCCATTTATTGCATTTCTACAACTGTTCCAATATGACGGCGGTGAGGGGGCGGGAATTGGCAAGATAGTGTCTTCCTACTCCTCTACATGATATGATATGATAAGTCATTTATAGTGTACCTGTAAAAAAGTGGTTCTAGGTGCTATATTCCGCCTACATTCCCCCGTCTTGTTGAATTTTCAACCAAATTCTCTTCCTCCATGGTCTTTATCTCCTCTTCATCATTTGTCAGTATCTTTTCTTCATCCTGCTTCTTCTTTCGGATCCAATTCTTTACCACCCCCCTCAGGTCACCTGCATTTTGTATGTGTTCATCCACACTCTAGGTCATGCAGCAGCACTCTCCAGAAGGTGAACAGAATATACAACGTCCTAAATATCTTTTCTGATCCTTAGGGTAATAGAACTTGGTTCCTGGAGGTGCAAGGGTACTTTTCTTTATATTCTCACAGGCAGTGGTTTCATCTTGCATCTGCTCACCCATTCCCTGCATCAATGTCAGTCATTATCTTCATCCCAATAGCTTTTTTGTCTGTCTTCTGGCACTGTCCCAAGATAATCCTTATAAAACAGAATCCTAGCAATATCAACACGACTATTTCTTTGAGTATCTTGAAAGCATTACCAGCCAGGTTGGAATCCATGACAATAGGAATGAGAACCAGTAATCTCCTATTGTCTCAACAGCTTCACCTTCCATCTTTGTATGCAGAGTTGTCAGCATAGTTGGTGCTTCCATCAGGGATCCATTTTCTTCATCATGGTGTGAATGTGCAGCAAGAATGCCCGATCTTGGCGCACACTCCTCCTTCCATTGCTGTAATTTAGTCCAGGACATATCTGTTCTGGAGGGTCATCAGCCTGATGGCTCTCAATTCTTCTCCGATTGCATTAAATCCTTTTATTGTTCCATTAATCATCTGTAACAGCTCCATCTGGTGATCTGCAGCCATTGGCATTTACTGCAGTCTGAAGTCCTGGCAAGAATATAGATGTTATTATCATTGCCATCTTACTGAACAGTTTATGCTCATCTAGTGTACTGTCATAGGCCTCTATTGATTTTGCTGAGAAATAATGACTTGTCTTCTTGTGATAGAGGTTGAGAGACCTCTTCTTCCTCATGTGCTCATCAATTTTTTGAACTTCATCGATATTTAGATCATTTTGTTGAATCACTAATACTGAGACATGTACCATTACAATAAAGCATATACCTCCCCAATTACTAGGCAACTGAATGTAAGCTCTAGATCCACAGGCCCAATATTGGTTCATCAGTACAGCAGTTCCTCCATTCATCCACCTCGATTGTTCACATCCTTTTTTTTCCCCAACCAGAACCGAGCCTCCATTCTTGAAGCATGTTGTTGCATTCTTCAATGGTATTATGGATACTGGTCCTGCTTCAATGTCGACCTATGTAAGTAACTTGGAATACTTGGCCCATGATTATAGGCATCTGTCATTCACTATTTACACTATGCCTACTGGTTACTTCCTCAATAGGTGTGCAGGGCAAGATAATAGTGCTTAATTCCCATCTGGTTCTGGTGGTAGCAGGCACATATACCAATAGCTGAGGTCTCCCCCAGCATCCTGGCTCTCCTGCTTTCTCAGTCATATCTGAGCAATCCATACTCTTCATCTCAACAGTCTTTATGCATTCTCCAATCTGGGATGGATACATGAGTTTTTTTGCTTGTCCACCCATCCCACTTTCCATCCTTTTTGTCTTTATATAAGTATCTTCATATGGAATTGTTCCTCTTGATCGCCACCGTAAAGTTGCCAATTATCCTTCAAATTGCTTTCTGGTTGTGCATGCTCCTTGATGATTGAGACATATTGCATCATGTGAAGTCATTTCTTTGGCAATAAATGTCCTTTCTGCATTCGTGGCATACAGTATTAAGGAACATACTTAGCAGCTTTCATCTGACGTTCTCTCTCCCACTTCCTTCATGTGCTGATAACATAGGTTATTTTTTGAATGAGCCGAATTATCAAGATGTGTATTTATCTCAGCATTCCTTACAGCTCCCTACAGGACTGTTGTGACACTCTCTCTTCCTCCATTCGTTCTTGTGTGTCAATCAGCACTATGCTCCTATGGCATAAATATTCTATTTCATCATCCTTTAATCCCCTACTCTTGTTCCTGTCTTCTTCTCTTCTCCTCATCTCCCTCAAGTTATCTTCCTCTCACCTACGTTGCAACCTATGTACTTACATTCTTTTGTCTTCTATCTCTTCTCATTTCTTCTCTTCTAATCTCTCCCTTTCTTTTCTTGCCTCATATGGTCTTCATTCTTCCCTTATTTTACCACTCTTCCCTCTTTCTCAAACCCCATCAATTACCTTATCATCTAACTTAAGCAAAATGTTCCCTCCCATACATTCATTCTGTACTATTGTTATTCCCTTAGCTTTATCCTTTATTTCTTTCCGTTTCCCTGCTACTTCCTCTATCTCCATTTGTCTGTCTTGCCTGTCCTTTCTCTAATCACACTGTTTACTTTCATCACGTGCTGATATATCTTTGTGTTCTCTGCTCTTCCTCTCTTCCGCATTATCCTCGTTGCTACAAGCAGTGGGCGAATATGTTGGAATAACATTCCCGGCCACAGATTTTAATTCCTTTAAAGGGTAAAATCCCTTTCCTTCTGTATCTGCCCTCTTCTCTTCAGGAGGGGGAAAGGAGAGCTGAAGGCGTTTTATCCTCATCTTTATGCTGATTGAGCATCCACTCCCTATAGGCTCGATCTTCTTTCTCACTCTGGTACATTTTCCAAAGCTCTCAAATGGATAGCCTTTTCTGCAACTTTTCCCCATCATATGAGGCATGCAAATATGTCATCATATGCCGCAATACGTCTTTTGACATCAAACCTTCCTGATACCACGGCATGAGTGTTTTATTAGTCATGCCTC
This sequence comes from Ambystoma mexicanum, assembly GCF_040938575.1. Taxonomy (NCBI): domain Eukaryota; kingdom Metazoa; phylum Chordata; class Amphibia; order Caudata; family Ambystomatidae; genus Ambystoma; species Ambystoma mexicanum. The sequence goes on along the minus strand of NC_090923.1, from coordinate 144,717,309 downwards.
ATACCCATTCCGAATGATATTTCCTTTTTTTCTCGATGTGTCTTGGTAATAGAGGTGTATCCCCCATGATGTCAGATCGATTTTGATACATACCTGTTGTTTTATTCGATTCTTTATTTTATCAAATATACCAAGCCGGTCAATTGGTGCAGGCACCATCAATCACTGTTTATGATCCCAATCAGGATATATTTGAACTGCAAACATTTTTTAGTTTACACTTTTATCAAATTTTTTTATATTGTTGTTTTATTATTCATATTTTATGGGTCTTTTCTTTATTTCTGTATTACTTTCCTTTGATTTACCCTTCCTGATTGACGTCAATCTCTTGGTCCATATCTTTCACCAATCTCTTTAAAATGTTACTATCGTTTTATGTTCATCAGTCTAGACACAACAAAAGACATAGGGCCTCATTGCGAGTCCGCCGGCCCGGACTTAACGCCACCGGTATAACCATACCGGCACCGTTTCCGTGACCGTCAAATCACAACCCTCGATTCCGGATATACAACCACCACAAACCGCTGCCACGGAGTTAGGGGACCCGTAAAATGCGTCGCCGGGGAAAACACCCCAGTTACCAGCAACACCTAACACCATGGGCATTACGAGTACCACGGACATGGAAACACCACCATAAAAATGGTGGGAAAACCGTGGCCACGGAGGCGGTACCGGCGCCACCGCGAACATGACGTTAAACAGTGCCTGGTGAGCTGAATCAGACCACAGGTGCAGCAAATGAGCCCAGCTGGACCCAGCAGGCCACTGGGATCCTACAAAAGGGCCACACCCACACCCAGGCCATCTCCAAATACAACTATGCAGGCAGCAGCTGCAGCAGTATTGGGACTCGGGCTACTGAACCTACAGGCAGCACTGCACATGGTGGCAGTAATGGTGCAGAGCAGGATGAGGCGGAGGCGGAAGAGGCGCCGGCGCAGTTAGCAAACCCTGCACCATGCCAATCCCAATTGTGCAGCTGGCACGACCCCAAAGGCAGCCTGCAATACACCGCATCAGGGCCTCACCCTTGAACCTGACCTCAGGACAAATCCACACATTATACCGCCTGGACCATCCAACAATCATGTACATCACCACCATGATTGAGGATGACATCAGCAGCCACATTGCCATTTCGACCGCAACCCCCCCCCCCTCCTGAAGGTGGTGTCAGTACTGCATTTTCTAGGCACCGGAAATTATCATCACACAGTTGGTGAGCTGCACGGGCTCGCACAACCCTGTTTCTCTAAATTATTTGGACAGGTACTGGATGCCCTGCTGCGCCATGTGTCGGAACACATCGCCCTAACCCATACTCTTTCACAGGTCATTGCCACCAAGTTGGCCTTCCATGCTATTGCGCCCATGCCAAATTGCATAGGTGCAGTAGACTGCACCCACATAGCGCTGACAGTACCACATGCAATGGAGATGGTGTATCGCAATAGGAAACTGTACCACTCACTGAATGTACAGATGGTATATGATGCCGGACAAGTGATTACACATTGCTGCGCACGTTTCCCGGGGTCAATACACGACTCAATGGTCCTGCTTAATTCGGCATTGCCACGTTACATGGAATGCTACGCTGGACAAAGCACATGGCTATTGGGTGAGTACAACTGCCAATGCACAGGCCCTGTGGAAGGGGGGTGTGTGTCTAGGTCAATGACCTGTGTGAGTGGACTGCTACAACTGCACATGCATCACCCCCTGGCCCATGTAATGGATGGTCAGCATAACCCACACATCACAAAGCTACACATGACAGGTTGCCAGAGTGTGCCCGTACACACCCTGCCAAATGAGACATACAACCAATACTACCACAAGCCCATACAACTTGAGCCACTCAATACAGCCACCCACACTACGCACCACTGCCCCCCAAAGCACATGATGACTGCACATGAGACATCCTGCAACAACCACATCATCACAGTCTATTGATTGACTCCTCCATGTGTGTACATTATTGCACAATGCCATACTTACCAACCACTATTGTCCGCAAGGGCAACTACACATGCACAGCAAGTCGATGGGCAATGTCCAATTGCCAACGTCTACAACAATTACCCATGAATGGTAATCACCCACCCGTCTAACCACTGCTTGGCCCATATGAGTGAATGAATTATGACACAAGATTGCACTGCATCAGATCAAGAGATGATACCTCAAACACTTACATGTCCCACACATTTCCATCCCATGTAGGTGATGCTGGATATGCACTTACGTCATTGTTGATGACGCCTGTACAGAGGCCAAGGAACAGGCATGAGGAGGCGTACAACAGGGCACAAGTCCGCACACGTGGCATGATTGAGAGGACATTTTCCCTACTGAAGGCCAGGTTCTGCTGCTTGAGCAGATCTGGAGGATCACTGCTCTACAACCCAGTGAAGACGGGTAAAATTGTGCTTGTGTGTGCCATGCTGCACAATCTGTGCATGCGCAGGAACATTCCTCTGCCCCCAAACACAGAGGATGATGATGGAGGTGAAGATGGGGATGGGGTGGCTCCACACCCTCCCGGGGGTGCACAAGATGGGCAACGAGCACGGGATACACTCATTCGCATTTACTATTGAGAGACTGCACATTGACAGCATTGCATGGATATGAAGATGCCGGTGAATAGATGGATTGTCTGCAAATTAAATGGCGGATGTCCACCCATTATGGTTTTATTCAAAGGTGTTGTATTATAAACAAACCAGGAAAGAAGGTGCATTGGGTAGGGAAGCTGTACACCCATAGCCACCCACCACCCAAACGTACCCAACCCCAACCAGGCCCCAAACAACTAACCCCCTAATGGACCTCCCCCACCACCCAAACGTACCCACCCCCAACCAGGCCCCAAACAACAAACCCCCTAATGGACCTCCCCCACCACCCAAACATACCCACCCCCCTACACCCATCATGTCCCCGACTGTCATGTCTATTGCCATCCCCTCATGGCACTATTTGTGGGGCGCTTATGCGCAGGAGTGTCCTTGCTGGCGGGTCCAGTCAGCTGACTAGAGCGCCTACGTGGGCTGCCAGTGGCAGAGCTGGATGGGTTGTGCTGGCTGAGGTGACTGCTGGTGTGACTATGGGCACATGTCCTTGAATCGCCTGCTGGGCAACCAACATCGACTCTGCTATGCTGGATTGCACAGTGTTCCCTTCCCTGACATGGTGTGCCAGGGTGACGATGGTGGCCGCAAATCATCCAATGGACCTGGAGAGCTGATGCATCGACGTTGTATCGCTCTCACACTGCAGCCTGGCCTCCACCCGCTGATACATGGCCTCTTCATGCTGCAGCCTGGCCTCTTCACGCTGCAGCCTGGCCTCTTCATGCTGCAGCCTGGCCTCCTCCAGCTGTCTTTCCACGAGCTGCTTCAGGGTGGTCTGTTGTTCCTCAATGTGCTGCAAGCAAGTACTGAGCTCAGCCATGGAGGGCGTTGGGGAGCGCATGGGGCTCTGCAGTTCTTGGGGGCTGAACTGTAGACCATGGATGGATGACAGCTCATCCATGTTGTCCCCCTCACCCTGTTGTACAACTTCGGTCTGCATGGCCGGGGCACTGTCATCAGTCAATGCAGCCTCCTCAGCAGTGCAGATGGGCTGCAAGATGTCATCCAGGGCCATGGTGGGTGCCTGCATGGGGATGGTGGCGTCCTCTGGTGTGCCCGATGCAGCTGGTGCTGGTGTGCCCAATGCAGCTGGTGTGCCCGATGCAGCTGGTGCTGGTGCGCCCGATGCAGCTGGTGCTTGTGTGCCGTAGCAGCTAGCATTGTCCTCCTGGTCAGGAGTGCTGCGTTGGGCGCGTGCAGGTGGCTGCTGCGTCACCTCTTGGCCGTCATCGCTGTCACTTGACATGGCTGTGGGGATACAGAGGGCAGGCTGTTAGTTGTGTGATGTTACTTGATGTGTCCATCACATGCATCAAACTGAACGATCCATGACCACTTGCATGTACACACTTGTGACTATTGATGCACTCAGGTGTGTGTCTCTGTTTCCACTCAGGCACACACTGTGTACATTTCCAGGGGACATGCATTGGGGATGTGTTACTTGGGATCAGTGGGCCCATTGGGTGACTCCTGCCCTGGCTGGGGGGGGTCAGTGGGTCCATTGGGTCACTCCTGCCCTGGCTTGGGGGGGGTGTAAGTGGGTCCATTGGGTCACCGCAGCCCTGGCTGGGGGTGGGGTGTCAGTGGGTCCATTGGGTCACTCCTGCCCTGGCTGGGGAGGATGTCAGTGGGTCCATTGGGTCACTCCTGCCCTGGCTGAGGAGGTGGGGCGGTGTCAGTGGGTCCATTGGGTCACTCCTGCCCTGGCTGGAGGGGGGTCAGTGGGTCCATTGGGTCACTCCTGCCCTGGCTGGGGGGGTGTCAGTGGGTCCATTGGGTCACTCCTGCCCTGGCTGGGGGGGGTGTCAGTAGGTCCATTGGGTCACTCCTGCCCTGGCTTGGAGGGGTCAGGGGGTCCATTGGGTCACTCCTGCCCTGGCTGGGGGGGGTGTGTCAGTGGGTCCATGGGGTCACTACTGGGGTGCATACTCACTTATGGCTTTGTACTTTGGCACTTACCGGCATCTGCAGGTGGGCTCACACCTGCCTCTGCATCTCGGATGCCGTGGATGCCGTCGAGGTGCAGAACACTGCTGCAGCGCTCCTCCCACGATTGCAACTTGAGAGGGGATGAAGGGCCTCCACCGGTGTCAGTGCTGTGTTGGCGGTGTGCAGCAATGAGGTTGTGCACACAGAGCCTGAGGTCATCCCACCTCTAATGGCAGTCCTTCAGAGTGTGTGTAGTCACACCAACCGCTGTGCACTTGTGTGCTGCCTCCGCCCACACCTCCTTGTGGCATTGCTGGGTAGCACGCCACTGGTTTGCGCTAAAGAGCATTTCCGCATGCTCGACAATGTGTTCCACCAGTACTGTGAGCTCAGCCTCACTGAAGCGCTGCTTTCGCTGTCTACGTGCTCAGATCCTGTATGCCATGGTGTTAGATGTGTTCTCAGTCTCAGGGAGGTGTTCTGACCTGTGATGTCTGAGGATGGCAGTGGATTGTGCTTTATATAATGGCCGCCTCTCTGTTTCCGTTTTTTTTTCACGGTCACGGTATTTCCGCTTCCGGTGATTCCGTGTCCGTGACGGCGGAGGCGGACACGGGTTCTGCATCGTTTTTTGTGGCGTTATGTCTGTGTGCGCGGGTGTTTACCAGACGGCGGTGACACTGTTTCCGCCTCGGTGTGTTGCGCGCGACCCACATGCCGTAAATGGCCGTTCATTCCGCAACCTTGCGGTCGCGGAAACGGTGTCACCGTCGTCACAGAATCACCGAATTCCGGCACGGCAGACTCATAATGAGGCCCATAGTTTTATAACCACACACATGTGCTTTTTTTCATTTTTACTGCATACGCCTTCCTTCACTTTCTTAGTAAATTATATGATATGATGTGATAAGTCATTTATAACGTGCCTGATCATAAGTGTTTCTAGGTGTGACAAGACAAGGGAGGGAGTAAGGGGGAGGACAAGACAAACGATCTTACTAGGCCTTGTGTCATTCAGATCGTGCAACTGTGTGAATGAGAAGTGCAAGGGAGAGGGGAGGGGAAGGGCAGGAATGCTCTCAGTAAGTGCAGCCAGGGAAGCGTGGCTCTGGCTAGTGCAAGGAGAACCATGGACTGTAGGATTACAGTTACAGCCCCTAAGTGCGTCTTAGTCACAGAGGCAGTGCACGCATGTCTGATCAAGAAAAAGTCTGGGTCCCAGTGAGACTCTGAGGGTAGCCAAGCAACCAGTTGGTACAGCAGACAGGTAGGCTAGGTAGGTCAGCAGGGGAGGGGGGAGAAGAGAAAGCAGAGGAGAAAGAAATGTTTTTAGCTGCTTCTAGAACTTCAGGTGGTCTGGCTCAAGTTTGAGAGAGGCAGGGAAGCCATTCCAGAGGGAGGCACCTGCAGAGAGAGATCTGCCCCCTACTCTCTGTGATATGATATGATATGACATTTATAACAAGCCTATACACAAGTGTTTCAAGGCACAACAGGATGCTTCTCCAGACGCTTCTCTGTCTGGAGAAGCGTCTAACCCTTAGAGAGTTGGAGGTAGCTGAGCGAAGGTCTCGAGAAGGAAGGTATTTTGGAAGAAAGTATTGGATGTAGTGCGGGCCCCGACCCCAAAAAGCCCTGTGGACAATGCAATGTGTCTTGAACTTGATCCTTGCATCCACCGGAAGCCAGTCCCTATGATTGAGTCCAGGAATAAGTCTCCCTTCTCTTTTTCCCTCCATTTTCGAGTTTGATAACACTCTTCTATGGACCATGCATCAGGAATCCTTAATACCCTTTTGTTTAGTGCGTACTCTTCTGTCCACTTGGAACCAGAAATCGAGGTATCTCTTTCTAATTTCCCGAAAAAGACCTGTTACTTTTTACACTTAAAATTTACAACACAGTCCCTCCCCCTATTTTCACCACTTCCATTGTTCTACTTACATCCGTGACACAGCTCAAGTCCTCCGACATCAACTCTCCCTCCACCAACCAACCAGCTCGGCTTCCATCCACGGGGCACCTACAGGGACCGGACAGGAATTTCATCAAAGGGGGGACCTGCCGGTCAACTCTTCTTGCATGTGACTCTGTGTGCCAATCTCGACAGGAAGCTCTGCAGTCTTCTAGCTAATGGCAAGAGTAGCCAAGCTTGCAGGGTTCTGGATTTGGCCTAGGTCGACTAGACCACAACCATCCACACCACTCCCAAATATGTTCTAGCAACTTGAAGTATCTTTTGTACTAGATGGAATTACAATGATCTCAGAACAAATAATCGGACAGACTCTAAGAATTTGGCAAAGTACTACTTTATTGTCAATTTAATAAAGTAGGGTGAACTCACAGACTGATGCATGCACAATCGCATAGAAGCTTAATTACATAGAGGTCTTGTACCCCAATAGGCGTGATCTACAAAGTCATTCTCTGTGGTAAAATACAAAACCTATCAAGGGAAGGGATTGGTGAAGTAAATAAATGTAGTTATAGAACATATAAGGATTAGTACATAATTGGCTACCCCTTATCTGTAGGGCATGATTTGAACTACCTCTAAATATGTATAGTGCTGATTATTTCAGACAAAACAACAGTGGATTGGTCTATGCTACATTGCACGTTAGGTTGTCCACAACCCCACTGCATGGTTGGTATACTATCTCAATCTTGGACTTTCGGCTCCTTAGCAAAACGTACGTGAAACAAAATTAAGGTGTTTGAATCCCATCGGACTACTCACCATTGTCCCAACTAGTCCATCATCTCATCGGTTGCCATAAGCCAAAGTCTTCCATTTGTAGTTGACCTTGGTTGCCTGTTTCTCTGTCCTTGAACATTCAAGGGAGTGTGAGCACAGCACTATCTTAGCCTGAGGCTCTAATTAATAGCCTTTGTTTTCGACTTTTGAGTCACATGTGAAGAGACCCTGAATTTGTCAATTTCAGCCTTCTATTTACTGCTATTTGATTTAATTATGCAGGGTGCTGTTGGTTCTCTTGGCCTCTAGTGACTTGCTAACTCTACCTCACATGAACTTTGTATACTTTTAATTTACCAGGAGTTTGGCATTCAGAGTTGTTTTCCTTTTATACATCTATGAAGAATGTCCCACATTCAGAGCGTATCCACGTACTCCCTTTGTGCTCTGTGCTTATACTTTAAAAATAGCACCCTTAACTCTCGGTCAACCTTGACTCATCGTCAGCTCTGCACACGCAGTTGTTTTTCTGCGTCTCCTGATTCTACAGTCTCAGCCTGTCTCTGAGGTAGCTTGGTTAAGTTCAACGTGAGCCAGGGTCCATTTTCCTACTATGGCCATCTTTGCCACATTATATATTCCTCTATACCAAGTGTCTATATGCTTTCTTTCTAACTTGTGTTACTGCATATTTACAGTTATTTGTCTGTAAATTACATCATCTTCTTTAGATCCCTGATTACTTTAGCTTCAGTTTCATGTTACTGTTAGTGCTTCAGTTACATCATTGCTTAGTATTTTCATATAGTTTCAACATAGGTTCATATATCTCCTTCATGACATCACTTTGACCATTTCAGATTTCACTTTAACGTACATCCATAAAATGAATTGAAGCATTCTGACATCTTGGCAGGCGACATCCTTCCATATAGCATTCTTCCATACAGTGTGAGGGTACATTCTATATGCCTGTCTGAGTGCATAACGTCTCTCATTCACTCCATCTGGTATGAGAACAATACACTAGGTACCATTTATTGCTTTTCTCCAACTGTTCGAATATGACGATGGTTAGGGGGCGGGAACTGGCAAGTTAGCATCTACCGGCTCCTCTACAGCTGGATCATATGCAACTCTTTGAGCAGCACGTGCCGCGCTCATTGTCTATGAATGGTGCCGGTCCACTGTCCCAGAGGTGGGACATGATGCTTTTATTGGCCTAGGGGTACCAATATATCTTGTAGAAATTAATTTGTGTCTGCAATATTTTTTGTAATCAGCACTTAAAGACTGGTCTCCACTATTAACCACATTATAAAATGTTAATTAAAGTACATTATATTTTTGTTAACTGAACCTGGCAGATCATAAAACAATCTAGTCCTTTCTCTGTTCATCTCTTTGCTCTCTTTTGCCTCTCTCTATACTGTCTCACTGGTCCTCTCACTCTCACTCTTTTTTTCTCTGTGTGTCTCTGACTCTTTCCACATGAGTGAGAATCATGTAATCAGGTGCGCGTTTGTTAGTGCCACACCAATCATTTCCTGATAGCTGCATGACCAGAGAAAAAACAGATATCTTGGTAGGGAGACAGTGTTTCTTTTCTTCCCTTTTATTTTTGCCAAAGCAGCTTTCAAAAAGGGGCACTATTAAATTGTAGTAGCATTGTAAACTTTCTCTTTTTTTATATTTAAGAATTTCCTTTCTAATGACCAATTCGAGTATACAATATAGTCATAATTAGCATGTTACACTTCCCTTACTGGGAAAAGCACATTATCAACACTCATAATAACAATGTCAATTGTTTGCTGAAGGTAGTTATGCTTGCACTCATAAGAAGAAAAGAAATTATGAATACAAATTCCCAGTGCCCTATTTTGATGACTATATGGGGTTGGTTTTGAAAGGCAGGTAAGGGAGGAGTAAAAGGAAGTGGGTATAGGTAAGGAGAGGGGCATATTATGGCAAAGTGTGCGAACCCCATCAAGAAAAATGAAAAAGAGATGAGTAAAAACGTCATGTTGAACATTTTGATAATTTTTCAGGGAACCACGAAAATGTGTAATTCTCACCTATGTCATATTACGAGGTTATCATTCCAAGATGGACATTGAGGAGCACTAATGTAGTACTATTTAAAAATACACTTCTGTGATAGGTGAAGCGGACAAATAGCAACAGTGATGGCTACTGCCTGCTTTGCATACAATCAAATAGCATTTTGGGAACATGAGAATTACACAGCTATGAATATTCCAAACATATCTCTGTGATGAAAGTGATATCTGCTGGAATCCCTCAGTACTTAATGCACACTGAGCTTGGTGCTCATTTCATTGTTCCTAACACTCACTCGTAAATTACAGTGTTTTAACCATAAACCATAGCCTTATTCAGGCAGCCCCAGTATTTGGATGTGTGGATGAAATGGCTGCTAGATCTGTCACTACATTGGGGTCCATAGGCCGCCCTACTTAATTTTAGAAGAGAAAGCTGAAACATGAGGTTGCTAACTACTATGTAGTCATCCTTAAATAATTGTATGCAGGACGTTCTTGCACTGATGAATGTCTTATATATCCTACTTTCTTGCATTTATAAAAGTCAGAAAAGAAAACTTTACCCACCGAAAGTATTCTTTTATTTTCTTTGAATGGGTCTTTTAGCTGAGCAAGGTGCACATCGCCCTTACGAAGTGTGGAAAGTGTTGAATGGATAAACCATTTAATTGTGTGCCACAGGAAGCACCTGAGTTGAAGTCCAGCAGTGCTTGGAATGGCATGAATTCTAATAGCCAGATTAAGCGCTGGTAATGACGGAAAAAAACAAATTGCACATTAAGCCTGCTTTGCTGGGAGTCAAACAACGAGTTTCCAGTCCTAGATCAGGCGGATGGTTCTAGAAGATTATGAAGTACCAACACTGCGTGCAGCCCTGAATAAATTACAAAAGGAAAGGTTTGAAGAACTAGTACACATTCCTCTATATTCATAACAAGTTTGCAACACTAACATAATCAGGTCCAGAAAACCTTCTGAAATGTAACTTGAAATTGTTGTGATTACCTCTTATATTAAAGTGTGCCTTGCATTGGCCCGTTTACAGTAACAAAGGTTGTGTAGAGTGTAACACATTGTAACACATTGTGAGGATATGTAATCCTAGTGCACCTTGTAGAATGTTTCCACTACACAAAGAAATACTTTTTAAAAGAAATTCACAGCTGTAACTAAATGAACACCCATCCCAAATCGTGATCGACCTTCAGATATATTTAACCACCAATGCCCAGGCTCCCCCTCTTACTCCTCTATCCTAGGACAGGGCATGATTCACAAAGATTCTCACTGGGGCAAATCTGGAGATGCCAGTGTGCACCTGATACCTTCTACCTGTTTCAGAAAATGAGCACCCATCCAAAATCGTCAATAACCAATGCCCAGGTGTCCCCTCTTACTCTAACGATGGCATGATTCACAAAGATGTCCCCTGGTGCAAAGCAGGCGTGCCAGTGATCATCTTTGATTTACACCTGATACCTGATTCACAAGCCCTAATATTGATAACATCTGGAGATGTCTGGGGCATCAATGAGATGACCTGGAACAATTTTTTGCGAGTTGCGTTTGCGCGTGAGCATCTCAAAGATGCTGCAGGAATCTCAGGGTGTGCACCAGTTCTGAATTAGTAGGAGGCAGCAAGTATAAATCTGAGGTGTTCATGGTAGCTACTGATTTGCTTCAGTGTGGATACACCCTGTCAAGGATGGGGCTGGGGTTCCCAAGCACTGGGCCAGGCAGCATCACCAATACTCATTGCTATCTATCAAATTATATGATTTATGCGATTTACTAGCCCTACGCTACCATAACATGATATCTGAATCCACTGTCATGTCGATATGTAATGGTGTCATTTCATGTTCCATGTTTCGATTTCTATGTGACTCTCATGCTGCAACCATACCTATGCTTGAGTACCATACCCCCAGCCTTCTTGTACTAGCACATGCTCTCTGAACTTGCAGCTACTCTAATTCGGATGTGACCATTGAACCTTGCTATGACTGCTTTTAGCTAAGCAAACTACCCAAGGCTGAAACAGCACACACCTGCTACACGGCCCTATTAGCATACTCCATGATCCATACCACTAGCCCCTTGGTTACAACTAGCCACCATTAATCCACCTTGCACCACCTTAGCCAGACAACCTTAGCGAAGTAAGGGAAGTAACTTGAACCCTTAACTATTCTAACTACCATGTGTAGAAACCTGACCTCCCTGACCCTCCTAACTACAATCATGGCCTTTGCTAACTATAGCACTACCCCCCCCACCCCACAGACAGAAACCTGAGACTTAGGGCAAGACTACCTTGCATATATGAACCCAAAAGAAACAGTGCAAATAATACTGTTAGATTCCCAATTACACAGACTCACTTGGATAAGCAAACTCAATCCACGAAACCCTCAACTCCAACCCCTAGTCCCACTCACTTTCATAAAAAGAAACACCTGAGTCGAAATAAACACACAGATAAACCTGTAAGCAATCCCATTCCTAGGAATACTTTGTTACTTATTGGATCACTTATCAACGCCAGATCCATGGTAGCCCATGCAACTGAATTTGCTGACATACTAAATAACGGTAGCATCGACCTCCTTGTCGTAACAGAAACCTGGCTCCACGAGGCAGCAGGACCTTACCTGATGCTAGCCGTACCTGACAATTACCAGATCCATAGAGTAGATAGACCCAATGCTAAAGGCGGTGGCCTAGCCATCATCGCTAAAACTACTCTGCCTATCAGGCTCACCACCTCACCTCTCTGTGCTTCCTGCGAAGTACTCTCAGCAAAACTGCTGCTCTCTAATAACCGCACGTTAACTATCCACTTGATCTACAGGCCCCCAGGTCCCTTGGGACCCTTCGAAGATGACCTTACCACCCTCATAGCTAACAACACCCAAAACAACTCGCAAACGCTGTTGCTGGGTGACTTTAACATTGGCTTTAATGAGCCAGATAACAAAAATGCCCTTTCTATAACAGCCAGCCTAAATGACCACGGGCTTACCCAAAAAGTCCTCAACTCCATGCATGCTAAAGGTAGAACCCTTGACTGGGTATCTGAACTTAACTGCAACATACTCATTACTGACATCATCCCTCAACCATGGATTTACCACTATCCAATAAATTTCACTGCCACACTTGATCTCCTCAGCCCTAAAATTATCAAATGATACCACCACTCCCCACCAGAAGTAAAAAAGACATTACTACAGAAAAACTCATCCCCCTCCTCCTGCCTACTATTAATGGCCTGGAGAACAATACTGACCCAGATACCCTAGTAGGCACCTTAATAAAGCTTTGTATCATGCACTAGATACAATTGCACCACCCAAACTACGCAAAGCTAAGCAAGAAGCCCACCTTAATGCTTGGTTTACATCCCAACTTAAAGACCTCAGAAAGCAGAAAAGAAACCTCCAAACTATCTGGCGCGACTGACACGGTCCCCAAGGACAGGATATGGTGCACTAACATACAGAATGCCCTATCAAATAAAATCTCCACCCTCCAACACAAAATAACGAATAAAAAGGACTCCCTCCCTCCTACTGATCAACAAGTACCTTTAGCGACTGAACCCAATACTATTCCGCCTTTTAGCTTCAAACCTATGTCCATTATCGACACTGAAAAGGTTATCCTCTCACTGAAACCATCTAACTGTAAGGGCGACAGTTGCCCAGCACAAATAATAAAGGCTGCAGCTAGAGATTTAGCCCTGTTTATCTCGAAGCTCATGAACTCCTCTTTCAAATCCAACACAGTGCCGGCCAACCAAAAAGAATCCTGGGTCCTCCCCCTACTTAAAAAACAAACCCTTGATCCATCCATCCCAACTAATTATAGGCCTATCACCACCGTACCTTTCCTACTAAAAATCATCGATAGAGTAGCCTATCTCCAAATTCAAGATTACTTAGAAGCTAACCATCTACTAGGCTCGCACCAATCGGGCTTCCGCCCCCTCCATGGCACTGAAACAGCCTTGATAGATCTTAAAACTAAAATTGAGGAATTCAAGGATAGTGGAAAAACAGTGTTGCTACTCCTACTGGACTTGTCAGCAGCTTTTGACTTGGTGGATCATGTAGTCTTATGCAACCACCTCAAGCTTGCTGTCAAGTTCACAGGGGAAGCTATAGCCTGGGTCCAATCCTTTCTAGCCAACCGGACCATGAGAGTCTTTTCCACTTCTACCTGTGCTGACCCCATCCAAATCACTTGTGGAGTCCCACAGGGCTTCTGTGTCTCATCCACTATGTACAATATTTTCACCAAGCCATTGTTCGACAAGTTGGACAGACTGGGTGTCACCTACACAAATTATGCAGATGACACCCAGATCCTCATACCCCTTTCGGGCAACTATGAAGCGGACCTGGCCTTGGTGAATAAAATATACATCCTCATTCAGGCATGGATGGCCACCCATGGCCTCTGCCTGAACGACGATAAAACTGAAATCCTGCTCCTCGGATCAGACCATAACCTAAGTAAACTCACCCCGGACTATGCCTCATTTAACATTGACAATAATACTATTAAGGATATGCGAGAGGTTAAAACTCTAGGTTTTTACCTCGACTCAGCTCTCACCCTCAAAAAGCAAATGAACTCCCTCGCCTCTACAACCACTTACACCTGTAAACTCATCCGTGCTGCCAGACCATTCCTGTCCAGTGCCAGCTGCCTCACCCTGGCCAATGCCCTTATCATGTCTAGACTGGACTATTGTAACGCCCTATACTCAGAAGCTAACAAGTCGGTCATTGACAAACTCCAGAGATTACAAAATATTGCCCTAAGAGCAGCTTTGAATATCCCACGCAGAGAGCATATCTCCAAATACCGGACCAAGGCCCACTGGCTAAAGATAAAGGACAGAATCCTCCTTAAAACAATTTCTCTCACATCTAAATGTCTAAACAATCTAGCTGAAAAAATCAACTGGAGATCCTCAAACCGACCGACGAGATCTGCCAACACCTTCTTACTTGAAGTCCCTAGATTTAAACTAACCACGGCGGGAGGATCTAGTTTCCCTGTTAGAGCTGCTCAATCATGGAACATACTCCCACCTGACCTCAGACGCCAATTACCCTACACGAGATTTAGAAGTAACGCTCTCAAATGGCTTCACAACAACGATATGTAACTTCACCCTCATCTAGCTGATCATGACATACATATGTTAAAACCGTATTCTTCTAATGCTGACCCATTATGACCCTGTATGCACTGTATCATTTGTATCATTTGTATCATTTGTTGTAAGTTACCTCTGTTTGTAATAGCCTATGTCAGGCACTGTAACTAAGCTTCGAGTCTACTTGTACTGTTGCGCCCAGCTGCCCAAGGGCTTGGTGCGCATTATCAAATAAATAAACAAACAAACAGTCCTTTTTTCGATGTTTTTATTTTTATTTTTTTAATTTAGAAAAAAATATTCATACAATATATGGGGGTGTGGGGAAGGTCATATAAGCGGTGTTAGGGTAGGGAATAGTTTAACATTTATGAAGGAGGGAAGTTTCGGAGAGGAGCCCACAAAAATAGAAAAATTAATTTGGAAAAAAAAAATAAAACAAAAAGACTGTTGACTGATGAGCATAGATCCGTTCCAGGGATCGCTACATTCACTACTTGAGGATGACATATAAGTCACCTCGGTACAAGGTTATTACAACGCCAGCATGGTTTTTGCAGAGTTTTTTGTCAAAAATTTTCTGCCGAAAAAACGAATCGACATATATGGGGAGGCCTGGGTAAGGGGATATAAGGGGCACGGTGGTGTGGGGAATTGGGACTAGATAATATGTTAGTGGGGGATTGGGGTACCCCAAATATATATAAAAAAGAATTCGAGGAGTTTTTTTTCAGGTCCTTTATTCATGCAATACAGCCGCACCTTCCTTTGACGCCAATGCGAACCGCATCCACATTAAAGGATTGTCATGTGACACACTAAGCTTTTGTTTTGAATCAATGTAGGCGTTCTACTGAATCGCCAACTCCCTGCACCTCCATAGTGATGTCACTGTCAGGTTGCCCACATCGTTGTGTGGGTGGGCCCCCGTTGAGTCCCGAAGGACATGACGTCCCGGACGTGACGTCAGGGAAAGGGGAGGGACGAGGGCAGGTTCGGCAGATCCGCCGATGAGTTCAATAAAGAAGGTTGCACCATACTCCGGCTCCCGCGTATCATTGCTGGGCAAGCAGGGCTTTCCCAAAGGGGACGCTTCAGGAAGAAGCGGCACCTTAACACTGGCGACGAGCGGGCACGGACTCCCGCTGGCACCGTGCCGAGGTCTGCGGTCGAGCAGTACAGCGTGTCGGCGCGCCTCGGGCACGACAGCCAACTCTACACGGCCCCGCCTCCCGCGTGACAAAGGACTGGATTCAGCACACGGCACCCCATAATTACGGGAGCACTGACTCCATGCGGCCCCGCCTCCCGCGTGACAAGGGCCCAAACACTTCACACGGGCGCCCGCGCGAGGGAGTGCAGGCACGCCCAGTGAAAACAAATAACGGGAGAGTGGCGCCAGAGGAAACCGTCCTCTCGTGCCAATCACAGCCTCCCTCCCAGACCGCGCAGGCCAGGAAATAAGGCCGCACCGCAAGGATTCGGTGAGGAGTGGAAGGAAATCCACCACACGCAGTAGAAGTGCTGCCGCAGCTGCCCAAGCCCAGTCACAGGTGCCACACCTATCGGCACACAAACTCTTCACAGCAACGCAGTCATGTCGGACACGGCGACCACGCCAGCAACGTCCTCGGGAGGGGCAGGATCGGCACCTGGAAATGCGGATACAACACAAGACAACAGCCAGCATGCACACCAGGAGGGAGCATCCCAAGTCATGCACATGCCCAACCCGTTCGAAATCAGAGATACCTCTAATCTTGGGCCCAGATGGAATATATGGCTACGGGACTTCAAGTTCTACACAGGCGCCATAGGATTGACGGACGACGCAAGGCTGAAAAATACCCTGTTCATGGCAGTGGGACCGGCGGTAAGAGACATTGCAGGGGAGCTGCTGAACGTAGAAACAGTCACATAGGGGGAGCTACACGCCAAACTGTCCGAATACTTCGCGCCACATACAAACGTGGATTATGAGCGCCACATGTTCCACACAACAAGACAGGAAAAAGGGGAATCAATAGACAATTTCGTGATGCGCCTCCGCATCAAACTGAAACATTGCGAATTCCATAGATACTCCAATGAAGAGGCACTCAGGTCCCAAGTAATCGCCGGGTGCCTCTCGCAGCCTTTTCGTAAGCAGCTCCTACAGAAACAACGATCACTAGAAGAAATCCTGATGCTGGCCCGCATGGAAGCAGCGGTGGACTCGCAATTGGAAAGCCTAGGAAAAGTGTCCATACACCAACACAGTGACAACACCGAGTCGATCAACAAACTGTATACCCACCCTAATCAAGGCAACAAACACCTCGAAGCCACATGTTTTAAATGTGGTTACGAATACCCACACACAGGGGCATGCCCGGCCGTAGGTCAAAAGTGCGCCGCATGTGGGGGAATGGACCACTACAGGGCCATGTGCAAGAACGACCCAACCCATACAACTCCTAAACATCGCTACCAAGAAAGGCGCCGGCCCACCCCTCAGAGCCCACCCAGATCTGCAGGGGACAGCGAAAGATGGCGCGCCAGGAAAGAAGACAGTGACCGCAGAAGCCGATACACACGCGAAGATAAACGCTCATCAGAGGACACAAGACGATCACACAGACGGCGTTTTGTAAGATATGTTGAGACCAGATCCCCCACTAGTACCGACACCCCATCGTCAGAAGAGGATCAAAGGAGGAAAGGTTATGTGTGGGCCCTACAGGACAACACGGCGGCCACTCAACACAGCCCCATATTGACACTTCAAGTGAATGACACCCCACTGAAGTTTCTCGTGGATACCGGAGCGACGGTCAACATTATCAGTGAAAGCGCATATCAGTCCTTGACCACACGGCCTAGAATCAGAAAGGCCATGGTGGACATATACCCCTATGGCTCCACGGCACCCCTGCCATGCAAAGGCATGATCACAGCCAGGTGCACACACAAAGGGCACTCCGCAAAGATCCCCCTATACATTCTAGACACAAAAGCTAACAGTGGATGTATACTGAGCTTCCGGACAGCAGTAGACATGGGACTAGTACACATCTTATACCAGCTGATGGCCCAGAAGTACTTTACAAAACCACACTCAATCGAACAAGCATTCCCAAAGCTCTTCACTGGCCTAGGCAAACTGCGAAACCGGAAAGTACACCTCCACATTAACCCTCAGGTCAAACCAGTGGCCCAACACTATCAAGGCATTCCGTTTAATATCCAGAGACAGGTGGAAGAGGAGTTGGACAAACTCATCAAAATGAACGTCATAGAACCTGTTGTAGGGGAGGACTGGCCGCGAGGCCCTCCTCACATGCAGCCTTCTCCCCAGGTGAGGACCATGACTCGGTGGCCGTCCCCTCATGCCACCCGGGCCCAGGTGGAGGAGGGGTCACCCGCCGACGACATTGCCCACACATATCCGTTCCCTGCATATACCCAAATTCAGTTAGGCCTAGAAGCCATCTTGTTTAGCAAACATGGCGTGAGTTCAGCACACTGTAACGGGGCCCCCACCTTTGGAGGACCTTTCATGCATCTCTGCCGCCGCAGTAGCCCTGGTAGATCCGCTGCGAGCGCGTTCCCATGAGAAAGTCGGATATGAGCTAACCCGAGATGCTAACACTGTAACATTATTCTCGTCCACAATGTAATATCGCACCCTGCATGACCTGGTCCGCGAGGCCGGGGTGACGGGAAAAAAGCTGAAGCATCACTATCTGAAGAAAGTAGAAAATAATTCAAGTATTGGTATTAACGAACTACCTCGGTTTAAACAGATCCTGTAAACTGTGAATAAACCATAAAGATGTAACGTTACATGATACCACCCCAGGTCTGGACTAGTGCTGCTACAACCACAGAGAAAGATGTCGACCAAATGTATAGCCTTTACTTACTCATATATGTTTTCTTAATCACCTAAAGCAGCGAGCATCAATTTCTGTAGGCCATAACCTAGAACGACCTCGTGTAACGTTTAATGTACATAAAATAATCACATCATGTAGTAAATATAATGTTAGGTAACGAAAAGGTACTCGGACCGACTGTATTAAAGAAATGTGTAACGAAATGGAAATATATATGTGTGTTTAAATAACATCAAAATAAGGCGGAACGTTATAAAAGTTCTACATTTAAAAGTTAGCAACGCACGAGGAAAAAACCTTTGTGAGTATATGCAAGGCCATTCTCCCTCCCACCCTGCCAAGCCTGCCAGATAAGGAAGCTAAGGCCTGTGCCGCGCTCCCTCACCTCCCCCAACCAAGCTGGAGCCGCTTCAGAGAGTCAGAGGCCCCGGTACCGCACCCAAGGCCACAGCCCACCACCTGTGTTATTTACAGCACGATAATAAACCCACGTTTTGAATCCACTGATCTACCAGCACCCTCTCGTAAAGTCCACAACCCTCCCCCTAGACCACCCCAAGAACGACCCCCATCACTGGGACAAGACACAGAGACCCATTTATATAATAACTTCTAACGCGGCAGACAGGCATGTACCAGTCGGCTCAGGCCCCAGAACTCAGCCCCTCGACCTAAAATACCGGTCAATAGGACACAGGTAAATCTCACCCCAACCGACAATCACCGGACCTCTCAAGAGGTGCATTCCTCATGTGTTGCGTTTATTGTATAAGACAAACTGCCGAGCGATTTATTGATGAACTTAGATGTCGTTTCTTGTATAACTGCAGTGTGCATGGCCTAGGGCAAACGAGTCAGGAGAGGTATTCATCTTTGTCACAGGCTGCCCCAGCATACCAACACCGCTCGGATGACCTCAAGCTGGCCTGCCAGGCCCAATCCAACCCACGAGGCTGACCAGTGACGTCCTCACGCCAAGACCAACCACGCTGCAGCAACACCTATAGTTAGTCGACGCCACCCAATCCCAATTAACTTGTGCCCCCTATAGTGTGTAGGTTCTGATGACGTTTTTTGTATTAGAAATACGCCTGTCTTTGCTATTGTCAGACAGAGCGCTCTCGGAGGTTGCAGAGTTCTTTGCATGCCCTATTCTTTGGATAAACTCCCACTTACGCTCACCCGCACTCTGTCTTGGTCTTATTCC
The DNA here is from genome assembly GCF_040938575.1 of Ambystoma mexicanum. Classification (NCBI taxonomy): domain Eukaryota; kingdom Metazoa; phylum Chordata; class Amphibia; order Caudata; family Ambystomatidae; genus Ambystoma; species Ambystoma mexicanum. The sequence goes on along the minus strand of NC_090923.1, from coordinate 144,697,698 downwards.
CACTACGGGAGAGTCCCTTATTGTCTCTCATTGCGGGGAGGATCGTGCTGAAATTGGGGGCGCTTCCTTTCAGTGGTGACCCCGATAGCGTGATATCTCCAAATTATTTTTCCTAACTCCTTTCTAACGACCCCCTTGTGGCACGAGAATCTCCGGTCGAGAAGGGATACGCACGGTGAGCCGGCTCCGGGAGGCTGCCCGCCAACGGCGACCGGCACAATAAGAAGTGCGCACTCAATGAGAAAGGGTACGGGATCCCGATTGGAAAAAAATCCCCTTTGAGTGCCGCTCGCCGGAGCCAGGGGCTGACCGTTGAGTTACCGGTGACACCGCCTGGACGGACCCAGTTTCGGAGACTATCGGTTCAAGACGGGCACGTGAGTACTGAGTGCGAGCGATCGTAAAGGGGAAGGGAGGGGAAACTATGAACAGGAGAACGGGGACAGGTAGAGGAGAAGAATAACGGGGGTCTACTAAAGACGGGTCTTGAAACTTTCTTTATCTTTTCTTTGCATATGGCCATTAGGAGTAAGAAATAAGTGAAGTGGTAGAAGTGACGGAAACCTAGCTCCGAAAGGGGGTGGAAGGCGGCGCCGCATAGTGCTATCTAAACTAGTACTGGGAATATATGAAGAAGTAAGAAATAAGTTATTGGTGTCTGGCAAAAGGAGACACCGGGAATATTTTTTAGTGATTGCTACTCTCTCTATTTCTTTTTTCCATTCCACGGGGCAGGGGAAGAAAGCGAAAAGGGTATAAGATAAATATACTTGTAGAAGAACTATAAAATAGGGAGCACATTTTGAGGAGTGGGGACTAAGTAGTGGCACGTACAGACGTGAACATAGCAACCTTAGCAGAAAAACAGGGACAGCTGGCCAGGGAGGAAAGGGAGGAAATAAGACGAGGTGTGAGTGGAAAGGCATTGTGATGGGTGCGCGCACCGTGTGAGTGTTGGAGACGATCGGTTGACCGCGAGGTGGCGCCAGAGAGTGTTGACCATAACTAGTACTTGATCAGTTGCAAACGGAATCACATGAGAGTGTATGGGAATGGGAAGGAGATGAGCTATGATGAGTGCAAAGGATTTGCGCAGTGAATAAACTTGGGTGATAATATTTGAGACGTCCGCTCTTGTCTGTGCCATAAAGGTATACATACACATATCTACACCTAACTAAAAGTAAAGAAGGTGGACACGGCTGTGTTAGTGATTTAGAGGATGGGGGCCGAAACTCCCTTGTCACATATTTGTAAGAGCTTACCGGGATACGCTGAACGAATAAATAAATATCACGATCAATGGGTAACAGAATTGAAGGGGGAGGGTCTGCCCCAGATTTGGCCCGAGGGAGGGTCTTTTGACAAAAGCGTTCTTGATATGGTACGAACATGCATTAGCCTCAAGTATAAGGGGAAACAATGGCAAAATAGGAAGGAGATATTAGACCTCTGGAGATTGTTTGAGGAGGTACCCCCACCCAAAGCTCCGGCACCAAATATTGATCTACCTTCCACCACAGATAATCCATTGATGATTCCAAGAGAGGAAAAGGAACAGCTAAGTACAGCACAACCTGCGGAGGTGATTAGTTTGTACCCGATATTACCTAAACCAGCCCCCGCAGCAGGATACAGCGACCCTACGTATGTGCCTCCCCCCACAACTGGTACACCACAAAGACCAACAGCCCCCCCGCCATACGAAAGCACCAGAGAGCGCGCCCAGGGAAGCACACAGAGGGTGGATATAGAGAAGCTAACGAGTGACTTAGAGTCGAGGCTTACTGTGGCAAGGGATGAACTCTCAAGAATAAAAGAGATATGTGAGCGCACAGCGTGTGCCCCCACACAATCAGGACGCACGTCCAGAGCGTCGAGCGAAGGTAGACAGATTGAGGAAGGATGGAAAAAGGGGGAAATACTGTTCAGGATTGAGGAAGAGCCGACACGAATAATAGAGGTAGGAGCAGTAGAAGGGAGCATTGGTGATGTATCACGAGAGAGAGGGATCAGAGAGGACTTGTTATGTGATGTCAGAGGAGGGTTGGATGACAGTGATAGGTTGAGTATGGCAGTGGGAGGGGAAAGCGAGGAAGTGGACGGTGCATGTTCACTAGGGACTATAGACGACGAATGGATGGGACGACTAAGAAATAGGGTGGGGAAGATGGCGTCATTGGAGTCAGCAGCGACTAAGGAAAGGGAGGGTGCTACTGCAAAAGGGAAGTTACAACTTCCATTGATACACAGAGGGGGGGGGAGACCAAACTATATACCATGGGCTCAGATGGATAAGGCTAATTTAATGAAATTATTGCCCCAGCTGTCAGGAGGGGCGAGCAAGTGGATATATGCATTTGAGAAACATACCGCCGGCATACCGTTGGCAGTAGGCGATGTGAAAAGCCTACTAGTAACCGCAGTAGGAGATCAAGCGGACAGAGTATGGGCTAAGGCTGGTTTCCCGGCCGTGACGTTAGATTGTGATCGTCATGATGGGGCTTCCTTTAATACAGTACGAGCAAGGGTGTGGGACGCACTGCGGGAGACATTCCCAGATACCCCTGATTTACAGTCAGTAATGCAATGTACAATGAATGACGGGGAGGATGCTATGGATTACATTCTCCGGGTGCAGGAGATGTGGAGAGCGGAAACGGGCACGCCCTGGCACCAATCCACATCTCTATTTTATTTTATCATTAAAAGAGGGCTCCCAAAAGAGGTGCAGAAGGCACTCGATAAGATAGCGGGCGTTGAGGCGAAGGGGTGGCCAGAGATCCAAAGTATAATAGTGCACCATTGCAAAAGGATCAAAGAGAGAGAGAGGGAAGTAGCACAGAAAAGGTTGGCAGACGAGGCAAAGTTGGTACAATCAAAACTAGTGAAGGTTGCAGCAGCGGTAGCAGGACTCCCACTCATGAGGGAGGGAGACGAAGGAGAGGAGGGGCAAATAGCAATACAAGGAAGAATAGCAGCAAATTGGGCAGGACAAGGACAACGACAGTGGACTGAGCAGGAGCAGAACGGAGGTCCAACGTGGCAAGAGTGGGCCCCAAGAGGGGGAAGAGGTGGGTACCGGGGCCGAAGAGGAGGACAAGGGTATGGAGGAATGGGAGGTAATGGGTGGCAGGGTCCCAGAGGTCCACAGGGGAGCTGCTGGAATTGTGGGAGATGGGGGCACTACTCAAGAGAGTGCAGGAGCAGACAAAACAACGGGTTCCAGGAGACAGAACAGTACGGTCACCCCCACCCAGGAAGCCCCTACGGCCTCCCCATGGCACAATACCAACAACCAGAAAATGTAGGACAAAGAAGTAATGCACAACTACACGGACATCAGTACAGGACACAAAACCACCCACAGAATAATGACAATATGCAATACACGCCAGGTAACACTTTCGCCACAGTAGCTAACGGAGCACCTGCTCCCGCCCCTTACAGCGGGGTGTCAGTAGTTTCGGGGAACATTTTTGATCAAGGGGGGGCAATGAGACCCCCGCATAGGACAGCCCACAGAGAGCACTTGCGTGTCAAGTACTATCTACGACCCACAATGCATCAGAGGAACCATTGATAGGAGCGCAGATAGGAGACAAGCAGTTCATATTCATGGTGGATTCGGGAGCGGAGAAATCATGCATTAGAGAGGGCCGGTTCCCGTTATCTAATAGAACGTTAGAGACGCAGGGGTTCTCTGGGGCTGTAATTGAAGTTCCTTACACAGAAGCATTGGATGTGACAGTGGGGGGTAAAACAGTGAAAGCACCCTTACTGTACTATGAACACTCTCCCATTAATTTGCTGGGGAGAGATCTCTTAAGCAAACTAAATATGACAATATCATTCACAGGGAGCGGTATCGTATGTTCGACGCCAGGCATATGCCCCCTCCGCATATTAGCAGTAATACACGGCCACACAATTATGCAAGAGATCAGAGGGTTACCAAGAAACGAGGAGATGTTTGTTGAGGGCATGAGAACATTGGCTCTCATAGTACCAGAACTAAAAAGGATGGATTGGAGGATTCCAGCCGAATTCCTCTTCCGCCCCATAGCAAGCCCCGACACTGCTCTCGGGTCAGTGGTATCGTTGGATTTACACGCAGTACACGTGTCAGCAAACAGAATATGTGTGATTGGCGTTGACATGGAAGGATGTGAGTGGCGGACAGTACTGTGTACAAATGCAAATATCCCACTGAGGGAGCTCTCGGACGAGGAGCTATTTTCAGACACTGAGACAGATGGCGAAATAGTGATGGAACTAGCAATGCCGTGTGACATTGTAGTTACAGCCAGAAAAACTCAAGTTGAATTAATGGCAGTAGTAGGGGCACCACATGCATTTTTTGATGACGACATGAGGTTAGTACCCACTAACATATGGACAAATGGCCCCCATGACGTGGGGTTATTACATGAGGTTCAGCCTGTGGTAATAAAACTGAAACCGGGAGCAATTATACCCCGGGTAAAACAATATCCATTGTCACGCGAAGCAGAAGAAGGGATCAGAGAGACACTAGATGCACTGCTAGCACAAGGAATAATAGTGCCCTCAAACTCCCCATGCAACACATGCATTTACCCGATTAAAAAGGCGAAGGGAGGTTCATGGAGGATGATACAGGATTTACGCCCACTCAATGATGTGATTCAGAAGGAGTTCCCTTTAGTCCCGAACCCATCAACAATACTGTGCAACATTCCGAAAACGGCATCCCACTTCACAGTTATTGACTTAAAAAATGCATTTTTCTCGATTCCCTTAGCAGAGGAGAGCAGGTACTTAACAGCGTTTACACTAGGGGGGAGGAGGTTCGAACACTGCAGACTACCACAAGGGTATTGCGAGAGCCCAAGCATATTCAACAGGGTACTACATGAAGATCTGGGGAATTTGTGTGTAGAAAGCACAGTGATTCAGTACGTTGATGATTTATTGATCTGTGCACAAACTGAGGAAGAGTGTAGAAAGGACTCAATAACACTCCTGACATTATTGGCCAATAAAGGGTACAAGGTGGACAAGGGGAAGTTACAATACTGTCTGACCGAGGTCCTATACTTGGGACAGCTGATATCAAAGGATGGCAAGCGGATCATACCAGACAGGGCACAGGCGATTAGAGCAGTTGGGGAGCCCAAAACAGTAAAAGAGATGCAGAAATTTCTGGGTATGTGCAACTATTGCCGAGCATGGATATTGGATTATGCAGCATACACGAGGCCCTTGTTACAGGCACTAAAAGAGGCACAGCAGGAGAACAAACACATAGAATGGACAGAAGAGATGAACACAGCATTTGACTCACTAAAAGAGCTGATATCAAGCGCTCCAGTACTGGCAAATCCAGATTATGGGCGCGAATTCTTCTTATTCTCACACTGCAAAGGAACACTGATGACAGCAGTATTGACACAAAAGACATCGTTAGGGCACAAACCACTGGCTTACTATAGTGGCACCCTAGACGCAGTAATGCAAGGTCATTTCGCGTGCGAGCAATCTCTAGCTGCAGCCGCGTTCGCGATTGAGAAAAGTGCCACGATAGTGATGGGCTGTCCTGTGACACTGTTTGTGGAACACTCACTCTTTGCAATATTAGAGCGATCAAAGAGCACATTGACAACACAACGCGCCACAGCATACGAAATAATACTGTCCAGCGCAAACATCCACATAGTAAGATGTAAAACAGTGAACCCAGCCACATTCATCACAGAGGCGTGCACCGTAGAGGACATGCAAAACCACAACTGCGCTACGTTCACAGGTGACGAAGGTCAGGATCAAGTGATTTTTGAGAATGCCCTGAACGAGGGAGAGGTGTATTTCGTGGACGGGTCAGCATCAATAGATATGGAGACAGGAGAGAAACATGTGGGTATGGCAGTTGTACGATTAGAGGAAGATGAATACGAGACACTAGTGCAACACCGCCTCCCATCCCACTATTCAGCCCAAGCAGCAGAACTAATTGCGCTAATAGAAGCATTGCATGCTGCCAAGGGGTGCGCAGTGACAATATATACCGACTCAGCATACATGACAACGACAGTACACGGCGGGTTGGCACGGTGGGGGCGGAGAGGGTTCCGACGAGCAGATGGAACACCAGTTCAGCATGCAGAACTATTGAAAGAACTGATTGAGGCTCTGCAAGACCCCACGGCAGTGGCCATTGTAAAATGCCAAGCCCACACCACAAATACAGATTTTATATCTTTGGGGAACGCGGCAGCAGACGCCGCTGCCAAAGAAGCTTCGTATTTACAGAAAGGTGTAGTAGGAGAATACATGTTGCACCACACAGCAAGCCAAGAGGTCCCCACAGGATACAACATGATGCCCACACAGGAAATAATAGAGCTGCAAGAGGGAGCTAGTGCAGAAGAAAAATTGCTGTGGACTAAAAGGGGATGCAGCAAATCGCCGACTGATTTGTTATGGCGACAAAAAAGTTCAGGAAAAGCGGTAATGCCAGTCACATTGTTAGAAATAGCATTTCAACAACTACACTTTCCCGCACTTAACGCAAAGCAACACATAATGGCAGAGATACAAGAAGATTGGTTTGCACCTTGCCTCCATGAACACGTCACAAGACTGGCTTTAGAATGCACGACATGTCAGATTTACAACTCAGGTATGACATTGCGCACACTGAGAGGAACGATACCCAAACCAAATGGCCCATTCAGAGAGCTCCACATTGATTATGTAGACATGGGAGAAAGATGTAACGGGGCTCGCTACATGATTGTGGTTGTATGTCCATTTTCGAGATGGGTGGAGGCAGGCCCCTGTGCGCGCCCTGATGCGAAGGGCGCCGCGAAGTTCCTAGTGCGGGAAGTGTTCCCGCGCTGGGGGATTTGCGAAGTTATTCGCTCAGATAACGGCACGCATTTTGTTAATGAACTATTCAAGGAAGTGACTACCCTATTGGGAATAAAGCACAAATTATGTTCAATTTATCATCCTCAAAGTAATGGCGTAGTGGAAAAGATGAACGGTCTGTTAAAAAGCAGATTGTCAAAACTGTGTTTTTCCCTTAAAAAGACCTGGATGTACTGCCTGCCTTTGGCCTTGTTCGAGTTACGAAATCAGCCAAGTAAAGACCACCACTTGTCCCCGCATGAGATCGTCACGGGAAGGAGAATGCACACAGCGCATTCACCTCTCCGTGAACGTTCTGATGCACACAGAAGTGCAGCGATATTAGGAGAGGAGTTCACAGAGTACTTGAGAAAACTGACACGGGCAGCGCGCGTAATTGCAAAGCAACTAGCCCCCCCCTCCACAAGAGAGGAGGGGAACACAACAGAAACAGAGACAATGCCTGAAAAACCATTACAACTAATGCCTGGTGACCTTATATATGTCCGAAGTTTTGTGCGAAGGTGGAATGCACCACGTTTCCATGGCCCTTATGAGGTAGTGTTTTGCACACCCACAGCAGTAAAGGTAAAGGGCCTACGATACTGGGTGCATTTGACAGACGTACGTAGAGCTTATAGCGCCGCGGAAGGTGAGGTACAGGACGAGGCACAGACAACTGCGGACAATGAAGTTGTGCAGAATGGATGATGGGAATTTTGTGTGCATTAAGTGTTGAACACTGAACACGAATGGCGCACGACATGCGTACTGAAATAAACCTGTGTATATACATATATATATATATAATTTTTTACAACTTTTGAAGGTTTTTGTGGTCCTTTTTGGGTTTTGGAGAAGTTTTCTTTTTTTTCTCTCTCTCTCTCTCTCTCTCTCGACTTTTCTCTTTATGTATGAAATAATGTACTGATAGTAATATTTGTAAAGTTACCTTGTCTGTGGACATACCCCCTCCTTCACCCACTCCCATACTTTGCCGAAAAAATTTCACAACGTTCTAAATGTTTACATGCTTGTACTTAATGCACTTTTATGTCTCAAACAGGATTTACTATGGCATCGGATGGGCAGCCTGCAACTAATAGATTTGTTAGATTTAGAGAAATGTTAGTAGATAGATTGACATATTCATACGAATGCGGTTTATCAATGTGTGTTATTGTATTCTTCATCTCAATATTTTGCCTAATGACACATTGGGTCATAGCGTTCATCTCTACTGAGATGAACGAGGGGGGAGGGGGGAGTAACACCACCCTTGCCCCTGGCACCAATTCAATTACAAATATGAATATTAAAGAAGGTGATTTTTTGATCTGGGATGGATCCCGCCTTGTATGGGGTTACTACACTGCACCACCCACTGCTGCCCCGTCACGATCAAAAGATAAAGATATGGAAAATGACACAATGTCCCTACCTGAAATATATAACAGCCCCACTACCCTTCCCGCCCCGATACAAAACAGCGACCTGCTGTTTATTGAGGAAAATGGAAAAGTAATTACAATGACAGAACACAAGTCCCTATATGAAGAATTGGAAAAGGGGGGAGGGAATGAGAAAGGGGGGCCTATTCTTTCACCTATCGAAACTATAAGGTATAGGAGGGGGGAGAGAAGTAGGCGAAGAAGAGAGACAAGCAGGAGGGGGTATGATGAGTATTATGGGTTAGGATTAGACAAGATGGAAGACCCACGACACCCCCACCAAGCAAATAAATGGTATGCAGATATGAGTACAACAGCTAAACAGACAACTAATGAAAGCTGCTATGTCTGTTCGCTCATCCCCCATGCATCAGGTACACCCAAAGTGTTGTTGCCAAGAGAATTGCCCATTGTGGATGCCCAATGTCTCCTTCATCTCACACTGTGTAGAATAAAGAACACCTTTCAAGCACACGATGTCTCTTTCAAAATAATACAGGACAACAAAACGTGCTATTCAAAAGCGTCTGGAGTGGTCTGTCCTAAAGAACCTTTCTTTGCAATACAAGGGACGCTGTTTTCAGAAAACAAATGGAAAGATGAAGAAGTACTGTGCAAAGCGGAAGCACTGAGAGGTGTCCAACCAGACAAACTGCGATGGATGGAAAAAACGTGCTTACCAATATGGAAAGAACACATCTCTAAACTAACATGGGTAACAGCGATGGAGAAACCCTTCAAGCTACAAAGTGAAATACAAAACGAACTATGTTTCAAGGGAGAAGGAAAAGTGGCAATGGGAACGAACAAAAACTGTAACAAAACTCTCACCATCCCAGACATGAAAAAAGGAACAGCAGCACTAATGGACACATACTGGGTGTGCGGGAATCAGGCTTACTTGCACCTTCCCCAGGCATGGAGTGGCAGCTGCTCAATGGCCACTTTGCATTCGGCCCTAATGGTGATTCCAGAAAGCCACGTCGACAAAAATAAAAAGACGCAAGGAAACATGAACAAGGACGAGACGTCTCCCACTGCAGAAGCACACCTCTATGTCCTGTCCTCCGGAGGGAAAGAAGAGGAGCTATCACGGAACAAGCGAGCATCAAACTACATATCACAAGCGTCATCCGATTTATTGGCACAGATCCCAGACAGGTATCGCCTGTTCAGCTCCGTGGAAACATTTTTTGCCTCACTGGTTTCAAGTGTCCAAGCAAGAGCAAATGCAAAATGGCTTCAGATCACACGGTGGGAACTGATTCAGCTGGCCAATGACACTGAAGAAGGGTTCAACATAATAAAGGTGGAATTACGAGCTCTGCGACTAATGACCATGCAGAACAGGTATGTTCTGGACCTGCTAACAGCAATCGATGGAGGTGTTTGCCGAAAAATAGGAAGTGCGTGCTGCACGTTCGTACCTTCTGAAGACGCAGAAAATGGGTCCCTGTCCCACGTCATTGAAGCAGTCCATAACCTGGGAGAGAAAATGAAGCTGGAAGGTGGGGCTAAAGACAGCTCATGGTTCGACAATATCTTCTCCTGGGTTCCCTCCTGGCTTGGAATGACGATGAAATTATTGATACCAGTTGCGGTGGTCCTCCTCGTGGTGTTCTGCCTGTGCCAGGTGGGCCTTCGATGTTGTGCTAACGCAGTCCCTAACGGTGCGATGATGATGGTGACAATGGGCAACTCTGGTGGTACAATTAAGGCGACACAAGAAGTACATGTACAGACAGGACCAGATAACACTCCCAGATACCAGTTAGTGCCTATGTGCCGTGATAAGTACATAGTAGATAAATTATGGCACACCACTATCAAAGAACCCCGAGATGTGGAACTGGAATGGTATGAGGAGGTCTGGGTAGACTTGGAAGGGACGGGTGACTGTATATATTTAACATGTACCCCAGATGAGTATGCTAGAAGAGGTGAGAACTTGAGGGGGGTATGCAGAGCCTGGATGCCTAGAAAAGGAACACCTGCATGGGATGACGCAGTGATAGAGGAGCAAGAATGTAGAAGATTAGAAGAGCTAAAGAATTCGTTACTTTAGTAACGAAAGGGGGGAAATGTAGGGGAGGACTGGCCACGAGGCCCTCCTCACCTGCAGCCTTCTCCCCAGGTGAGGACCATGACTCGGTGGCCGTCCCCTCATGCCACCCGGGCCCAGGTGGAGGAGGGGTCACCCGCCGACGACATTGCCCACACATATCCGTTCCCTGCATATACCCAAATTCAGTTAGGCCTAGAAGCCATCTTGTTTAGCAAACATGGCGTGAGTTCAGCACACTGTAACGGGGCCCCCACCTTTGGAGGACCTTTCATGCATCTCTGCCGCCGCAGTAGCCCTGGTAGATCCGCTGCGAGCGCGTTCCCATGAGAAAGTCGGATATGAGCTAACCCGAGATGCTAACACTGTAACATTATTCTCGTCCACAATGTAATATCGCACCCTGCATGACCTGGTCCGCGAGGCCGGGGTGACGGGAAAAAAGCTGAAGCATCACTATCTGAAGAAAGTAGAAAATAATTCAAGTATTGGTATTAACGAACTACCTCGGTTTAAACAGATCCTGTAAACTGTGAATAAACCATAAAGATGTAACGTTACATGATACCACCCCAGGTCTGGACTAGTGCTGCTACAACCACAGAGAAAGATGTCGACCAAATGTATAGCCTTTACTTACTCATATATGTTTTCTTAATCACCTAAAGCAGCGAGCATCAATTTCTGTAGGCCATAACCTAGAACGACCTCGTGTAACGTTTAATGTACATAAAATAATCACATCATGTAGTAAATATAATGTTAGGTAACGAAAAGGTACTCGGACCGACTGTATTAAAGAAATGTGTAACGAAATGGAAATATATATGTGTGTTTAAATAACATCAAAATAAGGCGGAACGTTATAAAAGTTCTACATTTAAAAGTTAGCAACGCACGAGGAAAAAACCTTTGTGAGTATATGCAAGGCCATTCTCCCTCCCACCCTGCCAAGCCTGCCAGATAAGGAAGCTAAGGCCTGTGCCGCGCTCCCTCACCTCCCCCAACCAAGCTGGAGCCGCTTCAGAGAGTCAGAGGCCCCGGTACCGCACCCAAGGCCACAGCCCACCACCTGTGTTATTTACAGCACGATAATAAACCCACGTTTTGAATCCACTGATCTACCAGCACCCTCTCGTAAAGTCCACAACCCTCCCCCTAGACCACCCCAAGAACGACCCCCATCACTGGGACAAGACACAGAGACCCATTTATATAATAACTTCTAACGCGGCAGACAGGCATGTACCAGTCGGCTCAGGCCCCAGAACTCAGCCCCTCGACCTAAAATACCGGTCAATAGGACACAGGTAAATCTCACCCCAACCGACAATCACCGGACCTCTCAAGAGGTGCATTCCTCATGTGTTGCGTTTATTGTATAAGACAAACTGCCGAGCGATTTATTGATGAACTTAGATGTCGTTTCTTGAATAACTGCAGTGTGCATGGCCTAGGGCAAACGAGTCAGGAGAGGTATTCATCTTTGTCACAGGCTGCCCCAGCATACCAACACCGCTCGGATGACCTCAAGCTGGCCTGCCAGGCCCAACCCAACCCACGAGGCTGACCAGTGACGTCCTCACGCCAAGACCAACCACGCTGCAGCAACACCTATAGTTAGTCGACGCCACCCAATCCCAATTAACTTGTGCCCCCTATAGTGTGTAGGTTCTGATGACGTTTTTTGTATTAGAAATACGCCTGTCTTTGCTATTGTCAGACAGAGCGCTCTCGGAGGTTGCAGAGTTCTTTGCATGCCCTATTCTTTGGATAAACTCCCACTTACGCTCACCCGCACTCTGTCTTGGTCTTATTCCCACTACGGGAGAGTCCCTTATTGTCTCTCATTGCGGGGAGGATCGTGCTGAAATTGGGGGCGCTTCCTTTCACTGTGTCGGGCCCGACGCCAGGGGTATCGTCCATCGCCCCCGTCCCCAAGAAGTCACCAGAAGGATCCATATGTTTGTGCGTAGATATGCGCAGAGCCAACATAGCAATCGAAAGGGAAAGGCATCAGGCGCCCAGGATCACGGACATGATTCACCTTCTTCATGGGGGGAGAGTTTTCTCCAAGTTAGACCTTACGAAAGGATACCACCAAATTGAAATCGCACCGGAATCCCGTTACATCACCACATTCGTCACTCATCTCGGCCTGTTTCAATACAAAAGACTCAGCTTCGGCATATCCTCGGCCGCCGAGATCTTTCAGGAGGAGATTCACAAGGTCATCAGACACGTCCCCAACTGTCTGAACTATTCGGACGACGTCCTGGTCTACGGTAAATCACAGGAAGAAAATGACCTGGCACTACACAGGGTATGCCAAGCGCTGGATGACGCAGGGCTAACCTTGAACAAATCCAAGTGCAAGTTCTCGAAAGGATCTCTGAGATTTTTCGGGCACATCTTCTCGGATAAAGGCATGAGACCCGACCCGGAAAAAGTAGAGGCCCTCAACTCAGCCACGCCCCCCGTGAACACCACCGACCTCAGGTTGTTTCTAGGACTGGCCAGCTACTGCTCCAGATACCTGAAAGACTACGCCACAGTCAGTAACCCCCTGCACCTACCACCCGGAAGGACACGCCATTCACATGGTCGAAGGAGTGTCAAGCAGCGTTCGAGGCGATAAGGAAGGCCATCGCACAGGCAGAAGACATGGCATACTTTGACGCCAGCCGCGACACCGAACTAATAGTGGATGCCAGCCCGGTGGGACTCGGCGCCATATTGACCCAGAAAGATCCCAGGGAGCCACATATCACACATGTGGTAGCATATGCCAGCCGGAGCCTGACGACCACGGAACAGGCATACTCACAGGCCGAAAAAGAGAGCCTCACGGTCGTCTGGGCCTGCGAATATTTTCATCTCTTCCTGTTTGGCAAGGAGTTCACCATCATCACGGACCACCAGGCACTGCTTACCATATACGGCAGCCCGAAGGCCAGGATGCCACCGAGAATTGCCAGATGGGGCCTACGCCTACAGGATTACAGGTTCCAAATATGGCACCGGCCAGGGAAGGAAGAAAACCCAGCGGATTACCTCTCCCGGCATCCCATGTCCACGACAGCATCTCAACCGTCCATAGCGGACGCATACATAAATTACATCAGACATCACCTGCAACCACTCCCAGTAGGGTGGCTGGAGCTATCGATACAATCAGAGGCGGACCCAGCGCTGCAAATCGCTCGACACTGTCTACAAATGGACAAGACGACCTTCATGAAACAACAGGCCAGAGGTGAATCGGACACTACGAGGGAAGACATCAAGTGGCTGGACCAAGTCCGGGAAGAGCTGACCGTGGTAGAAGACAACATCATACTAAAGGGATGCAAGGTCATCATCCCGAGAACGCTCCGGGAGAGGATAGTGCACCTAGCGCATGAAGGACACAGAGGCGTAGTCGCCACAAAGCGCCTCCTTCACCAGAAAGTCTGGTTCCCTCAACTCGATCGCTTGGTAGAAACCATTGTGGGAAGTTGCCACGTGTGTGCGCAAGTGGAGCCCCCGCCACACCCAAACCCATTACAATCTTCACCAATGCCAAACAAAGTGTGGGAGGAGCTAGCAGTAGACTTATTCGGACCACTGAACAACGGGCCACACGTGGTCGTACTTATGGACGAACATTCAAGATACCCGGACGCCCAAATAGTAGAGAGCAGCGCCACATCATGTGTCATTCCAGCTCTTGACAGGATGCTCTCTGCCTATGGCATCCCCAAGATCATAAAGTCCGACAACGGTCCTACATTTATAAGTCAAGACTTCCAGCAATTCGTAAAGTACATGGGGTTTCAACATCGACGTATAACACCCCGATGGCCACAGGCCAACGGCATGGTCGAAAGGTTCATGGCCAACATAAAGAGGACCCTTCAAATAGCCCATGTGCAAAACAAGCCATTCGAACAGGCCCTGAATCAATTACTACGAGAATACAGGCACACGCCCCACAGCACGACGGGAGTGTGCCCCGCAGACCTGATGTTCCGAAGACCGATCACCACGAGATTACCCGAAGACCCGAGACCACAAGAACTGAGACCGCTAGAACAAGAAGCGAAAGCAAATGACACCGCGAGGAAAGCAAAGACGAAAGAGATCACAGACAGGAAAAGAAGAGCTCGGGAGAACATAATGCAACCAGGAGACGAAGTATGGCTCAGGCAACCCAAGAATCGGAAAGAAGAAGCCACCTTTGCACCCACACCCCTGGTCGTGACACACAAGAAGGGCTCTATGGTCACAGCACAAAGGGATGACTGTTCAATGGTAACCAGGAACAGCTCACACTTCAAACGAGTCAGACTGACTCCAGTAGGTCAATGGACATGGGACAGAGATAGCGATGAGGACAGACCACGCGAAGAAGCGTACCAAGGAGACGGGGAAGAGTCAGAAGGCGAGGAGCACCTCCCCACACTCGCCAGGGAAGGACCAACCCCGATCAAGGCAACACGACCGCAGAGGAGTCGCATGAAGCCAACGCGACTCATTGAGGAGATGGGGTAAGAGGGGAGCCCCTCAACTCGCAAGTTAAAAAGGGGGGAGATGTCAGGTTGCCCACATCGTTGTGTGGGCGGGCCCCCGTTGGGTCCCGAAGGACATGACGTCCCGGACGTGACGTCAGGGGAAGGGGAGGGACGAGGGCAGGTTCGGCAGTTCCGCCGATGAGTTCAATAAAGAAGGTTGCACCATACCCTGGCTCCCGCGTATCATTGCTGCGCAAGCAGGGCTTTCCCAAAGGGGACACTTCGGGAAGAAGCGGCACCTTAACAGTCACCATTTGATCTGAAGCGGATCGCTGTGCAGAGCTCTGCCTCCAACCGTCCCTTAGTGCCCAGCTGGCACATTTAATCACTCCCCAGCAATTGTACATGTGTTACTTTGTCAAAATCCAGCTTGCACACCATCATTTATTCTGCGTATGTAGCAGATCAGCTTTGCCAGACACGGCAAAACACAAGAAGCTGAAACACTCTGCTCGGGATGTTCTCCATCGAACTAACCCACATTCTCCAGCCCCTACAGTGCTCTCCTCTTTACGTGTACAATGCTTATCTCCAGATTATGGACAGTACTCTCCCCTTCTCCTTCTTATGGGGATTATAGCCCGCTGATCCTTATGGGAGCACTTCCCTTTCCATGCTCAGATTCCTTTTCCTTTAACCACAATGGGGCCATGTCCTTCTCCTTCCCCTTCCCGCCCTGGGTGATGGGCCCTACTTGTTTATCTTTGGGGGCACTATGTCCTCTTGCCTTTCCTTCTGCACCCCCTGCAGCAGATTATCCAGCTTAGTGACTTCCTCCATCACGTAGGTTCAGACTCTTCAAGACCAACTCGTCGCCAACATGTTATGTGTGTTACGCGATATGGACTTCGAGGTTAGAAAACACACTTTTGGGTTAGGGTCCATCACTGATAATGTCCTGGGGTACTGTTATCTAATGTTTAAGCATAGTGTCTTGCTTCTTGAACGATAGCGTTTAAGAGTCTGTGATGTGTGACATTAGGTGTAGTTCTTGTCATCAATATGAGGTATGGTGAGGTGAGAAGTCATGCTGGAAGTAGCGCCCTCAGTCACATTGTGGTGTGTGGGTGCGGATGAGGAGATTACGTGATTGTTTAGGAGGTAGCGCCTTTCAAGTTTTGTTTCTGTTCAGCTGGGTGGTAGATCCTCCTGGTCTCATTGCATGGTGTGCTGATGGCATGTGATTGCCAGGTCCGCATGTATGGTATGTGTGCTGTGTTCCATATTTGTGGTTGGGTTTGGTTGTGCTGATGATGGCTGTGTGTCAGGTCAGCATATATGGCACATGTTGGTATGTGCCATGTTTCTTAGTCTGGTTATGCTGGTGGTATGTGAGGGCCAGGTCCGCATGCATGGCATGTGTTAGTTCGTGGCATGTTTATGACTTAGGCTGCGCTGATGGTATGTGAGTGCCAGGTCAGCATGTAGGGCATGCATTGGTGTATGCCATGTATATGAGATGTGCTGCACTGATGGTTTGTGAGTGCCAGGTCAGCATGTAAGGCATGTGTTGGTGTGTGCCATATTTGTGGTTGGGTTGTGCTGATGGTATGTGAGTGCCAGGTTGGCATGTGGTATTGTTTGGGTGATGTGGAGGTAGTGCTTCCAGTCTGAGCGTGATGATGGTTGAAGTCACACAGTGTCAAACAACTTATGCTTGCTGTGGGTGGTAACGCGACCATCCAAAGTGTGGGCTTGACTGTGGTTGGAGTCATGCAGGGTCAAGCGATGTAGGATGTTTTTAATGGTTTTTGCACCACTTCTATTTTGTTTCTTCACATATAGACAGCTGCCGCTAGCTGGACTGTGCGTACAATTGTGACTCCTAACATCTTCTCCAGGGTGCAGAGTTGCTTCCATCTCATTGGGTGAAGGATCTGATGTGCCTGGCCAGCGCATCAGTGTTTTGTGAGTAGAAGAGTTGATGTGCACATGCTGTGGTGCACGCCCTGGTGATCCGAGTCAGTGTGTGTGTGTGAGAGGTGATGTGTTGTGAGGTGTCGCGTTGTGTGTTTGTGCAAAAGTAAAGGGAGGAGATGTGTTGTGTATAGCCTGCTGAGGCTATAAGGAATGGTGTGATGTCATGTGGAGTGTTGGTCTCTGAGTGTTAGAAGGTGTGGGTGAAGGTTCTAACTCAGGCAGTTGGTGAGCCCCTGCCTGGGCGATGGGCTGCCAGTATTTCTGTCCTACTTATGTAACTTATGAAATCACTTGTAAAGGTACTTGAGAAGCTGGTAATAAACCTAACAAGTCATCCTAAGAAGGCTGGAGGCTGCATCATTTCAATTCCACCGAGGATGAAACAATCGTGTAGTGAGTGGAAATAAACAAGGTCAAAACTGTGTTGCAACCCACGGAACTCCACAATCCATTCCCCGTAATTGAGTCTCTTGGCCTCCCACCACATGCATCTGCTCACGCTGCATCTTACATCTCAATGGGTCAGATAGGATCTGGACCGGATGGTCCCTTCTTTTCATTTTCTCTCATATATCCTTTATAGTTTGTGCCTTCGACATGTGTTTCACTGTCTTAAAACTTCAGACAGATCTTCAGGAGGGAATACAGTGCTTTGCGGTGGCTCAAAATAACAATAAAACTTTTATCGGTTAACAAATTGTCCAATAAACTCTGTGGAAAAAAGGATGTTTAAACAATTTTTAGCTACATTGTTTTCCAAATTATTGTCTGCAATCACTAAACAAACATTTCAGGGAAAATGGAAAACTTTAGAGAAATCTGTGGCCAAAAAATGAGAATTGGCTTTAACTGGCGTTTTCACTAAATTTCCCCGCTTCCTTTGTATTTTTCTATTTGTGTTAGCTCTGTAGGAAGAGAGCATGCAAGGCTAAGACACTATGGTAATGCATTCTAATTTTGGTTTTACAAAACTTTACTGCACAGTGAGCACAATTAAGGATCAGTATTCCGTCTTAAGACTTATGTAAAATGTGCTCTGTTAGGGCTTACCTTGTTCGAGCTTGTACGATCCTCTGCTGCTTCTAAACTGCTTTCCTCTCGGAAACGGGATCTGCCGGCCTAATAACCTACTTTGCATTCTAATTGTGACCGTATTAAATGTTTGTTTCGAGTCGCGGTCACGTGATCGTAATTGTTACGTGATCGCAATTGTCACGCGATCGCGACTCCTCCATCTTGCATTGGGAATGATTAGTTTCTTTTTACTAAAACTGTAGTGCCCTTTCTTTATTTCTGAAAGATAGAAGTACTGATTGTATTCGGTCCCTTCATTATTGTGATGAAATTAGAACCTGTGGGTCAAGAAACTAGAAATGTTTTTCAGGGCCTCTGGGGAGGTGGAGGATGAAGTGAAAATTGCCATCATGGTGTACTCTGCAGGGACGGAAGTCCACAGAATCTACGACTCTCTCAACATCCCGGTGGTCACGTATGACACCGTGAAACAGGCTCTTCGAGACCATTTTCTCCCCATTGCGAACGTGGATTTTGACAGATTTGTCATGCGTGCTGAGAAGCAGGTAGAAGAGGAGTCGCTGGACCAATTCTGTGCGCGGCTTAGGCACCTGGCCAGCTCCTGCAGGTGGGTGAATGAGGAGGAGATGGTCCGCAATCAGCTGCTGCAAGGATGCAATTCGGGGAAACTGAGGAGGCAAGTGTTGAGGGAGCCTGGTTTGACCCTGCAGCAGATTTTGGACACTGGGAGAGCTTACGAACTGGCGGAGGCTAGGGGGGCGAAGATGGATGCAGACACGCACCCTGGTAAAGGCGAAGAGGCATTTGCCATTGGACGCTCTGCTCCTGGGAGGGCGAGATGGTCACCAAAGAGAGGGGATGGCCCTGCAGTGCCTGGCAATGCTCAGTCGTGTCCCTACTGTGGGTATGACCTGCCGCACGTGGGGGAGTGCCCAGCAAAGTTGAGGGTCTGCAGCCGGTGTGGCACACCAGGACATTATGCAAGGGTGTGCAGGGCATCCACCCGGTAGCAGCCTCGAGAGGACCAGCGAGAATTGGTGGGAGCAATACCCGGAGGGTGTGAGGTGTGTCAGCGGTCGAGCAAGGCCTGTAGGACCTGAACATTGCAGAGGAGGAAGAGGAGGAAGAGGAAATCTTTTTCATTTCAAGCATTGCCACAGGGTCCAGAGGAAGCCGACAACCGAAGTGCATGGTAGACATCGGAGAAATTCCCACCCCGGTCCTCATAGATACGGGGGCGTCAGTCTGTGTGCTAGCGACTGAACATTATGAAGCACTTCCAGCCCCTCCGGAGTTGACAGAATCCAAGGCGCGGATATACGCCTTCAGAGGGGACACGCCACTTCCCATCCAAGGAGTGTTCGTAGCGCCAGTATCCCATGGAAAGAGCAAGATAAAAGCAAGGTTCTTTGTAACAAGTGTGAGCCCGCACTCCCTCCTAAATTGTGCTGCCTCCGAAGCACTAAACCTCGTGAACTTCACGTTTGCTGTCTATCACACGTACCTAGAAAGCCTCTTGGAGCGTTTTGACATGATCTTCCAAGGGATAGGGAAACTAAAAGACGACCCCATACGGCTCCACATTGATGAATCGGTGAGACCAACAGCACTCAAGCACCGCCGCATCCAGTTCCACCTGAGGGCACTGGTGAAGAAGGAGTTACAGACAATGGTCGACCTAGACATTACTGAGAGAGTGGAAGGCCCAACCCCTTGGGTTTCCCCGATCGTGGTTGCCCCAAAGCCCAAACAGCCAGGTGCAGTCCGTATCTGCATGGACATGAGGTTGCCGAACACGGCGATCAAAAGGGAACATCACCTCACGCCCACCCTAGATGACATCGTTGGCGAGCTACAAGGGGCGAGAGTCTTTTCTAAACTGGATTTGAGGTCTGGCTATCACCAACTGGAGCTCCACCCTGAGTCAAGATACATTACCACCTTTACGACTCATGAGGGGCTATACCAGTTTAAGAGGCTCAGCTTCGGGGTCTCGTCGGCAGCAGATGTTTTCCAGAATGCCATCAGGGGTTCCCTGTCGGGGCTCAAAGGGGTAATCAACATGTCGGATGACATCCTGGTGTTTGCAAAGTCGGAAGTTGAGCACCTGAAGCGCCTGGAGAGCACCCTGGAAAGACTCTGCGGCCTAGGACTGACCCTGCACAGAAACAAGTGTGAATTTTTGAAAGACCGGATAGAATTCTTCGGGTTCGTGTTCCACGCCGGGGGCATCTCTCCGGACCCGGAGAAGGTGAAGGACATCCAGGAGGCCGCCCCGCCGGAGTCGCATGCGGAGATCAGGAGCTTCCTGGGGGTGGTCAATTATTGTGGACGATTTATTCGCGACTTGGCCTCCCTATCGGAACCCTTGCGGGCGCTGACTAGTAATGATGTGGCCTGGTCCTGGACCGGGAAGGTGCAGAGGGCATTCGCGGCCATTAAAAACGGCCTGTCGGGGCAAGACACTATGGCCTACTTCAATCCGGACCGGGAGTCGGAGATCGTGGTAGATGCCAGCCCGGTGGGACTGGGTGCGGTCCTCATGCACGCCGACCCACAGGGGACCATGCGGCCCATTGCTTATGCCAGCAAGGCTCTCACCGAGACGGAGAAGCGATATTCACAAATTGAGCATGAAGCCTTGGCTATCTTGTGGGGCTGTAAGCATTTTCGGATTTACATCCTGGGAAAGCCCGTAGTGGTTGTGACGGACCACAAGTCCCTGATCCCGATCATGTCCGGGGCGTCGTCCAAGCCACCGCCTCACAACGAGAGATGGATGCTCTGGCAGATGAGGTATTCCTGAGAATCAAGGAGGCTGTGGCCAGCGACGTGCTCACGAACAGTGCCGCAAGGGACGGCGGTGCGCGAAAGGACCTGCAGGCCCTCTGGAGGGCTCGCTACGAGCTGTCGGTAGCAGAGGACGGCTTGCTGCTGAGAGGGCGCCAAATTGTCATCCCACGAGCACTAGTAGGAAAGGTGCTGCAGCTCGCACACCAGGGGCACCAAGGAATGGCAAAGACCAAGGCACGCCTCAGGTTGAAAGTGTGGTTCCCAGATCTGGAGATCAGGGTAGACGAGTTTGTGAGGGCATGCATTCCATGCCAAGTGGCAAGTCCAGTGGAGCAAGGGCTGCCCATCCAGGCCATGGAAAGGAGTGAACACCCGTAGGGGACACTGCATGCAGATTTTGGCTCCACGGGCCGAGGGATGTACTTCTTGGCAGTAATAGACCAGTGGTCGCGCTATCCTGAGGTGGGGCTGGTTGAATCCACGGCCAGTGATCACACCATCCTGGCCCTGGAGAAGATGTTTGCCGCCCATGGCTTCCCCATGGAGATACGTTCGGACAATGGAGACCCAGTCCAGGGCCAGCAGTTAGCAAGATATTGTGAAGAAAGAGGAATCAAGCATCGGAAGGTCACCCCATTCTGGCCCAGGGCAAATGGAGAGGTGGAACGCTTCATGCGGATGCTCAATAAAGTGTTCCAAATATCGCTGAATGGAGGGGAAGACCTCCGACGAAATCTGGTCAACTTCCTGCGCAAATACGGCACAAACCCGCATCAGTCCATTGGGGCCGTGCCAGCAGAAGCCCTTTTGAAGCGTGCCCCCCGCAGGCTGTTACCCGAAGTAGAAGGCCGCAGACCGGGGGAGATTGATAACAACAGGGTACGAGAGGAAAGGACTGCCCAGAACGAGCGGGAGAGTGTCCGGAGGAAGTTACCCGAGAGGGCCCATGTGAACTTTCTTCCTCGCAACGATTAGCTGAACAACATTCTGTATCCCTTTTCTCTCTGACTTTGGCTGATGGAGCCTTCCGCCCAACAGCAAAAATAAAATGTAATTAAATGACCATAGCTCAAAAATGCGGTTTAGCACACTAACATGGCAAAATCTGCAGCCTTTAGCAAATGCCTATTTTCACATGGTAGACCTCTTACTCATTACAGCAACTAACAACTATATTTAATAAAGCTCCGTCCACATTTTCAAAAGAAATGCAAGTTACATAACATTATCTAATAATATAGGTGTAGTGAAAAGAAGAAAAATAAATACTTTCCTACGCATGTGCCTTTACTATGCAGCAGACAGCCTGAAACCTCCCTAAAACTACATCTACCCCAAATACAATGTCACACCAAGAAAGCATGTGACCAGCGCGTCACTGCCACGGGCCTAATACCGTGCTCAAAGAGCTTTCTGAACTTATTCTTGTGCACACGTTGCGGACGTTGGTACTTGCCTATTTACAATATGGAATCCACCTGTTTTTAACACCTGCTAAGAGCGGGTGGTTTTCATAGGGATCCATTGTAAAAGCTTCTCTGCAATGACAGGCAGCATTTATACTTTTTGCAAAGTGAAGTACAAAAAAATGGTGTTAAGACGATGTTCTCTTTTTAACACTTTTATTTGCACTGCGTCTTGCAAATCTTGATAATTGCATGGAGTGGAATATAGTGCATGTAAACAAAAACATCTGTGGTCCTCCCCATGCAATGATCACTTTATGGAAAACGATGTTGTGTTGATCCTTCAGGAAAATATTTATAGAAACGTTGAATTTTGATCATGATTTGATCATGACTTTTTGGCGGTCATTTCACACACCATAAAATATAATTGTATGCAGGATTAATTTAGCTTGTGGTCTTGTGCAGAGGGAATGTGACCTAGCAAATCAGGCTGGACTGCCCCTTTTGCGGTGGGACCAAGCCTGATTTTCATATGGTCTTTCCCCTTCTGTAATGGCTTGGCAGGCTGACAAGCGATCGCCTGGGGGGATGTCCAGAGCTGTGCCCGTGGTTATGATGTATTCAAAACCTTTCAGCCATCCATTTTTTATTTTGCTTTAGTCACCGCGAGTGCACAACATAAAGACACACTGGTTTATATATGTGGTGCCGGGAAACTTTGTTAATAAGTGTCTAGAGGACATTGTTAGGCTGTTTTTGAAAATGTACCGTGAATATCTGTTTTGAATGTATGAAACTGCAATGTAGGTGAGATTAGCACAGGGAGTGAGAAGAGGCAGCACACTTTAAGAAGTGAAGGACCCCTGGGGGATCCAATAACTGGCTATTTTTGCAGGGGTGGTCTCCCGCCTCAGGAATACAAAACCACAGCAGTCATCAGGGATGACCCCCCTACAGTGGAAACAATCTATGCCGGGACCCAGAAAGAAGTATTTTTTCCCCGGATGCCCCAATACCCTCCCTGCAAAAGACAGCTCACCTGATTGCCCTGATGGACATTGAAAGTCACATATTTGCCCGTATTGTCCTGAAGGATTTAGACAAATTGGTCTGATCAGAGAAACATTATATCAGTGTTCCAGACAGGATTCCGTAAGTGATTGTCGACGTCACTGAACAGTCTGGTCCTAAACATGGTAAATACACACAAATCAGAAAACAACAATTGTATGTCGTCTGTATAGACCTATCCAGGGCGTTCAACAACATTAATAGAGACAAATGTTGTAAATTAAGACACTGGGGGATCCCGCAAGAATTATTAGCAATCCTAATTCATCTGCATGAAAATACCATAATGCAAGTTTTACTGGACCTTCAGGGTCATCTATCATCTAAAATACCAACAAATAAAGGTTTGAGACAGGGGTGTATAGTTGCTCCATACCGTTTCAATCTCTTTATGGCTGATCTCTGGAACAAACGTAGTCACCACTCATTAGTTGCCCCAGCAATTGGAGACGTTAAGATATGATATGATGTGGCATTTATAACGCGCCTATACACAAGTGTTTTAAAGCGTGACGAGGCAAGGGAGGGGGAACAGAGGGAAGACAGACAATGATCTTACTAGGCCAAGTGTCATTCAGATTGCGCAAGTGCAAAGGAAGGGGGAAAGTGCAGTGCATGGGGTAATAGAATAACTGTAACGCTCACCTGATTCCCGCAGAGGCGCCGGTCTTGACTGGGTGAATGCCGTATCTTCAAAGGTGATGTGTAACACACGCTTGGCTCTTTGGGCTGGACCTCTGTGCACTGTATGTCTGACTCGAAGAGTAAGATGTCTGCAGATAGAAAATATGGGATTAATGAACTGGGGTTATTGGGTGCCTCTCTCCTCTTCCCTTTCTCTTCTCCTGTAGAACCCCAAAGGTTAACGCCCTCACCTTAGGTAAGTGAACGCCGAGCTCTCCATCTGCCTCGGGGCAGGGTGCCGTAACCAGTTTCTTCACTGGATGAGGGTGCAGGCCTCTTGACCTCAGAGGACTGCTGTCCGTCGTTAACTGCACGAACGGTAAGTTCTGGGCACTTCAAATGTCTTAAAAGTCTTTTGTAATGATATCTCTTGTTTTGCAGGGTTCCGGCGATGGAGGATGGCGGGCTGATGAGAGTTGAGGATCGAACCCGTGTGAGGAATAGAAGCGCCTGGAAGCACGTAAGTAAGCGCTTGTAGCCTGCTTCACGATGCGCACTAACTGTCCCTTTTATCTTGCAGGTACAAGTTCGGAGCTTTAGAGAAGCTGAAGGGTGCTGGAATACCCACTGGATTCGGCGTGGGAAGGAGGAATGGCACGTGAGTAATAAAGTTGCCCAATGTCTTTAAACGCACCTTCTTTTGTCTTTCAGATGCGGGATGCAGCGCCGAAGGCCTCCGGAGCGTGCGAAGAGCTGGTAAGCTTTTGTCTTTCAGATGCCGGAATGCAGTGCGAAGACCTCCGGAGCATGCGAAGAGTAGGTAAGCCTTTGTCTTTCAGATGCCGGAATGCAGCGCGAGGCGTTGGTGACAGCCGATGGACCAGGTAAGAGATGTGCTGCCACTGAAGACCGTAGTGCTAACCTGTTCTTTCTTTGTCTTTACAGGTGCTGCTGAAGACTGGATTCCAGGATGGTAAGCCTTTGTTCCCTTAGGCCCAGGATCAGAAGCAGAAGACACGATGAGCGTTCTGCTGCAGAGAATGCAGAATAACACAAAGCAAGATTCATCCATCGGGTGTGGTTTAAATAGCCTCCTGTAGTGCTTAGGTGTCTCCTTCCACAGCCACGCCTAGGTAAGAAAAGAGTTCCTGCTTTCCAGAAGAGTTCCAGTGTTCTGAACCTAGGGAGTGGCTCCTGCCCCACCCAACAGGAAAAGTAGTCCCAAACAGAAGAGGATCAGGGGTTCAACTGGCAGGTAAGTAAGCAGCATGGTCTGCTGCAGGTAAGTCCACCCAAGCATTATGAGCCCGGCGCTTCCAGCGCTGGGACTGGGCATCTTTATGAGCCTGGTGCCACTGGCGCCAGGACAGGGTCCAAAAGGTCCCAATTGGGACTGGCTGGCACTCGGAACCGGGGTTATGGGTCTGCTTCCAAGGGAGTCGGGCAAGTCCTGATCTTTTGGAAGCAGAGATCATGACAGCACCCCCCCTCAAGGCCCCTCCCAAACCGGGCTTCTCCGGGGGTTTGCGCTTGTTAGGAAATGTTCGATGAAATCTTTTGATTAGACGAGGCGCGTGGACATATTCTGCAGGTTCCCAGGATCTTTCTTGGGGACCGTAGCCTTTCCAGTCAATCAGGTAAAATAGTTTAGATTTGGAGATCTTGGAATCCAGGTTGCTTTTGACGTCAAACTCGAGTTCTCCATCAACTAGAATGGGTTTTGGAGATGTAGTTAGTCGGGTTTGAGGTTGCACGGGTTTTAATAGAGAGACGTGGAAGACCGGATGTATCTTCATGTGAGGGGGCAAGTCCAACTTGACCCCCGCATGCCGGGCGCATCGCGGCGCCACAACGAGGCTAAGCCTCGCTTATCCTGCTCATTACATCCGCCGGCAGGCGGATGTGCCGGCGGCCCTACGAAGGCCATACAAAGGCCTGTTGAGAGCCTGTTTGGCCTCACTTCGTCGCCCCATCCAAGGGAAGAGGGCAGGAGCCCTTTCCCCATCGCTACAAACCGTAACAGCTGGTAAGCTGCAACGAAGGCCTGCCTGGCCTTGTCCTACTTCCTGCCTGACCCCCGCATGCCGGGCGCATCGCGGCGCCACAACGAGGCTAAGCCTCGCTTATCCTGCTCATTACATCCGCCGGCAGGCGGATGTGCCGGCGGCCCTACGAAGGCCATACAAAGGCCTGTTGAGAGCCTGTTTGGCCTCACTTCGTCGCCCCATCCAAGGGAAGAGGGCAGGAGCCCTTTCCCCATCGCTGCAAACCGTAACAGCTGGTAAGCTGCAACGAAGGCCTGCCTGGCCTTGTCCTACTTCCTGCCTGACCCCCGCATGCCGGGCGCATCGCGGCGCCACAACGAGGCTAAGCCTCGCTTATCCTGCTCATTACATCCGCCGGAAGGCGGATGTGCCGGCGGCCCTACGAAGGCCATACAAAGGCCTGTTGAGAGCCTGTTTGGCCTCACTTCGTCGCCCCATCCAAGGGAAGAGGGCAGGAGCCCTTTCCCCATCGCTGCAAACCGTAACAGCTGGTAAGCTGCAACGAAGGCCTGCCTGGCCTTGTCCTACTTCCTGCCTGACCCCCGCATGCCGGGCGCATCGCGGCGCCACAACGAGGCTAAGCCTCGCTTATCCTGCTCATTACATCCGCCGGCAGGCGGATGTGCCGGCGGCCCTACGAAGGCCATACAAAGGCCTGTTGAGAGCCTGTTTGGAGCCACAGGAGCCAGGGGCCACGAACTCTGCCCTCACCGTTCCAGCCGCAGCAGCACACCACGGAGGAGGGCAGGAGCACTAGCCTCCTGAGCCGAGGAGCATCTTCAGCTACACACGGTTCGGCCGTGCATCAGATCACCCTGCCTCACCGAATTCCCTCAAGGGCGAGGGTTGCCATCATATCACAGTCAGGTATGCCCACCGTGCACATTTATTGATTTCCAGCTGTACGTCGAGTTCTGAGGCGCAACGCTTCTTGAGAATCGACTGACTTCGTCAGTTTCTTCCGCCTGGCCCAGCAATGGCGGGCGCATCGCGGCACCAGAGTGAGGCTCTGGCCGCACGAATCAGCTGTTGACCTCCCCATTCATAATTATCCCCTTCCGCCGGCAGGCGGGAACGCCGGCCTCTCAACAAAGGCCCGCACTAAGGCCCCTGTTTGCCCCCTGTTTGCCTCCGGAGCCTTGGAGCCAGTGTCTACTCGGACCTTTAATCCATTGTGAGTAGAGGGGATACCCTCAGTCTACACTATTGTGCTTTCTGGTATGTCTTCTGCTACTCCGCAATCACAAACACTTGAACTCGGTTTCTTTCACCTTCGATAACTGTTTGCTACATACGCTTATGCCTCCAACTCCGCCGCCTCTATGCGTTACTGCTGCCACCTCTTAATAGTACAGTCATTTTCAGCCCCTAGTGCTTTATGCCTCATGACTGCTACTGGCTGTGCCCTTTGGTCGCTAACGGACCACGGTAATTGTGTTGTGCCTTATGGTCGCTAACGGACCACTGCAATTGTGTTGTGCCTTATGGTCGCTAACTGATCACTGCAATTGTGTTGTGCCTTATGGTCGCTAACGGACCACGGTAATTGTGTTGTGCCTTATGGTCGCTAACTGACCATTGCAATTGTGTTGTGCCTTATGGTCGCTAACGGACCACGGTAATTGTGTTGTGCCTTATGGTCGCTAACTGACCATTGCAATTGTGTTGTGCCTTATGGTCGCTAACGGACCACCGCAACTGTGTTGTGCCTTATGGTCGCTAACGGACCACTGCAATTGTGTTGTGCCTTATGGTCGCTAACTGACCACTGCAATTGTGTTGTGCCTTATGGTCGCTAACGGACCACCGCAACTGTGTTGTGCCTTATGGTCGCTAACTGACCACTGCAATTGTGTTGTGCCTTATGGTCGCTAACGGACCACCGCAACTGTGTTGTGCCTTATGGTCGCTAACTGACCACTGCAATTGTGTTGTGCCTTATGGTCGCTAACGGACCACCGCAACTGTGTTGTGCCTTATGGTCGCTAACTGACCACTGCAATTGTGTTGTGCCTTATGGTCGCTAACGGACCACCGCAACTGTGTTATGCCTTTGGTCGCTAACTGACCACTGCAATTGTGTTGTGCCTTATGGTCGCTAACGGACCACCGCAACTGTGTTGTGCCTTTGGTCGCTAACTGACCACTGCAATTGTGTTGTGCCTTATGGTCGCTAACGGACCACCGCAACTGTGTTGTGCCTTATGGTCGATAACGGACCACTGCAATTGTGTTGTGCCTTATGGTCGCTAACTGACCACTGCAATTGTGTTGTGCCTTATGGTCGCTAACTGACCACTGCAATTGTGTTGTGCCTTATGGTCGCTAACGGACCACTGTAATTGTGCTGTGCCTTAGGGTCGCCAACGGACCACTGCAATTGTGTTGTGCCTTATGGTCGCTTACTGACCACTGCAATTGTGTTGTGCCTTATGGTCACTAACAGACTACTGTAATTGTGTAAGTGTCATATGGTTGCCCTCACGATCCTTACCAGACCACGCGCGCTTAGACTCTACTAGGTCAATATGCCCCCCTCCAACAGTCTAACTACTGCAAACTCTCCTCTGTACTCTTTCAGTACCCTACTTACCAGACTGCTGCCCACCCTTCTCCTCCTTATACTGCACTCTGGCTGCACTGCACTATACCTTACCACCACCTCTATCTACCACTCTTACTTGCATCACACCTCAACTATGCCATCCCACGCTCACCACACCAACCCCTATCTTAACAACCCATCCCTCTGGATCCAGCACTTCGCCACTAGACCTTTACCTAACCTACCCTGCTCTATCTCCTTGAGAAATGCTAGACTTGGCTCGCGTCTTACCCACGCTTCCCATCATTTAGCTCACCGCATCAAACTGCCTCTCCCTTTGTCACCACCCACACTTTCACCTAATCTTCCACCATCTTCCAACTCCCCTAACTCAAACAATATCAAAGGCGCGCTAATCAACGCCAGATCACTCCCGGCTCACGCCCTAGAAGTAGCTGACTTGATCATCAACCTTGACCTCGACTTTATAGCTATCACTGAAACCTGGCTCCACCCAGCCTCAGGTCCTCTTCTCTCCCTCGCTATCCCTCCAGGCTACAACATTATCAGACATGACCGTAATTCCATCCAATCTAAAGGAGGTGGCATCGCCATCATCCACA
Organism: Ambystoma mexicanum; assembly: GCF_040938575.1. NCBI lineage: Eukaryota > Metazoa > Chordata > Amphibia > Caudata > Ambystomatidae > Ambystoma > Ambystoma mexicanum. Next base: position 144,668,676 of record NC_090923.1, on the reverse strand, counting down.
AAAACGCTCTGAACTTCCACCTCTCAGCCACACATCACTCCTCCACTCTGGAAGCACTGACAGCTAAACTAGCTGTCACACCTAACCATTCTATCACCTTCCATCTACTCTACCGGCCACCTGGCCCACTATCCACCTTCGCGGAGGACCTCTCTAACATCTTCACACACAACACCAAAGCTATCTCCCAGGTCATGATACTGGGGGATTTTAACTTAGGCCTCCACGACCCCAAGGACACTGCTGCTTCGTCTATTGACAACATCCTCACTAATGCTGGATTCACTCAGTTCCTAAACCAACCCACACACAACAAGGGCAGAACCCTTGACTGGCTAGCCGCCCTCAACTGTCCCATCAACATCACCTCTAACCAACAGTGCGCCTGGACAGACCACAACTTAATTACATTCAATATTGAGTCCAAACCTATCAGCCTCCCTCACAACATTGCCCCGGCTATGGCCACCCGTAACAAACGCAACATTACCTGCGATAGACTCCTCCCCCTCCTCCTTCCAGCTCTCAATGACCGGGATCCCTCATGCTCTGACCCTACGGCCCTGGTCGACACATTCAACCGGGCCATGCTTATAGCCTTAGACACCATTGCACCCTCGAAACTGAGAAAATCTAAACCTCGAGCCCACCTCAACTCTTGGTTTACACCCCATCTCAGAGCTCTACGCAAAGAAAAACGAATTGCAGCATCCCACTGGAGAAGCAATCACTCTCTAGCTAACAAATCACGCATACTCCTGGCCACCCTTAACTACAACGGACCACCGCAACTGTGTTGTGCCTTTGGTCGCTAACTGACCACTGCAATTGTGTTGTGCCTTATGGTCGCTAACGGACCACTGCAACTGTGTTGTGCCTTTGGTCGCTAACTGACCACTGCAATTGTGTTGTGCCTTATGGTCGCTAACGGACCACCGCAACTGTGTTGTGCCTTATGGTCGCTAACGGACCACTGCAATTGTGTTGTGCCTTATGGTCGCTAACTGACCACTGCAATTGTGTTGTGCCTTATGGTCGCTAACGGACCACTGTAATTGTGCTGTGCCTTAGGGTCGCCAACGGACCACTGCAATTGTGTTGTGCCTTATGGTCGCTTACTGACCACTGCAATTGTGTTGTGCCTTATGGTCACTAACAGACTACTGTAATTGTGTAAGTGTCATATGGTCGCCCTCACGATCCTTACCAGACCACGCGCGCTTAGACTCTACTAGGTCAATATGCCCCCCTCCAACAGTCTAACTACTGCAAACTCTTCTCTGTACTCTTTCAGTACCCTACTTACCAGACTGCTGCCCACCCTTCTCCTCCTTATACTGCACTCTGGCTGCACTGCACTATACCTTACCACCACCTCTATCTACCACTCTTACTTGCATCACACCTCAACTATGCCATCCCACGCTCACCACACCAACCCCTATCTTAACAACCCAGCCCTCTGGATCCAGCACTTCGCCACTAGACCTTTACCTAACCTACCCTGCTCTATCTCCTTGAGAGATGCTAGACTTGGCTCGCGTCTTACCCACGCTTCCCATCATTTAGCTCACCGCATCAAACTGCCTCTCCCTTTGTCACCACCCACACTTTCACCTAATCTACCACCATCTTCCAACTCCCCTAACTCAAACAATATCAAAGGCGCGCTAATCAACGCCAGATCACTCCCGGCTCACGCCCTAGAAGTAGCTGACTTGATCATCAACCTTGACCTCGACTTTATAGCTATCACTGAAACCTGGCTCCACCCAGCCTCAGGTCCTCTTCTCTCCCTCGCTATCCCTCCAGGCTACAACATTATCAGACATGACCGTAATTCCATCCAATCTAAAGGAGGTGGCATCGCCATCATCCACAAAAACGCTCTGAACTTCCACCTCTCAGCCACACATCACTCCTCCACTCTGGAAGCACTGACAGCTAAACTAGCTGTCACACCTAACCATTCTATCACCTTCCATCTACTCTACCGGCCACCTGGCCCACTATCCACCTTCGCGGAGGACCTCTCTAACATCTTCACACACAACACCAAAGCTATCTCCCAGGTCATGATACTGGGGGATTTTAACTTAGGCCTCCACGACCCCAAGGACACTGCTGCTTCGTCTATTGACAACATCCTCACTAATGCTGGATTCACTCAGTTCCTAAACCAACCCACACACAACAAGGGCAGAACCCTTGACTGGCTAGCCGCCCTCAACTGTCCCATCAACATCACCTCTAACCAACAGTGCGCCTGGACAGACCACAACTTAATTACATTCAATATTGAGTCCAAACCTATCAGCCTCCCTCACAACATTGCCCCGGCTATGGCCACCCGTAACAAACGCAACATTACCTGCGATAGACTCCTCCCCCTCCACCTTCCAGCTCTCAATTACCGGGATCCCTCATGCTCTGACCCTACGGCCCTGGTCGACACATTCAACCGGGCCATGCTTATAGCCTTAGACACCATTGCACCCTCGAAACTGAGAAAATCTAAACCTCGAGCCCACCTCAACTCTTGGTTTACACCCCATCTCAGAGCTCTACACAAAGAAAAACGAATTGCAGAATCCCACTGGAGAAGCAATCACTCTCTAGCTAACAAATCACGCATACTCCTGGCCACCCTTAACTACAAGGAAGCTATATTCCAGGCAAAAAAAGACACATACAACAAACGCATCGAACAAGCCAAATCTAACACCAACGAATTGTTTAAAATCCTAAAAGAACTTGAAACTCCTGTTACTCCGCCTGACACCTGTACCAAAGATAGCACCTGGTGCTCCAAAATCCAAGAAGCTCTCCTAGGTAAGATTGCCACTCTCCAAATTAAAATCAACAACAAACAATCTAGCCTTCAATCCAACCCTCTACAGATCCCTATACCTACCATAAACCTCTCTATCACAGACTCTCTGACTCCTTTTAGCTTCTCTCCACTCTCCATTCTCGAAGTGGAAAAGATCATCACTAGCCTTAAACCGTCCAATTGTCAGGGTGACCTTTGTCCTGCACCTATTATTAAGGAAGCAGCTCACGACCTAGCACCATTCATCACTACGCTCATCAACTCCTCCTTCAGCTCTGGGATTGTACCGGACAATCTTAAGGATGCGTGGGTCATCCCGCTTCTGAAAAAACCTACCCTGGATCCCAGCATACCCACTAACTACAGACCAATTACCACTGTACCTTTTTTACTAAAAATCCTTGACCGCGCGGCCTACCTACAAATTCAGGAATACCTTGAATCAAATAAACTTCTGGGACTCAGGCAATCAGGGTTCCGGCCTCGCCATGGCACTGAGACCGCCCTTATCGATTTAAAAACGCAGATCGAAGAGTTCAAAGACAAAGGCAAACTGGCGTTATTACTTCTCCTGGACCTCTCTGCTGCTTTTGATCTTGTCAATCACAAAATTCTCTGCCATCACCTCAAATCAGCCGCACATTTCTCAGAAAATGCCTCTACTTGGATCAGATCCTTCCTGGATAATAGATCAATGCGCATGTTTTCCCCACTTGCGGCCGCACCACCCGCTCCGGTCTCTTGTGGTGTGCCTCAAGGGTCTTGTGTCTCGCCCACGTTATATAACGTGTTTACCAAACCCCTCTTCGATATTCTGGACCATTTGGGCGTCACGTATACCAATTACGCTGACGACACACAGATACTAATCCCCATCACAGGAGACTACACAACTGACTCCCGCGCCATCAACGCCATCTACCAGATCATCCAAGCGTGGATGGCCCAACACGGCCTCTGCCTAAATGATGAAAAGACAGAGCTCCTCATTCTTGGCTCACCACAAAAACTCACTAAACTTGACCCTGCTTTCAAGTCTTTCACCATTGATGGGAACACCATCCCTATTGCTAAGGACACGAAAACCCTAGGGATTTACATTGACTCAACCCTATCCTTGACTAGACAGTCAAACGCAGTCTCATCTGCAGCAGCGTATACTTGCAAGCTCATCACCGCCTGTCGCCCGTTCCTAACCACTGCCAACTGCGTAACCTTGGCCAGGACCCTCGTACTATCCAAGGTCGACTACTGTAATGCCCTCTATCTAGGTACTAATCTCCGCAACTTAAACAAGCTACAAATTGTCCAAAACAATGCGATCAGAGCGGCCCTTAACATTCCTAGGCGCCAGCATATATCTGACACCAGGCGCAACCTGCACTGGCTCTCTATCCCACATCGCATATCCTTGAAGTCCCTGGCTCTCACACACAAATGCCTCCACAACCAAGCCCCTCGTTACCTGGCAAACAGATTCTCTTTCCACAATTCCACCAGACCTCGCAGAGCGGCCCAAGCCAACTGCCTTGTCATCCCGCGTTTTAATCTCCAAAGATCAGGTGGAACCAGCTTCCCCATCCTGGCATCCAAACTTTGGAACTCACTCCCCAATGACCTTAGAGCAGAACCTTCCTTCCTGAAATTCAAACACCTTACCAAAGCTTGGCTATCCGCCCAAGACAGCTAACACCAGTTTACTGCCCTACTTGCACTTTGACCTACTCTGCATCCCTTATTAACTATCCTGTAAATCACTGCCTTATCGATATTCGCTTGAATGTATATTTTGTAAATTTTGTAAATCTTCCTGTAATACTCCTGTAATACTCTGTCACATGCCTTGTCATGCCTTCATCTTGTTGTAACTAAGTTAAGCGCCCGGTTGCCCCTGGGCCTGGTGCGCTATAGAAATAAATAAAATACAAAATACAAATACAAAATACCGCTACTGGATTTACTATGGTAGTGATGGAATAGGGACCAAGGTATCTTGGGTTGAATGTGCGTGGTCCTTTTAGAGGTAGATATCCTACTTGATATTGGGGGGCTTCCTTCCGATGTTGGTCTGCTCCTTTCTTGTATTGTTCTTTAGCCCTTTGAAGGTGAGAAACGGCTTCCTTAAAGGCTTGGGTGATTGTAGAATGCAGGTGGTCTACTGCTGGTGTTCCAAGATCTTGGAGTGGATCCAACTCCGAGGTTCGAGGGTGACTACCGTATAAAAGAAAAAACAGGGTTTTCCCAGTTCCCGAGTGGACAGAGTTATTGTAGGCATATTCGGCTATCCAAAGGATATCTTTCCAAGTTTTTTCAGTTTGTTGTAGCATGCAGCGCAAATACTGTTCCAGAGTTTGATTGGTCCTCTCGGTTTGTCCGTCGGTTTGAGGGTGGTGGCTGGTCGAAAGTCTCACATCAATTTGAGCCGACCGACAACAACTTCGCCAAAAATGAGAAATAAATTGACTACCTCGATCCGAAATTAGAACTGAAGGAAAACCGTGCAGTCGGACGATGTTTTTGAGAAATTCTCGGGCCAGAGTTGCTGCTGTTGGTAAGCCTTTGAGTGGAATGAAATGCGCCATCTTGGAGAATAGGTCCACGATTACTAGGATCGTATTGTATCCGGAGCATGGAGGTAGATCGGTGATGAAGTCCATAGAAAGCGTATGCCAAGGGCGAGGCGGGATGTCAATAGGGCGTAAGAGGCCGGCTGGTTTTTCCTTTTGACTCTTGTTTTGGGCACATACTCCACAGGACATTATAAAGTCTCTGATATCTTTTTTCCAAGACGGCCACCAGAAGTAGCGCTTGATCTTTTCCGAGGTCTTGGTCATACCGGGATGTCCTTCCATTAAAGAATCGTGATAACAAGAGATTACCTTTTTCTGTAAATCTGTGCTGGGCAGGTATAACCGTTCTTGGAAATATAATAGGTTGTCCTTCACCGTAAAGTCCTTTCCCTGCAGATGCCAATTCTGTATGTCTGCTGGAGTTACCAGTAGCCTGGCTTTATCCTTAACTTCCTCTATGGATTGTGTGGCGATTACACCTAGAATTCTTTGTTCGGGAATGATAGGTACAGGTTTAGGATTGATCAAATGTTCTTTCACTCCCATCCGAGAAAGGGCATCAGCTTTACCGTTTTTTGTACCAGGTCGATAGGTAATTATGAAGTCAAACTCGGCAAAGAATAGTGCCCAACGGAGTTGCCTAGAGGATTAAGCTTTTGCGGTTTTCAAATATTGCAGGTTTCGGTGATCTGTAATCACAGTAACGGTGTGTCGGGCCCCCAGAAGATAATGCCGCCAAGCCTTAAAGGCGGACTTGATAGCTAGAAGTTCCTTATCAGTAATAGTGTAATTGATTTCAGGAGGCGAGAATTTGCGGGACCAAAATGCCACGGGATGCAACTGATTGGTTACTGGGTCCTTTTGTGATAGAACTGCCCCCATGGCAAGGCTCGAAGCATCAGTTTCAACGATGTAGGGGAGTTCTGGGCGAGGATGTTTTAAGATCGGTGCAGAGATAAATCTAGTCTTCAAATTCTGGAAAGCTTGTTCCGCCTCGGTAGACCATTCAAAACGTTTGTTTTTCTTTAACAAGGCGGTGATGGGCTGGACTATTCGAGAGAATTCGGGGATAAACCTGCGGTAAAAGTTAGCAAAGCCTAACATTAACATGCTTTGAACACCTTTTACGGAGGATGGCGATGGCCATTTGAGAATTGCATCGACCTTCTTTGAATCCATACGCACTCCGCTAGGTGATAATATGAATCCCAAGAATTCAACTTCAGTCACGTTGAAAACACATTTTTCCAACTTAGCAAAAAGTTTGTGTTGACGCAATCTCTCGAGGACCATTTTCACGTGTTTCCGATGTTCAGTTTCCGATGAAGAATAAACGAGGATGTCGTCAATGTAAACAACAACACACACATCTATGAGCTCTCTGAGGACATCGTTCATAAAATATTGAAAGGCGGCCGGGGCATTGCAAAGTCCGAAGGGCATGACCTGATATTCAAATAGCCCATACTTGGTGCGGAAGGCCGTCTTCCATTCATCGCCCTCTTTTACTCGTACCAAGTGGTAGGTTCCTCTAAGATCCAGCTTTGTATATATGCATGCTTTTCTGACTTGGTCCAGGAGTTCAGGGATCAAAGGTAATGGATATCTATTCTTAACGGTGATCTGGTTCAGGGCGCGATAATCTATACAAGTTCTAAGGTCCCCTTCTTTTTTTGGAACGAAGAACAAAGCTGAGGAAGCAGGGGACTTGGAAGGACAAATAAACCCATTCGCTAGGTATTGATCCAGGTATTGTCGGAGGTGAAGATTCTCAGGCTCGGTGAGGGCATAAATTCTACTACAAGGAGGAGTAGATCCAGGTATCAGGTCTATCTGGCAGTCATAAGACCTATGAGGAGGTAGAGAGTTAGCCTGATCCTTCCGGAAAACATCTTGGAATTCTAAGTATTCAGGAGGTAACTGGGGAGCCTCCGAGGAAATTGCTGCCAGTGCAACACCAGGTCGAGGGTGACAAGTAGAGACACATTCTGGAAACTGAACCGTTCTTGCTCGCCAATTGATCTGAGGATTGTGCTTCTCTAACCAAGGAATTCCTAGAATAATCTGGAACTGAGGGGCCTTGATCACATCGAACACGATCTTCTCATGGTGTCCATCTTGACTTACTAGCGTCACTTCTTGGGTGGTATGCGTTACTGGCCCGGAGGCTATCTCCGTACCATCCACCGTAGTAATGACATCCTTTACAGCCTTTGGACAAAGAGTCAGATTCATCCTCAAAACCATTTCATGATCCACATAATTGCCGATGGCAACGCTGTCGACGTAAGCTTCAATCGCATGTAATCGATCCGGATGTTCAGGGCTAATGAGGACCATAGGTATCACGAAATGCGAGGTCACGGAACTGGTTTTAACGCTCGGCAAGAGGACCTCTATTCTTGTCGGGCGAGGTCGTTTCCCTGCTCAGAGTTTGTGACCCTGGTAACTGCAGCTCCTACTGCCTTCTTGGCTGGTTTCACCGTTCAGTCTCGAAGAAAGTGTCCCGAGTTTCCGCAATAGAGGCATAATTGCAGCTGTTTTCTCCTTTCCCGCTCCTTTTGTGTTAGTGGTCCTTTCAGGCCCCCTATTTGCATGGGTTCCCCGGAGTCTACTCCTTTGGTAGGAGTTGGTGGTTTGGAAAATACTCGAGCATCAAACTTGGAACGATCGGCCTTCCTGTTCTGCAGTCTGTGGTCAATTTGAACGACTAAGTCAATATAGTCCGAACAGTCTTGCGGGGGATTCACTACTTGGGCTAACACATCTTTGAGCTCTCCACGTAGACCTCTATAAAACAGCGTAATCCTTTTGTCCTCAGGCCATCGAGTTTCCACTATCAGTCTGTTGAAAGACGCAATATAAGCCAAAAGGTCTTGATTACCCTGTCGCAATGAAAGGAGCTCATTGTCCAAGGCCTGCCCCTGTGAATGTCTTGCAAACAGTTTTTCCATACTGAGCTGAAAAGCTTGAAAATCATGGAGAACCGGATCATCTTGATTAACTAGAGGGATCGACCAGTCTGCCGCATTGCCACTAAGGTACGAAAGCACGAAAGCTACCTTAGCTTGATCAGTTGGAAAGGCTGCTGGCCGGCATAAGAAGTGCAACTGGCACTGATTAATAAATACTGCAAACCTCTTTGGGTCACCAGAAAATCGTTCGGGCGGAGCCAGAGGTACATTCCCAGGTAGGTTGATCTGCACTGGGTTCGTAGAGGATGTTGAAGGAAGATTTGCCCCTAATGCAGGTAACGGAGTTTGTCCGGCTTGTGACTGTAGCAATTGTCTAGCGAGATCGTCTGTTCGCTCCTTGGAAATAATCAGTTCCCTTCTTAGAGCATTCGTCTCCTGACGGGCTGCATGCACTTCTGCTCTTAGTTCCCCAAGTAACTGGGCTAGCTGGTCGGTATCCGAGGTTTCCATAGCGCCTGGGTGGGAGTTTTGCGGTAGGCTTTGTGTTCTGTAACGCTCACCTGATTCCCGCAGAGGCGCCGGTCTTGACTGGGTGAATGCCGTATCTTCAAAGGTGATGTGTAACACACGGTTGGCTCTTTGGGCTGGACCTCTGTGCACTGTATGTCTGACTCGAAGAGTAAGATGTCTGCAGATAGAAAATATGGGATTAATGAACTGGGGTTATTGGGTGCCTCTCTCCTCTTCCCTTTCTCTTCTCCTGTAGAACCCCAAAGGTTAACACCCTCACCTTAGGTAAGTGAACGCAGAGCTCTCCATCTGCCTCGGGCAGGGTGCCGTAACCAGTTTCTTCACTGGATAAGGGTGCAGGCCTCTTGACCTCAGAGGACTGCTGTCCGTCGTTAACTGCACGAACGGTAAGTTCTGGGCACTTCAAATGTCTTAAAAGTCTTTTGTAATGATATCTCTTGTTTTGCAGGGTTCCGGCGATGGAGGATGGCGGGCTGATGAGAGTTGAGGATCGAACCCGCGTGAGGAATAGAAGCGCCTGGAAGCACGTAAGTAAGCGCTTGTAGCCTGCTTCACGATGCGCACTAACTGTCCCTTTTATCTTGCAGGTACAAGTTCGGAGCTTTAGAGAAGCTGAAGGGTGCTGGAATACCCACTGGATTCGGCGTGGGAAGGAGGAATGGCACGTGAGTAATAAAGTTGCCCAATGTCTTTAAACGCACCTTCTTTTGTCTTTCAGATGCGGGATGCAGCGCCGAAGGCCTCCGGAGCGTGCGAAGAGCTGGTAAGCTTTTGTCTTTCAGATGCCAGAATGCAGTGCGAAGACCTCCGGAGCATGCGAAGAGTAGGTAAGCCTTTGTCTTTCAGATGCCGGAATGCAGCGCGAGGCGTTGGTGACAGCCGATGGACCAGGTAAGAGATGTGCTGCCACTGAAGACCGTAGTGCTAACCTGTTCTTTCTTTGTCTTTACAGGTGCTGCTGAAGACTGGATTCCAGGATGGTAAGCCTTTGTTCCCTTAGGCCCAGGATCAGAAGCAGAAGACACGATGAGCGTTCTGCTGCAGAGAATGCAGAATAACACAAAGCAAGATTCATCCATCGGGTGTGGTTTAAATAGCCTCCTGTAGTGCTTAGGTGTCTCCTTCCACAGCCACGCCTAGGTAAGAAAAGAGTTCCTGCTTTCCAGAAGAGTTCCAGTGTTCTGAACCTAGGGAGTGGCTCCTGCCCCACCCAACAGGAAAAGTAGTCCCAAACAGAAGAGGATCAGGGGTTCAACTGGCAGGTAAGTAAGCAGCATGGTCTGCTGCAGGTAAGTCCACCCAAGCATTATGAGCCCGGCGCTTCCAGCGCTGGGACTGGGCATCTTTATGAGCCTGGTGCCACTGGCGCCAGGACAGGGTCCAAAAGGTCCCAATTGGGACTGGCTGGCACTCGGAACCGGGGTTATGGGTCTGCTTCCAAGGGAGTCGGGCAAGTCCTGATCTTTTGGAAGCAGAGATCATGACAATAACAAGATACATAAACGGCCAGCAGGTGGCAAGTGCAGGGTGAGTGCAGAACATAAGTGCTAGTTGGGGGGATCATGGGTTTAGCATATGCAGACGATGTGGTCTTAATGGATCGCACCCCAGTAGGTCTCCACCATCTAATTATAGCCTTTTGTGATTATGCAAGTTTAAATGACGTTGCCACCAACTCCAGTAAAACTTTCATCATGACGCACAAACATATACATAAGAAAGGAATTGGTAGCTTCAACTGGAGGTTGGCAGGTCAGAAACGACCAGTTGTCAAAGAAATAAAATGCTTAGGGTTCATGATTAGATCAAACCCTTCCATGCTAGCATTAGAAGCTGATCTAGGGAAGAAGGTTATTCAATTAATTTGCCAAATGGCAAAAATTCTGTTCACATACTGTAAGTTTACCCTTTTGCCTTTAATTATTTTTTTTACGGGCAAGATAATTCCAGTATTAATCTATGGCATAGAAATCGAGTCAATGGCCCTAAACATTTATTGGGTGCGCATGTATGTATGAATGAGTATGCTCATGTAATTTTGATTGAATGGGGTTTGATCAATGACGGATCTCTCTGATTATCATTTTTAATGCATTTGTGTGATAACCACTAGTGGGATTTGTCTTACATTTGCATTGTGTTTGTAAACTATTGAATTATTGTTTGCCATTCTCTTGCTCTCTGTCCATTGTTTTGTTTATGCCTAGTATTGTCTTGGGGGACCGAGAGAACACCAGGTACCCTTTATGTTTTTCTAACTGCTCATGTGTCAGAAAGATTTGAGTCGGATGTTATGTAAGTTCATGAGTAAAGTGACAGATATTCTGCAAAGCTGCTCCAGAACACTTGGAGACTTACTTGAAGGTCCGGTTGATGGTAAGAGAGCAGTTATGCGCTCAGATTGGATTGCAACAATAGACAGTATGCAGGGTTATACATTACATAACTGTTTCTCCGGCCTAGATAAACCACTGGGGTTGCTGCCTCTATATTTGAAAGAATTCCCTGGATCCAGGTGGACAATGGAGTTTTTGAGATTTTGCCTAAACTTAATACTGACAGACGAACTCTTGGCGATTCGTACTAAAGACCACAGAACAAAAGAAGAATGCTCCCTTTGTAGGGAAGAGACCACTCAGAATTTATGACACATATTTATTTATTTTTATTTATTGCATTTTATTGTACGACCAAACCCTAGGGTATCACCGTGTACTTTTACAAGAATACTTTCAATCTTACGGTTACATGAATGCTTACAAACTTATTGGTTACATGGTAGCAGTGCTTGGAAATGATTCAGACATAGTTACATAGAGTCTGGTTCAACGGTAAGGTTACATGGGGAAAAAAATAATAAAGCAGTGAGATTAGTATTTATTGAACAGCCACGTTTTTAACATTTTCTTGAATTGTGGGAGGGAGGACCCATTACTAATGTTGTTGGGGAGTGAGTTCCAAGGTCTGGGGGCAGCTCCCGCAAAGCTGGAATTGCCAGTTCTGGTGTTCTTGAATATGGGGACACAGGTGAACATGGGAGCTGGATCTTAGTGTTCTTACGGCTGTTATGAGTGTAAGTCATTGATTGAGGTAAGTTGGGGCATTGGCGGTGACACATTTGTGTGTGATGGTAAGCACTTGTGGAGTATTCTTGCTTGTATGGGCAGCCAGTGTGCTTCTCTCCTATGTTGTGTAATGTGGTCTCTTTTGCTTATGCCTAATGCTGCTCTCACAGCCTAGTTATGTAAGTGCATTTTATTTATGTTTTTCTTGGAGGTGCCTAACAGTAGTATATTGCAGTCGGCAATCTTGGCCGAGATGAGGGCTCAAGCAAGAGTTATTACAATTGTGAGGTGTGAGGAAAGGTCGACTTAGGGTAATGAGTTTGGCCGTGTAAGCCGTGGAGGAGGCAAGTGTATTTATGTGTTTGCACATGGTGAGGCTGGAGTCGAGGTATACACCTAGGGTTGTGACTTGGTTCGATAGGTTAATTGGTGTGCCATCTATGACAATGGAGGTATACTCTGGATGTAACTTCTTTAGAAGGGTTGGGGTGCCTACTATGAGAATCTCTGTTTTTTCCCCGTTAAGACAGAGGCTGTTGGTTGCCATCCAGTTCTGGATGAGGGAGTACATTTTGTTAACACAGATGGTGTCCTGTTCTAAGTTGCTTGTGATGGGGATGAGTATTTGTGTATCATCTGCAAAGTTAGTATATATAACTCCCATGGCGTCTAAAGCCGCAAATAGAAGTTTAGTGTAGGCATTGTACAGGGTCGGGGAGAGGCAAGAGCCTTGCGGGATGGCCAGGGGGACAGCAATGGGATCCGCAGCTTCATCATCAATCGCTACTCTAGAGGTTCGATCTGATAGAAATTATTTAATCCAGGCTGTAGCCTCTTTTGAGAAATGGAAGACATTTGCTAGTGTTAAGCATAGTTTGTTGTGGTCCACTAAATTGAATACCGCTGATAGGTCAAGCAATAGCAGAATACAAAGTTTTTCTGATTCTCTAATGGCAGCCATCTGATTTTTCAAATCCAATAGGGCTGTATCGGTGCTATGTCTGGGCTGGAAGCCGGATTGCCTGTCTCCTCGTAAACGATTGCTTTCCAGTTGGGATTGAACTTGGGTATAGGCAATTTTGTCTATAACTTTGAGCAGGAAAGGGACTGTTGTGATGGGTCTGTAGTTAGTAGGGATGGTTGGGTTTAGTGAAGGTTTGTTGAGGAGGGGAGTGCCCCACGCTTTTTTGATATTAGCTGGGATGGAGTTCGTGTTTAACGAGGCATTAGTGAAGTTTGTGATGGTGGGAGTAAGTATGGGTGCGCAGGCTTTGACTAGTTTGACAGGGAAGTTGTCGCCTTTACAGATGGAAGGCTTGAGGGAGGCTGTAGTATTTAGTACCTGTGTTTGGGTCACTTTAGTGAAAAGAAAATAAGGTATTGTTTCTAGGGTGACTGTCAATGGCAATGGGGTGAGTTCAGCAGTATGTGCTAGAGATTTTCTTTATGTTAAATTTAGTTTTGAAGAGTGTTTATTTTGGAAGCTAGAGCATCCTGGATGGTAGTACACCAAGCTTTGCTCGCTTTTACTGGGCTAGGAGGTTGCATAGATGTTTCTAGTTCTCTAATGATTGAGAACAGTTCTTTACTATTGGAGGTGGCATTGGAGATGAAAGAGTTAAGGGAACTAGCTTTGCACGTGATCACTGCGAGTTTATAGGTTTTGGAAATTGCTAGAAGTTCTTTTTTTGATTCACCGGGGGTTTTTTTCCTGCTGAGATCAATGAGTTCATCATTGTACCACAGGTTGCTGCGTTTGCGTCTAGGCAATTTACATGTGTGCGTTGCTATTTCATCAATGGCTGTACTCAAGCTATTGTGGAGGTGCATCGAGATGCTGTCTGGGGTGATGCCAACTATGGGTTGTGCTTTGAGTAATTTGTTCAGGATGGGGGTTAAGATTTCCGGGGTGAGTTTGCGTGAATTTCTACCCATGATAGGGATGGGAGGGGCGGTGGAGAAAGTGGGGCATTGTTCAGGATTATGCTGAACCGAATTAGGGAGTGATCAGTCCATGATAGCTCTATTATCTCTGTGGTTGTGGCATTCAGTGTTAGGATCCAGTCTAGGATGTTGCCTTTAGATTGGGTTGGGTTGGAGCGTTGACCAATTGGGTGAATTGCATTTCTTGGGACACATTGTGTCGGACAGTGGCTTTGTGATGTGATGCATCGTTGAAGCCCAGATTAATGTCTCCTAATATGATATATTTTGTTTTGAGTTTAAGAAGTGGAGTGATTAATAGAGGTAGGTCAATGTCGGGGTTATTTGCTGAGTTGGGGGCTCTGTACACTATTAGGATATTGATAGTGGTTTTACGGTCAGTAGCTAATTTGAGAGAAAGGAGTTTATAACCTTTTAAAGTCTCTGTTTTGCATTCTCTGAATTGTAAGGCTGTTTTAGCAATGATGGCTACGCCAGGGCCATCTTAAGCACTTTTGGGGCCCTAGGCATGGACATCTTTGGGGCCCCCCCTCTACCAAACCAAAGGAATTAAGGGATCAAGAATACTGGTTGCGCCCCCCACCCCATAACCGTAGCGCTCACAACCTATAGGTTGACATGCTGTCTCGCAGCATAATAAGCACGTTAACTCCCTTCAAGTCCCCTTGCCCTCTTCATTCTTTCTCTAATCAGAATGATAAACAAGTAGCATTTGAAGACCAACATTAGCAGTCTACAAAGGGGTTCAGTCTACAAAGGGGTTACTGTTCTAGTACATACAGGATACTTGATATCAATAATATCCAGGAAGGTAGATGTAGTATTAATGCAGGGCCATGTAAAAGGTACATGTAACCCATAATAGACAGAGAACTCATATTAGCTGCTTCACAGAATGCAAAAGTGCTCATGCATGGATAGACACCACCAATTGGAAGGAAGGAGAACGGATAGTGGATAGTGAGCAGATTAGAAGCTACCAGCAAGGTATCTTTATCCAGACGGCTGAGATTAGAAGTGGGATATGGTTTTCAAATAGTGTTTTCAGATAGTGGAGGAACCCGGGGTAGGCACCCGTTCAACAAATATTAGATTGCTGCCTCTATCTACTCCCGGGTGGGGGTTAACCAGAAATAGTGTTGCCAATAGATATCATCAAAGGAACAAATGCCTGTGGTGTGCGAAATAAATATGCTCACTATTAACACAGTGAAACCATGAATAAGTCTTTTATGAAGATCATACCATGAGAAGGAAATCACTCGTAAGGGCTGAATGAACCTTCAGACATAGGAAAGGCTCAGCCAGCCTTGCTGGAATGTGATATTCTAATTTTGCATATGAACATATATCTCTGCAATGGGTGCTTCACACACTGAGCTAACATCTGAACCATTGAGAAACTCAATTTATCAATATGCATTTCACCATTGCCTATTACACATGATCAACATAATTCCCACAGGAAGGAAAGAATGCCACCGAGTTGTGCCACAAGAAACATACAAACTATGTATATCACAGTGAACACAGAAAGCAATAAATGATGAATTGATCAAGGCAGAATGCACTTGCCGAAACAGAAAGGCAATGGGCTTAGAGTTTTGCATTTTGAGCGATTTGTACATAGAAAAGAAAACTTATGCAGAGAAGAATCCTGGCAAAGACTGTCCTCTGAGTTTGAAACATTTTTAACTGTAGAAGTTTTGATGTTACTGAATGTTTTATGTTTTATTGCATTGAATGGTTACTTAAAACCAGTGCTTAATTTGTGGGGGTGGTTGCCAGTGCCCAACACCGGCACTCTTTTTTGGGCACCGGAACTCATGCGGGGCCAGCGCACATGCAATTGCTTTGTTTGTTCTTCCACTTCACTTTGCTTCGATTATAAATCATTGGGATTTGTCATTCTGATCTCGATCTCTCTCGTGCTTGCAGGTTGCAGGCCATGGCTGGCTGGTCCTGGGAGGGGACAGCAATAGCAATGAACAACAAACTGTTACAGCCAATGAAAACTACCATTCTGTTGTTACTATGTAGTATTTGATACATTCTGTATAGTAACACAGAATGTGCAGTTTTCATTGGCTGCTCTTCTGAGCCAGTGAAATTACATGGTGACCGTTGTTGCCAAAGGAGGCAGCGCGGTGCCACCTTCATTTCACGAGTTACTGTGAAGTGAAGGTGTCGAGGCGTGGTGTCGTCGGTCCTGACTTGTGAGAGAGACAGCCTGCCCTGCTGCACTGCGTGGTGCGGCCTAGTTGCTTCCTGGGGCCCCCTCTGCCTGCTTTTTCATTTGTGCGGGTGCAAGTGTGCGCAAGCGCCCCCCCCACCCTGAGGCCCGACAGGAGACCAAGTCCCAGCCGGCAAAGCAGGTAAGTCACTTGTTGTTGCGCGCGGTGCAGCCTGAGCCAGTCACAGTCAAGTGATCAGGCAAGGAAGGCCCAGGTCGGGGCCCAGGTGGCGGCACGGTCCCCTGGTGGTGTCCTGACTGCCCAGGAGTCAGGACCCCACCAGGGGCCCATCCGCGCCCGGGCTTCTGTCTGCATGACCTGTGTGCAGTGTGCTGCTGACTGCAGTCAGTGCCAGTGCATGTCTGTGACCAGGGGCTGGCGGCTGCCACAGACTGAGTCAGATGACTCTGCCGCGGGCGGCCGGGCCCATGGATTGTGCCCAAAAGTATGTTTTTTACTTTTTTCTTTGAAAACCTGACCTTTCGTGTGGCTGGTGGCCGGGGCCCCGCCCCACCGAAGGTAGGTTTTAAAAGAAATAACTTATTTTGAGTGGCGGCTGTGGCCCATCACTTCAAAAGTGTTGGGCCACAGCCGGCCAAATATATGTTTTTTTCTTTAAAAATCTTACCTTCCGTTCTGCCGCCGCACCGCGCATCTATTTTTGTCATCATCAGGCTCAGCATGACAGTGGTGGTGGTGGCCCCATGGAAGGTAGCCTAAGTGATTGAGGCAAGGCAGGGCAAAGCCCAGGACTGGGCGGGCACGGGCTCTACGTGCTCCCACTAGTGTCTGTCACAAAAGGAGTGAATTGTCATTTGCAACTTTGGCCACTTTTTCATTGGTGCCGAGCCCGACTCGAGACAATTGTATGCCCCAGTCCAACCCTGGATAGCATTCATCTAAGCGAAACATGAACTGTGAATTTTTGCCTGGGTGTTTCCGTTCTTCATTTTAATGTTATCGGCCTCATTAGTTCTCAAACAAGCTTCAGCGAGGGGACCTGGAACGGTGCACGTATTGGGCCGAAACCGAACCGGCTGTACTTCGCGAGAAAACCCCATGCAAAGGCGAACTTCTGAAATGCCATTTCAGGCTTAAAGATACATACATGGAAACTAGACGGGGATAAACATGGCAAAAACAAAGAGGTGATGGCTGGAAGGTTTAGACTTAATCTTAACCACTGGCAATGCTCTGGGCAACCCTCCAGACCACCGTTCTTCGCCTGCCAAGCCATTACAGAAGGGAAAGACCATATGCAAATCAGGCTTGGCCCCACCCCAAAAGGGGCAGTCCAGCCCGAACTGCTAGGCCACATCCCTTCTGCACGAGACCACAAGCATCCCCAAACATGTTTCGCCCTTGTTGGGGCTCATCAGTGAGGAGTAGCTTGGGTCTCTAGGCCCAGCAGGCACGGGACCCACGTCTGGGCATACCCGTCCCACTCGGGGTGACATAGCAAAAACAAAGAGGTGATGGCTGGAAGGTTTAGACTTAATCTTAACCACTGGCAATGCTCTGGGCAACCCTCCAGACCACCGTTAAACATGGGGCACGTGCCCACTAATCTGTCGTCATAAATAAAAGTACTAGTTGAGTATTCGTGTATAATTCTCAACCGTCTTTTGCTGTCATTTTTTTACATAATTCCAGTGCATGTTTTCTATCCTGATGTGTGGTTTATACACCAGATGTTGCCCCTTAACCTGGGTGCAGTACGCTCCGAGCATGTGCTCTGAATGAGAGCACATGCAATTGAAGAGGGAAAATCGAGATCAAACCCATGCCCCCTCACCACAGGCGCATATACAGAAGAACAGCAGGAAGAACAAGGAGCGCACTTATCATTTGAACCAGGCCCCAGCGCACCCATGGGTGACAAATATGCTGAAACACACCCACTTCACCAACAGTGCAACTTCCATGCTACATTAGAATCAATGCTGAAATATCAGAATCTACAAACACAAAAATCCCTGTTTAAAGGCTTGCAAATGCCTATATGAATTAACATGGTCTAATTGCACAGTGTAAAGCCATGTTTCAGGAAAATTACAGCCAAGTTCATTTCTCTCACTGAACACTGGCTGCGGGAGCCTTCAGCAATGTTCCTCGCAAAACCTCCGAGCTGCCAAGGCCGCACATTCAAGATAAGATTGCTTTCTGCAGACAAACATTTTTTTATCCACAAATGCGAATAAATCACGGCAACCCAGTGTGCTTTTTTTTCTTTCTGGGAAAGAAAGACATTTTCTCAAAGACTCGCACAACATTTGAAACATAATTGTAACAAGAATGGATCAGCCCAGCTAATCAGCGCCCAGAGCCCAGGTGCGAACTGCTTGTTCAGCTAAAAAGTTATGGGAACAAGGTCATATTGCAACAAGTTAGAAGTAGGTAATGGGGGCTGGCACAGCTAAACCAACCCACTGATGCAAAAGGCTAATATCCAATCATCAGGCTCTCTAGAAGGGCTACATAGGTAACCTATCACTTAGCAGCCAATAGCAGGAGGAGTTAGGTTTCTGGGAACTGATCCAATTCTGTGAGGTCAGCCTGCAGTGTGATCATAAAGCTGGCTTGCAAGCCAGCCCCGGGGGGAGACGGCGCCTGAACTCTCGATGTGCACGATGCTCTGCATGTTTTTTTCTTTTTTTGCTGCCCAGAAATAAACGCAGTTTGGAACATGCTGCTGCCTGCTTGGGACTCTGTTGCATTTCTGGGGGCCATATGGGAGGTGTTGGGGTCTCCCATAGATGGTGAGGGTATGGCTGCTGGCCCCCACTGCCCTGGTGGGGGACCAGCTTCTCCCCAACAAGTTGGTGCCCTCTGTGAGGCTCATTGCTCATTGTAACATGGGTGAATGAGCACTGCCTGCGCAAGCCCTGCGTTGAACTGAACTCCCTGCCGCCGACTCAAGGAAGCTGTGGGACCCTCGCCTGCACCTGAAGACCACCGGAAAACGCGTAACCGGCTAAAGGCTTCGGGGGCCACTTGGAAATACCCCGCTTGAGGGCAGGTGAGAGCCATGCAGGAGAAGGGGTCCGGTGAAGCGCCTTGAGGGGGTGTCCAGCAGCGGAGCAACTGCCAGTGCAGCATAGGAAAATGTAAGTCAACCAGCAACATGGGCTTTGAGGGGGGGAAACGTTTAAAGTATTATGATGCATTGTTGATCAGTATGTTGCAGAAATGTTGTTATTTTGTTTGGGTAGAAACTGAGGGAGGCATTGTAAATTGGGTGGTGGGTGATTGTACATTGTCGCAAAATTCATCGCATTGGTGGTGATCGGCACGTGAATTGTAGTTGGGACTGGGGCGGTGGCAGTGGTCCCTTCTTGTGTTTTTGAGCCTATTGGGTGGGGTAGTGACTCCCCACATATAGGACAGGAGTGTCGCACTGGTTGGTCTGGATGGCGATTTCATGTACGGGGGTCTGGATTTCCTATGAATTGACGTTATAGATCAACGAGTAGATGAGGTTCCCTGCTAATTGAGCGTTTTAGTTCAGTGAGTGGATGATGTTTCCCCGCAGGAGGTAGCTAGATTGTTCCCGAGTGCGGAAGATAGATGGCTGGTTAAGGTCCCCCCCACGTGAGGCGACGCAGTGTGTGCAGTCCAATTATAAGAGTTTTTATTATAGTTTACCTTGTTCCAGTTGAGACAGGAAGACAGCTGTGGGGATTGTGGGGTTTTATTTTGGGATTTTTGTGGGGTTGGGAGAAATGTGTTATTGTTCTGTGTGTGCACATTTGTCTGTTCATTTGCACTGTGTTTTTAGTTTGGTGATGTCACCTTCAGATTGATGCATAGGACACAGAGTTTTGATGGTGAGGAGATAGTGGTGTGGTTTTGGATTTGGAGAATAGGTGACCCAGAGGCGGTGTGTGGAAGACACATGCGCAAGATTGTGGGGGTGTGCCGGAGAAGGCAATGGTTTGGTGAAGATGGGCTGCACGTGGAGTGCACAGGCTAAGGTGCGGAGCCAAGAAGGCTCACAGAAGTTGAAAAATGTTCAATTATCTTCTAACTTTTGCTCCCTGAACAGCGGACTATCGAAATTTTCGAATTGAATAGAGGTAAAATGTATCACACAATACAGAAATGACTCCCCTTCACCTGTTGTGTAGCACACAGCTTCCATGCCGAAATAAGTAAGTAAAACATAGTGTGCAAAGATTCAAAAGTACTGAAGGTAAATTAAAAAAGACCATGACTGCTCATAGGCGGCTTCTCCAGAAGCGTGCAGCAATCGCTAAGGACACACATACACAGCACTTACACGGGAATAGCTTTAAAAGCACATGGCTACAGTTGAACTGTGTGCACGAAGGAAAGGGAAGATGCGAGGGGTCAGCTGATGCTGAACCAGCACGAGCAGAGGGAAGAGGGGACTCACCCTTCTGAACCTCCGGGAGTGTAATATGTGATGACACAGATGGTAAGCAAGGAATGCATTGCATGAGAGAACTGAAAACATCAGAAGGACATTTAAACACCACACACACACAATCACAATACACAAACAGGAAGGTGCAGAACAACCCACTAGCAGCACAGGAGTGAGCAAAGGAGGGCTGCAGTGCATGGAAGTAGATTTGAAGGCACAGGTACAGAGGAATTAAATTTATAGGGAAGATAACGGGGGAGGTGCAAGGAGTAACAATAGCAACAGAGAGGGGGAACTGGAAAGGGAAGAAAGGGATTGGAGGAGGAGAGAAGGACTGAACGAGACAGCACAGCCAAACATGATAGAGGATCAGTAAGGGGTGGTGCAGCATGCATGCGGTTATGGAAGGGAGGAAGGAATGATAGCGCGCTAGACATTGACTGTGTGCATTGTAGATTGTGGCAAGAAAACGCAGGGGCAGAGAAAGGCAGATGAGGACAAGTAGGCACAAAATAAATTATTAAAGTATGCAATGGGAGGGGCAGTTAAAAACAGCCTCAACACACACGCACAAGAATCACAATAGCAGTGTCAACAATCACCACGATATGCACGGCCCATGTGGGGAGGATACATGGGGCAGGATGGGATCATTTCAGCAGACACCACAAGCACCAACGCAGGTACTATCACCACTACATGTACAGACACAACAAAGGACAGCACCACTACCCCAGGACTGACTAGAATCACAACACAGGGGCACTGCACAGCAGCCAGCACCCATACAGAACACTGACACAATAGCAATGGTACCGGTTACATGACTGGGTGGGGTTTCCCTGATGGGAAACAAACCTTTCAAAGGACATAGATCGACATTATACCCCTAATAGGACAGCCCAAGACAAAATTGATTTGACTTACTCTGCCACACACACTCATGCTCCACCTCCCCGAAAGAACGGGCGAAACGCACGCTGACACACACACTCACGCACACTCAATAATGCAGAGGACAATTGCATAGGGGTGGTGATAGGTGTCAAAACATTTTCTCTTCTGGGTGACAGTGGGACGACTAGGCCATGCATTAGGGAAGAGACATTTGTGACATCATGAGCGATGTGGATATGACCACCTTATTAACAGAGAAATCCATAACTTGTTAAACACCAGGCATACACATGTTGAAAGTAAGGAAGATTGTTTAAGCATAATGGGGGTGCACGGCACAGAGGGGGGTGCATAATGATAGCGCATCACAAGAGAGTACATTTAGCTACATTTTGAGCACACATCTTTCAGTGAGGAGACTGGGCTCATGAATACACGATTAACACAGAACAATTAAATGAGACACACAAGGTGGAAGAAGGTGCACTTGAGGGGGGAGGCCTACATTTCATTGACAGTTCACCACAGGAGGAGAGAAATAGGGGTAAAGGGTGGATGATCCATGTTCCCAACAGAATTAATTTGGCGACAAAATGACAGTGCAAGTGGTAATGCCACTAGCGCTTTTGAAAATAGCACTGGCACAAATGCATTAGCCAACACACATAGGGAAAGAGGTCATTGCTGCACGAACTGGAGAATGATGGTTGTATTAAAATTTGAGAGCAGATATTGGGGGGAGAAATATATTGTTTAAATGTAACAGTAATTACAGTAGTGGAGTAATAAAATACTAGACTAAATGAGTAATTAACAGAGTAGGTAGGGTTTAAAAAGTGGACATGGGGTGGGATAGAGAGAATGGGAGTAAATTGTGAGGGTTGGGTTTGAAAGAAAAGAGGAAATAAATAAATAAATAAATAAACAAATACAAAGAGGGGGGAGAGACAGGTAGCGAATAATTGGTAGCGAATTTCATTAGTACCAGCTTAAAGTGCCTGCAGTTCACTGCGAGGCACGCCCTGAGAAGTTGAGAGAGGAGCCATAGAAAATAAAGATTTAAAAACCCTGCGATTATCTTAACTAAGTAACATGGTGCACTTAATTTAGAAACACAGCCACCCTATATGACAAATTTACCACCCTGATGTTTCCCTATTTAGCTTGTCAGTGCCTGATGCCCCACGGGACAAAGGCACACACTATAAATAGCTTACTACAAAAGCACAGTAAATATAAAGATCCAAAGGCCCATTTGTACACTAGCACCTAAATTGCGTATATATGATCCAAGAGTGTAATGAGTATCTTCACATAAATTAAGTGCCTACCCATTTTCTGGGTACATTTCAAATTGTGTAATAATTTACAGTCAGACCGCCATTGCACGCCACCAGGTGGTGACAGGATGGTGCATAGGTGTACCATTGGCTCCTCCCACTAGGACACTGAATAGTGTGAGAGTAGTGAAGAGAGGTTAGGTCAAGAAATTGAAGAATATGTAAATTCTCAGGTCTCAAGCGCTTCCATTTCATTTCTCGCCAGATATAAAGGACCCAGGGCAGGCCTGAAGACAACGGACAACCAACACCCAATGGCTATGGACTACAGTGGGACATTTTCCCCTCCTGACAGACTTTGTTAGATGTGTGAGGCGTCAAGCCCTACAAAGCGGTGGCCACCCTGGCAACGAGGGAGCAACGATCAACAGGGCCAACGCAAGAGATTTTCATGAACTGCAAAATAGCACGAACACTCCCGAGTTAGGGAAACATGGCCATCCTATGGTCCAACGCACACTAGCAACTAGAATAGGGACTGACACACGCATTTCCAAAGTTTAATTGAGGTTCATATTACATTTTGTGCACCTACAGCTGTAACACTGTTTTGTTCCTTCTCTTTTCCCCGCACATGCAGGTTGTTGCGTATGTATGCTGTTAGAAATGTGTAGGAAATTTCCTTAATATTATCTTCCATTAGAAACTGTGAGGCCTACTGATTAAAACATCGTGTAGCATTCCCCACTCAATTGCCCACCCTATCAAGAACCTCAAACCCCTTAGAGCATGTTTCCCTGAAGTATATTTCCTTGCTTTCATTGAATAAACAACCCAAGATTTTCCCTACCCATATTGAGAAATTTTGAAAACACGAAATGTCCAGGGGGAGGTTTGATTTTTGACCTTAGTGATTGTTTAGTTCGCGGAGCTTGAGGTTACTAACAAGTACTAACTATTAACGGCTTTCTTGCGATTTTCAGGCGGGCAACTTTATCATCTCATCAGCTGCAAGGACCCAGCAGCGTAAGTGGTTATGGGCAAGCAAATAAGGACTTTTACCTTCACGATGGGACTATTAATGATGAACGAAATAATGGGGGTGGTAATTTGAAAATTATTTGTAATAGTGAGCATTACCGCTGTATCCCCTGCTAACATTCCCTAACCTAAGCAGGAAGAGTTACGGCGTCAGTGGGTGAGGAAAAGCTGCTGCTAAAGTAAAGAGAGTTAAGGGCAGACACAAAGGGAGTAAAACATACACATAACACACATAGCAGAAGTGACCAACAACATGCACACATGTACAAAATTGGTAGGGACACCACTGGAGAGAGCTGTCCTGACTGTTCTTTAACATATGCCGGAAGAGAATTGATTACAACAGAAATTACTACAGCAGAGCACGACGCCCATGTATGCCAAGGTGCGAAGAAGATTGCAAGGGAAGACAGCAACATTGAGATTGATAAGAAAAAAAAAAGGGGGGTAATCCCCTATGGAAGATGATTATATAAAGCAGCTAAATGGAGAACAACTGTATGTGGAAAGTGACCAGAGAGAGAACAAACAACGAGCAAATGCACAAGTGAGCAAGCTGCAAGAGAAAAAAAAATAACTAAATAAATAAATAATAAAAGAAGAAAGAAAAACAAAAAGAGAAGAAAAAATAAAATAAAAGAGACAAAAATATGATAAGTGCCTAACGGAGTGAGACAAAAGAGCAAAGATGGTCACTTGGGTGGCGAATGAAGAAGGACGTATACTGTTAAGGTACCAGCGTTATGTTACCAGCACAACAGTGACACGAAGTGGACAATCATTCTGGATGCAAGAAGGTTGAGAGAAGTTGCGAGATGAGAGCAGGAACATCACTGCTTATGGACTACTATTGAGCACATGCATCCAAAGATCAAGAGAAACTACCACTGAATTGAGGAGGAGAGTGTTCATTGGTGCGCATCAGCATGCCCTTGTTGGTGATGACCAAGGAATATGTGAAGAGTGACACATTCACCATGATGGAAAACAACGGAAGAAGAGAAACAGACAGAGGAGTAAAAAGAGGGGGGAATTACTTCTCGAGCGAGACAGAAGAATAATTGGGTGAAGTACCAGCATACTAAAGAATGATCAGCAAAACTGCATCCGAAAAGAGAAAGCAAAGAACTAGCTAGTGCTTGCATGGTAATGGAGCACATCATGACTGCCTGGTTGATTGAAGGTGATAACGGAAGGACTAGTACCGAGCACAGCATCATTGTGCAAGATAGAGATACATTGCAAGGGAACAACAGAAGAAGTTATCGGAATGCAAATAAGAGACATGGTGAAAGGAAGAGCCGGACTAAGATAGCGGTGTGCAACATGGCTCCAGCAGTAATAAAGGTGGTCACTCCCTGTGATCAGAGGAAGTACGAAGGGAAGTGAGTGTGGTGGAACACAGAAGGAGAACACTCCTATATGTACTGTTCATCAACAACAATGCAAAAAATTATGGACACTTCAAGGAATTGACAAACATATGAAGAGCGTAAGGAGGTGAATGTTGCTTGGTGGTGTGGTCGACAAAGTCGACCAGAGGGGGGACTGAAGAGGGAAAATCGAGATCAAACCCATGCCCCCTCACCCCAGGCGCATATACAGAAGAACAGCAGGAAGAACAAGGAGCGCACTTATCATTTGAACCAGGCCCCAGCGCACCCATGGGTGACAAATATGCTGAAACACACCCACTTCACCAACAGTGCAACTTCCATGCTACATTAGAATCAATGCTGCAATATCAGAATCTACAAACACAAAAATCCCTGTTTAAAGGCTTGCAAATGCCTATATGAATTAACATGGTCTAATTGCACAGTGTAAAGCCATGTTTCAGGAAAATTACAGCTAAGTTCATTTCTCTCACTGAACACTGGCTGCGGGAGCCTTCAGCAATGTTCCTCGCAAAACCTCCGAGCTGCCAAGGCCACACATTCAAGATAAGATTGCTTTCTGCAGACAAACATTTTTTTATCCACAAATGCGAATAAATCACGGCAACCCAGTGTGCTTTTTTTTTCTTTCTGGGAAAGAAAGACATTTTCTCAAAGACTCGCACAACATTTGAAACATAATTGTAACAAGAATGGATCAGCCCAGCTAATCAGCGCCCGGAGCCCAGGTGCGAACTGCTTGTTCAGCTAAAAAGTTATGGGAACAAGGTCATATTGCAACAAGTTAGAAGTAGGTAATGGGGGCTGGCACAGCTAAACCAACCCACTGACGCAAAAGACTAATATCCAATCATCAGGCTCTCTAGAAGGGCTACATAGGTAACCTCTCACTTAGCAGCCAATAGCAGGAGGAGTTAGGTTTCTGGGAACTGATCCAATTCTGTGAGGTCAGCCTGCAGTGTGACCATAAAGCTGGCTTGCAAGCCAGCCCCGGGGGGAGACGGCGCCTGAACTCTCGATGTGCACGATGCTCTGCGTGTTTTTTTCTTTTTTTGCTGCCCAGAAATAAACGCAGTTTGGAACATGCTGCTGCCTGCTTGGGACTCTGTTGCTTTTCTGGGGGCCATATGGGAGGTGTTGGGGTCTCCCATAGATGGTGAGGGTATGGCTGCTGGCCCCCACTGCCCTGGTGGGGGTCCAGCTTCTCCCCAACACAATCCTCAGATAGGAATCCTCAGATAGGGAGGTGGGTGTCTGTTACACCCCGCAGTTTAGTGAAGTATGTCAAGAACATGTCAGTCGGAAGGAGATATCTGAATATGCATTCTCCTCTGGCTCCTGAATATTGGGTGACAAAACATATTTACTTTTTTTAATATGTCTTAAGGTGGAAAGAGACCCTAAAGCAGAAGTAGCAGATTTGACAACAATGGGCCTCATTACGAGGCTTGCGCTCCCGTAATGAAGTGTGCCGGTACGGGACCGGCACCCTTCATTACGGGATGTGCAATTACGAGGTTCCCTTTGCGGGACCCGGACCAGACGTCTAGTTTTACCAGACGTCTTTTCCGGGTCCCGCGAGAGGAAGAGGGAGGTAATAACGGGCCATTCGTAATGTGCCCGTTGTTACCTCCCTCCCCATTCCCATTGAGCCCTATGGGGGCTCAATGGGAATGGGGAATGGTTCCTTCAAGGAGGAATAACCGGGCCCTCCAATGTTGGAATGACCCGGTTATTCCTCATTGAAGGAACCCGGTAATGGAGCCCGGTTTGGAGGCGGCCATGGTGCTAACAGCACCATGGCTGCTTCCAAACTAGTAATGAGGCCAAATGTCTTGCAGAAATGACTTTTTCCAAGTTATACAACACCATGAAGGAAGGGTCAAGGGGGATGCATTTATGAGATGTGATGACTGATAAGGGCTTGAGAGTAAATTGATTACACAAAACACCTGAATGAGGTGACTGAAGAACGGGGTGCTATTCCTGGAGGTAACCGATTAACAATACTTGGTGTACTTTAACAGACTGTCAGATGGGGCAGAAGGGGTAGAGACAAATAAAGTGCAACAGTGACTGAAACAGAATGCTTTTTTATTTATTTGCATTTTTAAAGCGCTCACACAGCCTGGGGGCATCGAGGCACAGTTACAGGAGGAGCATATCTTAGTTGCGTATTTACTACTAGCCTGTGCCAGCAGTTGCTGCAGCGCCAAACATGTGACATGGAGCAGCAGCAGTGTGATGGGCTGGTGGTGGGCCGATCTAGGTATGTCTAGCACTGAACTGGCGCGGCTGGCGCGCCTGTGGTGAGGGTGGCGCCACGCCCGCACCGAGGGCGGCGCCATGCCCGCACTGCGGGTGGCGCAGCACCCGGCATTATGGGGCCAATATTTTTTGGGCACTGGCAATTATTTTTTTACAAATTAAGCACTGCTTAAAACCATCTGCCTCGGGGACTGTTTAGGATGGTAACTAATGGTTTTGTTTAAGATGGATTTTTATTGTTTGAATATGTTGTTTTAATGTTGTCTTTTTCTTTGATATATGTTAAAAGTCCGATAATTGACTGCAACACATTATTAATAAAAAAATAAATTAGAAAAAAGCAACAAATGTTGAATTTGTATCTTCAATCAGTGGTTTTCTCATTGAAGACAACATAACAACAATGGGGTAAGTTGAAAAGCTTTACAGGAAAATTGCAGCTAATAATGGTTTGAAAGAAGGACAGATGAAAACAAGAAAACAAATAAAAAGTTTCATAAAAGAAGAGCTTGAATGTATAGGCTGTACTTTAGTAATCCCAAAAGAGTAAATGAACCACAACGCGTATCACCGAAAGTAACATGCAGAAGAAGACTTTGAAGATATTGAGAAAAATATGACAACCCTTCTTGAAGCAGCTACGAGAGAGCCGTACTAACTTGTGAAAAATTGAACTTTACTGGAAGTTTGGAAGAATTGAATTTGGAAGATGTTGTTCCATAGGAAGTTGTTTTCTTTTTTACAAGTGATGCTATCAAGGACAGATGGATATGAAGAGTAATTCAGAAAAGCGTGATACCGCTGTTATGAACACGGCTGATAAACTGTCACAGATGTTTATACATGAAATGCTATCACCACAACAAGCTTCCTACGCAAGCACTTTTACCACACGGCATACCCACAATATGCCCTTGCAAGTGGCAGATGAGCTCACAGTGTACACAGCTATCCGCAGCAAATTCATTATTCAATTTCTGCATAGCATGGGAGCTTCTATAGATAACGCGAGAGTCCTTCGGTTTCAGATACAGATAACCACAGAGGTAATAAAATCCATGGATGAGTGTAGAGGATCTTATGTTCCCACAGAGTTGGTCAGAGTCAGATTTGTCTGTCCTCTAGGATGCTCTGTATGGTAAAGGAACTCTGCACGGTACAGTTATGGTGGTCTATCTGGAGAAGGAGGAGTCAGATGTCCTAAGCCCAATTGAAATATCAGGACCATCATCACTTCAATCACTGCAGAAGATTCCTCAGTCTGAGGTCGTGTCTGTATGTGTTGATTCATTTATTGAACATTTGTATGGCGCCTATACAGAAGAAAGTGAGGGGAAAGGGGAACAGAGGAGGGTCCTAGACATTCGGGTCATGCAAGTGCAGCAAGGAAGTGCAGGCGGTCAGAGGGGCAGATCAGGTGGAGAGAAGGTAAGGGGAGGGGGAGGATGAAGCATGAGTCTAGGGGACCCATGGGCTGTGATAAGTGCTAGGGGGTAGCCTGGAGGGCAAGTGCTAGGTGGGGCCTGGAAGGCAAGTGCAATGGGGATGGGATTAAGGAAAAGTAGTGCGTGGAGGGAGGTGG
This sequence comes from Ambystoma mexicanum, assembly GCF_040938575.1. NCBI lineage: Eukaryota > Metazoa > Chordata > Amphibia > Caudata > Ambystomatidae > Ambystoma > Ambystoma mexicanum. Next base: position 144,639,732 of record NC_090923.1, on the reverse strand, counting down.
ACCAGTAGTATGATCTGGGAAGGGTGCCCAAAGGCAAGTGCCATTAGGGGGGGAGCTGAGGCAGACTGTTTGAGGGAGGGCCTGACCCCTGTATGACTCTGTAGGGACAAGACAGCTAGTCTTGTCTGCAGAGGGGCTTTAGCAAGGAATGGGGAGAGGGAAGGAGGAGGAGAAAAGGAAGATCTTGAGAAGCTTCCGAAGCTTAAGGAAATCGGCCTCAAGTGTGAGAGCGACGGGGAGGCTGTTCGAGAGGAAGGCTCCTGCCGAAGAAAAAGATCCATCCCCACTCTCTGCTTGGAGAAATATCTGACCTCCAAAGAGTTAGCGCTAGAGGATCGAAGGACTTTGGCAGGGTGGTAGTTGGAGAGAGAAAGTTGTGTGAAGTGCAGTCCCAGGCCCGAGAAAGCCTTGTGGATGATGCAGGGGGTCTTGAATGTGTTCCTTGCATTCACTGGGAGGCAGCAGAGAGCTGTTAGGGCTGAAGAGATGTGTTCCCAGGGCTCGAGGCCAAGGATAAGTGTGCAGTCCTATTCTGGATTAATTGAAGGGGGCAAAGGGATGAAAGAGCAAGATTAAGGAAGGGTCTGTTGTAGTAGTTTAGCCTGGAAGGTGAGGAAAGGGAGAATGCCTCTGAGGAGGGGAAGTTGAAAGTGAGGTAAAGTCAGCAATATGAGAGGAGAAGGAGAGAGAGGAGTCAAAGATGACCCCCCAGATTTTGTACCTCACAAGAGGGTGAGGGAGGGGGACCCAAGGAGGGTGGCCGGAGGGAAGGAGGATAGAAGGGGGATACCAATGAGAAGGATTTCAGTCACACTGGCTTGAAGACACAGATCATTAGTAGCACACCATGCCTGATTAACAGTCAGACAATCAGGAATAACAGAGGAATGAGTGGAGGAGGGAAGCTTAAAGCAGAGCTGGAAGTGAGGAGAGAAGGTGCAAATCAAGTGGGCAAGGTTAAACTTAAAAAGACAGGCAAGAGGATAGAGTCCTGAGGGATGCCACAAGTAAAGAGTGAGGTAGAGGAGAGAAAAGGGCCCATTTGAACCTGGAAGGGCTGATTTGAAAGGAAAGAACTCAGCCAAGCCAGTGCCCAGTCAGTGATGCCCAAAGTATCACAGAGTTGGTTAAGGAGGGTGGCATGATTGACCGTGTCGAAGGCAGAGTACAGATCAAAGAGGATAAGGACAGAGGGAGAGTTGGAGTCAAAGTTTGAGAGCAAGTCTTCACTGGTGTTCAGGAGAGCAGTTTCCGTGACTCTGGATGTTCTGATGACAGACTGGTGGTTGTGGAGAAAGCCAACAGATTCAACAGGTGGATTAGTTGGGAGATGACCAACTTCTCCAGGTGTTTTCCCAAGAAGGTGTAATGAAAGTAGGTGGTAGTTAGCCAAGCAGGAAGGGTCTGGAGATGTTTTTTTAGTAGAGGATGCACAAGGGAGTGCTTAAGAGGTGATGGAAAGGAGCATGTGGTGAAAGAATGATTACTGAACTCAGCCAGAGAGGGAGCGAGTGCAGCAATATTGTCCATGATAGTTCTAGTAGCAGGGAAGCACCTGTTTGAAATAAACTTTCATAGAGAAAACAGTCTTGGTGACCTCATCCAGTGCTATGGGGGAGAAGGAGGAGAGTAGGAGGGATGGAGAGAGAGGGGACAAGCACGGTCTATGTTAAGGTGGAGGAGAGAGGGGAGGAGAGGAGAGTGAGGACAGGGTGTCCTGGTTTTCTGTAGAGAACTGGGAGGCCAAGGCCATGCAGAGGGCCTGGGATGGAAGAGGAGAAGTAGAGAGTTCAGTAGGATTGGCAAGTACCTTGCAGATTTTGAAAAGTTCAGCTGTATTGTTGGTGGCACCGGAGATACAGGCTTGGATATGGGCCCGCTTCTTGGACTAGATGGAGAGTCTATAATGCCTTTGGAGCAGGCAACAGGCCAGTTTGTCAGAGGGTGTGCGCAAGGCCAGTCACTTCCATTCCACAACTCAGCAACCATTTGCTTTTCAACGAGGCTAGGGCAGAATCATACCAACTGTTGCACTTGGAGGCAGGCTTCATGCGGATCCTCATGGCAGGGGCAAGGATGTCAAGGGTGTTAGAGATGGTGAGGTGAAGGTAAGCAAGGACTGAGTCAGAGTGAGAATCAATAGCAGGGGTTGAGTGGGGAATAAAGCAGGAAGCAAAGGCAGCTACTGACACTGAATTCATAGGTTGGATGACAGAGAAGGAGGCTGGCAGTGCGGGCAGAGGCTTAGCTGGGAGCCCTAGAGCACAAATGAGAATATAGGAGAGAATGATCAGACCAAGAGAGAGGTGTAATGAGAGGGTTAGAGAGAGAGAAGTCAGCAGCGATGAGCGCATCCAGAGGGGGCCTGGCTGAATGAGTTTGGCCAGAGTGGAAAATGGTGTGGTAGATGAGTCACAGAGGTTGCAGAAGGGTAAGGCCATATCAGGAGAGCCAAGACGGATATTGAACTCTTGGATGAGGAGAAGCTTAGATATAGAGGTCAGGAGAGAAGAGGTGTGGTTGGCCCATTCTGATAGGAAAAGGGGGACCGACCCAGGGGCCCTGTAGATATTAGCAAGAGTGATCGAAAGGGCGGGAGAGATGCAGAGCTTTCAGACTAGGGATTCAAAGGAGTAGTAGGATTGGATAGGTATGATAGAGGCTGGGATCCATTCAGGAAAGACAAGAGCCACTCCACCTCCGGGCAGTTTGGTCTAGACTTGGAGAGGATCTTGCAACCCTCAGGAAGAAGAAAGTTAAAAGCAGTGACAGAGCTGTTTTTGAACCATGTCTCGATGAGGGCGAGGGCGTCAAGGTCAAAGTCTTCAAGGATGTGACAGATGTCAGAGGAATGCTTGACAGCACAGCAAGAATTGAGGGCAGCTAAGTGAAACTGGTTGCCACCTTTCGAAGGAGGGGTACTGGGACGGGGTACAACCACGGGCAGGGCTGGGGGTGGGAGATGGAGGAGAGTCAGGAAAAGGGAGGACGTTAATGAGTAACAGTAGATGTCTGTCAATGAGAAGGCGGTTGGGCTAAGGACCCTGGGCCATGATAGTGCCATTCAAGTAGACATTGATGATGCACCTGGATGATGGGAAGTGTGCAAAGAGCACTTCCCATCTGTTTCCACCATTAATGGGTGAGGAAGAGACAGGGGAGAGGACAGAAACCAGTTCATAGGTCCGGCGAGGGAACGACAAAGAGAATGTCAGTCATAGTTTGCATGGAGAGAGCATTGACATAGGTGTCGGCAATGGGCAGACCTGGGTTACAGACCATGAGACCCAGTTTAAACTTCTTCCTTCCAGGCTCTGAATGAGAGGGAGGATGGGTAATAGAGTAGCAGTTAGAATAGATAGGGGAGATGGAGAGCACCATAGGGAGGGGTGTGAACAGAGGATGCACTGGGGAGGGAGAGAGAGGAGAACTGCATAGTGCATAGATGAAGGAGATGCTTTAAACAAGATACGCACAAGGGTAGCAGATTGTAAAAATCAGATCTGAGGTTGAGGCATACATTGGAAATGCCAGCAATTTCAAAGGGCAACAGGTTTTAAATACGCCCAGATTTTGGCATTCCAGAACAGCCAGGAAAATGCACCTGCTTAGCACAGGCAGCAGAAAATCTGTACACCCAGATTAGAACTCACGCATACATGAATGCAGCAAGCAGAGTTAGAAACATCCAGATTCGATTTTGAACAAACCAGTTAAAGATGCCAACATTAGAATGAAACAGCTGAAATTAGAAATATCCATATTCGATTTTGAACAAACCAGTTAAAAATGGCAACATTAGAATGAAGCAACTGAAATTAGAAACATCTAGATTCGATTTTGAACAAACCAGTTACAAATGGCATCATTAGAATAAAGCAACTGAAATTAGAAACATCCAGATTCGATTTTGAACAAACTAGTTAAAAGTGCTAACATTAGAATGAAGCAACTGGAATTATAAGCATCCAGATTCGATTTTGAACAAACCAGTTGAAAAAGCCAGCATTAGAGCGCAGCAGTCCAATTTTGAACATGCAAAGCCAATGTTACAACTATAGGAAAATAATAGTATCTGAATGCAGCAGGCAGATTTAGCACAGGTTGGCAGGAATGTCTAGAACAGGGGTGATGAGTGACACAAGTATCATCAAGGTGGCAGTAACTGAGTTAGGATAAGTTGGAAGTAGTAGCAGAAATTAGAAGGAAATGTCAGGAGGCAGATGGGGATAGGAAGTGATAGAGTCCCTTGCGCAAACGTTTCAGGAAAGGGTAGGAGTAGGCTACCATTGAATGGGGCTCAATGAGTGTGAAACAAATCAGGCAGCGGGAGGGGCACTCTAAGAGGAATACCCTTCCCGGCAGGGCGGTGAAGAAAACATCAGAGGCAGTCAGATGAAGTGAGGACAAGAAGATGCAGGGTGGCGTGGCCCTTCTGGCCATGGACGGACAGGCCAGACAGGGGCCTTGTGTGGGCATTAGGGTGGCGGCCTGAACGCCTGTCGGCTCCCTTATGGCCTTGAATATGGTTTCCGCAAGCAATCAGGGTTGCAGGGAAGCAGGTGCTGTCTCACAAGCGCTGAGTCGGCAGGGACCCGACAAAGGCGGAAGCCATCTGAGCAACTAATACAATTGTTTAACAAAAAAGGTGCTATGAGCCCAAGCAGATCTACCTTACACATATGTGGGCTCTGATGTGCAGGCTCTGGTGTGGGTGAAATGAATGAGTCCTCCATTTTCTGCGTCATCACATGAAGACAGCCTGCTAGGGGCCTTGTGTGGGTCTTGGGTTAGAGGCCGGCTCGCCTGCCGGCTCTCCAATGGCCTTGAAGATGGTCTCCGCAACCAATCAGGTTTGCGGGGAGGCTGGTGCTGCCTCACAAGTGTGACATCAGCAGGGAATTGACAAAGGTGGTGGTCACCTTAGCAATAAATAAAATGATTGTGCAAGGATGGTATGAGCTCAAGTGGGCCACCTTTACTCATCTGTGGGCTCCAATGTGCAGGCTCCGGTGTGGGTGAAATGAATGAGTCCTCCACAGTCTTCATTATTACATGAAGACAGGCCACCAGGGGGCTTATGTGGGCCTTGGCATAGGGGCCGGCTCACCTGCCGGCTCCCCAAGGGCATTGAAGGTGGTGTCCACAACCAATCAGGGTTTCAGGTGGGCGGGTGCTGCTTCACAAGTGCGGTGTCGGCAGGGAATCAACACAGGTGGTGGCCATTTTAACAACAAATAACATGATTGTGTCAGGATGGTATGAGCCCATTAGGCCTACCTTTACTCATCTGTGTCTTGCAACATTTGCAACATTTGTGCCTCGTGCCTTGCAACGTTGTTGCAAGACAACACTGTTGTCTTGCAACAATGTCTTGCAACATTCCCAAAGGGTGTAGACTACAGAATCATGTAAGCAGTCAAATCACTGATCATACAGAGAGAAATACGGCTATTTTCGATTCCAATCAGTTTAAAGATCTACTTTCGATGATAGCACAAGTCTTGCCATTGAGTAATTTTCAAGAATTTTTCAATGAGGAGTTGCTGAATACACATTGTAATCTCACTGAAGAAACCGAGACTGATGAATGTGAGGCAGCATCAGAATCACTCACTACAGTTCCAAATTGGTCAGCTTACAATTGCATTAGCAACCTGGGTGGAGGAGCTGGCCAGTCAGTAGACTCGGAGCATGGTCTGTACTGTATGGTACAAGCCCTGTGTTCGGAGCTGCCTGGGCAGCCAGCCCCCCTCTCTTATCTTCCCTCCTTCCCCTTCACCAAAAAGCACCATTGTAGTTGCCTACATGCATGCCAATGAAGAGATTTTTTTGTACAAATAAATAAATAAGCGCATCTTTTTTGTGCAGCCCGAGGCCATGCAGTGTCCCGTGCTGCATGGGAAGTCCGTTTTCATGTTGATGGCATCATAGTCATCAACATGGAAAAGGGTCTTTCTGGCAGCAGCACTGTATGTCGCTGTGCCGCACAAGAAAGACACAGTTAACAGTTGTGTAGAGACTTCACGGGTGTTATTGGCGATATGCCCCTCAGTGGTATGCCACTCCTTTCAGTAATGGCACCCCCACCTACATTAAGGGAACCTCGTTGCACTCAGGCCCTTAACTTGGGTGGCCGTCCATTACCTATAGGTTTGGCCCGCTACCTCGGGCATATCGCCTCATTATAATTGATCCTCCAACTAAAGAAACTAGAGTTTGTGTACTCCCACACATAGTTGCCAGTCTAACAAGCACACAAACACAGATCACATTCATGAAGAAGTTGGAGAAAATAACACCTGTTTTTACCCCAGAAGCAAAAACAGTTTTAACATTGGATCTTAGCCTTTACAATCCTGTTTTAAAATTAGCTATGGCTAAAAAAGACTTTTCAAAGAAATGGATGCTTAGACCAGGTGAGCTATATATAATAATGGCTGTGCTTCAGGCTATTGGTTCCTTCTTTGATGGTACAGGAATTGAGGCCACCTTTACAAGCTTTACTTTATAATCCAAATTGTCCATCAAAGTGTAATCAGAGACCCCCTGACCGGCTCATAGAGCTGAGGTTTGCTCAGAAGTACTTTAAGACCAGATAGCTGCACCTTTGTGATGGATGGGGGTGCAGATTCATCACTCCAACACCAATCAAGAAGGATAACTCAATGGTTTGGCAAAGGGAGTCTGTTTAAAGACAAGTACAGAAAACGGGGAGTTACGGATATCAGCAGTGAGGTGATCGTCCTTCTCGCTTCAACTCCAACAAACTTCATACAAGTTGTAACATTTATACTCAAAAATTGTCATCATTGACGTGTAACACTCAAAAGTTAACATGCAATTCTATTGGGTAGGAAAAGGTAACATTACTATAGGTACTATATCTGTATATGGTAACTGAGTGAGGGGATTGGGTAAACACTGTCAGGTAGGCGTCTAAGCCCTTCCTTCAAAAATGACTACTGTAGATGTCACTAAAAGTATGATGTCCCGTTGGTTCTACTAACTATAGGACCCTAGATTATTTGGTCCATTGTGATAGGGTTGGCACCAAACCGATGCATACTTTTCAACTTCACTTAGCAGCACGCAGAATGGTCGGCCAGGTGCGGGGTGCCCCTTAGGCACCCGGCCTTCCTCTGATTATGGTTACAATCAATCATCACTTTAGTAGACATGTGTCAATTAGTTCACTGTGGTTGGCCTCGAGACTGCATCTTCTGTCTGCAAAAGTTCTGATATCTGTGCCTGGTCAGGTGCTAAGCGTAGGTGTGAACCCTCGCTTCTTGCTAGGCTGGTCACGTGATACCTACACTGTGAATTTGTCTCTTTTCTCTCAATTTGTGTATTTGATTCTCATTTAGCCCGCCACCTGCCTGCGTCTTCTTATCTCGACCTTTCAGAGGCAGGATATTCTGTTCTCAGTTTCAATTAGATGTAGCTACTGTTTGCCTCTTTTATTAGTATGACCTTGGCTTTCTTGGCACGAGTTGCCTCTGCCGAGTTTCGTTTCAGCCGTCTCTTCTCCTTTTGCTAAATATGAATCTTTCTGATTTGGCCTTTAGTAACCTGGGTTGATTCTGCTTCGTGTGCAAAGTAGAAATACACTTATAATACTGTGCTTCGTTTTGATGTAGGTTATGTATAATGGTGCTTGCCGCACTATTCTTCTACTAAGCATAGCAAGCTGCACTGTTTTCTTAGCTTTCTTGTGGTTCCAAGCATAGCAACAGGTGTAAACTGATCGAACGTCTTCATCTTGCTTACAGCTTTAAACTTCTTTGCATTTCGACATTGTCCTTTCACTTTAGGTTCACGATATCCTTGTTCATGGCGTTTTGTCTCTTCACATCATTCTTGGGTCGTCAGTTCTTCTATCTGCAAGTCAGTCCGAGTCCTTGTGACGTCACCATTCGTCTTCCATTAAGACCTTTTTGGTTTCTTCTGGGACTGTAATTAGGCAATCTTCATTTTGTTTCATTTGTTGGTAGTGTTTTCTTAATTGATACCTTACTGTCCATGGTTTTCTTGGTATTGGTACTTCAATAGGTGCTGTTCTTCTGATAGGCACTGGGCAGAGCCCTACTGCGGCTCTCTGCTGGTTTATTTGCTCATCATACATCACATATTGTGGTGTGAATGTTCCTGGTACTTCAAAATTGACGATTGGAGTGCAGGCCTTATTTGGGACCTTTTCTACACTGCCCCTCTGGGCGATTCATCGACCACTTTCACTTCCGTCTTTGGATTCATCTTACTCGGTTCTTCTGTATTCACCTTCACTCCATCGCCTGGGTTCAGTCCTTCTTCATCTTCTTGATCTATACATGAAGGTTTGAAGAAGTGTCTCTTTGGAGTCCATATCATTATTACTCCTTTCAGGCTTTCTGCGGTCCTTACATGTTCATCTTTATTCCATGTCATTAGTTGACATTGTCCATTTGGGCTGCAGTAAACCCATCTTCTCACATAGTTTTGATGTTTCCTGGGGTAGAGAAACTTTGTTCCCTCTGGTGCGTGAATGCTGGCCTTCACAAAGTCTCTTATTTCTTCATCAGTCAAGTCTTTAGGCTTCCATCCTGGCTTGACATCAATCATGATCTTCATCCCATTGGCTTTTATGCAATCTTCTTGCATTGAGAGATTATTATCTTAATAACAACAAAAGCCTAGTAATATCATCACTAGCAGGGCTCCTAGGAACTTGAATGCATCTGCCATCCATGTATGATTTGGATCCACATGCCCAATAATGATCCATAATTACTGCAGCTCCGTGCTCCATGCCTGGGGCATCAAAGATTCATCCACAATTCTGATTCTCCCCCATCTTTTTTGTGCCATTGTTCCTGAAGCACAATTTTGAGCTTTCCAGTGGTACTATCTGCAAGGGTCCTCCTCTATCTTCGACCCATGTCCGTAGTTTTGCAAGCTTTGTCCACAATGGCTTGCATAGCCTTTGTGAATTTTCAGTTGCTTCTTTGCAGGTTTTGAGGACCATCCATGCCCTGCAAATCACTTCTCATTTTCCCCATCCATCTGATGAAAGCACTGTTCCCCAAATCTGCATTTGGCCTCTGTTCTTCCAACTTCGAGCCTCTTCTGGAGTTTTTCCTTGGACATTGAGCTTCAGGGTCACTTCCCATCTGATTTCTTCCCCTTTAACTCCAGGCTTCTCGTACCGGATTACATGGTTCCTAGTATGAGCTCTGTTTCTTGTCTTAATGTCTTGAACATAATCATCTTCATCAGGATAGGCTGTTTCAGTTGCCCATATTAGGGAAGCATCACTACCCATGAACTGGCCTCTAGTTTTGCACATGGCTACGTGTAAAAGACAGTGTACTGCTTGGACATCAATTTCTACAGCTACGAAGATCTTGGACTTTCCCATGCTGTATGGTAGGAGTGCACAAACAAAGCATTCCCCTTCTGAATTTCGTCTTCCAACTTCTTTCATGTGCTGGTACCAAATGTTGTTTCCCAAATATGCTGTGCTGTCCAGGTAATCGTTTAGTTTGTTGTCATCTCCATGCATACTCCTCTTGATTCTTAAGGTTTTCATGTAGTTTTCTATTTCTTCATTCCTGAATGCATCTGTATGACTCTTTCTTGCTGAAGGATTCTCAGGTATCCCGGTCCATGGTGCAGGCCTCCTCATTTGTGCCATTTGAGTGGAGGAAAGTCTGGCAATTCTTTCTATTTCCTATTGCCTTTTCCTGGCTCTGGCTAATGACGGCCAGATGGATTCTGCTATCAGCTGTGCTCGTGAGATTTTCTTTGAGTTTGTCTCCATCAGTGTCATCTCAGGGGTGTTCATTGCTGTCATTTCTGTTGGTTTCTTCTCCAATTCCTCTTGTTTTTCCACTATGTCTGCTTCCTTCATTTGGCTTGTCTCATTTGGCTTGTAGTGATATTTCTCATAGTAGGCAGTCTTTTCTTTTCCTATGCTTTGGATTGTGGTCCTGCAGTCATTGATATTAGGCCTGTTGCGTGTGCATTCCGTGTGTGCATGCGTGTGGTTGTCAGTAACCTTTTTTCATTCATTCTTTGCCGACCCTGTCTCCGGCTTTTCAATTAATCTGTTACCACAAGTGTGTGTGTGTTATTACTGACCACATCCATCTCAAGTTCATTCATTCTACCATCAGATCTTCTACATACGGGAATGACTATGTAAGGTCTGGGTGCCTTTGTAGGCTTCATGCGTACATCATCAGGTGGGTGCACTGGAATTGGAACGCTTTGTGCACCAATGAAAAATGCAGTTCTGATCGTTAATCACAGTAAAACAATGATGAATATAATACACAAATACATTTTGCCCCTGTATGTCAGGCGGCAGCATTTACTTCCAGAGAAATAGGGACGTTGTTCCTCCTGAGGGAGGACGAGGTTGCTGCTCTGGATCCCCATCTCAATCATTCGCCAAAATGTTAATTTTTTACAATACTCCTTTAAACAATATTGTCTTTCGGATTCTTTGTTGTGAGTTTCAGGTGTTACACAATTGTCCCCCCTCATGTGAATAATGAATTGTCTATTATCTCGGGATACAGTTCTTTTACTAAAATATGAGAAGTGTCAAAATTAAGTAATAATTCAGCAAGTCTCTTTACTGTGCATGTTCAAAGTATGTCAGCTCCCAGTCCGTGCCACTGATCTGCTTCAGTCCCAAAGACATGTTGCCTTTGTTAATGGAAAATAAGAAAGGAAATCTCTGGCAATGCTCTCTCGATCTGTCCCTCGGCAGAAAGCTTTTAGAATCTCCTCAGATAGTTCTGCTGATGGTTAGAGAGTTCCACTTGCAGTACTATTCCATGCAAGAGCATCCTCATTTGTGCAATATTAGCTGGATCTCTGATGAATGTGAGGACGTCAACATCGATCGGTCTCCCCACTAGCTCTGGAAACACAGTGACTAAACGAAAGAGAACATTGTGGGCCAACCTGCTGTCTTCTGGTGACAGGGACATCTGCCCCGTTTTGCTGATGCTCAGGGCTGTATGCTTTCACTTCAATGTAAACAATGTCTGCACTGTCTGTTTGCGTAGAGTGCAACTAAGATCACATTGTTATTTAGGAGTGTGCTCAGACGCTCTGTATTCGCTGGATCTCGAAGAAACATGAGAGTGTCTGTCGTTCTTCCAACAATATTTGGACAGTCTTCAATTATGCGAAGGAACAATGTATTGACAAGCTCATTTACTTCCTTCTCTGCTTGGTACATTTGGCTTCTCCTCACTGTACTCTGGAAGTAGGTGAAATTGTTTGGCAATTACAGTAAGCCATCTTCTTATTGTCTTTTCATTTTCAGGATCTTGAAGAAAGTCAGTGACGCTGGTGAGTTTCCCCACCAATGACGGGTATGATCTTACCACTAGATTAAAATATGTTACCACATCTTTAGTGATGTCACTACTGTGGGACACCATAAGTGATTCCGAATATGGTCTCGGTGTGGAATGAGTGGATATTGTATTTTCTTCCAATTTATGTGTCCTCCATCAAAATTTGGCATGTTATTTCCTCATCACAGTTTTAATGTGTCTCGATCCAAAGTTCAAGTTCAGCAGACTATGGGCCTCATCACGACCTCAGCGGTATAAGCGCGGGGGCTATTAGCGCGACCGCCATAGCCCCCGGCGCTAATAGCGTGGGATCACGAGTTGGGTGGACTTGGAAGTCCCCATTCCCCATTGAGCCCATTCGGGAATGCCCCATTCTCCATTTTCAATAGGGAAATTTGGCGCTCATACCGCCGGCGGATTTCCCACCGGCGGTATGAGCTTGAATTCTCGGCGGATTTCACACCAGCTCAGAGCTGGGTTGAAATCCGCCGAGGCCCTGATTCGGCGGACCCTTAAACCCGGCGGTAATAGTGCTACCACCGGATTTAAGGGTTACCACCGAAGTCGTGATGAGGCCCTATGTTGTGGCTTATACGTGCAATTCTCTTCTTCACCCTGCAACTAGGATGCACAGAGTGTCCTTCGTTTATGTCCTTAACCCCTTTTTTGCTCAGATGAAGTGTCAAATTTTAAGCCACAATTTGCAAAAAGGGTCTCGTCTGCACGTGCTGTGATTCTTCCCCGTCGCTCGTAGTCGCCTCGCGTTGGGGTGCAGGCAGCGAGCCTTGTCCGATGTAGGGTTTGATTTCACCCAGAAAAATCCAAGCTCTCCTGCCTTGTAGTTTCACTGCGGAAGGAGTGCAGTCCTCCACTGTAAAGGGACCGTTAAATCTTGGCTCGTCCCATCTTTTCCTTGAATGATTCTTTACAAGGATGGTATCTCCAGGGAAAACAGATGGTACACAAAGTCCTTGAGCTCTGCCTGTGGTAGTATCTCCCTCTGTTTTCCGTGCTGCCCTGCACCCTTTTCGTCATCGCTGCTGCTGGTCTGATATTACAGTAAGGCAAGATGTCATGCAATTCAGGTAATCTTGCATTTCAGGCCCTAAGATTTCTCCTGTGGAATGGGCATCACATCTAGCTCTATCTTGGGTTGTTAGGGGATTGCGCATTCTTCTTCCTGTGGCTCGCTCGTGTGGTGTAAGATGATAGTCGGAACCGGGTTCGTTCCGGAGTGCATACAATGCCAAAGGAAGGCTGTGCAACCATCCCTTTCTTAGAGTAAGCTTCAACTTGGCTATCCTTTCCTTTATTAAGCCGTAGAGCTTTTCACAGATTCTGTTACCTTGTGGATGATACGCCGGAGAAAACTTGTGCTTTATACCAAGCAATAAGCTAATCTGCTCGAATGTCTCATTTACAAAGTGAGCTCCATTATCTGATCTCATGACTTCACACACCCCCCACCTGGGGAACACTTCTCTCACAAAAAATGTGGCCGCACAGGTAGAGTCTGGGTGTGTACATGGACCTGCCTCGAACCATCTAGAGAATGGACACAACACAACAATTAGGTATCTGTACCCGTTACATACTTGAATCATGTCGACGTAATCCATGTGCAAGTGCTGAAAAGGCCCATTTGGCCTGGGGATGACTCCTCTCATTACTTTTAGTGTGTGCCCAGCTGTGAATTGTTGGCAGATTATACAGCTCACTATAAAAAATGCAACGTGCTCGGTTAAATTCGGTATGAACCAGTCTTCTGATAGCGTTGCGACAAGATTCTCTTTTTTTCATGTGTGCTGAATAATGTAGCTGCTCCAGCAGTAATTTTAACAGGGCTATAGGCGTCACCGGTTTACCAGTGCTGTCTTATCGCCCACAAACTGTCAGAGTGGTTTAAAGAACACCCTCACCCTTTCCATAGATTTTTATCTTCCTGTGGTGCCTCCCCTTGGAGTTCCATCAACTGTGTTTGCCCTAGATTGTTATAGCTTTCAGGTGTAGTTTGTGCAACCATCATTCTCTCATTGGTATGGGTGACTTCCACTTCCATCATCGTCTCATTCTTGGATGCCATACGTTTGGCTTCCGTGCCTGCTGCTTGGTTTCCGCGCGAGATAAAATCTGTCCCTTTCGTGTGGGTGGCACATTTCACGACCGCTATGCCCACTGGGAGCTGTAGTGCCTTGATCAGCCTTTCCAATAAGGCTGCATGCTGCACTGGCATGCCGTCTGCTCGGAGGTAGCCCCTCCTTTTCCAGCACGCTAAACCTGCGTGCACTGTTGACGTCACATAGGTGGAGTCACTGTACACTGTTACTTCCTGGTCTGCGTGATTCTGAATGACGAGTATTAACGCCAATAATTCTGCAGCCTGTGCTGAATAGTGAGATGGTATTCGTTCACTAAGGAGTACTCGAAATTCTCCAATTGCGGTGTGTTTCATTACAGCGATGCCTGTATATCTTTGCCCATCATTTTGATCAATTCTTGAAGAACTGTCAATAAAGACACTTTCTCCTTCTGCCAAAGCATTTTCTTTCACCCTGGGAATTTCATCATAGAATTCTTCATAGTTTGCACAGTCATGTATTGGCTCTCCTTCAGTGACTGGCTCTGCTATAAGCATAGCTGGGTTCACGATCTTACATTGGACTACTTTAATCGATGGATTCAATATGATCACCTCATAGGCAGAAGCTCTCTGGGATGTCAACGTGCCCTTTGGTTTTGCTAGAATAGCAAATAGTGAGTGCTTGACGTACAACGTCATTGAGCAACCCATCACAATGGTTGTAACCTTCTCTATGGCGAACGCTGCAGCAGCTAAATTTTGTTCGCACGGGAAATGGCCTCTCATTACGGGGCCCAAATTTCCAATATATTATGCCAGGGGTTTGTACCCCAATGTGGTTCTCTGTGTGAGCACTGCCGTCATAACGCTGCCATTTGTGTGTCAAAACAGGTAAAGTTCCTCTGCATAATTGGGAATCCCTAGAACTGGTGCTGTGCAAATAGCTTTGAATTCAGCAAATCCTTCCTCCATGGTCTCAGACCATTCAATTTTTTCTTTCATGACTTGGCCTTCTTTAGGGCCTGAAGTAAAGGCTTGGTGTAAGATCTACAGTCAAAGAACCATGCCCTGACATAGTGGCACAGGCCTAAAAAGCTCTGCATCTGTTTTATCGTGTGTGGCTTAGCCGTGTTCAGTATGGCTTCAGCTCTTTCTGGGGTCACTCTTTTTCCCTCATGTGAGATCAGCTGGCCTATGTATAGCACTTCTTGTTGACAATATTGTAGCTTTTCCTTGTCAACCTTATATCCTTTCTCAGCCAGTATAGTCAAGAGCTGAACAGAATCGTGCCTGCATTGCTCCTCTGTCGTGCTGCAGATTAAGATGTCATCCACATATTGCAGGACAACACTTTCCAATGCAATATTGCTTAGGTCCATCTGTAGGACTCTGTTAAAAATAGGAGACTCACAGTACCCCTGGGGAAGCCTCCTGCTTTTCAGATGCATCTGTCTGAATGTGAATGACATCGGATCTTGTGAGTCACGGTGCAACGGGATTGAGAAAAATGCATTTTTCAAATGAATCACCGTGAAATATTTTGCTTCAACAGGTATATTACATAGAATTGTAGCTGGGGTTGGGACTAGAGGGAACTCGGCCTCAACAATATCATTTATTGTACGTAAATCCTGAATTAGCCTCAAAGACCTTCCCTTTGATTTCTTGATCAGATAAACTGCACTATTGCATGACGACTCTGATGTCACTAAGATGCCTTGCTCCATCATAGCCGAAATTGTCTTAAAAATCCCTTCATCTGCCTCTCTGGACAGGGGATATTGGTAGAATTGCTCCTGGCTTCAGTTTGATTTTCACTTCTCCAACCCCTTTCAATAGGCCTACCTCATAGGGTCCTGTGGTCCACACTGAGACAGGCACCTGGGCCATGTCATCATCAAAATATTCAGGACGGTTTCGGGCCAACATCATTCTCTGAGGCACTTCTCTTTTGATCATTCACTTCCACCATTGTCTCCCCCATACCTGCTTGGTCTTCAAACAGATCATCATCAGTGACGTCAGTCAATCGATAGCCTTCTTCAATGGCGATTACTGCTTACCATTGTCGGCCTTCGTCGTCATAACCATCAATCAAGGCCATTCTCCCTATCATCAAGCTAAACACTTGTCCCTTCTCCTCGTGCATCGGTATTCTTGGTCTAAATAAAAACGCATCTGGGGTTCTCATGATTCTGTCTGCAAGGCCTGGCAGCCCTGCCATAAGTATGCGCATACCATACGTGAATATTTCTGGCTCTAATGGTATACCCCTCATCGCTGTGTGTCCTGTGTATGCTCTAATCATTTTGCATACGTTTGAATAGTGCATTCCTGCAGTTGAACACACTATGCCCTCCGGTATTACCCAAATTGTTCGAACACAATTGTTCGAATTACCTAATTGACCGAAAGTCAAGGGTCCGAATTGACCTTTGCACAATTGACCGCATATATATATATGTATATAAAGAGGGTTGCAGGGGGTTTCCCCCCGCATATATGTAACAATTTACCTTCACAATTCGGTCAATTGTGCAAAGGTCAATTGTAATTCGAACAATTGTAGTTCGAACAATTCGTATACAACCTGCCCTCCTCCGTGAATGAGATTGTCATATTTAACTTTGTCATTAAATCTCAACCCAAAATGTTTACTGGGGTCTGTCATGAATATAATAAAGGCACGTTCATTTCACATTCTCCTATAGAGACTGGCAGTGTTTGTTTGTTTGTTTATTTATTTGTATGGCGCTCCAAACCCAGAGGTAGAAGGGCGCTTAAGAATTTGGTATCTGTGTGTTGCATACTTCGTACAGGTTTATAATATGTACATATATATACAGTGGTCAATAAACAGAGCATATGCAGTGCGTACAATATACAATTTTCAGAATAAATACAGTGTCTAAACCAGTATCCGCACGGGTCTAGAGTTAGTGGTGTCATTGTTTGTTTAGCAGCCAGCTGATGACCTGCTTCCTAAAGATCTGGAAGGATTCGACAGTTTTGATGTTAAGTGGTAGGGAGTTCCAGAGTTGGGGGGCAAACACTGTGAAGCTTACCCCTCCCGCTCTTTTTAGGTGGAACCTGGGCACTAGTAGGCAAAGAGTGTTGGAGGATCTGGTCAATCTGGTGGCAGGTTTCAGGGTGAGTTTATTGGCTAGATAAGGTGGTGCTAGGTGATTGAGGGCTTTGTACATGAGGCTGATGATTTTTAGATCAATTTTTTGGCGTATGGAAAGCCATTTGCAGGCTTTCCTAGTGGCAGAGATATGCTCTTGTCTGGGAATGTTGAGGGCTGCGTGTAAGGCGTTATTTTGTAATACCTGCAATTTATTGAGTACGGATTGATTAGCGCCAAGGTACAGGCTGTTACAGTAATCCAGTTTGGATTGTATTAGGGCCCTGGCAAGGGTGAGGCAGCTGTTGGGTGATAGGAAGGGTCTGCTGGCCCTAATGAGCTTGCCGGTATAGGCAGCGGCTGAGGCGGTCATATTGGTGTGTTTGCTGAGGTTGGTGTTGGCATCTAGATAGAAGCCAAGGGTTTTTACGCTTTTGGCTATGGGAATGGGATGACCATCGATGGTGATGTTATTATAGCAAGGGTCAAGTTTAGTTAGAGTGTTGGGGGAGCCGACAATTAGGAGCTCTGTTTTCTCATCATTCAGGCAGAGACCATGGGAGGCCATCCATGCCTGAATGATGGAGAATATTTTGTTGATCCGGGCAGAGTCTTCTTGGTAATTACCAGAGATAGTGAGGAGTATCTGGGTGTCATCTGCGTAGTTTGTGTAGGTGACAACCAGATGATCCAGTTGGTCAAATAGAGGCTTTGTAAATATGTTATACAAAGTGGGGGATACACAGGAACCTTGTGGGACCCCGCATGTGATGGGGATGGGGTCTGCTGCAGCTGTAGTGGAAAAGACTCGCATGGTTCTGTTTGCCAGGAAGGATTGTATCCATGTGATGGCAGGGGAGGAGAAGTGGGCTGCGGTGGCAAGGTGATTACAGAGGACCTCATGGCTGACCAGGTCAAAGGCCGCTGAGAGGTCTAGGAGGAGTAGGATAGCGGCATTGCCTTTGTCTTTAATTTCATCAATCTGGCTTTTGAGATCAACAAGGGCGGTTTCAGTTCCGTGTTGAGGTCTGAAGCCAGATTGACGTATTCCTAGCAGTTGGTTGGATTCTAGGTATTCCTGAATTTGGATGTAGGCGACTCTGTCCAGGATTTTCAGTAGGAAGGGGACTGTGGTGATGGGCCTGTAGTTTGTGGGTGTGGCCGGGTCGAGGGATTGTTTTTTCAGGAGGGGGAGAACCCATGATTGTTTTAAGTTGCTGGGGATGGAGCTACTGGTGAAGGATAGGTTGATGAGTTTGGTGATGAAGGGGGAGAGCTCTCTGGCTGCATCTTTTATGATTTGAGCCGGGCAGCTGTCTCCTTTACAGTTAGAGGGTTTCAGGAATGTGATGATTTTTTGAACTTCCGGTATGGTGACTTTTTTGAACGAGAAGCCTGCGCTAGTAGTGTAGTTAGGTGTGGGTAGGTTAAGGTTGGTGACATTGTTGTTGAGTTGTTGCCGTTTGTTTTCGATTTTAGGTTGGAGTCCTAAGATTTTATTGTTGAGGGCGTTCTGGATGTTGGTGCACCAGGATTTGTCTTTCAGGCAGGTTTCCGGGGGCGAAATAGGGTTTTCTAGTTCCTTCAGAATTTTGAATAGTTCTTTAGTGGAGGAACCTGCCTGAGTGATCCTGGTGTTGTAATTATCTTTTTTGGTCCGGATTATCTCGCTTTTGTAAAGTGAGGATAAGTTAGTGAGGTTGGATTTGTTCTCCGCAGTGGGGTTAGTCTTCCAGGTGTGGTGAGCCTTAGCTTTCTTTTTTCTAAGTAGTTTGAGCTCAGGGGTGTACCACAAGTTCAGATGAGCTTTGGGTTTAGCTTTGCGTATTTTCAAGGGGGCAACGGTGTCCATTGCTTTGGCCATGGAATCATTGAAGGTATCAATCAGCAGGTTTAAGTCAGCGTTAGCTGGGAGTGCATTGAGGGTAGGCAAGACCAGTGGTAGTAGGGCTTCAGCAGTGATGTTGCGTTTATTCCTGGTGGGGTATGCTGGTTCCATGGGGTGCTTATTGGGCAGTACCTGATTGGTGTTAACCTCAAGGGGGATCATGTGGTGATCGGTCCATGCCAGAGGTTGGGGATCTTTGCAGGTTGTGTTGCAATTGTGGGTTGCTACCCAATCAAGGGTTCTGCCTTTTTGGTGGGTCGGGAGTACAATGAGTTGAGTGAGACCGTGATCGGTTAGGGCATTGGCTAGGGATGCAGCAGGTGCATCGTTTGGGTCTTGGTAGCCGAGGTTGAAGTCTCCAAGGATCATGATTTGTGCTGTTGGTTTGGAAATTTTGGAGATGAGGGATGTGATGTCTTCTTCGAAGGTCCCAGGGTGACCTGAGGGGCTATATATGAGGTGGATGGTTATCGTGGCTGTGGGGGAGGTTTGTAGTTTGGTTGTGAGTAACTCGCAGGAAGTGAATGCGACTGTGTCGGTTGGTCTAAGGCCTAGGGCGGATTTGGAAATGATTGCTACGCCTCCACCTCTGGCGTTAGGTCTGTCCGCTCTGAAGATAGTGTATTTGTCTGGGATGGCTAGCGATAAATAGGGTCCGGACGCCTCATGAAGCCAAGTTTCTGTTAGGGCTAAGAAGTCAAGGTCATTGGTAAGGATGATGTCTGCAATTTCTGTGGGGTGGGCAGCCAGGGATCTGACCTTGAGAAGGGTGCCTTTTAGAGGGGGAGGAGTGGGTTTGCTTGGTGCAGTGTGCTTTGTATTAGTTTTGGTGTAAGGTCTGGAGTTAGGTTTAGAATTTGTGGTGGGGAGCCTGGAGCCTAATCTTTCGTTGCTGGTTGTGATGTTGGGAATAAGGGAGAGGGGGGTTGGCCCGGGCGGCTTAAAGCGGGTGGGAGGTTTGGTGGTCAATTTGGTTTGGTTAGACTTAGCAGTGGGACTGTGGTGGCTGTTGGTGGGTAGGCCATGGATGACGATGGATGTGGAGGTGTGGGGGTGGTGGTAAGTGGAGGGGAAAGGGGGTGTGGAGGGTAGGAACGGAGTGAGGCAGGGGATGGGGTGGTGTCTGGGGCACCCTAGTTTAGCCAGGCCGTCCTGATGGGCTATGTAGCTATTGTTGCTACAAGGTACATTGTCCTGTATTAAGCAGAAAGGGAACATGGTTAGGGCGAGCCAGAAGATCATGGTCTGTGGATAGCGGTGGAGTGTAGTGGCACTGGAGGGGAGCAGGTCAGACTAAGATAGATGGTGGCTGGGTGGAATCGGGTAGAATCGGTTCGGTACAGCCTGTGCACTATATTATCTAGATTGGATACAACTAGTTGTAAGGTTGGAACATACAACAGGGCACCTAGATGTGACAATTCCTGGCATTGACTAGAATGCATATATCAGAGGGTCTGTTAGCGACCATAGGGCACAACTCAGTTCTGGTGGTCTGTTAGCGATCATAGGGTACGACACAATTCTAGTGGTCTGTGTATATCTGCATTGCATCACAGAATGGTTTGAGAGAGGTGTGCAGTTATGAGCAGTGTGTGCGGAGGACTAGTTCTGAGTACGATTGCCATAATGGTTGGGCAGCTGCATTGACTAAGGCAGTGACCATAGACACGACACAGTCTAAATGTGGTCTGTTATTGACCATAAGGCACTACACAGTCTAAATGTGTTTGTGAAGGGAACACGACTTGTAGCTCCTGTGAAACTCTGAGTATTTATGTCCTCATCGGACAAGGAAAACCTGCCTTCACGTATACACAAGCGTTTTGCACCCGTGTCAACTAAGAAGAAATATACTTTATCCCCTATAACGACATCCACCCTAGGTTCCCGGTGAGGGTCTGGTGTCACTGATAGGATAGAACACATCAGGGTTCCCAGTGAGCTGTCCTAATCCATATATAGCTTGGGCCCACCGTGTGCTGATGGATTTCCCCCATTGGCAGTGTTATTTCCCATTCCAGGGTTCATGGTCTGCCCTGAGCTCATCGTTTGTGACAATTACAACAGTGACTGTTGGGACTGCCCTTGTGGAAAACTCACTATATTCTGAGGTTGCAAAACTTGTTGCGCTCCTGGCGCTTGTTGTTGCACCGTGCGATTCTGTGCAAGTCCCTGCTTTAAAAATGCAGGTGGATTTGCCTTGCCTGCTCCAGTCCTTTGGCCGTTCTGCACCATGCCTTGGTTTCTGCATGTGCGTGCATGTGCGTGCTAAATGCCCTGTCATCCCACAAAACCAACATACTGGCGGTGGTCGGATCATTTGCCCATTTGAAATCTGGATTACCATGTTGCATATTTTGAAAACCTCCCTGATTGCTCTGCCATCCTCTTCCTCTAAATCCTTGGGTATTGCCCCGATTATTCTGTTGTGGATTATTGACCTGCTGCATGCTCGATTTAGCTGTGCTAGTCATCATGGCTTCTTCAAGAGCATATTTTGACAATTTCTTCTGCACCAATTTCGATTCCTCACCCTTTCGTGCAGCTTCCTTTTTGCGATTCTTTTCTTGTAGAAGCCTGCAATAGTGTGCGATGGTCAGCTGTATTTCTGAGCATGGCTTAGCCTCGATTCCTACCAATTTCTTGAGCTATTTCTGTACCGGCTCTGGCATCCCTTGGCACAATATATGGTAGAACACAGGTATAGATTTCCCCCAAGATTCATGAGTATCGTGTACCCATGCGTCTTGAAAATCCTTTATGAAAATTAACGGATCCTCAGACTCCTTCACTTTACGTGTCATTATAGCTTCCATATCAGAAGTGTCTGGGTAAAGCACTCGTAGTGCCTTCCATACCGCGGCTCTGCAATTGTTAAATGGAGCTCTGTCATGCGGGGTATTAATTGTGGTCACACCGGGGTAACTTGTCCTTGTCCACACATCGTCTGCTCTCTCACCAAGTATGGCGATTAGGAGACCCTTGATATCCCCTATAGCTAACGTGTTCCCTCCTGTCATTTTTTCTAACTCGTGTATCCATTTTCCAGCTCCCGATGTCTGCATTGGAAGCTTGTTTTTCACATGTTCTCGATCCATGTGTGACCATTGAATATATTGTGGTCTCGCCCCCCCCCTTTCTCGAGTAACGGAAATTGGGATGAATAGCTCTCTCTCTCTTCTCTCATTTTTCTAATATATTTTGCAGAGGTAATATTCCCGCATCGCTGCCTGCCTGTCAATGACCTAAGCCTGTTCACATAGGGTGGTGGTGACACCCCCCTCTAACCGTGAGATACTTCTTTGTGTCGGCCTGACTGTGTGGCTGACTCTGATGCCCTCGGTGCAGACTCGCTAGTGTCTGACCATCTTATTCCTTTTTCCCTCTGGAGTCGTCTTTTGCTCCTTTCCTCCTCCTCATTTTACTCGCGCTCCTCCCTTTCTGAGTCGGACATTGTCTGTGCCCAACTCGTGCCACTTCTTGTGTCTTCTTTGTTCCTACTCATTTCTAGTCTATCCAGGGGTAGTTCTCTATTCCCACTACTTCGTGAAACATCCTCAGCGTCGTACAGCTGGGTGCTCTCCAGGCGCTCGTCTTCTCCCCCCCCTTGGGGTGTTTGTTCTAGCCCCAATTCATCATATATTCTATTGTTTGTTTCTCCAATGCTTCTGGTGTTGAAGTAATCCTCGATATTTGCCCTAGACGTGCCTGGTATTGAATTGTATGCAGGGAAGAATTCTTCTATATCTTCCCAATCTATTATTGGCTCAGGTTTTTTAACCTCTCTCCCCAGATATTCAAGATCGCGTGCTCTCTGTCTTCGCTTACGTTCTACATCGCCATTGAATTCTCTGTGCTTCCTCGCCTCTTCTTTGACCCTATCTTCTTCCTTTTTCTTTTCATTTCAACGTTCATCTGCCCTTTGGATTTCCTCATCCCTTCGTCTCTTTATTCTCTTCTCTCGTATTCTTTTCTCTTCCTCTGACCTTTGCTGCTTCTGTCTGTCTTGATCATCGGCTGCTCTCTGTTTGCGATCGAGCTGTCTTTCTTGCTCTTCGCGATATAGCTGTTCTTGCCTTTGTCTATCTTTCTTTCTTATTCGTTAGTCTCTTCTTTCTCTTTCACCTTTCTCTGTACATCATCTAGCCTCTCTCTTTGCTACACATCATCAATGCCTTTGCCATCAAGTTTCAATAGAATTTGCCCTCCCATCCATTCATTTTTTGCAAATGCTATCTCATCAGTTCTATCTTCATTTCTTTTCCATCTGTTGCCTTCTCTCTGCTTATCAAGAGATGCACTTGTCTGTGTCTGGTCCCTTCTCTCACCATCACGTCTCTCCCTGTCCCTTGGGACTGTGGAGGTGATATCCTTATCCTTATCTTTCCCTTGATTTTCATCACTACTGTGCGTAGGGGACTCATATGCCGGGTTGCTATACCCTGTAGCTGCTTTAAGTTCTCTCAGCGGGTATAACCTCTCTTCTTTATTTTCTTCAATCTTCATTTTGGCTGGGGCGGGTGACGCGGTAGGTGTCTCATCCCCCTTTGAACATACATTAAGTATCTAATCTATTGGTGGCTCCTCTTCCTTTCCCTGTTCATACATTTTCCAAAGCTCTAGAACAGCTAGGCGTTTGTCTAACTTTTTGCCCATGTATGTGGCATGCAAGTATGTCATCATGTGTTGCAAAACAGCTATAGATAAGGACACACCCTGTGGCCATGGCATAAACACTTTGTGGGCGGTCCCCTTAACCCACTCTGTACTGTATTTTTTCAGTTTAGGTGCATGTTTCGGCAATTGTTTGCATCAGTGTGCGAATGGATTAATGTCTTCCATGCTTAAATCTGTTCCCTTTCTCCTTATATAACACTTGTCATGGCTTCACGTGACTTAAACAGTTCCAACAATATGAGCGAGCACCAAACACTGCAGGCTCCAATCCTGATTTTTTCACAACATTTTATATCTTCTATTTTACTCAAAATCAATTCGTATGCTATATTATCTCAGCTATTCAATGGCGTAAAATTTAAGTCAGTTTGTTAAAGAAAATGTTCAACCTATGACGTCACAACAAACAACATGTAAAACAGGCGTTTAACAGACTAGACGAACACCAACTGGTCACATGTATCTCTGCCTCTAACTTTTACCCCGTGTTTAAACATATAATTTTCGCGACGTCTTTAATCGCCGTGGTAGTCTATATGTTCCCCTTTATTTGGGACTCTGGATACGCATTTCTTCTAGCCGCTATATTAGCGCAGGAATAAGACAAATCCTCTAACTTCTCGGGTGTCCTCCCCGGTAACCTCTCTCTTCTTGGGTGTCCTCCCCAGTATCTTTCCTTTAGTTATTTCTCAGTTACTCTTGAGTCATTATTCCCTTCCCCTTAGATATATGCATTCTTCTCTACTTCCAGCTATATTTTGTTTTCCCGCCTCCCTCCGTTACCTTTTCCCTTTACTTGTTCTAAAGCATGCACTTTTGCCAAA
Source organism: Ambystoma mexicanum (assembly GCF_040938575.1). Classification (NCBI taxonomy): domain Eukaryota; kingdom Metazoa; phylum Chordata; class Amphibia; order Caudata; family Ambystomatidae; genus Ambystoma; species Ambystoma mexicanum. Next base: position 144,615,782 of record NC_090923.1, on the reverse strand, counting down.
ACACTCAGTCTTTTTCACTCACCATTGGCATGTTTCCTCTCTGGACCCTCGGGATCACTGCCTTCGTTACCGCCTTCTTCGGCTTTTCTCCCGCTCAGCTGCCGGTAGGAATGGGAAGGGTTTACGTAGGGAAACACAGGTCCCTTTGTCGAATGGAAAATCATATCGTGCCTCCTATACTGTATGAATATATGTATATTGGCCTACACCAAGCTGCTTATAAGCCATGATTTGGCTCTGTTGCTTAGTAAGTGTTCGGAATTGCCTACTTCTCAGTTGCCTATGAGAGAAGTCCCTCCAACATTTGTCCCAAAGGTTGAGATTGCGGCTAATCCTGCAACGGGTGCAGCTGCTGTGGATAATCCTGCACATTATGTGTCACAGTTCGTTCACGTCCTGTTCTCAAGACAGGAAGTGAACACCATTAGGCAATCTATTCCCGACATTAGGAGAAATCCGACAGGTTTCTATAAAGAAATAGAGTCTGTCTTGCAATCCTCAGTATTTACCTTAAGTGATATTGATCTGTTATTTCCTATACTCCTGCCCGTAGATTTGTGGAAACAGGTTAGGACTATAGATGATGTACCAGGGTTGGGAGATACATGGGCTAACATAATTAGACTCGATGGAGAAAGGCCAGCTGGCGAGAGACCGCCTCATGGGATACTAACTTTACCTGACAGAATTTTTGCGAAATTAAAAACCATAATTCCCGAGAAGAGAATTATTTGGGACAAGCTTACGGCCTGTGTCCAAAGGAAGTCTGAGGGTGCTACCGAGTTCTTTAGTCGGTTCGAAAAGGTATTCTCGGATTTCAGTGGACAAGAACTAGGCACAGAGTCTGGAAAAGATTATTCGTAGACAAATTTGTGCGTGGATTGTTGCCTGACATCCAGTCGCAAATTATGTCTTCTGAGAGCGCTTGGCAAGCGAAGTCTCAGTCATAAGTACTGCACATGGCTCAGTACTATGAGAATCATGTCAATAATGAAAAGGAGAGAGTCGAAAAGACAAAAGGTGATTTGAAGACTAAAGTGTTATTACAGCAAATTTTTAGAGGCCCTAGAGGGGGTAGTTCGCAGATACCAGGAACATATTCGATCATCCTTCTGCTGCTTACCTCTCTGAAGAACTTCCTTTTGATGATATTCTGTTTCGTTAGGGTTGCCCGAAGCAGGGTTTGGAACCTACGCCTATTCCCGTTCATCAGAAAGGTCCCTACATTGAGATGGTAGTGGGAAATAGAAAACATCTGTTCTTGATAGATACAGGGGCATGGAAGTGTTCCATTGATCATTCTAGGGTTCCAAGCATTCCACTGTCAGGGCAAACCAATGTTTCTGTAGGGTTTTCTGGCACACCAGTTGTCTGTCCAGTTTCTTCGCCAGTACCTATTTCTTTGGGTCCCTTCACAGACCATTATCCATTCCTTTTGACTTCGAATTGTGGAGAGAATTTGCTGGGGTTGAATCTGTTGAAGGAATTAAATGCAGTAATTCATTGTTCTTCTGATGGAGTGCGTTTGACGATTTCACCACAGCAACTTTCTGTCTCACAATTCTTAACCAGACCTTTGCCTCCAGAATTCAGTGATGTACCAGAGTGTTTATGGGCAATTGACGACAATGATTTCGGTGTTTTACAGATTGAGCCTGTTAAAATAGTTTTGAAACATGGAGTAAAGCTTCCACGTATTCCAGAATATAAGATTTCAGTTGAGGGTGAGCAAGCTTTGAAATGCATCGTTTCCGATTTTGTGCATCGAGGGGTGAGTGAGGAAATTGCAGGTAATTTGTGCAATAGTCCAATTTTGCCCGTGTACATAAAAGGCAATAATGCAATTTCTTTTCTTTTCATAATTGATCTACGTGCCATCAATAAGGTTGTGGCTCCGCAATTTCCTATTGTGCCTGATGTGGCGACAATATTAACTATGATTCCGGCTTCAGCTACTCACTTTAGTGTTGTGGATCTGAAGAATGCTTTCTTTAGTATTCCTATACACAAGGACAGTAGATACTTGTTCGCGTTCACCTTAGGGGGACGCTCGTTCACCTTTACCCATGCACCTCAAGGCTACAGGGAAAGTCCTAGCATCTATAGTAGGGCTTTGAAAGAACAGCTTGATACCCTTGAATTACCCTCTACTTGTACACTGCTTCAGTATGTTGATGACTTACTTTTGGCTGCCGACTCTGAGATCGCTTGTAAGGAGGGCACTGTGTTATTACTTATACGTCTGGCTAAACATGGTCACAAAGCTTCGCTTAAAAAGTTTCAATATTGTTGTCAGGAGGTCGCCTATTTAGGCTATCTCCTGTCAAAGGAGGGAAGAAGATTAACACCTGAACGGATAAAACTCATTTCTGGCATGTCTGTCCCAAATACACAGAAGGAAGTTAGAGCCTTGATAGGTATGGCGTCTTACTGTAGGCAGTGGATTCCGGGGTTCTCACTAGTGATTAAGCCGATGTTGGCTTTGACGAAGAAGGGCATTTCTTTGCCATTGCCATGGAACATGGAGCACCAGCAAGCATTTGATCTGCTCAAGACTGCATTGTGCTTGGCACCGGTTTTGGGCACACCAAACTATGAAAAGGCCTTTGTGTTGTTTGTGCATGAATGTGATGGATGTGCTTTGGCTGTATTAACGCAGGAACATGGAGGGAAGAATAGACCATTCAGTTACTTTTCTTCCGCCCTTGATCCTGTAGCATGAGCTTTGCCAAGATGTTTGCGAGCTGTCGCTTCTGCTGCTGCATCTGTAAAACAGAGTGAGGGAATGGTCCTAGGCCATCCTCTAACCCTGATGGGTGCCTTACTCTGTAGATGTTCTACTAAACAGATCTCAAACACAACACCTCACTTCCGTACGGTTGACGAGATATGAATTGATCTTGTTTGCCCCACACATACAAATTAAGAGGTGTTGTGTTCTTAATCTGGCTGAACTCTTATCTTTTCCGCAAGGTACTGCTTGCAGTGATGAAGAGTCACATGATTGCCTGTACACTACCAAACAAGAGACAAAGGGTAGAATTGATCTAAAAGACACTCCTTTGAATAATCCACAAGGGGAGCTGTTTTGCGATGGCTCCTGCTTCAAACTTCTGGATGGTACATCCACAGCTGCTTATGCAATCACCACATTAAGCATGGTCGTGGAAACCAAGAGGATCACGCATAACTCCGCGCAGGCCGCAGAGATGATAGCATTGACCCAAGCTTGTGAACTTTCCGAAGGGCTCACTGTGAATATATACACTGACAGTCAGTATGCCTTTGGGGTGGTTCACAAATTTGGGAGACTTTGGTCAGAAAGAGGGTTCTTAACTTCACAAGGTACAAAGATCCAGCATGGCTCCCTAATAGTACAACTGTTCTCAGCGCTTGCACTTCCCACACAGTTAGCTGTCGTAAAATGTTCAGCACATCAAAAGATTGTAGATGATATAGGAAAAGGGAATGCTTTCGCTGATCAGATAGCTAAACCGACTGCCACCAATCTCTCTGCAAACATATACACTTCAAGGGAGACCGCAAATGCCTATGTTATGGACTAGGGTGTTCACTCTGTAAGGGATATCCAAGCCGATGCCACACTAGAAGAGTCCAAGAGATGGGCTGAAGGCTTGGGGAAACTCGATGATGATGGGTGTTGGGTGGACATAGTTGAAGGGAAATGGTTACTTCCTGACGCATACATAAGGATGATGGTCGTCATGGCTCATGGCCCTACACATATATGTGCCCGGAAGCTTACAAAAATGTTGGAGAAAGTTTGGGCAAGTGACAAAATCTCTAAAATAGCTGAGCGATATGTTCAGGACTGCATGATCTGTTTACAGCACAATGTGGGAAAGGGAACATCAACCCCCAGGGGAAGTTTTGGTCCACCTTCTGTCCCCTTTGAGGTCATGCACTTTGATTTTTATCGAAATGGAACGGTGCAATAATTTGAAATATGTGTTAGATGTAATTTGTGCTTTCAGCAAGTGGGTTGAGGCTTTTCCTGTTAAAGATGCTACAGCCATGACTACTGCAAAAATTATGTTAAAGGAGTACTTTCCTAGGTTCGGGCTACCAAGAGTCATCTGGTCAGACAATGGTCCACATTTTGTCGCTGCTGTAATTCTGCAGATATGTGCAGCACTACAAATCGAGAAACGGTTCCATTCGGCCAGACATGCTCAGAGTGCCGGACTAGTAGAAAGACACAACGGCATCATCAAGAACAAGCTCGCTAAGACGTGTGCCGGCACCAGACTAAAATAGCCAGACTTCTTACCGATTGTGTTGCTAGCCATGCGTACAACCCCTCAAACTAAGACTGGGCTCTCTCCCTTTGAGGTGGTAATGGGGAGACCGGCTAATATCTGGAACCTTCCAAAATGTCGGTCTTTGAGAAATGTTGAAAATGTACTTCTTTCAGATTACTGTAGCCAGTTGACTAAAAACTTGTATTTGATTTATCACCAGGTGTGAGAGGCTTTACCTGTACGATACGAGGGACCAGGTCATAGCATTCCGCCCGGCGACTAGGTGTTGATAAAGGCATTTGAGCGATCTTCTTGCCTTGCACCCCGGTGGCGGTGCCCTTTCTAGGTCCTGCTGGTCACACAGACGGCAGTGCGGGTCACAGGCAGAAAAAACTGGATCCATGCGACGCATGTCAAGAGGATTCCACACCCGGTGCCATACGATACAGAAGAAACAGAACCCCTCACCAGTACTGCAACCAATGATCCCGAAGCAGTAAACAGCAAAGAGAGTGCATCGGAGTCTCTCTCTGAGCTCGCGAGGCCTGGGGAATCAGCCATTTTTTCTCCACACTCTCCAAAAGTTTTGCTTCTGGAAACTGTTGTTCGGATCTTGCTCTTCACTTGCTATTGATACGTTGCTTCCAACGGGAAGTGACGACACGTTGTTCTTGGATCAATCAGTACCAGGGACAACAAGGTACAATTTGCCAACAAAGAAATAGACTTACGGCACGGTTCGGCTGTGCAATTCGAAGAAGGAAGGAAAATCATTAAGGGCTAGCCTTTTGCCGAAGTAATTGTTCAAAAAAAGGGGATTCTGTTGGCTAGGGTTGTGGAAGGACTAAGAAGTCGCTCGGCTGGGAGGTCGCCAGACAAAAACACTGGGGTTTTTAGTTTGAAGACTACAATGCCTGCAACCGCTACCGCTCGTACAGGACTGATAAATGATCGTGTGACCAGCTATGAGAATGGACGAACTGTTTGGGCCCCGAAAACGTACTGCTGTCTTTTTATAATGTCAATTGGTTTTATAATAGTAATTGTTTTAGGCTTTTGGTATCTCAAAGAAGTACATCCACTAGAAACCTTATTACCGACTGAAAATGTACCCACTGTTTCTACTCCTTTCGTGCATCTGCATACTTTATCTCCTAGAGACTCTCAGCATAGACAGAGATACTACAATAATACATTGTTACTTATCATGAATGCCACACATGCCATTTTTAATAAGTCCAATTGTTGGGTCTGTTCGCATTTACCGCAACACGGGGATAAGGGGCTAGGTTGGTATATTTATCCATTACCTTTGACAACTGCTTTTTATGCCTCGCTTAGAGCACTGTTCTTTGGCCTATCGAATGATAGCATCTCAGGGATCTTTGATAGTACTGATTTGAATAGTGTTGAGAAACGTGTTCTTACGCCCCTGGGATGTTCGCAATTCGCGAATAGGAGCAAGCTCAACGTTGCTTCTATTAGGCCTTCTGACAGACTGTCTTTGATCTCTTTCAAGATGGCTCCTATAGGCAATAAGGATACCATGCCTCCTTCTTACGCTGTTAACCATAGCCCCGATTCAGTTTCTTTCTGTATACAGAGGAATGGTACTCAGTCAATAGGTGATTTTAAAGATTGCGCCAACTTTGCGAATTTGACTGGGGAAAACAGACCTTTGTATGTAGGCGAACCTGTCTACTTTGTTTGCAGTAATGTAGCATTTCCATGGTTACCCAGGGATTGGCATGGAACTTGTTATTTAGTGATCCTGTTACCAGTGTCTACGTAGTATATGTTCGATGCTAGGGGGATGTTGTGCACAGGCGATAGGTACATTAGGACACAAGGTATAATCCCCAGATAAGAACTCCAAAGAATATGGGTTGAAGGAAATTCTGATAACCGATCTAATGGCAATAGATATTTCCGATAGTGATTCAGGGTGTATGGATGTTGAGATGTGGAGTTGTTCGTAAAGTGATCAGAAGTAGTTTTAGTGCTTGGCATAGGCCAAAAGGAGGGTTTGTCGAACGGAAAATCATATTGTGCCTCCTATACTGTATGAATATATGTATATTGGCCTACGCCAAGCTGCTTATAAGCCACTTGCAAGGAAATCCGCGTTGCAAGGTCTTGACCTTAGATCAGTGTAAATCGCCATTTTAGGTCTATCCGCCATTTTAGATTCTCCCTCTAAAGTCACCCTGTGTTCTGAGATGGTGGACAGTGTCATTCCGAATGTAACATGGCCGTCTTGACCTCTGTGTACAAGCTAATATGTAACTTGCCTGCAGCCCACATGTTAGGGTCATGAACTGAGACCTTGTCCTTCGTTGACCTGTGTGTAGAGGATTACCTGTGCCAACTAAGCTAATCCGCGAACATATATTAAACACAATGTATTCAAATAGTGAAATAAGAACACTTGTTTGACTGCATTGTATAAAAACATTTGAGAAGGCTCTGCGAGAAATCCAAAGACATACTGTTGCCATTGTGATTTGTTAGTGAATGTATTAAAGGTAAACCCTAAATGCATAGATGTATGAACCCGGCACGAACCCTAGATCCGTGATCTATTAACTTGTATTAACTTGTAGGTGGGTTGAACATCATGTTTTGTACTGCATAAAAGGCATGATTATTCTAATGTACAGCCCCACTCACTGAGCACACCGAACCAAGCTGGAGTTCGCTGTGTTGTACTGAGGGCCGATAGCTATCTGTTGCTTTGTCCTTTGAAACTGTTCAGTATAAAATAAAGATCTTTGTATTTTCCTTTGTAACCCGCGTTTGGTGCATTTCCTTTTGGGGTACTCATCCTCGATATCTCCTTTTTGTTTTACACCTTCAGACCTTGCCCTGCAGGTTTTGTTTTCTTACACTACCACTGTCTACGCGGAGCTTCAAGGTCTACTCGGCCGAATGGCAAAGGACTCGTGATATTGCCGAAGAGTTACTTTATGTCGACGGTCAATGGGTGTCTTATTTTAATTGATAATCGATAACCATCAATCTCTGCTACCAAGTGTACTCCGAGACCCCCGCTGGCCCATAGAGCTGAGGTTTCTCAGAAGTACTTCAAGATGAGATAGCTGCACCCATGAGATGGATGGGGTGCAGATGCATTACTCCAACACCAATCAATAAGGACAACTCAATGGTTTGGCAAAGGGAGTTTGTTTAATAACAAGTACAGAAAACGGGGAGTTACGGATATCAGCAGTGATGTGATTGTCCTTCTCGCTTCAACTCCAACGAACTTCATACAAGTTGTAACATTTATACTCAAAAATCATAATCATTGACGTGTAACACTCAAAAGTTCAAATGCAATTCTATTGGTTAGGAAAAGGTAACTTTACTATAGGTACTATATCTGTATATGGTAACGGAGTGAGGGGATTGGGTAAACACTGTCAGGTGGGCGTCTAAGCCCTTCCTTCAAAAATTACTACTGTAGATGTCACGTAAAGTATGACCTCCCATTGGTTCTACTAACTATAGGACCCTAGATTGTTTGGTCCATTGTGATTAGGTTGGCACCAGCCCCATGCATACTTTTCCACTTTGCTTAGCAGCACGCAGAATGGTCGGCCAGGTGCGGGGTGCCCCTTAGTTACCCGGCCTTCCTCCAATTATGGTTGCAATCAATAATCACTTTAGTAGCCATGTGTCAATTAGTTCACTGTGGTTGGCCTCGAGACTGCATCTTCTGTCTGGAAAAGTTCTGATATCTCTGCCTGGTCAGGTGCCAAGGGTAGGTGTGAACCCTCGCTTGATGATGAAATTCATTTAGTATTTAATACCTGCCTAGAATATTCACTCAAGAACTCCATGCAAAGGAAAAGAGCAGGAAAATCAACACCCGTTGAGTACAAATCATGGATTCTAAAATATTTAAAATATTTCCATGAAAACCATCCTTTGCTTTCTAAAACTAAGGATAAGTTAACAGCTTACCTCTGAAATAAAGCAATTCTGCATGCACAGAGGATAAAAAGGAGCCTAGTAGAGAAATTAAGCCAAGTCATCAGATGGAAATTATTTTGGAGGCATTGCAAGCACACATGAGGAGGTAGACACAAAGAAAATTCTTCCCTCCCTTTATGTATCAGTAGTCATAGTACTACCCTCTACATATTTTCACCTGATAACAATGTTTTTGTCTCTTCACTGTGGTGGTCACTGTTTTTCCAGTCTGACAGCTTGTTTGTCGCAGGAGTTCGACCTAATAAAAGATATATAAAAGATATATAGATCTCAAACGTCTGTGTTCCTGATTAGGGCCTACAAATGTGCAAGCATTACTAGGCCTTCATGCTCTTCCTGGGTGTGATGGTACCGGGTGCTTTACGAAGAAATAAAAACTATCTTTCTGGAAAGTTTTCAAGACTTCAGAAAAAGAAATCCTTGAAGCTATGGGAAGACTTGTATGTCTACAAGTATTTAAGAAGGAAGATGAACGATTGATATAGTGATTGATTTGTCAAGTCTACTCGGCAGGAACACAGATTTGGAACATTGGTCAAATGCGTTGGTGAATGTTCACAAACAAGGAGATGCAAAGTGAAAATCTGCCACTAACAAGATCCTTTCTAATACCATACATCTTAAGGACTCAGTAGCAGCTAACAGAGTGGCAGAGTGCTGATCAACAACACCCTTATCTCCCAGAGCATCACAATTCGGGAGGGAGAGGGCAGATAATCAATATGCTCCTACTATGTGTACGCTTCCATATGTACCACAATCAGTCATACTTCTGGTACGGTGTGCATGCGCCAAATGACAGTGTGCTGTGGATTGCAAATCCCGAGCTCAGTCACTAAGGTGCACAGAACTGTATAAGTGTGGATGGACCGAAGCGCTCTGTGATAACAATGATTTTGTAGATGATGAAAATGAACGCTGGGACTCAGAAGATGACCTGTAAAACTTGAATTCCTCTATTCAAATGTAAATAGCTATTGTAGTTTAATGAAATAGTATATTTCAATGAGAAAGTTTCAAATTATTTCAAACTTTCTAATTTAGTGAGCATACAGTTGAAGGTTTGCAATGAAGTACAATCAATTACGAGACATTATCTCGGATGCAAAAATTCTGTATATTAACTTTTCTATTCCTTTGATCATGTTTAACAAAAAACCTATTCAGCAAATTTTTCAAAGATCCACCCTGAAAGCAATTGCAGCTCAAAAAGAAATTAGTATTTGTAACGCTGGCCATCTTGAATTAATGATGTCACACAGGCCCACTGCCAAAAATTCAGACAAAACACCTGGTAGTCCATGGTTGTATGCTTCATTATCAATGTATCCCCAGTAGTCACACCTTCTCTTCATTCAAAATCCCACGGACTAGGCAACTGTAACAGATGCCCCTCAACTACCCCTCCTTCCCCCTTGAAGACCTTTCTTCTGTGGTCGCCGTGATCGTGCAAAGATACAGGAAAGATTGTGGGAGAAGCAGTCTATAAGGGTACCTCCCACGGAATGAGCGCAGGAGAGGTAGTTGATTTTTTTGTTTATATTTGATGCTTTGATAGGGTACTGCGGGCCTTTGGTATGAAGGATACTCACCTCTTGCAAGTTGAGGACTGGGATAGCAAAGGGAGAATAATGAATTCTATTCCTGAGTACCAAAGCATGTTTCAGCATTAACTGACATAACACTGGCCCCTCCTCTTCATACCTTCCCCCAATTACCTCAACTATCTCATTACTGTTGCGTGGACATTGCTGCATTCATAAACCAGGGCTGGGACACAGGCACAGACTCTTCCTGTGTAGTTGTGGCCGCAGTGGTGGCCCTTTACTATCCTGCGCATGATTGTATTTGATACTACCATACATACCAACATGCCCCATTCCATTCGGGCGATGTTAGTCCAGTACTGGTTTTAACTTTGGATGTTGGGACTTGTAGTCCTTGGTTTATAATGGGAAAATCCAGGACAAGTACCAGAAAGCAAATTTAAAACTAGGGTTGGACTAGCATCTCCAAGATGTAATGGGCATATTGGCATGTATCTCTTACCGTTGGTAAACCACCATCGCCGAAAACTCTGGGGAACATAACCCGGTATTACTGCATTGAGGTCTCTTTTCAAATACTCTCTTCTTCAACAGGATATCCCCTGCCCCTCCAGGACAACCTTTCCACTTAGGCCACCCATGTAACTCCTACCCCCTTCCCACCAGACCCTCCGCACAGAGCAGGGCCACAACTCCACCGCACTGAGACGCCATTTGATGTTCATGGGCGGGGTCTGAAAACTGCCGCTCTCCAGATGTTTAGGACTCGAACTTCCATGAACCCACTGCATTGACTATGCTGGCGAGGGTTGATGGGAGATGTAGTCCAACATATCTGGAGAGCCACAGGTTCCAGACCCCTATTCTAGGTCATTGGAAAATGGCAACGTAGCATTATTGGGACGCAGTTCTCATTATTATGTGTACTGTGATTAATGGCATTTTAAAAGAGCAACGATATTTTTTCGTATGTTTTTTTTTGCCACTGTTTAGTGAGGCGGTGTATATAGAACGGCTAATATTAATAACTACGCCTTTGTATCTATGATGTTTAGTATGCAGTTCCCAAATCGATGTAACAATTGAACGTTTATACTGTTTAACCAGAGTAATCCGTTTCCAGGAGTCACTAAATGATGACGGCACACTGATTTTAAAAAGGCATAAAAATGATATAATGCAATAGTGATAACGTATAACCAGGATGCTCTACCGAACACAATTTATCACTTTTGAAGTATAATCTGCTGCCTTGCCACGATTCACACATCTCCCGCACAAATGACAGCCTCTGGGTTCAGATTAAAAGCATTTAAAAGAATCACTGTGACCCAAATCCCTCTTCTATTCTCATAGCGGTGCAGAGAACTGTGCCATGTCCTGCATTACTAACCTGTGACCCTAATTACTCCAAGTCCCAGTTTTCCTCGTCACAGTCCTGCCTGTTGTATGTCGCCCTCCTGGGTGCAGGGGCGCCGAGTACGGGGGCTCCGGGGCCCGAACCCCCCCCCCCAGCAAAATCAAGTCGGGGCTGAGCCCTCAACACCCCCCCCCTCTCCCCCGGAGAGAAGTGATGCAGCATCGATGGCCCTTTCCATCGATACTGCATCACTTCTCTGCGGCCGGGTATAATCGCGAAAATGTGCGATTAAGCCCTCCCCTTTAGGACTCATTGGTGTATGGTCCTGGAGGGGAGGGCTTAGGCGCAGCAGTATTCAAACTGTGGGGCGCGCCCCTCTGGTGGGCCGCAGCCTCATGCCCACTGGGACGCGCATCCACAGTTTGGGTCGGGGTGTTGCTTCATTAACAAGCAGCAGCCCGATCCACGGCCCCTGTGCGACAGTGCGACAGGGGCCGGGCCTTTGTGAGGTCTCAGACTCCATTAGGAGACTATTTATGAAGACAAAAGAAAAAGCGCACACCTTCTTTTGCCTTGATGATGGTCATCACGGCAAACGAAGGTGTGTGCTTTTTTTTTGTCTTCATGAATAGGCTCCTAATGGAGCCTGAGGCCCAGGGTCGGATTGGCCCCTCGGCCTTTTGGCACCGTGGCTGGGGCGAAATAGTCCCTGAGGGGTGGGGGCCGGTTTCTGGCCATGCCTGGGCTGGTTTGGAAGAAAAAAAAATAGAAATTTTAAAAACATGGAGACAACCATGGCTACCATGGCTACAACATTTAGACGCGAGTGCTTCCATCAGTCCCAAACATCACCTGGGTGCAGGGTGAGCCTGGGTAACTGCTTTTTAACATTGTACACTACTTTACCTGAATTTCTGGTAAACTTCAATGTTAAAAGCAGTTAACACTCTCCCCCCCCAAGTCTGAAACCACGCTTGATTGTATTATACTTCAGCCAAGATTGCATTATACATCAGCCAGGATTGCATTATACTTCAGCAGCACATCTGATCTGTCCATTGAAAGGACTAAGATTAAGCTACATCCCTAACTCTATCTGGTTACCCAGAGGTAACACCTAAGCAAATGTCACTTGTTGCTGGCCAATCTACAGCAGCACTATTGTAAGTTTGAATTGTTGATATTTTACTGAACTATGGCACCACACACGTCTTGCTTGGTAGTTTTTAATCGGGAAACGTCTTTACCTCTCGTTTCCCTTGAATTGGGAACTTTTTTGGAGGTGGTGGTGGTACTCCATCTTGCAGCTGTACCTTCTGTTTAGCAAGCATTTCATTCTTCCATCCTAGTTTTGTTGCTGAACGATTATAGAGCGGTGGGCAGTGATGTCTTACTGGAATACAACTCGAAGGCTTACATCTCCTTCTTTCTTGACTTTAGTATGAGGAGGATGGAGCGGCATCAGCCTCTGGTGCGCAGGTGGCCTAGGGTCCTGCGTGCGTGTTTACAAGGACCACCTGGTGCCCGAGGGGTGGAGGCGGTGTCGGCCGCGTGGACAATGGAGGCAGCGGTGGCCGCTCAACAGGCAGAGAGAGGTTTTCCGATGCAGGGAAATGTGCCGGCGGTTCATTGCGCGCCCCCCACTTATGGTCGGCAGCGTAACTTTTCACCAGGAGGGAAGAAGATGCCATGCGACGCAGTCATCGCCGCCATGCAGATGGAGGGGGTGCAGATGCGTGCACTGCCCCGGCTGCGGCCCTCATCAAAGAGGGTGCTCGAGTGGCCCGGGTTGGTGTGTGCCCACATCCCACCTTGTCAATTAACTCCTGTGGGCAGTGAAACAAGGCTCCGGGGTCGGAGCATTTAAAAAAAAAAGAGCAAAATGGAACGGAGGCCCGTGGCAGCCCCCAGGGTAACAAAGGATGGGGCATGGCCTATGTTCACCAGGCCCGCAGTGGTGAACTAAAATACATTTTCTAAAAATGATGGAAACAGGCCCGCAGCGGCCCTGAAAAGAACAAAGGAGATGGGTGTGGCTAATTGTGATCACCAGACCTGCGACGGTGAATATGAAAAGAAAAAAAGTCCATCGGGTCTGTGGCATTTGAACAGCCTTTGGCAATGGTCCCAAGAGGGAAGAGGAGCTGCAGGGCCTTGCACGCCCCCGCTACCATCGACAAGAGTACAGCCTGGGGGCACAGACAACACCAAAGGGTCGTACTTCAAGCCCCACGAAGTGGGGAATCACCATGCTCTGCTCTGGAAGCCGAAAGCGTCTCAACAAAGGTCATCTCTATGTCAGTAAGGGCAGCACCAATGGACCTTGATTGCTCATGGGTTATACGCCAGCGGTCGTGCACCCACCAAAGAGACACAGGCATTGCCAGCTGTCCCCAGAACAAAAGAAGAAGTGCCAGTCAGCTGCGCTGGCGTTGAGTGCGCAGCCTGCCAGAGCCTAACCATTGAGGTGGGGTAGCAAGGCACACACTCCAGGTCAGAGTCGTGGAAAGAAAAAGGGCCAGGGATAGTGATGGCGTCCCAGGCTGCATGTGTAAGAGGGGTGGTACAATCAGCCCACTCGGTCCGGGTGGTGCAAGTAGAGCCCCCAAGCTGATCCGTGCTCCCGCAGGGGCGTTTGACAAGTGTGAAGACAAAAGGAGTGCCAATACAGTGACAATGGCCCCTGCAAAACACTGGGCCCAATGGAAGTTGTGCTGACTGTAGGAAGGAGGAAACAAAAAAAGGTTGCAGCTCTTGCGAGTGCTGTGCGCCCTCTGACGTCAGCAATGTGAAGTGAGTGGTCCGTCATCTCACCACTGGTATCCTGCCACTGTTCGCCCAACTGTCATGAGACTAGACTGAGGTTGCCCCGAGTACCCCTAGGTGTGGCTTTGCCAGTCCAAAACATTGAGCTGGTCCATCATTTTACCATCAGCATCCGGCCACAAGTTGGTACCACCTTTGAGAGACTAGGCCGAGGTGGCCACTGGTGCCCCCAGGTGCGGCTTTGCCAGCCCTTGAGCTTTGAACTGTCCGGGAAAAGATACACATGGAGGTCGGACTGGTATCCTCCGGGTGTGGGTTGTGTTGCGAGGGTGGTTTGTTGGTGGTGCAAGTTTCACTCACCCAGGTTAATAAAGAGTGTGCTTGCATGTGGGTTTTTCTAGCAGTTGCATGCGGGGTTTTCAACAGGTTGTCAGTAACCCACAAACCTGGAATGCCACCCCGTGGGTACCAAGGCTCAGTGGGTGGGGTAACCTGGAGTGAGTGAAAATTAGTTGCACTTATTTTCTTAGTGTCGTTGTTTGTATTGAGTTATGGTGTCATGTTTTAAGCATTGTTGGTCCTAATTGTAAAAGGAGGAGTGTTGTATGTCACCCCTCCTGGGAGTATGGGAGCTCCCAGGGCCTGTGCTTGGGTCACATGGTGTCGACCATGTGACCCACTTAATAAAAGGGACGAGCCATTTCCGGTTCGTCAGTCAAACAAAGACCTGATTCCGGCGTGTTTCTTGTGAGCACCAGGCTGGTGCCACACCGTTTGCAGGGGGCCTGTGTGTGGGGCCGTGTACCAGGATGGTGCCCCTGCTGGGCAACACCATCCCCCCTGAGTGGCTTCGCCGTGTGAGCACAGCAACTGGAGCTACCCCGGCCTGGGTGCCCCCAGAGCCGGGTTTGCAGTGTGGTGGTTGCCCCCATAAATAGCTTCCACTCCAGTGCCTTGGACCTTGCAGAGTATCCCCTGCAGCATGGCTGCTGCGTGAGCGTAGCCCAGAAGTCCCTGTTGGGTGATCCCAACACCAGCTGTGGCCGCTCCAGTGATCCGGGAGCAGGCCACAACACTGCCTGCCATTCCACCACTGCCAGTTTGTGTCATGACTTGGACACTATAAACTATAAACGTGGGTGAATTCATCTTTATTCAGGAAGTAAAATAATAATAACAATGGAAGAAGGACTTAAGCATGATAGGGCCAGTTGGTCCTTCTATTAAGTAATGGGTGGTAGTAGCCATCAACGTTGAGAGCGGACACTCATTTTATCAGTACCGTGACAGGAAGGACAGGCAAGAAGGCTGCTTTTTAAAACCCAGAAACTAAAGGATGTGAGGGAGGCGTTCATTTACTGCTTAGTCTCAATGGGACCGGTTCATATGACACTGCCCATTCATGGCTGCCAGGGTGAAATTACACACCTGGTACAAAGAGTGTCAGTTTAGGAGCCAGCGTTTGCACAGTCATTGGGTGCAAGAGAAGCACATGTTTATTCATAACCTCGTCAGGTCCGGGCAGAATTGTTTTTTTTCCGTTACGTGGTTTTAAAGAAGACATCGAGAAGAACTCTGCCTGTTGGGGAGCGTCGGTTCAAAATGGACATGCGGTTTACTGTTCCCAACCAGGCGATATCTAATCATTAAAACATATAATTTTGCTGAATATTTTCACCCTAGTTAAATGCAAAGTACAGTATCCGTGCACTGCAATAAGAATATTTGTAAATGCATAGAGAGAACATTTAGAAAAAGTTAATTTCGAATAGTGTGCTCAAATTGTTTAGTCTTTGAACAAACAAAGGGTTATGAAAACTCTCAAGTTTATGAAGTGGGGCTGACCCTGACCCGCTTCTTGATTTCTCATCACAAAGCTTTAGGTGGGCAGGAGCTAGCTATTTTCTCCAGGGCTCCCTCGGTCGCCCACAAATAGCCCATGTGTGTTCTCCCTTGTACTTTTCATTGCGGGAGACCAATAGGTTACAGAGATGTGA
This sequence comes from Ambystoma mexicanum, assembly GCF_040938575.1. NCBI lineage: Eukaryota > Metazoa > Chordata > Amphibia > Caudata > Ambystomatidae > Ambystoma > Ambystoma mexicanum. The sequence goes on along the minus strand of NC_090923.1, from coordinate 144,599,854 downwards.
AAGCATTTAGAGGTCTGCAACCCGATGCTTTGTAAAGCCTTGAGGGGGCTATCTATACTTCTGCCCACTATATGGTTGGGGTAGAGGCACAGAGCACCCCCAGCCAATGCTCTCAATGGGTAACATTGGGCGAGCAACCAAGGCTGATACTCTCATCAGGTGATGCAGGCTGGTTCTTATGTACAGTGAATCCCCAAAGCCCGCACAAAGGAATGTCCACACACTATGCCATATGATTACACAGGCTATGATAAAAAAAGGCTTACAGATAAATATATAAATACAAATAACACATTTTGTACTCAGGCAACACTATTCTAATAACTGTAACAATATGCACACTCTATGTGGTACCACCCTATACTTAGATTCATTTAAAATGCACCAATTGTTCACAGTTTAGAAAATACATGAGAATTACTAAGCAAGATGTACCTTCATAGATCAATGTAGAAAGGAAGATTAGTTTAGACCCTTAAACAGTGATACTCTCTGAGGATACTGCCAGGGAAAAGCTAGGTTGTACTTTATCTTATATATTATACCTAGTCCAAATAAGTTCAGTAATGCTCTACTTTTCTTCTGTAGGTGCCACCAGCCCAAAGTACCTGAGATGCCACAAACGAACAAGATCCAAGACGAATCTGGGACCCCTGGATGATTCCTGAGGCTGGAAGATGCTCTTCCTCGTCACAGTATCTTTGGTGCCTTGGCAGGGGAATGAGTGGAGTTGAGTTGCTAGGTTGTCGAGAGCAAGATAAAAGGGGGAACCAAGCACTCTTGCGAAGTCAACCCTGCTGCAGTCTCTACCGCTCCTGTCCCCTCCCAGGCCCTCTGCACGGCACTGGCCTCTCACTTCATTTCAAAAACTCAGGACATCCTGTCCTCACTCTCCTCCTATCACCTCCCCCCCTCTACTCCCTGCTCTTCCTCTGGCCCTTCTGCAGCCACCCCTCCTCCCTCCTTCTCTGCCTTTCCCCTTTTTTTCTGCTGACAAGGTTTCGAGACAAGTCCGATCTATGAAAGTCTTGTCAAAACAGGTCCACCCATGCTCCTCCAAAACCATCATCAAGGACCACATTGACTCCTTGGCTCCTGCTCTGGCTGACTTTTACAATCACTCCTTTGCCTCTGGAGTCTTCCCATCCCCCCTCAAGCTCTCCCTTGTGCACCCCCTTCTTAACAAACCCTCCTCCGACCCTTCCTGCCCGGCTAACAATCGCCCAATCTTTATCACTCCCTTCCTGGGCAAGCTCCTGGAGAAACTGGCCATCTCCCATCTTAATCTCCATGCTGTATCTGTTGGTAGTCTTCACGACCATCAGTCTGGCTTCATAGCTGCTAGAAGCGCAGAAACTGCTCTCCTGAACATCCGTGAGGACCTGCTCTCGAACCTTGACTCAAACACTCCTTGTGTTCTCATTTTGCTTGATCTCTCTTCTGCTTTGATACTGTCAACCATACCATCCTGCTCAACCATCTCCGTGATAACCTGGGTATCACTGGTCAGGCTCTGGTGTGGCTGTCCTCTTTCCTCTCCAATCGACCCTCCCAGGTCCAACTGGGGTCCTTCCTCTCTGACATCTTGTTTTCTACCTGTGGTGTCCCCCAGGGATCTAACCTCTCTCCCTGGCTGTTCAACCAGTACTTGGCACTTCTTGCACACCGCATCGCTGCTCTCTGCCCCAACTTTTAGTGCTATGTGGATGATACCCAGCTCATTTTCAGGCTACCCTCGGCCTCCTCTTCTCCTTCCCTCATCTCTGACTGTCTTTCTGCTATCCAGGAATGTTGTGCCGCCAATGACCTCTGCCTTAATGCCAGTAAGACTGAGATTCTACTCATCGGCACACCCACTCCCTCCTTCCCTGCAGCTCTCTGGCCGGCCTCTCTTGGCCCTCTTCCTGCTCCTACCTGCAAGGCTAAAAACCTTGGGGTCATCTTCGACTCCACACTCTTTTTCTCTCATCACATATCTGATGTCTCTAAGAAGTCACACTACCAGCTACACCTCCTCAGAGGTATCCTTCCTTTCCTCTCCTTCCCCTGGAAGCTCACTGTCTCTAGAGCCTTGGTTCTCTCGAAGCTGGACTACTGTAATAGTCCCTATCTAAATCTGCCTGCCTCTACTCTCCGCCCTTTGCAACTCATCCAGAACAGGACTGCGAGACTTGTCCTTGGCCTCAAGCCTAGGGACCGTATCTCTCCAGGACTGAAATCGCTACACTGGCTCCCAGTGGCTGCAAGGATTAAGTTCAAAACCCTCTGCATTGTCCACAAGACCTTCTGGGGCCTCGGGCCAAAATACCTTCAACTCTCTCTTCCTAAATATCTTCCTTCTCGAGCTCTTCGCTCATCCGCCTCCAACTCCCTCAGGGTCAGCCGCTTCTCTAAGCAACGAGCTGGGGGTAGATCTCTCTCCGCAGCAGGGGCCTCCCTCTGGAACAGCCTTCCTGCCTCCCTGAAACTTGAGGAGAACCATCTCCAGTTCCGGAAGCACCTCAAAACCTTCCTCTTTGCCTCAGCTTTCTCTCCCCCCCTCCCCTGTTAATATTACTGAAATTGCACTGAATCTGCAACGGGGCCACTCACCTATCCCGGTCCGTGGTCCAGCCACTCTTCTGCACTGCCTACCTGGCAACCCCAGCACTGTGGGACTGTCTCTGTATCCCCACAGCCCCCCTTCCCAGCACTTGTCTGCACTTATCTTGCATTTGCCACCAGCTGGCCCTATTATTTATCTTGTTTCTACTAAAACTGTACTGCACTTCTCCTCTCCCATTCCCCTTGCATTTTTTCCCTTCCCCTCTAACCTGCACTTGCGCGATCTGAATGACACCTGGCCTAGTAGGATCGTTGTCTGTCTCCCCTTGTTCCACCCTGCCTCGTCGCGCCTTGAAACACTTGTGTATAGGCGCGTTGTAAATGCCATATCATATCATGTCATATCATATCACTCTTGCACTTCTGACTGGACTGGCTTCCAGGGTACTTTAAAAGAAGAGCAGCAGGTGCACGACGATCCCTCGTAGCTCCGGAAGAAGTTGCATATCCAGCTCCTCTCTTGATTCTGTCCTTGGGTCAGCTCAGCGGTCTTCAGATTCCTTGAAGAAATGTAGCTGCAGACTCCTTCCTCCAACTGGACCCTGGATTCAAACTTCAGGATTCAGCTTCAGAACAAATTGGTGAGTGAGGGGTCCCTAGTTATACACATTTGTTCCCCATTCACTCAGTCTGAGCCAGGATCAGTCAGCCAATCACACACAAGTGCAGTCATGCAAGCAGGCAACCAATCAGGGCCACAGGCATTCAGGCCATTCACCCATAATCAGACCCATAATCAGACACCCATAACAAAGAATTTGCATTGAAAGGAACACCAAGCCTTTCAGAGCACTACATTGAATTTGTACCAGTTTCAGTCAGTGCTGACCCAGGCATTGTGTCACACAATCAAAACCAGACACCCATAACACATAATGTGAGTTGACTTCATACTCCTTTCATACAAATCCCACCCCAAGGGTGTACCCACAACACACAGTCCCTGGGAAGGCTCAGCCAGTCTGGCAGGAGACAGCCCCCGAGCCATATATGGCCCTTTCACCCAACAGCCATTCAGAGGAAGGGGACAGAGCCAGGGCTTCCCAGGACTTCGGAAACAAGGGGTAAAGGCACAGTGTCCATCTTGCCTTTGTTCAGGAATCCATTGATTCCTATGGCAGGGCTTGGGTGGACCAAAAATGGCGGACACTCAGAGCCACTGTCAAGTGAGCATGTAGCTGCCATACCCTGTTCTACTGGGCAACAGAAAACTACACTAGGGGCACAAGGGTGTACCCCCAACCATGGCTGCGATATATCCCATGAGTGTTGTTCACCACAAGAATAAATGAGGAGCTGCACTGTCAGAGGTCCAGCTGGAGCTCAGTGGCAGAAAGCATACAGAAAACACACACAGAGAAGTGGTAGGACAGGAACTAGGACTCCAAAAGGCAATTCCAGCATCACAACTCCCATCGTCCAGATCGAGCAAAGTCAATGGCAATATAGTGTTAGAGTTGTAGTACAAAACAATTGGAGAGCCTAAAGTTACAGGCCCTTGATTTCTCCTCCAGCAGAGCACCACATGCTTCACAACAGTAATCTGGATGATAGATTTCCTCTATCATGGATGACTTTGGGTACCGAGACTTGAGCGTCATCATCCCAAGTTCACTGGTTGAGTATGTCGTCATGGTGTTGGGGATATTCTTGGTCTTTGTTACTTTTGCTGCATTTTAGTTGGTTTCACATGATCTGCACTGTGATGGTCCGTGACTTGCAGTCAAATGGGTCTGCAGAAATACTAGCAAGTTTTTTGATCAGCAATTCCCATTCTGATTCAATTCTTTGCAGAATGTATTGTTCATTCTACCTTCACGACGTCCAGCTCTTTGTGAAGGTCTGATGTTCTTGCGAGTTGTCGAGAGCTAATCGCTATATTTTGTGATTTTTTCTGCACTTTATTGAGACACCACCGGTCCCAGGCACCCGCTCCACCCCAGTGAAGCGTATGTCATGGTGGATCTAATGTTCCTTGTCTTTAGTAGGAGATACAGTGTTGCAAGCTTAGTAGATGAGATGCCTTCTGTTGGATCTTCTCAATGTGTTTTCTCAACTTGAGCTTGGTATCTAGGTTCACGCATATGCAAGTGCTGCTCGTCTCCCATTTGATGGCTCCGCCCAGATGGTTTTGCAGGTGCTCCTTAATGTGCTTTCTGATAAACCATGGTCTTACTGGTGTTCAATGCAATTTGCCAAAGGTTGTGCCCTGCAGAAAGCTTACAAAGGGCTGGAGGTTCTTAGCGGCTTGAGGCTGTCTTGAGGCTGTCTAAATGGGCTTCAGGCATTTTACTACTACAGTGAGCGTTGTGACACATGAATTGAGTTGAGCGCCCAGTGTGCATTATGTGCTCAGTAGAGCTGCATACTTGAATCACTGTCACAGACATATTGGTCAAATGCAAACATCTCTGGTCATTCTTATGTTCCCAAAATGATCTTCGGTTTTATGCAAAGCAGCAAACACACATTGATGCTATTTGCTACACTCTTCTTTCTCACGAGGTGATTTAGTCACAAGATGTGGGTGATTTACTCAACGAGAGAGTGGTGTATTTAAACAAACTCAGAGAAATGTATTTACAACATGCAGACTGAATGCAAATAAGAACACCTAAGACCGTCTGAGTGACCCTAAATACATGTATGGAGGGTTTTATAATGTATTGCTTTGATCAAGAAGCCTCCCATTTAACCAAGGCTTGCACTCTTTAGGTCACGCCAGGTCTTATGTGACACCCCCTTGTTGGAACCGTCTCCCCTAGAATGTGCTTGCTACTGAAAGCACTGGTGTATGGGCTTTGCGCAGGCTGGGGCAGGGCCTTCCAAGACCCGCACGTCTGAACGGTGAAAGACTTGCATTGTTAACAAGTGTCTTTGCAGAAAACTACCTGATGCAGGCGATTTACTTGTCGTAGAAATGCTCATCTGAGATCATAACTTTCCGTGTATAATGGTTTCGCTTTCCTCCCTCACCCCCAAACAATTCAATGCACCCCTCGCTGTGCTAATGTTTCTAATATAAACAATTGCCTCCCATATCTAAACTATCTCAATTCCTGGAAAATGCTGTGTCAAATCCAAGGTTGTTTTCGCTGAGGGTCAGGCTACTGCAGAAAACGACCGTGGCTGCCATCTCCTGGTTGGTAGATGCAACTGCATGAGAAACTACTTTAAACGTGTATGTTTCCTGTCAAAGACTTAATTACCCAAAGGCTGCTTACTCTTCCTAGACCCCAAGTTGCCACTTTGACACAAGTTGCACCTAAAAGAAAAAAAGTGTGTCAAATGGATTCCTGTCGATGTGGCATGATGAGGATCAGAGGAAGGTCAGTGAAAGGAGGACAAACAAGTGTGAATAGGGAATTAAAATGGATACAAAAACACAGGAATTTAAAGCAGGAAAGAGGTGAGGAATGGGTGTGGGGGGCGGAGTGGGGGCCTGAAGGAGGGACGCCCGTCACATACAAAAACAGGCATTGGTAAAGCAAACAATTTTTGCCTTCATCATCGTACTTTACTCGGCGATCCGCTCCAAAAGTGCCAGAATCAGACACATCTCCTACAAAATGTTAAGTTGAAACACCTCATGTAGAAACAACCGGATCAACATTGGTGCTCCAAGTGTTAAAACATTGAAAGAAATGGAAGGCAATGTAATGCGTTTGGGAGACTGGGTGAGTATATCCTTCCTCCTCAGTGTATGGAAGTATCTCCTCACGATCGAGTAAGAAAATATACCAAGGTAAAACTAATCAGTGTACTCCGATAAAATGCATACATTTCATCCATGAATCTTGTATCATACTTTGTGTGTTTTTGCTTAATATTCATGCATGAACGATACAATTAATCACAACATAAGTCATCTTGGATGGAAGTAATGAATCAGGTTCTAGTAGCGGATATGGATTTTGACTTTCAGACTGTAATATTGAGGGAATATTGTCTATTGGAAGATATGAGCTTCTCACGGAGGTGCTGGTATTTTAGAGTGGCTCTTTCTGCAAAAATAATTATTCTGAGAGATTAGAAAAATGTCACAGTGCCTAGCAGGTCTGCTTGGATTGATGATTGATGCAGAATGTCTCAAATGGAGAGGGTCAATTTGAACAAAAATAAATAAATTAAACTTGTATGAAGGAATATGTGGGAGGTTCTTGGAGTTAATGTAAATAATGGACTTGTGCTTGGCCTGCCTGGCACGGGTTTTGTAAACCTTAATGTGTTGAACTATAATCCAATAAAAAGGTGAATACAAATAAAGAGAGTCTATGATCAGCTTTAGGTCTTGCATAATCAAGATAAGGTTCATATCCTAGGACTAGTTTTCATTCCCAATAATAGATAAGTGTAGGGGTATAGAAACGTTTTCTGATGGTGTCCTCTGCGTCATTATTATTTACTTATGTAAATGTAGAGGACCTTGTTTTGCAGTCATTTCTTTTCTAGGTCAGACCAAATATTTGCATAGCCAAAATTTTCCAATTCCAATGTTACATGGATTACATGGATGCACCATGGAAACCAACTCCCTCGCCCCCACCGCCTCAACACATTTTGGAGAACTTCTCTATATTTGTACAAAGAAGCAGTGCTCCATAGGTGAACCCAGTATAGGACTGGTTTGATGGCGACCTCACAGCCATTGTAGCTAGATTCAAAATGTTTTTACAAATTAGTTTTCTGTAACCTCTAGGGATTTGCCAGTCAGTGGCCCCAAATCTCTGCGCCGTAGAGTGTTACTTCGCACGCTTGAATTTTGTAGATGTTAATGGCTGCCTTGACTGCGTCTCTCCCCACCCCAGTGATCTCTTATACATCTGGCAGCAATGCACTATGCCTCCTCAAGGTAATATTTGCCTTTTGCATTTGCTTGGGCCAATTTTCAGTATCAGAAAATCTAATTACCAAGTAGCCAAAAGCACATACTTGTTCAATTGGACTATTACCAATTTGTAGACACAGGTTGGGGCAGTTTTTCCAGGGGGGTTGAAAGTCAAGGTTTTAGATGTAAGTGTATTAACTGCCAAGCCCATGTTATCCCAAAAGGCACCAAAAACCTTCATGTGTTTCTGTAGCCCCACGCGAGTCAGCGAAATCAGCACTGCATCATCGGCTAAGAACAGCGCAGGATATTTATCTCTGCCAAGCGATGGGCGTCAGTCGCGATGGACAGCAAAGCCAACACTGTTGATATCAAAGTTAAAAAGTGTCAGAGCCAAGACGCAACCCTGTCTGATGCCTTTTTCAACCTTGAACGAGGTTGTAGTGGCCCCACCCAGATCCCATCTCACAATGGCCTCATTATGTGAGTAACTTAATTGCCAACAGCAGAGACTGCAGGATATCGCCCCTGATAAGTGCTCCCATAATTTCAGCAGGAGGACTTTGCCGATGGCTCTTTGTAGGTCCACAATTACTGTAGAGGTTCATCTTCCTTAGAACAACAAATTTCTGGAACAACAGATGTAGCCTAAAGACCTGGGGCCTGATTCGTGGAATTTTTAGCGCTTTGAAAAGTGACTTTGCACACCCAACAAACACCCTGATTCAGAGAGTGGTGCAAACTCTATTTTTGCAGTGCAAAGTCACATTTGTTGGCAGTGCAAAGACACTATGCACCATAAGAATTCTGTGAATCAGGCCCCTGGTCAGTTGTACTAACTCCTAACGGAAACCCTAACTGTAAATGCATATTTGGTTGGTTCTTTCATCCCAATTATTTAGTGATCGAGGCGTGCTCTGGAAAAGATATTCCAACTCGCGTCAAGCAAAGAAATGCGCCAACTGTGGACTGGGTCATTTCACCTCCATTTTTTATATATTGAATTGAATTGAATTAATTGGGTATTTATAATGTGCCTATACACAGAGAGTTTCGAGGCGCAACAAGACAAGAGGTTGGAGGAAAAGGAGGACAAAACAAAAACGTTCCTACTAGGCCTTGTGACATTTGGAAAGTGCAAGTGCAGTAAGAGAGGTGCAGGGGAGAGTGTGGGGGATTTCTGGTCAGGACAGAACGGCCGGTGGGAAAAGGAGTGCCAAGGGAGGCGAGGTAGACAGAGCCAGGGAAAGCAGAGAGTGCAGGGGAAGGAAGTTCCACGAAATAAATGCGTGGTAAAGAGCTGGAAGGGTTACAAGGTGCAGGCCCAGCTCGGGGGCCGGAGGGACAAGTGCAGGTTGAGCGTGGCGGAGGTCCATGGAGACAAAGTCCAGGGGTAGACTGGAGTCATGGTGCCATGAGATTCTGAGGATTTAGAGGGGTCCGAGGCCCCTGTAAGCCACGTGGATGATGCAGAGGGTCTTGAACTTGTTCCTCGGAGCCACCGGGAAAGGTTTTAAGGCTGGAGAGATGCGGTCCATGGGCTTGATGCCAAGGATAAGTCTTGCAGCCCTATTCTGGATTAGTTGAAGAGGGCAGAGGTAGGAGTTAGGCAGATTAAGGAAGAAGCTGTTGCAGGTCCAGCCTAGAGAGGACCAGAGCACTCATATAGAATGATTTCAGCCTTCCTCCATGAGTGAGATATAATGCCTGCTGAGATAATATCATTGACTAGACAAAAGAGAAAGGGTCCCCAGTCAATGGTTTGGATTTGAAGAGATGGACCATTTATCGGTCTGGTCCAGAGACCTTGTTACTACTCTGTGCATTGAATACGGTTATTACTCCTTCCATTGCAATTAAAAGGGGCTCTTTGCTGATTAAGGTATTAGAATTTAAGGAAAAGTTCACTACCTCAAAAGTCCTGGTTTACTTGTATAGTTCACTATAGTGGTCATACAATGGGGGTCATTCCAAGTTTGGAGGTAGCCATGGTGCCATTAGCACCATGGCTGCCTCCAAACCCGGGTCCGGTCTGGCTGAATGGGGACTTACCGGGTCATTCCGACCTTGGCGGACCCGGTAAGTCCCCATTCAGTAAACCATTCCCCATTCCCATTTGAGCCCCCATAGGGCTCAATGGGAATAGGGAAGGTGCTAATTACGGGCCTGCAAATAGCGGGCCCGTTATTAGCGCCCTGGTCCCTTAGCAGGACCCGCAAAGGACGTGTGGTCAGACCACAGGTAAGGGGTCAGAATTGGGCGGTAAGGATTTAACGGCACCAGCATCATTACCAGTGACTGTTAACCCTTACCGCCCAACTCAGAATGAGGCCCAACTGTACAGGGGTGCTACCATGTTGTACTCTGTTTAAATAACAGTTCCAAAGCAGGATAAGCATTTCTATTCTTCAAGCAGTTCATTTTTTCTCTAGGCAATCGGCAGGCAACCTAAGGTCCTCCCGATGCTTTTGCCAATAGCTTCCATCGCACTTGGGCAGTGTGGTGAGGGGTAGGACCAAACATCTTGAGAGCTTAGATTGCTCCCTACTGATTTAAGCATTGAGTAAACCGCTTAAAAATCTTCACTGAAATTACTTTCGTAATGCCATGCACATGTCTGAATAGGGTGCAGTAAATGCTTCCATAAAGCATTTTGGAGGCAGTTTTCTTGCTTAATTGGTGTGTACAAAATAGTTTTAATTTAAGTTTTGCGATGATGGAGTCCGCAGTCACAACCTCGCATAATCGAGATTGGAGCAGGGAAACCTCTTAGAAAATGGCTGCCCTTTTAGGATTCCTCTTGGTGGAAAATGACGCTTTGTTGAAAAGCTGTAGGTACGTATGTACCGTGTGTTCAAGGTTACTGTATGCTGGCGATCTGAGGAAGCAAGACATGCATTCGACATGCAGGTATACCAACCCTGGAACAAATCTAGTGGAAATACGACCAGGACAAAAGGCACCGCCCTTCTTAACAAAACATTTTCAGTGTTCGTGGCTGCGTTGAGCTAAGCCACGATCTGCCAATAGGGTGAAGGGGTCCTACAGTATTTCATCAAGGTATGGCAAGAATCTCCAACAGATCAATGGCTGCTGGAATTCACCCTATGTGGATATGCAGTGTAGTTAGGCTCTCTTCCTTCTCCCAAGAATATGTAAAAGAGTTAGGCTCTCATGTTCCACCCATGGATATGCAGTAGAGTTAGGGTCTCTACCCCCTCCCATGGATATGGAATTGGGTTAGGCTCTCTTCCCCTCCAGTGGATATGCAATAGAGTAAGGCTCTCTACCTCCCTTCTCCCGTGGATAGGCAATAGAGTTCGGCTCTCTTCCACCTCCCATGGATATGCAATACCTCCCATGGATATGCAATAGAGTTAGGTTCTCTTCCACCTCCCATGAATATGCAATAGAGTTAGACTCTCTCCCACCTCCATGGATATGCAATAGAGTTAGGTTCTCTTCCACCTCCCATGAATATGCAATAAAGTTAGACTCTCTTCCTCCTCCCATGGATATGTAATAGAGTAAGGCTTTCTACCTCCCTCCTCCCGTGGATAGGCAATAGAGTTAGACTCCCTTCCACCGCCCATGGCTATGCAATAGAGTTAGACTCTCTACCTCCCTCCTCCCGTGGATAGGCAATAGAGTTAGACTCCCTTCCACCGCCCATGGCTATGCAATAGAGTTAGGCTTTCCTCCCTTCCCATGAAAATGCAAGAGTTATGACAGTTTCTCCTCTCCCACGAATGCAAATAGTTAGGCACTTGCACTGTGCATTTCTTCCGAGGCTCAATGGGCTATAGGCACCCCCACCAGGCAGCTGTTTATAGAGATCAGCACCCTCCCCCACCCCCACGGGGGAGAAGGTGGTGATCTCTGCAGTTATTTGCTAAAGTCTTGCCAGGCAGGGGACAGCGCCTTGCCTTTTCAGCTTTTCAGCCTTAATGGTGGTGCTGCCCCTCGCCAGGCATAATGCCTGGGGAGGGGCAGCGTCAACATTTAGGCTGAAAGGTTGAGGTCGCTGGAAGCCGAGGCCTTTTTTCCTAAAGCCTGAAACTCCTGCAAATGAGCGGGAGCTTCAGGCTTTAGAAACAAAGGACTCTGCTTCCAGTGGCCTAACCTTTCTTCAAAAAGGGTGGCGCTGGCCCATGGCCATTTCTTGCTTGAAGGGATGCCTCAGAGGTGCGGCGCCACCATTATGGATTAAATGATTTTTTTCTGAAGCCTAAAACTCTCGAACATGAGTTAGAGCTTCAGGGTTTAGGAAAAAATGCCTTGTCCTGTAGTGCGGGCCACTACAGGACAAACCCTGGCGGTTTGCCTGGGGAGATTAGTGAGCCTCTGCAGGGCCCCGCCTCAGACTGAGATTTATGAGCTTGCCGGGGCTTGGTCCCGGCTAGCCCCGGCCCTCTTAAAGCCCTGGGTATAATCAGTGTTTTCTTTTTCAACCATTTGGGTGAATTACATTTTGCTGCGTTTTTATCACGTTTTTTACCGCAATACAGATAGATTGGACTGGGTTAGATATATTAAAGGGGGTAGGGGTTGCGGGGGAGGGAGTAGGTGAGTGAGGGCTGCTGGATGGAGGGGATTTACCCTTACATTTTGCTGTAAAAAAAACGGAAAAATTGTAATTCGGTCAAATAAAGTCGAGGAAACTTCACTGACCCTTCAGATGAGTACCTGGTTCGGGGATAGAAACAGGAAAGGGGATCAGCAGGGTGGGGTGGTTTGGCCCTAACACCGCCAGAACTCGATGAGTAGATTATTCCACACAATCGCTGTAAAAGAACAACTGTAATCTTTTTTGAATTTCAGGTCGATCCATTTTCTTAATGACCACTAGGTGGCAAGCAATACCACCTTTTCAAAATATTTGTACAATAGTCGTTTAAAATGACGGTTATGTGGAAGTCGATCCTTATGATGGCAGATCCTTCCAGAATAACCCGAAGACATAACTGAACCGGTGAGGATTCAGTGGCCAATAGCGTTGATATGGCTCAAGGGAAGGACTGGGACAAAGGACTAGGATAAGAACTAGGGATTACTGACTGGACTACTCGCTGGTAATCTTTCTTGTTCCTAGAGCTATGTTACCTCGTCACAGTCTCACAACCCTCCCTACCTTCCTGTTCTTGTCTCCAGGACTTCAGCTGATTCTAAAAGGTAGACGAAGTTCAGGAAGAAAAATGGGCACAAATAGTTCAATACTACTTCCAGGTCAAGGAGACAGTTGGAAAAAAAAAGTGCAAACATCTTGAATGTGGGCGGTGATAATACTTCCAAGGTAAGGAATTCTTGCAAGGAAGGGTAGGACTAGGAGTAAACAAGATTGGTAGAAATCACATTTTATTTAACCATGGGTCTGGAAGGGTGGGAACATCCTATTTCTAGCATTGACTCTAATTCACATATTCATCCTGTTTGGGTCATTCACCTGCCCTTTCTATTAAACCCTCCCTTTCACGCCAATCACTCGAAATTCAGATACTTGCAATGAATGTGTTCCCCGGTAATTAACATGGCGCTCTTCACTTCAGACCCTTCAAAAGCCACCCACAGACCGAAAGTAGACCCCGACGTGTTATGTTGACCGCTGTTATACTAGTTATGGCATCACATGAGAAATGAAAGAAGGGAGCAGGGGAAATAAAATGGGGTGGAGGGCAAAGATAGCACGTTATGCTGGTCACTTGAATAAAGCTTTATCAAACCCTGCGATCACTTAAAAACATTTTGGTTAACATAAGAGGTGACCATTGGATAGTACTGTGAGGCCAGGTGGTTAGAATTGAACCAATCTGGTTGTGGCCTTAAAAAGGATTGAGGATTTAGAAGTATTTTAAAAGTGAGAATAGTAATGAAACAGCAACATTGTTCCTTAAAGTGCTAGATTGCCTTAAACAATGGCCAATACATCATGGGAGGCAGACTAACAGTTTTCCCATCCCTATCTTCCTCTTCTCACATGTTCATCGCAGGCCACCCTCCAGCCATGTTCAGGTTCTTGAAGATATCTGTCCTAAAGTGGTATGTAGAAAAATATAAATATATAAGTAAATAAATAAATAAAGTGGTATGGGAGTACCAGGTTGGGGGTGAAGTGTGGCATAGTGCACAGACTTGCGCTAAGCCCATGAAAGATAAAAACCAAAGTTCACCTTTTTGAGGTCTTGATAGTGATGGACCCTATACAGTAGAAAACAGGTTAGAATATTCAGTGCTCTAGAATCTGAAGGTAAGTATGTCTGCTGGGGTTTTGTGTGGCCACTTACGTTATTTTCATTGATTATAAGGTATCAGGTAATAATTTCCCCATATAGTTGGTCGCCATACAAAATGTCGCCAGGGCAAGGTTGTGGCGACATTATATATGGTGACCATATATATGGGGTCAAGAGGAGCGGGTGTTGCGGGTGAGTCCCCAGCTTCCCTTGGGAAAAAAAGTGTTTGGGGTGCAGGGATGTCCGCCGCATGTTCAATGGAATAATGTCCCTGCATCAAACAGACATTTTTTGGAGAGTTTTTCGCCAGGTGACATTTTTGCGGGGACATTATTACATGGAACTGATTATAACAGTTACAATACAGAGAGTCGATCTGAGGACCTGGCAGATTGACCATATGCAGAACGAAGGATACTAAATGTTGTGCTACTACTCATCTGTTATATGAGAAAGGGACAATTAATTAGTTTGAATGAAAACTGGACATCAAAAATGTGTTCTGCAACATTTGTAACCTGTATGTCTCCTTTGATCCCTTTCGTTTAAATAATGAGATTACTTAGAGACTTAAAGACTCTCCTTCCTCGGCCTCAAAGAGCATCTAGGACATTTCTTTTACAGGTACTTTGCTCACTAAACACATAGGGCCTGATTCACAAGGGTTTACCCTGGAGACAATGAGAATTTGCCCTGAACGTCTCAGATCTGCTGATGTTATCCTGTAGCTAATTCACAAATCCTAAAACTAGAGAAAATCCAGTGCTCCCTTCTGCATCTCTGCAATATCCCTGAGCAAATGTTTATGAATCGATTTGTGAATTCCTGCGAACATGTTTCTGACCACACAAACGGAACATCTTTTTTACATGGTTGCCTGATATGCCTACACTTGCCTGCAAAACCTTTGACAAATTTAGCATAATATTCTACTACTCCTAGAAAGGATGGTACCCCTTGTTTGTCTTTGGAAGGTTTAACTCCAATAATTGCATTCACTAAACTTTCCTTTGGTGATACTCTCTGTGCATTAGGCTTCTGTCCTAAGTACTCAATCTCCACTGTCTGGAACTTGCACTTATTTCTCTGTAGGGTCAAACCAACCCCACTCAATATTTTCAACAAGTCCATCCATTTTTCATCATGTTCAACTTATGAAGTTCCAGTAATCAAGATATCGTCTTGAAATAACCACACACCTTTAATGTGACCCAATAGCTTGTGGAGCATACATTAAAAAAATGCAGCCACTGAGACCAGTCCAAAGGGCATTCGCTTATACCTGCATGCCCCCTCTTATATGTTGAACGTGGTAACATTTCTTGATGCTGGGTGTAAATAAAGCTGGTGATAAGCTGGGGTAAGATCTATGGTGCATAAACATTTAGACCCAGCATTCATGCCTACCATCTCCCTACTGTTGGGTAAGGGACATTTATCAACAAGGCATTTGTGCAGTGCTCTCAAATCTACACATAATCTGACACAACCATTAGCTTTGTGAACTACCCCAACTGGGGAAACCCACTCAGAAGCTCCCACCTCTTCTATTGTATCTTGAGCCAACAATTTCTTAATCTTTTAGGAGACGTCTTCCCTTAGTGCTAAGGGTACACAGCATATCTTGGACGCCACTGGAACAGTCCCCTGGTTTAAAACAATTTTGTGAGAAAATCCCTTTAGACATCCTATGTTAGTTCTGAATACATTTTCAAAGCTATCTTCTGGTTTATGTACCTCTCGAACAGCTGTAGTAATGTGACCTGGAACGTTCAGCTTTATAACAATGCACAGAGCATATTGTTCAAACCACCACAGGAGACTACCACCTTTCCTGCATACATACACATCTGCCTCCGTGCTACCATTGAGACATTACATTTTTGCTTTACAATAACCAAGAAACCTTATCCTTGCCCCTTCATAGGCGCTCGCTCTCACTTTCGGTTTGCAAAGAGTTTCAGACATAAAACATCTTTTCCACACTTTGTAATCTATAATAGTATAGTCTGAAACAAGGTCCACAAGTATATTGACAGTCTTGCCACTAAGCAATATGTCAGCGTTTGATTTCTCCCCATTTTTCATTTTGATTCCTTCTGCACTCACAGACCATGCAGCACCCTCTTCATCTTCTTCCTCCATAATGTCATCTCCACTGTCTCCACCTTGGCTCATAAACAGTTCCTGATCCATCCCCTGTGAACATTTCTTACAGTATCATGCAACCACAAACATATTACCTCTAGTGCTGGACACTTAACTGAATTAGCAAGGTTAGAAAGACTACTGCATATAAACATTTCTTAAACTTAGATGACTTGGGTACCACTTCTGCCGCTTTATCATGCCTAGCTTCTTTGCCACTCCTTTTATTAGCTCCAGAAGCCTGCATTTCCACACTAGTAGCATTGTAAGGAGTGTTAAGTGCATTGACTGTGTTCGAAACATGAGTATTGGTAACCTTCAATTCTAGTTCTTTGACACATGCCATTGTATGTTCCATCTTGTTTGCAATGTTGAGTGTCTCGCCTTGTTAGGGGTCTCCTTTATTCCACATTTCTTCTCTTATTGTATTCTCTCTAACTTTGGGCATAAACTGTTCTCTGAATGATTCATTTTTTATGTTAGCCCAAAATTGCATTTATTTGCAAGCTCACAGAGTGCCGCGATGTAAGCCTCCACACTTTCACACTACACATGCTCTCTGATACTAAAATAGTATCCTTCTAGAACAATACTCATTATCTTCTCATAGTTTCTGTCTAGCTTCTTGATAATAGGCTCAAACACATTGGGAGACTCAGCAGACTCTCCGTCACCATCACCACAAACAACGAAATCAGGCAAGCTTTTGAGTATATGTCTGCCCTCAATGCCTAAACTGTGCATGAGTTGGGCCCTGCACCTCTCTATGCTGAAGTTAGGGCCATGTACTGCCATAATGTAGTCCATAAAATCCTCCTTCCAAATTTCCCATATTGTGATAGGTGTACCTGATCTGGGGTTAAACTGGACAGGAAGCACAGTCATGATGCTCACAAGAGTACCTCCAAAATTGCAATGTAGTTGAATGAACAAATGAGGTAGTTGCTGAAATGCTGGGATGTCGGCCTCCCCTTTTAGAAAGCAGGGGAAGGATGTTCTACAATACAAGGACAACTGTCCTGAAGCTCGTGAGATGCAACAGTGACGCATTTCCTGTGCTCTCTCCCTTGTGGAGTGAGGCGTTGCTGAACAACAGCGCCCATAGCGTAGGGCATGAGCTCTGTTCTTCCCAGACTTTTAATGTACCTTCAAAAACCGCTGACACACTTCCAGGGACAATGCTTTATGGCCAACAACATTTCTCCTTAAAATGTTCATCCTGCCTTTATGACATTGCAAAGCAAGCCACTGCAAGTGACCCATGAAAAAGGATATAACACATCTCCCATCCCTCATGGCCAATAATGTGTGTGTATGATTCTTGTCTGGTGCTAATGTTATTATAGGCTCAATGGCATTTATAATGCTAATATAATGAGACATTAACCCTTGGCAGCAGTAGACCCAGGCTAGTCCTAAGGTTTCTGCCCCTTTCTTGTAGCAATGCTGCATTATTCTCTAATTATAATGGCCACATGCAACACTTTGAATGTTGTTTTACTTGTCTCTTTCCCACAGTTTTCATGACTATTCATTTGAGATGGGCCACTGTTATTTGCCTATTCACAGTACCACTCACAGACTCAGATTACAGTTGATTCACTTGCAAATGAGGCCATACCTTTGTATAATATGCTATGCTGCAACAAACTGGTCACCCTAGGTGAAAAATCATCTATGATGAATTTGATCTGCCCCTTAGCCTAGGATTGACTTTGTGTATGATCTAATGGATCAAACAGCTATAGACGTGCTTTTAATATGTATTCAGGTCATACATTCTCTGAAAATAATATTTATTTCTTCAACAATTGCATTGCATACTGGATAAATATACCTGTGAAATTAACAGCTTACAAATCAAGGCAAGCTAAACATGCCTGGAGGCTCGGCAATAGTGCCTACATAATTTGACAGGTTTAAGCAAACACATAGTGAGAGGCATGTGAACATAGGTGCATTAAACCCATTTGAGTTTGATATATATTACCTGCAAATAAGTAACATACACAAAACCATTCATAAACCCATTTTCAATTGTATTTGACACTCAATGGAGTAAAATAACATTCGCTTTAAGTGACATGTCATGCCCCAAGCCCTTCTAGACAGGCTCGCTGCCCATTAGACCAGCTACAAAACACCTATGCAGCACATAAGCCTTCTCCCAGAGCTCTCAGGGCCAGTGGGGGACCACATAGACCCCTTTAGTGGGTCTACCGAGAACCGAGAACCAAGAGACTAGGACTACATTTCCTAGAAGTCTGCATAAGCATGCAAGATTTCTAAGTTCATGGGAGCCATTTTCTCAGCATGGCCATTTAAGCCATGCCCACTGGCACACCCATGCTTAGCGTTGTGAGAGCTAAATGTGCTTAACGCACCTGGATCCTGCACCTCTCTGAAGCGCTCCTTCTCACATACACAGACTGAACAGTTCTGCATCAGTTCACCTCATACCTCTCCAACAGAGACCGGCTCATCCAGATGGGTCCAGACTGATCCAAGCTTCCCTGAGAACTGCTCCGATTCTCCATCCTGTCAACTTTCATCTTCAACATCTCCATGGAACCTCTGTGGTAACTTCTCACTGACATCAATATCAAGATACACCTATATGCAGATGATACATAGTTGATCTAAAGAGTAAATGCACCAATGACATCTATTGACTCAATCACTGTCATCCATCATCCAATCCTCAGTTTGTTTGTTTATTTATATGGCGCACCAAACCCAGAGGTATCAGTGCCAAGTGATTACCTGAAGCTTAACGCTACAAAGACAGAATTAATTATCCTAAAAAGAACACATTACGCGTGCCATATTTGTTTCATTTTCAAAGCTTTATTCGGATTTGTACTTTAGCACAGCACAACACACAATCACAATCACAATTGATAAAATCACATTCAATTTGCCCAAAAAAAATACAAGAAGACCACAGACAATAATTCCAAGGCAGACAAGGCCACACACATTGTATAAAAGTAGAGTCAATTTAACAAGCATCTTTAAAATTTAGGTTAGTCCTTGAGAGGAGAGCAAAGCTCGCCGTCTCAAAAGATGCATTTAAAGCAACTTCTTAGACACCAGGCACGATGAACATACCTGGCAGAGACAAATACCACTTTCCACTCCATCGTATTTATGAGGAACTGCACTGATTCCCTCGTGCTTCTCCTCCCTATGCCATGTAAAAGAGGTAATAAATACCTACACCGCAGTTCCAGTAAAGACGGACATGACAACTTAAAGTGGATCAGGGTCTCATCAGCTTGTTTACAGATTGGGCAACGAGCAACATTCTGGGCAAACCAATCACATGTATACCAGGCAGTTTGCAGTAGACCCAATCTAAAGCGGATATATAAAGAATGTTCATAAGGTGGGTGTATGCTATCCAGAAAGGGTTTACTACACCCCAGTGAACTTGGCAAGAGGAATACAGGGCCATTTTTCATATATTCCAGAACTGACATGAAGCTCAACCGATTTACACCTCCACTCTCACCCAATGTAAAATCTCTCCCCTTTCATTCAGAAAACACATCCCCAAGAAAACACGAGGCATTGTACCCGTTTGTGATCCTTCACAAGTTTTCATCCCTGCTGACTTTCAAAACAGTTGTCCAATACCTGATCAACTTTCACATTATATTAGCAACACCTTACACAGAGGAGTCAGAAATTCAATTTTGAACACTCTGAAAGCCAGCATGCAGCAGAATGCCTCATCATGTTCAAGATTGTCTGCATCGCCTACAAAACACGGATAAGAAACCGCCACTCTACCTGGCCAAGAGATTGATGATCTTCAAAAGCCAGAACACCACCTGAAGCCACAACATTGTCAGCTGTACACAAGGAACTGCAAGAGGGAAAACAGGAAACAGGGCTTTTCCTGCTATTCACCCTGTCTCTGCAACAAGTTACCAAGGCAGGTAAGACTGGCTCCCACACCCTACACTTCAGGAAGAGTTTGTGTGTGCATGTGTCTGTGTCCAGCGCCCAGAGGCCCCCGGGTTTGGCGCGCTTTATAAATGTCAAAAATAAATAAATAAGTGTGTGTGTGTGCCTGTGTGTGTGTCTGTGTGTGTGTGTTCGCAGAAGCCCATATTGTGAATAACTGTGAATCAGCATCTATTAATGTGTGAGACCGAGTCAGTGCATCCCAACGGTGTAGGGGGGAAAACCACGTGCACAGAGAAGCCAGTGTGGGCAGCAGTGTTGGGGGAGCGATACAGACAGCATAGATTAGTATTAGTGGCATTATGGGCAAACCATCACTTTTATTTATTTAATTTATTTATATAGTGCATGAACGCAAGCCCGAAGGTATAGAGGCACTAATACAAGGCAGACAAAAAACATGAACAAGAGGAGTCATGAAGAAGTAAAATGGAGATACCGCACAGAGACTAGGTGATCAGATAAACAGGATAGTGTTCAGTCTTCGTTTGAAGAATACAAGTGAGGGGCAGGATCTAAGATCAGGTGGAAGGGTATTCCACCAGCGTTGAGCTGCAAGCGAAGAGGATTGTTGGGCCACATGGGCAAGTCTGGTTCTGGGTACCTCCAACATACGGCTGTTATTAGATCTCAATGTTCTAAGAACAGGCAGCAGAGAGAAGTAGGTGGACAGGCACTCAGGAGCCAGACCTAAAAAGACATCTGTGTGTGATACACAGCACACGAAAAGTAACTCTACTGCAGACAGGGAGCCAATGTAGAGCTCTCATAGCTGCAGACACATGGTCTGTTCTGTGAAAGGAGTGGTGTGCCGCCAATGATCTCTGCCTTAATTCAAGTAAGACCAAGATTCTCCTCATTGTCACACCTTCTCCCTCCTTTCTTTTCACTCTCTGGCCAGCCTCTCCTGGCCCCCTTCCTGCTCCCACCTGCAAGGCTAAAAACCTCGGGGTCATCTTCGACTCCACACTTTCCTTCTCTCCGCACATCTCTGACATCTCCAAGAAGTCACACTACCAGCTGCACCTCCACATAGGTATTCTTGCTTTCCTCTCCTTTCCCCAGAAGCTCACTGTCTCCAGAGCTCTGGTTCTCTCTAGGCTGGACTACTGCAATAGCCTCTTTCTAAATCTGCCTGCCTCTACTCTCTGCCCTCTGCAACTCATCCAAAACAGGACTGCGAGATTTGTCCTTGGCCTCAAACCCAGGGATCATATCTCTCCAGGACTGAAATTGCTGCACTGGCTCCCAGTGGCGGCAAGGATTAAGTTCAAAACCCTCTGCATTGTCCATAAGACCTTCTGGGGCCTGGGGCCTCAATACCTTCAACTCTCTCTTCCTAAATATCTTCCTTCTTGAGCTCTTCGCTCATCCAACTCCAAGTCCCTCACTGTCTGCCGCTTCTCCAAGCAACGAGTTGGTGATAGATCACTTTCGTCTGCTCAGGCATCCCTCTGGAACACACTCCCTGCCTCTCTGAAGTTGGAGGAGAACCATCTCTGGTTCCAAAAGCACCACAAGACCTTTTGCTTTCTCTCCTCTGCTCCCTTGCTGATCTCCTGATTGAAAATCTAAAGGCACTGATTTACCTGGCTATCCTCTGATCTCGGGCCCAGGTCCGATCCCCGCCAGTTGCACACCTGCACTGCCCCCCAGGCAACCCTTGCACTCAGGAACTGTTTCTGTATCCCTACAGCCCCCTACCAGCACTTGACACCTGATGTCTGCTCTTACCCTGCACTTGCCACCAGCTGGCCGCTCTTCTTATTTATTGTCTTTATTTATTTTATTTATTATCTTTATTTATTTTGTTTTACGGTTATATTTTGTACTGCACTGCCCTCTCCCTCTTCCCGTACATCTTCCCTTACCCCTCACCTGCATCTGTGCAATCTCATTGTCACCTGGCCTAGTAAGATCGTTGTCTCTGTCTTCCCTCTGTTCTCCATCCGTTGCCTCGTCATGCCTTGAAACACTTGCGTATAGGTGCGTTGTAAATGCCACATCATATCATATTATATTATATCAAAGCCCTCAACAATGCATAGAGCACTACTTTGCACAACCTGCAGACGGCAGAGGTCGTGTTTCGAGATGCCGAACAGTAGACTGGAACATTAGTCTGATTTGGCACCTATAATTACCCATGCAATGGTGGCACAATTGCCAGAAGGGAGAAAGGGACGCATCTGGGTGAGCAATTTACAGTGATAGCAAGAGCTAGACACCAGACTACTAACTTGTCCTTTCATGGATAGTTCTTGATCTAGAATGACTCTAAGTGTTTTAACTTTAGGCTGAGTGGGGATCTTACAGCCATGAAATTCAAAGGATTTACACTCTAGGCTATGTTTACGTAGCTGTGTTGCTGTGCCCTGCACCATGATTTCTGTTTTAGAGCTATTCACGCAAGTTTATTTGCTTACATCCATGTCTTGATGTGCTCATAAGTGGAGCTCAGGGTGCTAGAGTCTCCTGTGAGAGGAAGAAGACACTGCTTGTCATCTGTGTAGTTAGCATATATAATGCCAACCCTATTCAGATGTTCGAACAGTGGAAGGGTAAAAATATTAAAAAGAGTAGGTGACACGCACAAGCCTTGGCGGACCCCAAAGGTGACCTGAAATTCCTCCACGTGTGTATCTTTGAAGAAAACCTTAGCTCTGCGTTCTGCCAAGAAAGATTTTAACCAATAAGCTGCTGCAGTAGAGAAGTACGCTGACGTGCATACTCTCTCTGTCAGCAGAGCGTGATCCACAAGATCAAACGCAAAGGAGAGATCTAGCAATACAAGAAGGGTCGCCTGTCCCCTTTCCATAGTCTGCAGTATTCTGGTTTTTAATTCGAGCAGCATGGACTCTGTATTATTTGCACATCTGAAACAAGATTATTTGTGACCAAATATGTTGCGTTTGAAATGGAAAGCCTCAATCTGCAAGGGTGCTACCTTGTCCAAGATCTTAAACAAATAGGGAACATAAGTGATAGGTTGATAATTGACGCGCAAGCTTGGATCAAGGGAAGTTTTTTTTAACAAAGGGGAGATCCAAGCCTGCTTGATATCGCATGGAACGCAACTTTCCCTAAAAGAAGCATTCACAAATTCTGTGATAAGGGGGACCAAAAGGAGGGGCACACAAATTTATAACAATTGCTGGGAAGATGTCCCCTTTGCAATTTGTAGGCTTTAATTTACTCAGGATGTCAGTCAGATTCTGTTCTGAAATTGGATGAAAGTTAAATTCAGGATAAGTCCTTTCTGGGTCAGAGACTAGCAGGTCACTAGATTCCAGTTCATTCAGGACATTATGAATTCTAATGTTAGTTTGTATGTGCGTAAGTTTATTCAACATAGTTTTCTGGACTCTGGTACACCAATTTTTATCTTTTCTGACAAGTGATGGTACTGGGAAAGGGTCCTCAAGCTCTTTAAGTACTCTGAACAGCTCCAGAGAGCTGGAGGCAGCCCCAACAATACGCTGATTATAATGATTTTTCTTTGCTAGGGCAATATTGGTTTTATGTGCCTTGGCTATCTGTAAGCGGATTTATCCTTGTCAGACTTGGTACTTTCCCAGAGTTTTAACGCAGTGTTTTTTTTTAAGAGTCTGAATGTCTGGTGAGTACCATTTTTTATCTGGTAGTTTTTTCAGGAGACGTGTCTTTAAGGGGGCTATGTTGTCGACAGCTATCTCAAGGGTTTTCCGATATGCAATAGCCAGTTCATCGGCCGAGTGAAGGTCGGCTAAGGTAGCGATCGTGGGTGCAATAAAAGGTGCCATGGCTGTAGGTGTAAGCTTACAATGGTTTCTGTAAGTAACCCAACATTTTTCTTGTCTGTTTTTATACAGAAAGGGATGGACATATTCCAATCCAGAAGATGCTGATCTGACCATGGGCATTGATTATTGGACATGTCACTGATGGTAATATTTTGAGCCATAACCCAGTGTAAAATCCTCCCTTATTGTAGGCAGGCTGGGTAATATGCTGATGGAAGCCTATATGCAGCAGCAGAGATTTGACAGTTGTGACTGTCATGTCGGCGTCATCAAGGAACCCAGGATGAGAGTTCTGGCTTTGGTTTTTAAGCTGGGGCTATAAGATCAGTGAAGTGGGTCAGGAAATCTGGCATACTATGTGTTGGCCTATAAAGCAGAAAAATGTTGATTGTGGTATTGGGGTTGGTCTCAAGCTTCGGCCACAACACCTCACAATCTGGAAGCAAAATATTCTCTATTAGGCACATTTTTAAATCCTGGTTATAGATAACTACCACTCCACCCCCTTTGGCATACCAGCGATCGGTCCTCAAATGTTGAAACCTGTCTGAACTGCCAACATAAGGGCGGGGCCCGCAGCATCATGTAACCATGATTCTGCAATAGCGCAGAGATCGATATTGTTGGGGACTAGGTGGTCCGCTACCTCCGTAGAGTGTTTGATGAGGGGTCTAGTATTAAGTAACATACATTTCAGCTTCCCCTCCGGTGTAATGTCACATTCGGGGTCTAATAGTTGATTTGGTAACAGATAATAGCGAATGTGTTGTGGTGGCATGAAGGGGCCTGAGGTTGCGACTCCCCATCAAGCAGAAATATAGGATCCACCTTATCGAGGACCTGATCAGAAGGTAATTGCGTCAAAGCAGCCAACGAATCCCCAAATTGCTCTTCCTCCCTGAATGTAGAAATCTCTTCCTCATTGAACATATCATCATTAGCTAAAGTGGCAGGGACAGAGGCTGTACACAATGGTGCTGGAAATGCCCACCTCTGTAATCACACAGAGTAACGCTTTGACCACCTCCTTTTGATGTCGACTTGCTAAATGGCTGGAGATATTTCTGTACAGTCTTTGGATCTCTTTCACCGTGGCCATGTTCATATGAATGCAGCCTCTGTGAATTCTCGCTTGCAGCAAGTGATGCCATTCCGCTGCACACCGTCGCGAACCAGCGATAGCCGGCCTTGCCAATGCCGCAGCGCTGATGTGCCACAGAGATAAATAAGTAGTTGCTAGGCAACTTGAGTAGTGTAGTCTCTGAGGACTACTAAACAACAAATGGCGCGGAAATGCTAAAAACAATTGCTATTTGGCAGGAAACGAATCTGGCTATCCTGAATGCACAATCAAATGCTTAAAAAAGGTAAAATGGTATGCAGTAGTAATCTACGTATGGTACAACAGCTTCACAATAATTTTATCTGCACATGCACTCAATGTAGCACGCAGTGATGGCAAAAACACTTTAAAACAAATCCGAATAAAGCAATTAAAAAAACACAGACACCCAGCCCAGAAGAGCTGCAATCACAATATCAAACAGCTGAGCACTGAGAGCAGGCTTAAATACTGTCAAAAGTCGCCATTGCCAATGCACTGATGCACCGTCACACGATAAATAGTGGTTGCTAGGCAACTTGGGTAGTGTAGTCTGTGAGGACTACTGAGCGCTAAATAGTGCAGAATTGCTATTTGGGAGGCTTCGAATCTGGCTATTGGGAGAAACCTCATGGTGTCTCCCAATATAGTTCCAGGGGATCTGTCACCCAGGTGGCAAGGACAAGGCAATCGCTATTGAATCCTGTTCCTGGGGTGGACCAGTGCAGGAGCATCACCTGGATGGGAGGTGCTCAGGGAATGGAACGGGAATGCAGACGGGTGAGGCACGGTACTCCTCTTCTATTTACCCATCTTCCTCCCCATCCTACTACATAGGAGAATCAATCCCTCTACCCCCTCTTTCTGATAGTAACACTTTTGCATATCATGAAGGATGCCAGACTAAGCTATGTACCTAACATCTCCCAACACCAGGGTCTGGCAAAGTCAGGCAATTGACCCGAATAACTCACACCTGGCAGCTCTGACCCTTCACCACAGGGATACAAGGTGGAGCATGAGAGCACAGTACGAGCAAGGCAGACCACACAACGAGAGTGCTAACTCAGCACGGCAGTTCAAACGGAGGGGAAAGACGGCGCAAATTGAAAGGTTACTAAGGAGGGCAAAGCCGATAAAGTAACCAGATTGTGTTGAACTAAAGTAACAAGCAGCTAATTAAAGAAATCTAAAATAACTATTGATATGCAAGGGGAAAGCCAGCATAGCAGAGTCAAGCACCACGTGGGAGTTCACTCGAGAAATTCTAGCCAATTACCCTGCTGTTGAACTTTAGTAACCAGAAGGCCTTGGGAAAAAGCCGAGAAGGGGCTCAAAGTGGTCATACAGGGGTCTCTTAAAATCCTATGTACAGTTGAAAGTCAGATGATTGTGAAACTAAGGGAAGTGAATCCCGCATTATAAAGTTGGCAAGAGTGAATCCGATCGACGGACACCAAGAAGAGGGGGTGAAGTCTGAAGTCCTAATTAACAGTGTGTTGACAAGTGTGAACCCGGCAGAGGGATGTCCACAGTGAACCGTTTAAAACACATTGGGCCTCATTACGACCCTGGCGGAAATCGAAAAACGATGGCGGAAATGCAATACCGCCATCGAATAGCGCTCGGTGCGATCATGACCCGTCACCGCAAAGTACGATGCCATTAGCGACACCGTAGTGAACGCCAACGCTAACTGCACCAAGTACGCGCGCGCGCGCCATGCCAAACCGTAATTACCACCATGGCGTAACGGTACGCGAATTCCGACCCTAGCGGACATGCACCTAACGCCATCAAGCACGGCGGAAAGTACCATTCCACCATGGTGAGAAGTACGGCATCGCGAACCAACCGTAAACGGCCCTACTGAGTGCTTGTACACCGCTCCCTGGCCACATTGTACAACCCCCCGTAGGTGCAATGAAGTCACACAATGCAACCAGTGAAATGTACTAGTCATCCATGCCTGCCAACGAACAAATGAATCTCAAGAGGGCCCAATGGGAGCTGCAGGGCACAGATGGCACGAATACAGAAGCTATACAAATGGACATGACCTCAGTCTCCCACCAAGAAACGCACGCAAACACAGGCACCTGTGACCAGCAATATTCCGATAATCACATCATTCCACCAATCCAACTGGCTGACCGGCAACTGTCACACAAAAGCTAATCCCCCGCCCCTGAGCATGACATCATCAAAACAGTCATAATGGCAGCCCTTATCCCTGACCTCACTGGGCTTCGTAGGCAAACGCGCCCAGCACAGTACCACGCAACTATACTCCGAAGCTGGAACCCAATGCAGATCTCCTCACAATACATCGCTCCCCAAATAGGAATATGCCACATCACTCGCAAAGAAGAACGCTACACGGTTCATATCAGAACAGAAATTTAATGCACAACAAATTCACCAAGCCCATACAGCCATTAGGCCATGAACTCCAAAATATATTTCACCATTGTGGGCTGCATCCGCAATAAATGACCAGCTACTTCTTGTGTGACGCCCTGTTCCTTCATGGTACACAGGGGCTACATTCCCGTACGAAAAGGCAACATGGAAGCGCCTAGAACCGCAGGGCCGTCCCAATAGGGAGGCACTAGTCCAGCTGAAAGGCCGAAATGTTGCTCCTAGCCACTAGTACTGCGTAAGGGCATGTGGCCCATTGGCGATCGTCCCATAAGATCGTAATGCTGCTCCACTGATGAACACGAAGCAGCAGGTGTCGGGAGTAAAATCCATCTGCAGGAGTGGCATACAGATGGCAGTGGCAAAAGGGGAGGAGATACCTATCAACCAAATGAAATGAAAAAGAATAGTATGGCCATCAGAACTACATTTGAATTACTCACTTCAATGATCACACCAAATCCACAGCCATATGCATGCTAGCCCACTCCAAAGGATCATCACCACCCAAAAACCACTTGCGAATCATAACTATCTATATCGAGGTGAAAACACTATCACAAACGAGTGTACCTGTGCATGCGTCTGTTAAAACAGAATCCATCTGATGGGATTGGTAACGTGCATAGACACAAGTGTCTGAAGGCGCGTCGAGACAGGGAGGGCTCAACAAGGCCAGATAGACGATGGTCCCACTATGGCAGCCCTGCATCACATAGCGCAGGGGAGGTGGATAGATTCCAAGAAGCCCTGTACATGGCAAACTCTGTATCAAATCATCTGTCCATGCATCCATACATCATTCCCTCATCCCGTAATGAAAACGCCTGTTTCCATACTCACATAACATGTGAAATTTCCATTGAGTCTGTGCGTTATGCAGCCTGCAAAATCCACTGTGCCCCAGCCCGTAATTCCAGTGTTGTGAAGTAACATGTATTTGGGAACGTCCGGCCTCATCGCCCACGTCGCTATTGCGCATCCCAAACTATTCATATCAATCATTGCATCCTCGCCATGGCCCCTGTCCCAAGGACATTGAACAATAGAACGTTATATTTGCAGTCAGACCTGTGGGCATCTCCTCGCCGCTAGCTGAAAACCGAAAGCGCCGCCCTTCGAATTCCTCATTTGCAACATCACGTCGAAAAGGCATCTGTGGCCGCTTGAAACCACAAATTAATCCATCTAGTGCGGCTGTGTGTGAAAATGGCAACTGCCTTCACTCACAAATGGAACGCCCCGCCCGTCGGTGAAGCTCGGTACAGTGTTGCATGAGGGTCCACCGTTACTCGAGTACTACGTTCCACTGACCCTTCACAAGTCTGTTCGCGACTGCAAAGATTGTATGTGAAACAATGGGACCATAGCCGTATGTACATATCAACCAATGTTACACTGCCATCGGGTACAAATACATGATTGCAATAGCAAGATGCCATTCGTCGAATTGCAGCGTTGTGTGCGGGACGTGCTCGCCCAAAGGGGAGTGCAGCTTGCACAGGTGGAATGAATCACCACAGGTGGAGGCCATTCAGCCTGAAAACACATAAATTGCACACCCAGTCTCCTCCCACAACCACACCCACTCCGAAATGCTACCGGCAGGACTAGCCATGTTGGCCCTGGGGGACCTGATAGCACTGCAAGTACTCCAACTTCAAGAAGAAGACGAACACCAACTACAACCGGCCGCACGGCGGAGACGCAGGAGGAGGAGGAGGCCAAGGCAGGGCCAGCAAGGGCCGCCAGCACAGCCACTACCACCACGTAGGCAGCCCGCAATCCCACGCCTCCGAGCACATCCGTTCAACCTCACTGATGAGCAGATCCACACCCTCTACCGTTTGGACCGGGACACCATAACCGCCATTGTGGACATGACACAGGCTGACCTTGTCAGCATGATAGATAGCCCAACCGCCATCCCACCCCTACTGAAGGTGGTGTCTGTACTACACTTCCTGGCCACAGGCACCTACCAGCACACAGTCGGACAGTTGCATGGCATATCACAGCCACTGTTCTCACGGACACTATTGCAAGTGCTCGATGCCCTCCTGAAGCACGCAGACGACTACATCTCTCTACCACGCTCGGAGCAGGAAATTACCAACACAAAAGTGGGATTCCATGCACTTGCCGGCATACCGGGTTTCATTGGTGCCATCGACTGCACCCATGTGGAATTGGTCGTCCCACATGCCATGGAGGCCCAGTACCGCAACCGAAAACAATTTCATTCCCTGAATGTACAAATGGTGTGTGACTCCAACAGGATCATTACACATTGTTGTGCCAGATTCCCTGGATCAACCCATGATTCTATGGTCTTGAGGAACTCTACTATACCACGCTACATGGAGCGACACGCAGGGAACAGATCCTGGCTACTCGGTGAGTCTCCTTTCGTGCATGATGATGTGGGGTATGTGATGCGGCAATGACCTGGCAGGAAGGGGGGGGGGTGCGTACGTAGCAATGGCATTCCTCAAAATTCCTTTCTTGTCCACATACAGGTGATGCCGGGTATCCACTGAAGAGATGGCTCCTCACACCAGTCCGGAACCCACGGGACCAGCATGAGGAGGACTACAACCATGCCCACTCACGTACCCGTGTAGTCATAGAACAGGCATTCGGCCTACTGAAGACTCGTTTCCGCTGCCTCAGCAGGTCTGGCGGGGCACTCCTGTACCGCCATGTGAAGGTTGCAAAGATGGTCATGGCATGTGTCATGCTCCACAACATGTGCGTACGTAGAAATGTGCCCATGCCCCCTGACGCAGAACTGCAAGCACCTGATGATGGTCATGATGAGGGTGGGGATGTGGCAGCACCTCAAGGAGTCTGCGAGGCACAGGAGGGCCGTGACATTCGTCAGCATCTCATAGATGCATGCTTCTAGCACTCACGCCTGGTGGCTGATACATGGACACGGGACTCGTGGCACTGTGTGTGTCTGGAACATGCACAATATGGACTGTACGCCTATAATGGCCTCGTACACAAAGATCAATGTCCACACATCTCATTGCATGATCGTGCATTGTTTATGGCATATGTGATATCATGTTAAACACCCTATCGACCCGCCACCCAAGTGAGCCCAACACACACCCTCCACCCTCCTACCTCCCCCCCGAACACCAGTGTCCAAAGATGCTCATTGTCAGTGGGCTGTCGCTATTGCAAGCCCCCTCTGCGGGTATCAGGGGCACCCCTGCCTGTGGAGCGCAGGTTCCTCCCAGATCTACGTTGGGGGCTGCCCTGGACGGAACTTGCAACGGATGATGTCTCTGCCTGCTCACGTCCATGCATGTCCCTAAGGGTTTGTGAGAGCTCAGTGAGCACACGGCGCACTGCGGCAAGTTCGGCACATACGTCTTTGGACGTCGCATGCAGTTCCCCCCTCAGGCTCTCGGTGCTTCTCTCCATTTGTACTCTCAGGCTCTCGGTGCTTCTCTCCATTTCTACTCTCAGGCTCTCGGTGCTACTCTCCATTTGTGCCCTTAGTGTCTCTGTACTTCTCTCCATTTCTGCCCTAAGTGTCTCAGTTGATGTTTCTATGGCTGCCTTAGTGCCCCCACATTCATCGGCATGGTCCTTGAGGAGCGTGGCCAGTTGCTGCTGTTGCACGATTACCTGGTCGAGGGACTGTTGCCTCTGCTGGGCCATAGCCATTTGCGGTGGTGTCACAGAGGGGCTGATCACCTCATGTTGCCTTGCCACAGGGCTTGTGGGGGATGGCCAGTCGTCGTCTTGTGGGTGCCCCTGCGTGGTATCCTCATGGTGTACGGGATGGAACAGACAGGGGGATTGAGACAGGTCATGGATGGATCTAACTTCGACATCCCCGTTTTCTGTGTCGGAGCATGCTGCCATTAATGCAGTATCACCTATGGTGCTGCTGCCACCAGAAGCAGTGCCTACTGTGGCATCCATTGGGGGGACCTGTGGTGGTGGTGTTGTGGGCATGCTGGCTGCTGGGGTGCCTGTTGGAGTTCCCTCCTGTGTGCTGCCACTTGATTTGTGCTGCTGCCGTGTCTTGATGCGTGCAGCTGAGGTGGAGGGCCTTTGGCCGTTGGTCTTGGCCCTCTTTGCAGGTGTGCTGGTAGGGGTGTCCTGGAGCTCGTCGTTTGGATCGGACCCTGTGGTGGAGTAAAGGAGGGCGAGCGTTATTAATGGGTCTGTGGGAATTGGAATGGCAATGTATCACATGCATTGGGGTGGTACCTGAGGGTGATTTGGGTCGGGGCCTTGGAGGTGGTTTCATTTGTGTGTGGAGTGAGGGTGCAGTTGTTTGGCAGCCTGCAGTTAGGGTGTGCCTGCTGCACGTGTAGAGGGTGTTTTTAGGATTTTTAATTATTTATGTATTTGATGTGAGTTTTAATGTGTGCTATCAGGCCTATGTATGTGGACGTTCTCCTGGACATGTGTTCCTGTTGCACTATGTGGGCAGGTGGTACTTCACATGATTGGACATTGTGGTTTTGGCATTGTTTTATTTGGGACACCTACCTGAATCTTCGGATGTCTGCACTCCTTTCTCCATCCCTCCGACTCCCTCTATGCTCTCCATTCCAATGGTGGAGGCACAGATTTCTTCGCAGGGGGTCAACTTGATGGGTGATTCCGATCCTCCCCCGGTAGCTGTGGCAATGTTGCGGTTGGCAGAAAGTATGCTACGGACGCGTATCCGCAGGTCGTCCCATCGCTTTCTGCATTGCTGTGGGTTGCGGGGTGCGGTCCCCACCGCACTTACACGCTGTGCCACCAGGGCCCATATGGCCTTCTTGTTCGCAAGTGCCGTCCTGGTCATTTGCGTGGAGAAGACGACGGCAGCATTCTCCTGGAGGGTCTCCGTGAGCACCGTGAGTTCCTCACGGGAGAAGTGGACCTGCCGCTTGCGGTCGCACGCTTTCGTCGCTACTTTTCCCATTTTTCTTGGTTTCGCTAGGGTGGATGACGGGTTGGGATGTGTCTCAGGGTAGTATTTTTTATGGTTGTGTGGAATTTGTGGTTTTATAGGTGTACGGCGGGATGTTTCCCGTTCCGGGACCATGCTTTTACTTCCGTTTCTGTATATTTACGGTCACCGTACTTTCCGGTTGGCGCTCACTGCGGTGTCCGCTGAGATGGGTGGCGGTATTGCACCTAGGGCGCCTTACGGCGGCGGTGTGGGCCGTTTTGGGGTCATTTCCGCCATCGCGGACTTTGCACTTCCGCCATGGCGTGGTGCTCGTGCCCGATGGGTCGGAATGAGCCGCACTTTGCTCCTTCGTGCAATGGCGGAAACGCTATTTACGCTATGGCGGTCCGGTCGGTTGATTTCCGCAAGGGTCGTAATGAGGGCCATTAAGATTTGTCAGTGTTACTGATGAAGATTGAGTTGAAAGCTATAGTGAACCTGGCAGAAGGAAGATAACAATCGAGAAGGGTCTGAGCCCGCACAAGGGGGATTGTAGGGTGAAAAGGAGTCACCCGACATGCAAGTTGAAAGGAACTTTTTTTTGTTGTTTTGTTGAAGAAATCAGGTCTTCAGAGGCAAAAGACCTTTGTTTTTAGAAAAGAGACTTAACCACCGATGATCCTAATAAACTGAAAGCGGAACTGTTAGGTTGTGCTGGGAAATCTCGAGTGTCTACTGAGCTCCAATGTCTCACCTTGTCCCATGCTGAAAACATGGGGAAGGGAGAACCCCGGCTAATATCCTGACTTAGTATTTTGAGAGCACTTCCTTCTTTTCTGATGAACATTACCCCTCACTTCTTTTGTATTTACCATAAGAGTTGGCAATAGGTTTTTCTTAGTATAGGCCATTTTTATTTCACAAGACGCCACTATGACTGCCTTATTATTATTTGATGGTCGTAGGTGCTCCCATCCTAGATTTAGTTTTGGATTAGGCTTTTTTGCAACGTGCATATACAGTTTAATAAAACACCATTGAACTGTGATCACTTGTGTCTGTCTTTACTGTTGCCACCATGAGTTCCTTACATATGATGTCAGAAGTGGGATGTGACTCAATTGAAACAAATTGGGGAATGCTACAATTCCAAAAACTTAGTCAGAGAGCCTCTAAACCTTTCACGCCACCAAGGAATCAATAGAGTTTGATATCTGTAATAGTAGGGAAGCTGTTATCCCCTTCTTGTGAAGAGAGGAATGATTCCTACCAACTTGGTTTTAATACCTCCTCCGTGGTGTTAGATAAGATTTGCCACGGAATCCAGCCTGTCATGGAAGTTTGGGATAGATGTTTTAGCAGGTGTTATTGACCCCAACTTCCGGGGAGATGTGAAGGTTCTCTTACAGAATCATGGCGAGAGTCCCTTTGAGGTACGTCAGGGAGATAAAATCATACAGGAATTTTGGAAAGATCTCTATTTCCCCAGTTTAAATAAACTGAACCAGATAAAACTGACAGAGGAAACATCAGCTTTGGAGAAGCTGATAAATCCCTTAACAATGAAAAGAGGAAGGGAGAAGAACCTACCATATATCCCGATCTAGCCTTCACCCAACTAAATGATCCAGCCCTTGCTGAAGCTTTCTTGCAAGCAATTCCGGAGGGGGAAGGCCTAGATAAGGGAAGTGCTTTATTTTTCTTTAAAAAAAGGATTGCTTTAAAGACGACAGATGTCTACGGAAGGTATAGTAAAAACACATCTGGTGATACCCAAGAGCCATCGGAAGGTCATACTAGAGATCGCGCATTTCGATCTTACAGGAGGGCATTTAGGACAATCTAAAATGCAGGCGCATGTTAGTGGCAAATTTTACTGGCCAGTTATTCACTCTGATATAAAAACCTTCATTCAGACATGTGCGATCTGCCAAAAGACCAGTACACACATACTATTACCTGTCCCTCTGAATCCATTGCCTATCATAGAAATCCCCTTTTCGAGAATTAGTTTAGACATAATCGGACCCTAGAAACATACAGAATAGGTAATAAATATGTCCTTGTAATAGTAGATTATGCAACCCGATATCCAGAGGCTTTTCAAATGTGGAATAATACCACCCAGCAGATCCTCAAACACCTTCTACCGTATTTCTCCAGGGTCGGTTTTCCCAAAGAAATACTAACAGAAAAGGGCTCGAATTTTATGAGTTAACTTATGGCAGGAGTTAAAGGGCTGCTACATATTGCCATCTTGCAGACATGTGTGTACCATCCTCAAACCAATGGTCCGGTTAAAATGTTCAATAAAACCCTGAAGCTAATTTTATGAAAATTAGTAGATTAAGTTAGATCAGTTTGAAATACCTCTTCAATGAAAACATTCACCCGCTGCCACTGGTTGCATCCAAAATTAAATGGCATGAGTGGTCATCAGAAAGGCCCATCAAGGGAGAATGCTTCAAGAATAGAGTAAGCATGTTAGTGGGTGTGATCGACTGTTCACTGGCAGACATATGACTGTTTTGTAGGTGCAGATTTAAAGCAAAATGTACATGATTATAGTGAAGGCTGAGGCCTTTCAATTTTCTATTAATTACCAGAACATAATTAACTGAGATTTCAGACTTGGCCCATTTACAGGGCTGTTCCAACAAGTTCCTGCAGTGGCTTATAATTATTTAGTTTAGTCAGCAGGTCTGGGTGCCTAGAGACATGCCCATGTGTACTCCCTAGATGACTTGTTCATTAATGTTCTAGTGTCGGATTGGGATGCTTGTTTTTCAAATGATTGTTCGTGTTGAATACTCTTAGGATAACCTATAACATGTCTTTTAACATGTGCCTCAAAGTACCTTGCACTAGATGTTGGTGTTGGCGCACAAATGGCATTTTGCTTTTTTCAGAATACCTCATAGGTGTTCCACTATAGCTTTGGTGGTGAATATTTTCCAGTGTTGATTATGCATGCCACACCAGTGCTCTAAGGAAATCATTGATATTTACATATTCTGCATTGCCAGGCTCTCTGGACATCTTATTCTTCCAGGGCATAACTTTTCTGATGCCTCTAGGCGCTACCGCCCAAACATGTGCGGAAATCCGTTGCACTGAAAATCTTGTCCATTTTCTGGCAACCCAAAGTGGGAGTGCCTTTATAGAGAGAATAAAGATTACCCTTGTTACAGCGCAATGAGTTTTGATTCTATTAACGGCACAGAGGTAAGTATTATGTTTCAACTTCCTTTATTTCTACTCTTCCAACAGAATTAAATCTTCACATTTCCTTTCATAATATATATATGTGATTGTTTTTGGACACTTGTTCAGGTAATATATTGGCCAGGAATTGGAGTGCGCACCTCGCCCCTGCTTTTCTGAACATTTAACTAGTGGGGATCCGGAATCCAGAGGCTGCAGCACCAGGTTAACCAGCCATACTCATGGTTTTCCCCCTTACCCCTGCTAAGGGTATGATGTGTGTGTTGGAGGGGAGTCTTTCACTGGTCACCTGAATTGTTTAAATGGGTTCACTACATTGACCATAATCCCTAGAGACTGCAACTGCATTTATATTGGCTTCACCTGAATTGAATGGCAACTCAGCCTCCCTGATGAGTATTGCAGATACGAAAGCGCTTTGAGGAGTACAACAGTGCAAGAAGGGAATCAACCCTTTGAACTATTGGGCAGAAAATTGGGATTTAACCCTGTGCATTTTTTGGACACTTGGAGGAGCACAACAATGCAAAAAGGGAATCAACCCTGTGATTGGGATTTAACCCCGTGATTGTTTTTGGACACTTATTCATGTAATATATTGGCCAGGAATTGGAGTCCGCGCCTCGCCCCTGCTTTTTGAACATTTAACTTGTGGAGATCCGGACTCCAGAGGCTGAAGCACTAGGGTTATTTTGCCCTACACTGGAGAGCCATAATCATGGTTTTCCCTCCTCCCCCTGCTAAGGGTGTGATGTGTGTGTTGGAGGGGAGTCTTTCACTGGTCACCTGAATTGTTTAAATGGGTTCACTTCATTGACCATAATTCCTAGAAACTGCAACTGTATTTATATTGGCTTCACCTGAATTGAATGGTAACTCAGCCTCCCTCCCTCATGAGTATTGCAGATACAAAAGCGCTTGGAGGAGTACAACAGTGCAAGAAGGGAATCAACCCTGTGAACTATTGGGCAGCAAATTGAGATTTAACCCTGTGAATTTTTTGGACACTTGGAGGAGCACATCAGTGCAAAAAGGGAATAAACCCTGTGATTGGGATTTAACCCTGTGATTGTTTTTGGACACTTGTTCAGGTAATATATTGGCCAGGAATTGGAG
This sequence comes from Ambystoma mexicanum, assembly GCF_040938575.1. Lineage (NCBI taxonomy): Eukaryota > Metazoa > Chordata > Amphibia > Caudata > Ambystomatidae > Ambystoma > Ambystoma mexicanum. The sequence goes on along the minus strand of NC_090923.1, from coordinate 144,563,514 downwards.
AGCATGCCTCACCCCTGCTTTTTTGAACATTTAACTTGTGGAGATCCGGACTCCAGAGGCTGCAGCACTAGGGTTATTTTGCCCTACACTGGAGAGCCATAATCATGGTTCCCCTCACCCCCTGCTAAGGGTATGATGTGTGTGTTGGAGGGATGTCTTTCACTGGTCACCTGAATTGTTTAAATGGGTTCACTACATTGACCATAATTCCTAGAGACTGCAACTGCATTTATATTGGCTTCACCTGAATTGAATGGCAACTCAGCCTCACTGATGAGTATTGCAGATACGAAAGCGCTTGGAGGAGTGCAACAGTGCAAGAAGGGAATCAACTCTGTGAACTATTGGGCAGCAAATTGGGATTTAACCCTGTGAATTTATTGGACACTTGGAGGAGCACAACAGTGCAAAAGGGAAATCAACCCTTTGATTGGGATTTAACCCTGTGATTGTTTTTGGATACTTATTCAGGTAATATATTGCCCAGGAATTGGAGTGTGCGCCTCGCCCCTGTTTGTTTTTTTTTAACATATTAATTAGCTCTGAGGATTCTGGTACTTGTATTTTTCGCACTTGATTTTGCTGGCAGGTGACTGGAAACAACTCCCTCCATAGCACAAATCTTCCCATCAAGATCTTTAAACATTGTTACAGAAATCCCGGGAAAGGCAGTGCAGCAGGGCCATCATGCTTTACATTGGAGAGCCACAACCATCGCTTTCCTCTTCCCGCCATCAAGGGGAAGATTTGTGCTATGGAGGGAGTTGTTTCCAGTCACCTGCCAGCAAAATCAAGTGAGAAAAATACAAGTACCAGAATCCTCAGAGCTAATTAACTTGTCACACCTGAAACAGAAATGGAGACCCGCCTGAAAAAACAAAGTAACTCAGCCTCCCATCAAGGGGAAGATTTGTGCTATGGAGGGAGTTGTTTCCAGTCACCTGCCAGCAAAATCAAGTGCGAAAAATACAAGTACCAGGATCCTCAGAGCTAATTAACTTGTCACACCTGAAACAGAAATGCAGACTCTCCAGTCACCTGCCAGCAAAATCAAGTGCGAAAAATACAAGTACCAGAATCCTCAGAGCTAATTAACTTGTCACACCTGAAACAGAAATGCAGACTCGCCTGAAAAAACAAAGTAACTCAGCCTCCCTGAAGATTGATGAAGTCATGATAACGTGCGTTAGGAGGAGAAGCTAAAGACTGGTAACAGAGCGCCTGCCTTTATATCTTTAAACATTGTTACAGAAATCCCGGGAAAGGCAGTGCAGCAGGGCCATCATGCCTTACATTGGAGAGCCACAACCATCGCTTTCCTCCTCCCCCCATCAAGGGGAAGATTTGTGCTATGGAGGGAGTTGTTTCCACTCACCTGCCAGCAAAATCAAGTGCGAAAAATACAAGTACCAGAATCCTCAGAGCTAATTAACTTGTCACACCTGAAACAGAAATGCAGACCCGCCTGAAAAAACAAAGTAACTCAGCCTCCCTGAAGATTGATGAAGTCATGAAAATGTGCGTTAGGAGGAGAAGCTAAAGACTGGTAACAGAGCGCCTGCCTTTACATCTTTAAACATTTGCTGGGGGTTGGAAGTATGTCCTTATTTGGGAGACAAAAGCTAACCCATCTGGGGCAAAAGACTGTTCGGAAATTAATAAACTTTAAGACTTTTATCTCTGCAACCGGAAGATGCAGAAATGCAACAGTTTAACAGTTTAATTGTCATTTTGGGGGCATTAAAACAAGACATTGTTGATTCCCCTAGCATGTGGGGGACGCAAATGGCAGAAAATGCTAAATTATGAGAAAAGTATCCATGGTGCAACTTTGGACATTAATGCAAACATGCTCTATGATAATATTTACACATGTATAAAGTTGTAGAATTGTAGGTGAAATATTTCCCACCAAAAACTGATAAAGATTATTAGAAGGGCGAAACAATATTGTACAAATGTGGGCATTTGAATGACATGTTCAGTGTAAAATCTGAAATGCGCCTTTATGATTTTCAAAAGTGCCACAACTGTAAAAATGTGCAATTTATGTAATATCTGATTTTTGGCAAAATGGACTGTGGGATGGCTCTGTACCTGTAACGCTCACCTGGTATCCACGTGGACGTCACTCAGCCTGTTCTGACCTCTTACGACCTCTAACCCTTCGCTGCAGTCTACTCGACTGGAGACTGGGCCTGAAACACAGGATTGGTAGAGTTTAACTCCCTATTGTCTCTGTGTGCTTGAACCCCTTCTTCCCCGGGGCCCAACCCTTCCCTTCGATCCACAGCTCACCTTGTTTTCTTGGAAAGTGTGCTCTCCGTCCTGCTTTCAGCACAGGGGCGCGTTGATTGATGCAGGCTCGTTGCTGCCTAGTTAATTCACTGGCAAGAGTCTGACAGGTAAGTATAATGAGTCTTTTGAACAGTTCTCTAAATGTGTTCCTTTCCTTCCTTAGATGATGGCCGGCATCCGGGGATGGCGACGTGCTGCTGAGATGAGTAGCGCCGAAGGTGAGTGAGAGCGCAATGCGCGATGCGACCCTTTCGTATTTGTATTGAACTGAGTTCTTTTTCTGTGTCTTTGTATGCGGCGCCTCTAGATGTTTCCATGCTAACCTGGAGTGTCTTTTCCCTCTTGCAGATGGATGAGAAGTTCCGGAGAGAGAGTTCCCCCAGAGCGGCTGGGATTCAGGTAAGCGTTTGAAGTTCGAATAGTCTTTAAAAATAAGCGAAGATTTGCTGAATGCTTACAAATGCCTTTTTTCTGTTCTTTTCCCTTTTCCTTAGGAAGCGGCGTGCCAGGATGGGAATGACACCGCCGAAGATGCCCGCAGAACAGAAGAAGCGATGAATGATGGGCAGAAGCACCGCAACGTAAGGCTGTTCCTAGCGGTGTTCCTGTTCTTGCAGGAGCTGAGCGCAGAAGGAAGATGCAGGCCTACTGGAGACCGATCCGAGCACGGTGAGTGTCACGCTGCAGGTGCAGAAAACACAAAGCATGTTTCTCAGCCTGGCCGTGGCTTAAATAGTCTCTGGATATCCCAGGTGTCTCTGGGCTGAACCACACCCAAAAGACTAGACAGCACATGCAGTCCTGGGAACCAAAATATGTGGGGGCAACCATCTTGACCCCATCAAAGCACTACAAGTCCAATCCCCAATGTTATCCTATGGGAGTGAGTGAGTCTGGTGCCACAAGCGCCAAGTCTGACTCCAAGTGGGTCTTTGGAGGGATGGAGAGAGCCTTGAGGGCCATGTAGGTGATCATGGCCTGGATCCAGCCTGACATCTTAGAGGGCTGGGGACATGAGGGGCAGGAATCATGACAGCACTCCCCCACAAGGCCCCTCTCAATGTGGCTCTTCTGTCTGGTCCTGGTTTGTTTGGATGGTTTTGATGAAATCGTCTAAGAAAGCGAGGTGCATGGATGTACTCACAAGGCTCCCATGTCCTGTCTTGTGGACCATAGCCCTTCCAGTCTACGAAGTAGTATAATTTGGATCTGACGTACTTTGAATAGAGGATGTCCTTGACTTCGAATTCTGGCTCCCGGCGACTACTACTGGCTGCGGTGGCGTTGCTACCCTGGTCCCAGGTTGAACAGGTTTAAGGAGAGACACGTGGAACACAGGATGAATCTGCATGTTTGACGGCAAAGCTAGTCTGACCGCCACAGGGTTTATCACAGAGGTGACAGTGAATGGACCCAGGTATCTTGGACGGAAAGTTCGGGTTCCTGTAATGGACACGTGTTTAGATGCCAGCCAGACTTTGTCTCCCACTGGGTAGTTGGGGCCCTTTGATCGGTGTTGATCAGCAAACTTCTTTTTAGCTTGAAGTAGGTGTTCAGCTGCCCTTTTAAAGGTTTGAGAAATGGTCGTGTGCAAGGTTTTGACTGCTGGTATTTCCAGGGTTGTAGGAACGTCCAACTCAGAAGTACGTGGGTGCCTGCCATACATGGTATAAAAGGGTGTCTGCCCAGTGCTGGTGTGTAGGGAATTATTATAAGCATATTCAGCTATCCATAATAGGTCGAACCAGCTTCCTTCAGCTTGGTGTAACATGCAACGCAGTGTCACACACCGCCGTGGCTGGCGTGTATGGAGTCGATGGCGCTGGAGCGGCCATTAGCCATTCCGCCATGTCTCCGCGCAACGCTCAGCGGCGGTCTAGTCTTACTGCCGGTCGCCGGGGAGGGCCTTCTTAGTAGCTCCAACCCAGAAGTCTGCGTGCGCGTTGCAACTTACTCGCGTCAGGCTTTTGGGTTGGAGCGCTCGTAAGTGTTCTCTCTCGGCTTGTGGCCCTGCGCTTTCACTCTGCACCGGCTTGCTTTTCCCTGTTGATTGGCTCTCTCTCTCCTGTCTGTCCTTTCATGCTCTCCAGGGTTCTCAAGGGCTCCCCCCAGGATTCCTAGGTTTTTCTTCCCTTTCCTCCTGCTCTCCCTTCTCGACTTAGTTACGGCATATCTGAGGTCTGTCTTTGGGCTCGCCCCCGGTTACCTGTTCTGGCTCCTCCACTGCAATCCTTAGCTGCATGCCATATTCTTTCCAGCATCTCATCCCTGCCCATACGGATCTTCCCTTTTGCATAATCCATAATGAAGACCACCACAGACCATCAGAAAGGGTTTTTTTGTGCCAACGGCTTTTTCGCCTCTGGTCTGAACCGGAGGTGGGGCCCCCCGGACCTTCTATTTCGGGGTCAGGGTGGCTTCCCTTTGGGGCAGATCCCATCCACAAAAAAAAGGAAAGAAGAAAGAAGAGCTGTGGAAGAAAAGGTTCGGAGGAACTTTGGAATCAGAACTCACAGGTGAGGAGGAAGGGGATTGGCGTGACTCAGAAGGGGTGAAGGGGACACCTGAACCTGACAGTTTGCAATGCCAAAAGACTTCAATGGCTACTCCTGAGCAATTTCAAGAGTTGGTAGCCGCAGTTCAGGCTATGAATGTAGAACTGCAGAACGTTAAAACCGAGAATGCCACCCTGAGGCAACTGGATGCCAACCGAGAATCTCGTGAATCGGATTTGCCTCCCATGGCCTTGTCCTCGGGCAAGTTCGATGGAGCTCCAAAACGTTTGAAGGAGTTTTTGGAAGCATGTTCTGTCCATTTTGCCTTTCACCCACAGACCTATTCCACAGACCACACAAAGGTGGGATTTATGGTGTCTAATATGACCGGAAATGCGCTGGCTTGGGCTACACTTCTGGTGACATCCAACAACCCGGTCCTCCGAGACCATGGAGCCTTCCTGTCTTTGCTGAAACAGACTTTTGAACAACCCGACATCACACGTGTAGCGGCTGAAGAGCTTCTCGAAGTGCAGCAAGGATCCAGTGATCTGCTATCCTACATTTCTTCTTTCAAGCGACTGGCTACGGAAGCAGGGTGGCCAGAACAGGTCCAGTATACCCTCTTCCGCCGAGGTCTAAGGGAGGAACTTAAGGACGAGCTAGCTCGCATCGCTCGACCCACAACCTTATCAGATCTGATGTTGATTGTACTGCAGATAGAACATCGGCTTTCAGAACGAAAAGCTGAAAGGAGGAAGCATAAGACCCCAGTCATCCATCTCCCTGGGACCTCCTCACTACCTCCCATACCATCCTTGAGCCATAAGGAAGAACCAATGCAGATTGGAACAGCTCGGCCCCCTTTGACACCGGAGGAGAGAAGACGAAGGAGAGAATCTGGTCTGTGCATGTACTGCGGATCCAATTCCCATCTCCTACGAAACTGCCCAGATGTACCTCCTAGGCGGGCGGGAAATGATCAACCTCAGACCTAAAGGGGACTAGCATCCGAGGTCTAACCCTTAGTCCCTATGTTACAGTGACTGTTTTGTCCCAAGTCGCAACGATGGATGCTCGCCTCATGATAGTGGCCATCCAGCTGAGGACAAGACACATAGAACTTACCACCATGGCTCTGCTTGATTGTGGGGCAGCAGGGGTGTTCATAGACACTGTATGGGCCCACAAACAAGTTCTCACCCTTTTGCAATGCGAGGATGCTCAAAAGGTGGAAGGAGTAGATGGTACCCCACTTTCCTCCGGACCTATTACCCAGTCTACGGAGTTTCTTACAGCACCCACTCTTCAACATTCCGAACAGATAAAGTTCGATCTCATCAGTACTGGTCATTTTCTGATTATTCTCGGAATTCCATGGTTCAGGAAACATAATCCAACCATAGACTGGACCCGCAACACTATGGCATTCAAATCAGATTTTTGTAAACAGAACTGTCTTACACAACCACAGGTTGAATCCGTGCAAATCCTTACTCCTGAACATAAGAATGTCTGCGAAGTTTGTTGTATTCCTCTGGAACTGTCAGAATACCAAGAAGTGTTCAAGGAAACTCCCGTTCTGGATCTGCCTCCACACCGTCCGGAAGACTGCGCCATAGAGCTGGTACCAGAAGCTCTGGTGCCCTTTGGGCGCATGTTTTCGTTGTCTTTGATAGAGAAGAAGGCCCTTCGCGCCTATCTGGACACTCATCTGACTACGGCTCATTCAACCTTCACGATCCCCTGCAGGAGCCTGGTTATTTTTTATACCCAAACGGGATTCATTGGAATTGAGACCGTGTATTGACTATCGAGGCCTGAATAAGGTTACTATTCGGGATCGCTACCCTATGCCGCTCATCTCCGACATCCTAGAGGCAGTACAAGGCGCCTCTGTCTTCTCTAAATTAGATCTTCGGAGCGCTTACCATCTCCTCCGTATCAGAGAAGGGGATGAACGGAAGACGGCGTTTAGAACACCTTTCGGCCTGTTCGATTATAGGGTTATGCCCATTGGACTAGTCAACGCACCGGCCATATTCCAGCGCTTCATGGACCGTCTCTTTTCGGATTTACTTTTTTTGAATACTATAGTCTACCTTGACGACATTCTCGTGTTCTCATCCACTCAACAAGAACACACCCAGCAACTGAGGACAGTACTTAACCGTCTTCAATCTCAACACTTGAAGGTTAAACCAGAGAAATGTTTCTTTAATACTACATCCGTCCCATATTTGGGGTATATCCTTTCTTCTGAAGGCATCACCATGGATCCAAGGAAGGTTTCGGCCATCCTGGACTGGCCTGCTCCTGCTTCCCTTAAGGAGGTCCAGCGCTTCCTGGGGTTAGAAAACTTCTATAGGAAGTTTATAGGACAGTTCTCCCAAATAGTTTTACCTATCACTGCCCTTCTCAAGAAGGAGTCACGACCCTTTCTCTGGATAGAACAAGCTGACCGAGCCTTTCTAACGCTTAAAGAGAAGTTCTGTACTGCTCCGGTCTTGAGCCAGCCATACCAAACCAAGCCTTTCATTGTAGAAGCAGATGCATTGGCTAGGGCCTTAGGAGCTGTTCTGCTTCAAGTCAGAAACGGGAAGGAACACCCAGTGGCTTATCTCTCAAATACCCTCACTACCAGCCAAAGAAATTATTCCGTGATAGAGAAGGAATTACTGGCATTGAAGGCTGCCTGCGAGGAATGGAGACACCTACTACAAGGAAGCTTGCATCCATTTACCCTATGCACGGATCATAAAAACCTACAGATCCTCAGGAATATGGAATGCGTAAATTCACGACAAGCACGCTGGGCTAATTTTTTTAGTCAATACGACTTCACCATTACCTATATTCCTGGTACCCTAAACAGTCTGGCAGATGCCTTATCTAGGCGTGATGTCCCCGAAGTGCTGACAGTACCCGCACCTGAGTATATGTTTCCTAGAACCGTATCGTGGGCTTGGTTTCCTCCTTTCTCCAAGAGGTCAGAATGGTCACTATGCCTGAATTGGAAGCAAAAATACCTCGGAACAAACAACACCAGGTCCGATGGTCTGACGCATTGTTGCTTGTTGGACAGATATTGTTCATCCCCACTAGGACCCTACAATTGAAGATCCTAGGTTGGGGCCACGACCATGTTACAGCAGGTCATAGAGGTGTACGGGGTACGTTAGATCTTATCTCCTGGTCTTTTTTTTGGCCCACTCTTACTCAGGATGTCAAGAGACATTGTAGAACTTGTCTGACCTGTGCCAGGAATAAAAACCTGACTCATAAACCTTATGGCCTTCTTGAACAACCTGAGACGCCTATTCAGCCATGGTCCCATATTTCAACAGACTTTATCGTAGATTTGCCTCCGTCTCAGGGCTGTACTTGTCTGATGGTTACTGTGGATTCTTTTACCAAACTGGCTCACTTCTCCCCACTAACAGGAGTGCCATCTGCTTCAGCTATGGCGGAGGTTTTCCTAAAGGACATCTTCAAGCTACATGGGTTACCTGAGAGAATTATCAGCGATCGGGGTAGTCAATACACCTCCCGATTTTGGACGGCGCTGTGTCAGCGTTTGGGGATAGAATGTGACCTTTCTTCAGGGTTTCATCCGCAGACTAATGGTCAGATGGAGCGGCTTAATGCCTCTCTTGAACAATATCTTAGGTGCTACATTAATAGCGTGCAAGACAATTGGGTGGCCCTCCGACCTACTGCAGAATTTGCATATAATAACTCCAAATACTCAGCTACAGGTCTCAGTCCGTTTTTCTGCACCTATGGGATACACCCACGGGGATTACTTCCCATGTTCAAATCCTTCTCCAATATACCTACGCTTGAATCCCATTTAGCCGAGATAGCCTCCGCTCACAAGTCTGCTCAGCAAAGTTTACGTTTGTCAAGCAGTAGGTATAAGGAGCGATCAGACCAATCTCGTCTACCCTGTTCCGATTGGAAGGTGGGTGACCGAGTCTGGCTTTCCACTAAGTATCTACGTCGATGGGTTCACCCGACCAAACTTACTCCCCGATTTCTGGGTCCCTTCAAGATTGTCAAACAGATAAATCCTGTGGCCTTTAGATTACAACTCCCTAGAAGTATGCATCGGATTCATCCTGTATTTCACTCCTCCCTTCTCCAACCTGTTGATCCAGATACTCCTTAGAAACGGAGACTAACCATACCTGTAGCCCAACAGACTCTCCCCGAGGAGTATGAGGTTTTGAGTATTCTGGATTCCAGGTATCGAAGAGGGCGGCTTGAATATTTAGTGGCCTGGAAGGGGTATCCTCATTCTGAGGATACTTGGGAACTCGAGTCTCATGTACATGCACCTAGGTTGACTCGGCGGTTCCATCGACTCCATCTGGGTAAACCGGGTGGTGTAGGCCGTGGAGGGGAGCATACTGTCACACACCGCCGTGGCTGGCGTGTATGGAGCCGATGGCGCTGGAGCGGCCATAAGCCGTTCCGCCACGTCTCCGCGCAACGCTCAGCAGTGGTCTAGTCTTTCTGCCGGTCGCCGGGGAGGGCCTTCTTAGTAGCTCCAACCCAGAAGTCTGCGCGTTGCAACCTACTCGCATCAGGCTTTTGGGTTGGAGCGCTCGTAAGTGTTCTCTCTCTGCTTGTGGCCCTGCGCTTTCCCTCTGCACCGGCTTGCTTTTCCCTGCTGATTGGCTCTCTCTCTCCTGTCTGTCCTTTCATGCTCTCCTGGGTTCTCGAGGGCTCCCCCCAGGATTCCTAGGTTTTTCTTCCCTCTTCCCTTCCCTTTCCTCCTGCTCTCCCTTCTCGACTTAGTTACGGTGTATCTGAGGTCTGTCTTTGGGCTCGCCCCTGGTTACCTGTTCTGGATCCTCCACTGCAAACCTTAGCTGCATGCCATATTCTTTCCAGCATCTCATCCCTGCCCATCCGGATCTTCCCTTTTGCATAATCGATAGTGAAGACCACCAGAGACCATCGGAAAGGTTTTTTTTGTGCCAACAGCTTTTTCGCCTCTGGTCTGAACCGGAGGTGGGGCCCCCCGGACCTTCTATTTCGGGGTCAGGGTGGCTTCCCTTTGGGGCAGATCCCATCCACAAAAAAAAGGAAAGAAAAAAGAAGAGCTGTGGAAGAAAAGGTTCGGAGGAACTTTGGAATCAGAACTCACAGGTGAGGAGGAAGGGGATTGGAGTGACTCGGAAGGGGTGAAGGGGACACCTGAACCTGACACGCAGATACTGCTTGAGCGTCTGATTAGTCATCTCAGTTTGACCATCCGTTTGGGGATGGTGACTGGTGGATAGCGGGATGTCGATCTGGGCCATAGAACAGCATTTTGTCCAGAAGTTAGATACAAATTGAGTACCTCAGTCTGAGACTAAAACTGAAGGAAACCCATGGAGCAGTACGATACCTTCAAGAAATACCTTTCCCAGAGTGGAAGCATTTGGGAGCCCCTTAAAAGGAATGAAATGTGCCATTTTTGAAAATAGGTCCATGACCACAAGAATAGTGTTAAACCATTGACTTGGTGGTAAATCAGTAATAAAATCGAGGGACAACGTGTGCCAGGGTGCTAGTGGGATTTCCAATGGTTGTAATAGCCCAGCCGGTTTCTGCTTGGATGACTTGTTTTGAGCACACACTCCACAAGATAGGATAAATTGGATAATGTCTTTACGCCACGTGGGCCACCAATATTTTCATTTTACCTTGGCTAGGGTTTTAGCAATTCCGGGGTGGCCCTTGATCAAAGAATCATGATAACCGGACATGACTTGTTCTCGTAGTTCTTGGTTTGGTAAGAATAAATGATTCCTGAAGTAGGGCAACTGATCTTTTATCATGTAATATTCTCCTTGTGCACTCCACGCTTGTAATTGCTCCGGACTCATCAGGTTTTGGATATCTTCATGTAATTCTTTCTGAGTTATGGTTGCTGTGATTCCTAGGAGCTTGTCACTTGGGATGATTGCTATTGGATTGGGGGTCTGATACCCTTGCTCTTCCACCCCATACGGGAAAGGGCATCGGCCTTCCCGTTTTTCACCCCTGGTTGAAATGTAATCACGTAGTTATATTCAGCAAAAAAAAGAGCCCAACGTAATTGTCATGAGAATTGGGCCTTTGCCGTTTTTAGGTACTGGAGATTCTGGTGGTCTGTTATTACGGTGACTGTGTGTCTGGCGCCCAAGAGGTATTGCCGCCATGCCTTAAAGGCTGACTTAATGGCCAGGAGTTCTTTGTCTGTGATAGTGTAATTGAGTTCCGGGGGGGTGAATTTACGCGACCAGAAGGCAGCAGGGTGCAACTGGCCCGTGTCGGGGTCCTTTTGTGAGAGGACGGCTCCCATAGCCATGCTTGAGGTGTCCGTTTCCACCAGGTATGGGAGATCAGGGCGAGGGTGGCGTAAGATTGGGGCAAATGTGAATCTTGCTTTGAGTTCCTGGAAAGCTTCCTCGGCTTCTGTTGTCCACTGGAACTTTTTGGTGCTTTTCCTTAGCAATGACATGATGGGATGCAGGATTTGTGAAAATCCTGGGATGAACCAGCGTTAGAAGTTTGCAAAACCCAGCATACTTTGAACCCCCTTGAATGAATTTGAGGATGGCCAGTTCAGGATAGCATCTACCTTGTGTACATCCATTCGGATTTCATTCCGGCTGAGAATAAAGCCCAGGAATTCCACCTCGGAGACGTGGAATGAGCACTTTTCGAGCTTGGCATAGAGCTGGTGTTGACAGAGTTTCTCCAATACGGATAGGACGTGTTTAACGTGGTCCTGCTTTGATGCAGAATATACTAGAATATCGTCAATGTACCCTAGAGCACAGACATCAATCAATTCCCGTAGGACATCGCTCATGAAGTATTGAAATGCGGCAGTAGCTTTGCAAAGGCCAAAGGGCATTATTTGATATTAGTACAAGCCGTATTTGGTGTGAAAAGCGGTTTTCCATTCGTCCCCCTTTTTTACGCGAACAAGGTGATATGCCCCCCTCAGGTCTAGTTTTGTGTAGATTTGGGCTTCTTTGACTTGATCAAGCAATTCAGGGATCAGTGGCAGGGGGTAGTGTTTTTTTACGGTAATCTGGTTCAGTGCGCGATAGTCGATGCACATTCTCAAGTCCCCCTCCTTTTTCGGTACCAAGAATAGAGGACTGGCTGCTGGAGACTTCGAGAGACGGATGAACCCGTTGGCCAGTTATTGGTCAAGATAGGTCTTCAGGTGCTGGTTTTCTGGTTCCGTGAGTGCGTAAATTCGCCCACAAGGGATTTGTACGCCGGGTATCAGGTCGATTTGGCAATCGTATGGTCTATGCGGTGGCAGGGTATTAGCCTGTTCTTTCTGAAAGACATCTTAAAAGTCCTGGTATTCACTTGGTAGGGTGCCGATTGCCACAGTCGCAAGCGTGGAGGTTCTGGTGTCTATTGGTTGTTTTTCTTGGTGATAACATGTTTGGGCGCAAGTCTCGGGAAAGGCCAATCGATTCGAGGATTGTGAGCTACCAACCATGGCATTCCCAAAATCAACCAGAACTGTGGTGCCTCAATGAGGTCGAAAACGACAGATTTTTGGTGTCCATCCTGGCACAGAAGGGTTAAAGCTGCAGTGCATTGGGATACTGGACCAGAAGCTATTTCCGTGTCGTCGACAGTGATAACAGTGTCGGTGATTGATTTAGGGCGTAACGGAAGTCCCATCTTTGCCGCAAGATCCTGGTCGATGTAATTCCCAACGGCTCCACTGTCAATGTACGCTCTTACTGCGTGCATCCGAGATGGTTGTTGGTGATTGATCAAGACCACAGATAGTGCAAAATGGGAGGTCTTTAGTTCACTTTCTTCGCTTGACAAGTGGACCCCTACACTTGCCGGGCTGGGGAGTTTTCCGATTCCTTGATGGTATCTTCCTTGTCTGTGGTCCCTACTGTCCTCCTTGGTGGCTTCACAGGGCACTCATTAAGGAAATGACCTGACCTTCCACAGTACAGACATAACTGCTGCTGTCTCCTTTTATCCCTTTCCGCTTTAGTCAAGGGGGATCTGACCCCCCCGATTTGCATTGGTTCTCCTGAACCTTCCGTTGTGCGGCCAATATTGTCCTTTGAACGCGCATACATAGGGCGAGGGTCCAGTCTGGTTCGATCGGTCCTGCAACCTATGATCCAGTTGAACAACAAGGTCAGTGAATTCTGAGCAGTCTTTCGGGAGGTTCACTACGTGTGTGAGAACATCCTTGAGATCCCCCCGCAACCCTTCATGAAATAACGTGGTTCTCTTCTCCACTGGCCATTCTGCTTCAACTACGAGTCTATTGAACGTGGTTATGTATGTTAATAGGTCTTGATTTCCTTGGCGTAGGGACAGAAGTTTGTTGTCTAATGCCTGCCCATGAGTACGATGGGCTAACAACTTTTCCATCTCCTGCTGAAAGCCCCTGAAGTCATGCAGCAAAGGATCGTCTTGGGCCACAAAGGGTACAGACCAGTCCGCTGTGGTACCACTCAGGTAGGATAGCACAAAAGCGACCCGTGATTGGTCATTCGGAAAGGCCCCTGGTCTACAAAGGAAGTGCAGGCAGCCCTGGTTCATGAATGTTGCAAACCTCTTGGGATCCCCCGTAAAACGTTCGGGCAGGGCCAAGGGAACTGCCCCAGGAAGGGTTATCTGGACAGGATTGGCTGATGGTGCTGGCATCGAGGGCACGCTTCCCGGTAATGGTGCATGCCCTGCTTGTGACTGGAGAAGTTGCCGGCTTAAATCATCAGTGCGTTCTTTGGCTACTATCAGCTCTCTCCTCAGGGTGTTGGTCTCCTGCCTGGCTGCATGTACTTCGGAACGTAGCTGCCCCAACATGTGGGCTAACTGGTCGGTTTCTGATGTTTCCATGACGCCCAGGTGGATTTTGATGTGAGTCTTTGTGTTCTGTAACGCTCATCTGGTATCCACGGAGACGTCACTTAGCCTGTTCTGACCTCTTACGACCTCAAACCCTTCCCTGGAGTCTACTCGACTGTAGACTGGGCCTGAAACACAGGATTGGTAGAGTTTAACTCCCTATTGTCTCTGTGTGCTTGAACCCCTTCTTCCCCGGGGTCCAACCCTTCCCTTCGATCCACAGCTCACCTTGTTTTCTTGGAAAGTGTGCTCTACATCCTGCTTTCAGCACAGGGGCGCGTTGATTGATGCAGTCTCGTTGCTGCCTAGTTACTTCACTGGCAAGAGTCCGACAGGTAAGTATAATGAGTCTTTTGAACAGTTCTCTAACTTCGTTCCCTTCCTTCCTTAGATGATGGCCGGCGTCCGGGGATGGCAACGTGCTGCTGAGATGAGTAGCGCTGAAGGTGAGTGAGACCGCGATGCGCGATGCGACCCTTTCGTATTTGTATTGAACTGAGTTCTTTTTCTGTGTCTTTAGGTGCTGCAACGTTTTCAGCGTGGAAGCCGGTTATGAAGAAGAAATGCGGTGAGTAAGCGCGGTATGTGGCGCCTCTAGATGTTTCCACGCTAACCTGGAGTGTCTTTTCCCTCTTGCGGATGGATGAGAAGTTCCGGAGACAGATTTCCCCCAGAGCGGCTGGGATTCAGGTAAGAGTTTGAAGCTCGTATAGTCTTTAAAAATAAGCAAGGATTTGCTGAATGCTTACTAATGCCTTTTTTCTGTTCTTTTCCCTTTTCCTTAGGAAGCGGCGTGCCGAGATGGGAATGACACCGCTGAAGATACCCACAGAACAGAAGAAGCGATGAATGATGGGCAGATGCGCTGCAAGGTAAGGCTGTTCCTAACAGTGTTCTTGTTCTTGCAGGAGCTGAGCGCAGAAGAAAGATACAGGCCTACTGGAGACCGATCCGAACACAGTGAGTGTCACGCTGCAGGTGCAGAAAACACAAAGCATGTTTCTCAGCCTGGGCATGGCTTAAGTAGTCTCTGGATATCCCAGGTGTCTCTGGGCTGAACCACACCCAAAAGACTAGACTGCACATGCAGTTCTGGGAACCGAAATATGTGGGGAAATCCATCTTGTCCCCATCAAACCACTACAAGTCCAATCCCCAATGTTATCCTTTGGGAGTGAGGGAGTCTGGTGCCACAAGTGCCAAGTCTGACTCCAAGTGGGTCTTTGGAGGGATGGAGAGACCCTTGAGGGCCATGTAGGTGATCGTGGCCTGGCTCCAGCCTGACATCTTGGAGGGCTGGGGACATGAGGGGCAGGAATCATGACAGTACCTGATAAAAACACACCCAATAAAACTGAGTCCCCTCCTTCAGTCCAATCTGCTTCTAGGGAGGAGGTGACATACATAGGCTGACTTATCCCGTTGTTGGAGGCATGTCCAGCCAAAGCCAGCCCCATTGTATAATCCTGTGATGTCACCTGCCTTATAAAAGGGGGATGCTCACAGAGACAAAGGACACACTCTTCTGAATTTTCCAGCTCCTGCGTATCCAGACATTCCATATTCATCCTGCAAGATTCCAGATTACACTGCCAGGCCATAGCATAGCTGACCCTATCCAGGCAGGACCATTGATACAGAAAAAAACCCATTAAAAATCCCAATAACTCAGGGAAAAAGGGGGTAAAGATGTGGTACCCTTTTTGAGAGTATCCTGTGACCAGACTGCCTTTTTACCACACTAACTGCATGCCAGCTGTACCCTAGCTATCCAGTGACCAGGCAGGCCCAGCTGTTTTCTGCTAGGAGAGCACCGCTGTGGTGTTGTGACCAGATCCTTTGAGTCCAGAAACCCGGTTCGCTGTCCCAAATCCCAAACTCAAGTGCTGATTGTGAGTATCACCCGACCCCAAAGCAACACATAGCAGACCCCATCTTGATACCTTGTCTTTGTTCCACCTTCTAAGTAATCCCATCAATACCCTCATAACTTGTTTAAAACTGTCAGAATTCTCTGTGCATCCTGTCCTTGATTTCCAAGTGTTAGTGCCATTCTTCCACTCATTTCTGTCATTTGTGGGTCATTAATACTATTTGGATTAAATTAATTAATTTTCCCTAAAAGAGGCACACTGCGTGAAGGGGTTATAACTGCAGCTTAACCTTTCTATTCACAGGTGGCGTTTCTCTTTTCTAGCCACTTAATTCTAGTTTAAGTGAAACTTGTCCTTTCCTTTCCAAACCAAATTTCTCTGTTAACTGCTTTTATTTGTAAAACCGAATTTCCTTTTCCCTTGAGAATCTCATCCTGTCATTAAGTTAGAGTCACTCTTTCACTTTCATATTATCCCTGTGATGTGCATCTGTCACTCAACATAAAAACTGCATTCCGATTCTGTCTATTTCACCCGTTTTTCAAACCGTTTTGACATTGCAACCAGTGTAAATTAGAAAATGGAATTCCTATGTTTCCACTTCCAAGTTGATTATTTGAACTGTATGCCATTGTTAGTACGTTGACTTGTTGTTCACTAGTGTTCTGACATCCCTGATACTGTTATAACTCATATTTCCCTCATTCACTCAACCGCACATGTAAATTAATTATTTACCTATTGTGAGTGCTATTTGTTAAATTGCAAAGGGTTTTAAATCCGATTTTTCCTCCCATTTCGTGGGGGATGGTCGGATTTCACTTCTGTTTGCTGCCCGGCTCCTTGCTACTCTGTGCTACCTACCCAAAATGTGGTTAATAGGGGTTTGAGGAAGTGTTTCCAGGGGTAAATCTTAACTGGGCTGCTATCTACCCAAAAAGTTAAATTGCTCCCATTCATTTGTGCTTTCAGTATGTTATATTAGAAGCTCAAACTAAGTGTATCCTATCATTTTAGCTTGTAACTATCAGCCCATTGGTGATTGCTGGCCAATATTAAATTTGTGTGATTTCATTTGAATTTAAAATAAATAAATATTGTATTACCACCCACCGGCCTGGTTCCTGGTCCATTGTGACCTGGGGTATTTGTAAAAGGGAGTGTGAGACGTGTTGGATGCCATCTCAATCTGAATTTTAGGAAATAAAGAAAAAGTATTTTAATTGTGCGCTGCATCTTAGGCTAGTGGCAAGAGTCCTGGTCTGGTTTGTGACGCCTGATTGGAATCCTTATCAACACAACAGCATAGCTAGTTTACCCGGCAGCTGCTGGGTAGCCAAATGCCTGTTACACGACCAGTTTACAAACAGTCGCAAGACTGTGTCGACGTCCCATAGCTGTGCGTGTTTAGTAATGAGGGACATACTGATCTAACCTTACTACAGCCGGGTGCTCCTCAATGTATTTATTCATTTATTGTGCATTTGTAAGGCGCTTATTGTGTTTCAATGCGCCTAGAAGGCAAAGAGAAGGCAACATGGGAACAAAGGCAAATAGAAAAAACTGATGAACAGGAAAGGGGCAGTCCTACTAGGCCTTGTGAGCATTCAGTATCTGCAAGTGCAGGGAGAGAGAGAAGGGAATGGGAAGGGGGTAAGTGCTAGGAGTTCCACAGAGAGAAGTGCCAAGGAGTCAGTTGTGTGCAGCAGTGAGTGCCTGGCAGAGATTGCTTGGTAAAGATGGATCATCTGCCAATAATAAGTGCAGGCCCGTGATGACACAAGCCAGTAGGTGCCCGAAGGCAAGTGCTGGGATGGGCCAGAAGGGTGAGGACAATTGGGCGGAAGACTGGGGTTCAGAAGGACACATAAGGTCCCAGGCCAACAATCTCAGCGACTGTGGAGTATTAGCACAGGAGTAAGAGGGGAAGAAGGAGGTTAAGAGGAAAGTCTTATTTTATTTATTTATTTATTTATTTGAATGTATAAAGCACACATCGGCCTAGAGGCTTTGTGGCGCTGTTAGAGAATACTTGCTTGGTACAGGCATACATTGCACAGGAGCAATGGTGCAGAGAATAATGACATAGGTACATTGTGCATGTTCAGTTGGTTAGATGGGAACATCATAAGTGTTCTTAGGTGTGTTACATATCAGAGCAAGAAAACAAGCTTAATTGAACAGGTTCCTTTCCAGCATTTTTTGCAGAAGACAGTTTAGGATTTTTTGTTTCTTAGTGTAGTGGGCAGGGCGTTCCAGTTTTTGGGTGCCAGATGTTGAAAGCTGGAGCCTCCAGCTTTGGTTCTTTTGAAGGCGAGTACATAGATCTGGTTAGCCAAGTGTGATCTGATGGGTCTGGAGGATGAGCTGAGGGTGATCCTTTCCAATAAGTAAGGTGGGGCGTCGGATGAGAGACATCTGTGTGCGAATGCCATGGTTTTAAAAAGGATGCGTTCTTTCACCGGCAGCCAATGTGCATCTTTTCCTGCCTGTGAAATGTGTTCTCTTTTGGGAATACTCAGTGCTGCTCTGAGGACATTGTTTTGTGTGACTTGTAATGTTTTGAGGTTTTTGGCAGAGGTGTCCAGGAAGAGAGCATTGCAGTAATCAAGCTTGTTGCCATCTGTGGCCCTGGCGATCGCTAGGCAGTTTTTATAGTGCGGAATGGCTTGACTGCATTGATCACCTTGGTGGTGAGTGCAGCATATGAGGCTATGGCACTGACCTGGCATGACATAGAGAGGGAGGAGTCAAGGTAGACTCCTAAAGTTTTAACTGCTGTTGAAACTGTGATAGTGGAGTTGTCAATGTTAAAGGTATTGTATTGAGGGGAGAGTTTGTTAAGTGTTTCTTTGGTGCCTACTAAAAGGATCTCTGTTTTATCTCCATTTAAAGAGAGGACTTTGGCTGCCATCCATGTCTGATGGCTGTGTATATCTTGTTTAGTGCTGCAGCATCTTGTTCGTAGATGCCGGTTAGTGGGAGTAAGACTTGAGTGTTGTCGGCATAATTGGCATAAGCTATGTCACGACGGTCCAAGTCATTGAGGAGCGAGAGGGTGAAAATGTTGTACAGTATGGGCGCGGCATATGAACCCCGTGGGACTCCACAGTGAATGGTGGTGGCGGAGGCACAAGCGGAGTCTGAAAAGACTCTCATGAGTCGACCGTTTAGGAATGATGTAATCTAAGTGATGGCTTGCGGTGAGAAGTGAGCATAGTTTTTTTGTTGCATACCGATGATATCATGGTTGATGAGATCAAAGGCAGCAGACAGATCTAATAGGAGGAGAAGTGCCTGTTTACCTTTGTCTATAATGTCGCCAAGTTGTAATTTGAGATCGAGTAGGGCGGATTCTGTCCCGTGTCCTGGTCGGAATTCGGATTGTCTTTTGCCTAAGATGTGGTTTTCTTCCAAATATTGCTGGATTTGCGTATGAGCAACTTGTCCAGTATCTTGAGCAAGAATGGGACGGTGGTGATGGGCCTGTAGTTGTTAGCTATTTCTGGGTCCAGTGCGGGTGTTTTCAATAGTGGGCGCACCCAAGCTTCTTTTAAGCTGTCTGGAACGGTGTTGGAGTTGAAGAAGGCGTTGATGAATGTCTTGAGAAAAGGTGCAAGTGTTTCTGCACATTCTTTGATTAGTTTAGCAGGGCAGGCGTCTCCTTTACAGTTAGAAGGCCTGGTTTTATTAACAATCTCTATTACTTCGGCATCAGTAACTTCTCTGAATTGGAAGGGTATTACTAGATCTTTTGTGACCTCTTTTTCAGTGTGGGAGGTTAGCCTAATATGTTGAGTGAGATTTTTGTGGTGCTCCTGAATTTTCTTTTGCAGGAGCTCAATTTTGTTTAACAAGGCAGTTTGTATGGTATTACATCAAGTTTCATCTTTCACAATCTCTTGAGATTTGGTAGCTGGGATGGATAATTCTTTAAAAATGTCGAAGAGCTCTTTTGATTCAGAGGTAGCGTTGAGGAGCTTCCTAAATTATAGGAGATCCGGCTCAGAGTGGAGAGGAAGGGGGAGCCTGTTCCAGAGGATGGTGCCAGCTGAGGAGAGAGATCTGCCACCAGCTCACTACTTGGAAAAGTGCCTGGCACACAGACAGTTGGAACTGGAGGAGCGTAAAGATCTAGAAAGAAAGTCTTTGGTGAGAGCAAGTTTGCTAGTGAGTTTGATAGTTTGGTCCTCTGCCCCAGACAACCTTATGGATGATGAAGAGGGATTTGAATTTGATGCTTGCAGCAACGGGTGGCCAGTGAAGGGATTTTAGGGCTGGAGAGATACGGTCCCTGGGCTTGAGGCCAAGCATAAGTCTTGCAGCCCTATTTTGGACAAGCTGTAAAGGGCAGTGAAAGGAAGAGGGTAGATTAAGGAAGAGACGGTTGCAATTATCTAGACTAGAGAGTACCAGAGCTCTAGAGACATTGAGCTTCTGGGAAAGTGAGGAAAGGAAGGATACCTCTGAGGAGGTGAAGTTGAAAATGGGTCTTCTTGGCAAGGTCCAAGATGTGAGGGAGGAAAGAGAGAGAGGAGTCAAAGATGACTCAAAGGTTTCTGGCTTCAGATGCAGGAGAAGGGTGAGAGCCCATAGAGGGTGGCCAGAGTGAAGAGAGGAAGGAGGGAGTGGGAGTCCCAATAGGAAGGATCTCAGTCTTGCTGGCATTGAGGCAGAGATCATTGGAGGCACACCAGGACTGGACACATCCAACAGATAATGTCCTGCCAAAGTAGCTGATCTGTAAAACCCTTCAGTCCGAAATGCTTTTCCTCCATTCGCTAAGGATGATACAAAATTTAGCACTTGCACTAAAGGGGCTGAAACGGGATGAAGGTCTAGCTGGTTTAACCATAGGCACTATCTGCTCCATGCTGCTTCATAACTCCTGAGTGTCAAAAGGGCTCAGGACTGCTTGATAAAATTTGCAGCTGTTCCTGAAATGCCCGGCAGGGTCCATCTCCTCCCGATACTCTGCACGCTAGTAGAGATGGTTGCCCTGTCATCAGAGGATGATAACTCCCTGATGGGTCCAACAGGAGATCCTCCCTGAGAGGAAGCACTTGCGGGAAATCCAAAGAATGTTCCATCAGAACTAGAAACCACGCTTGATACTTTGGGGCTACGCTCAGGAGGATAGTTCAGCGGCAACGTGCTCGCCTTGGAAACAAGACGACACGGAGCAACACAGGTTCAATCCCTGGGTCCGCGCTTAGAAACCTCTGGGTATTAAGCGTGTTATAAATAACCTATCATATCATATCATACTATGACGACTTCTGCATCCTCCCTCCTGATTTTCATGGAAACACTGGCTAACATCATCACTTTAAGAAAAGCATCTGCCCCTTATGCTTCTGGATCCAGTCTCCAGTTGAAGAACTTGGGTAATTGTTCTTCCTGGACGCAAAGAGGTCAGTGTCTAGGGGACCCCAAAGGGATGATATCAAGGCAAACACATCTCTGTGTAGCATCCAGTCACTGGAACCATGCCAGTAGTGGGAGTTCCATTCCCCCACTACGTTCTGCACCCCCAGAAGATACTCCACCGTCACTGAGATCTTCAGGTCGAGACACTAATGCCAGAAGCTGCTCTTCATCAGTTCTATTAGCATTCGTGACCAAGTGCCCCCCCCAGGTGGTTGATGTATCGAACCGTAGAGATGTTGTCCATTCTTAGAAGGATGCAACACTCCGCTTTGTCCTTTACAAAAGCTTTTATCATGAAGGATCCTGCAAGCAGTTTTAGACAATTGATGTGGAAGGCTAGTTCCTCCTGTGGCCATCTGCCGCTTTGCAAGCCGCCTGCTCTGCTGAGGTCAGATTCTATGACAACCTCGGGGACTTCTCCGAAGATGGCATCCGTGTTCTGAAGCCCCCATTCCAGTTCTAACCTCCCTTCCTGGTCTAGGGGCACTAACTGATGGTACCCTGGGCCTTCCTGCAGATGCTGGATCTTCAGCCTCTGAGGAGCCCTGTAATTCAAGGGACCTGGAAATATGGCCTGAATGGAGGTTGTCAGTAGCCCAACAATCCTTGCTAGCGCTCATAGAGCTATCATGCTCTTCGCTGATGCTGCTCTCAATTCTTTATCGATCTCATCTTGTGAGCTGGCAGATCTAGTGTTGCCCTGGTTGTATCTACTACAAACCCCACGAATTCCATGCATTGTCTGGGAACCAGCTCAGACTTCTCTCGATTCATCAGAGAACCTACAGAGGTAAGCAGCAGAGAAGCCCACTGCAACTGCTCGATGAGAACATGCTTGTCGTTCACCAGCATGAGGATATCATCTAGGTAAACAATCATGCAGATACCTCTTTCCCTCATGGCCATCGCTACTGGTCTCATGATCTTTGTGAAAGCCCAGGATACAGAGGCAAGACTGAGCGGAAGGCATTTAAATTGCCATACATGTTTGTTCCACAGGAAACAGAGATATCTGCTGTGTTCTCTGGTGATCGGAATCTTTGGGTAGACGACCTTCAGATCCATCCTCAACAGCCGGTCCCCCTTCCAGAGGATATCTTTTAGGAGGTGTACTCCCTCCATATTGAAGTTACTGTAGACCAGCCACCCATTGGGGTTTTTCAGGTTGATCACTGGTCTCACTTTCTCTTTCCTGTGTACAAGGAAGTTGTAGCTTATGAAGGCTGTCCATGCCTTGTCACTGTGTTTTATCACGCCGTTGCTAGCTAACTGACTTAACTCGCTCTCCAGGGGTTTGCTCTCTTCCTGCACCTGCATGAACTGCTGCGGTCTGGCTCACTGTACTGGCACTTCTATAAACTCTATCTGAAAGCCTGCCACAGTCTACAATAGCCATGAATCGCTTCAATGCATTTGCCGCCTTTGTAAGCATAAAATTGTCTTGCCCGAAACTGGTGGGTAGGTTATTAATCCTCACCTGATTGTGTCCATGAGTGGTGATAATAACCTTGTCCTCTGCGTCCTCTACTGCTGCGCCCCCGTGCTGGGAAGAAAGCACCTGGCTGGCGTGACTCCCAATAGTGGACTCTTGAAGTGTGGTTTGTTGTGGTTTTAGATGGGAACGATGTATCTTGTCAGTCCAATTGAATTTGATGGATTGATTAATGAATTTATTGATACTCATATCATTGTATGTTTTTATAATTATGAAAGCAGTTTTTTATAATGATCTGATCCATATATATTAATAAAAAATATTGAATTGTGTTGGAGCATCTACTGGGTCGAATTCAATTTGCTTCTACTCAGTATTTGGTTTTTTCGAAAGACGCGTTTTTCCATAGATGTTTTATTGCACTTTGAAGCTATTATGGTTATGATTATGTAGACAGGTGTGCTGCACTGGGACTTACCACATAAACATAAACACAACAGTACTCTGACCTTCTATGTTAATTTCTTTGTTGCTCCATCCAGGTCAGGTCACAGTACTTAGATATCCCTGGTATGCCTTGTTACTCCTGTTTTTTGGTGTAGTTCCTCCTGCGGCCATCTGCTGCTTTGCACGCCACCTGCTCTGCTGACGTCAGATTCTATGACGAGCTCGGGGACTTCTCCGAAGATGGCATGTCTGTTCCAGGCTTCCGTGTTCTGAAGCCACCATTCCAGTTCTAACCTCCCTTCCTGATCTAGGGGCACTAACTGATGGTACCCTGGGCCTTCCTGCAGATGCTGGATCTTCAGCCTCTGAAGAGCCCTGTAATTCAAGGGACCTGGAAATATGGCCTGAATGGAGGTTGTCAGTAGCCCAACAATCCTTGCTAGCGCTCATAGAGCTATCATGCTCTTCGCTAATGCTGCTCTCAATTCTTTATCGATCTCATCTTGTGAGCTGGCAGATCTAGTGTTGCCCTGGTTGTATCTACTACAAACCCCAAGAATTCCATGCATTGTCTGGGAACCAGCTCAGACTTCTCTCGATTCATCAGAGAACCTACAGAGGTGAGCAGCAGAGAAGCCCACTGCAACTGCTCGATGAGAACATGCTTGTCGTTCACCAGCATGAGGATATCATCTAGGTAAACAATCATGCAGATACCTCTTTCCCTCATGGCCATTGCTACCGGTCTCGTGATCTTTGTGAAAGCCCAGGATACAGAGGCAAGACTGAGCGGAAGGCATTTGAATTGCCATACCTGTTTGTTCCACAGGAAACAGAGATATCTGCTGTGTTCTATGGTGATCGGAATATTTGGGTAGACGCTCTTCAGATCCAACCTCACCAGCCAGTCCCCCTTTCAGAGGATATTTTTTAGGAGGTGTACTCCCTCTATATTGAAGTGACTGTAGACCAGCCACCCATTGAGGTTTTTCAGGTCGATCACTGATCTCACTTTCACTTTCCTGTGTACAAGGAAGTTGGAGCTTATGAAGGCTGTCCATGCCTTGTCACTGTGTTCTATCACGCTGTTGCTAGCTAACTGACTTAACTCGCTCTCCAGGGGTTTGCTCTCTTCCTGCACCTGCATGAACTGCTGCGGTCTGGCTCGCTGTACTGGCACTTCTATAAACTCTAGCTGAAAGCCTGCCACAGTCTACAGTAGCCATGAATCGCTTGAATGCATTTGCCGCCTTTGTAAGCATAAAATTGTCTTGCCCGCCACTGGTGGGTAGGTTATTAATCCTCACCTGATTGTGTCCATGAGTGGTGATAATAACCTTGTCCTCTGCGTCCTCTACTGCTGCGCCCCCGTGCTGGGAAGAAAGCACCTGGCTGGCGTGACTCCCAATAGTGAACTCTTGTGTTCTGAGGCCTTCTTTGCTAGTGGAAGTGACGGAATGCACAACCTCTGCTGTGATCGCTACCAGTAAAATCTCTTGCAAGGAAAATCTTTTTAATAGACGTTTGTGCTTTTTCAAGGGAAGTATAATGCATGCTCATGAATTTTCCCATTTCTATCATGAAGGCCTCTCCAAATAAAAGTCCATGATCGGCTTTGCCTGCTTCATAGGACACCAGATTCCCTAGTTTCGAGTTTATCTTCAGTAGCAGACCCCTTCTCCTCTTGGAAGATAGGGCGCAATTTGCGTTCCCAAGAAGGCACACCGCTCTCTGAGGGTGTCGAGGTCCACCGGATATCCCATGTCTTTGGCCCTTTGTGAAAAGTCCATAATCTTGGCTATGGGGCCTGCCATGCCTAAAACCTTCTCTTGGCAACCTTTCCATGTCCTGTCCATGCCCTTTCTAAGATCTCTGGAGGCTTTGGGTATAAATTTAATCACTTTTGGGTCTTGTTCTGGTGTCTCTGCTACCTTCCCGGGTAACTCTGGTTGGGAACACTCTGAGCGGGTCTGAAGCCTCACTTCTTTTTCGATCGGCTTGCAAAGCCTTTGGGTCATCTATATCGCCACTCTTGGTGATGGCAGCCAGTCATTCAATCTCAGGTGTACGATTGACTCGGGGTCAAACATGTCTGCCACTTCCTCTTTGGGCTCTTCCAAGTGCTTCTCTTTGCACTTCCTCTTCCCACTCTTTGACTTTTGGGAGGATCTAGAGTCTCATACAACAAACTCTGGCAAGGAGTCATCATCATCCCCTATATTTTGCATCTCTGGGGAAGGGGGTATGAGGCTCGACACAGTCGCACGTTTCATGAAGGTGCCTCTCAGCTTTTCAAATGCATCGACAGCCTCAGGAAGCTTTCTTTTTTCCTCCTTGTCAGGACCTGGGGGAGGTGAGACCTCTTTCTCTTTATGGTCTGGTCCCTCCCCTTAATCGTTGCCTCACTGACAAGCAGTTCTGAGGACGTGCTTTTGTCACCTTCAAGACCTCTTTCCTTCAGGCCATTCCCAATTAAGTACTCCAGGGCTTCCAGCCTATCTTGGAGTGGGTGAACCCCTTGGGACACTGCATTGACCCGTGAGTTTCCTAACACTCTTTTAAAACTGAGTGTCAAGTCAGAATCATCCTCAGAAAACACCTGATTGGGCTCCCTATGCTCCTGTCATCTGACTCCATAGTATGGGTCTCTTATATGAGTGCCTGGGTGCCTGGACTGTGCAGGCTCAAGGGCACGTCCTCTGGGACTGGGAAAAGGGGCAGCCAATGGGGCTCTGTACCTATATAATGCTTCTGATTGCTCTCTTACTGGAGCTCACCATACAGATTTATGCTGCATCTTTGCTTGTTGGGCTTGTTTTACTAATGTTCAGCCATCTGTTGATAGCCCTATGCACCAGTCCTGGAGCATCCCAAGATCGTATGGGCAATGCTGCAATCCACCCTGGAACTCTCCCTAACTCACGCTCAGCATGTGGTGCGCGGCAAGGTCCACAAGCTTATTACACTTGCCGATTGCTCCCTCTTTATTGTAGCGGCTGGGTTTAAACAGCTCCTGTATGTGGCAGGGAGACTGTGAAGTCCTCCCTTACCTGTATGCAGCAAGGGTTACCAATACACAAGTAAAACACCCTAGAGATGCTGAATACGCGTGCGAGTGCCTAGGCTCACACACTGGCCGTGTCTCCTCATTGCATGCATGCGTGGTGAAAAACAAAGCAGGAAAAACTGCTTCGCTCGGCCTTCGGTCACCAGAGACCATGGAACATACTCACCCTCCCTGTTAGCCTAACGATTGCCTACTCACTACAGACAAATCACGCGTAAGCAACGCAGCGCGTGTTCAGTCAAAATTTCTTAAATACTGCATAGAAACAAGTGCAAAACACATGTTCAAGCATAAATACTACACACAACCTGTGTTAACAGTAAAACGCTACATCTAAAATGTAAAACTGAACTCCAATAGACTCTCAATAGCTGGAGCAAAAAGATGTGCTACTTATATCATGGAAGCGCAGAAAAAGAAGAGGAAAAGACCAAGACAGGAAGTAGCTCATAAGGCCCACAGACAGGATATGAACATAGGACTACCAGAAGCACTGGGGTTCATGGGATGTGAAGTTTTTTGAATATTTTCTGTTTTGGAGTAAAAGAAATAGTATTAAAGGAAATGTGAAGATTTAAATCTGCTGGAAGAGTAGAAATAAAGGAAGCTTGACTCTGGGCTTGAAATGATGATTAACCATGATTAATGATCATGATGGTTTTGAATCTTCAAAACATGTAACATACCCAAGGTAACCACTGATGCTTTACGTTGCTCCATTAGGAATATTTCTCCTGATATCCCTCCGTAGACAGCCTAAGCATGTAGAAAGCAGCCTGGATGAGTAATTAAGTTCAGGCTTACCTTTGTACACACCACAATGATGATGATAACCTTGTCAAATTGGTTTTGGGGTCTTTATGAAACTTCAGTCCTGGATCCATATACTATGTGATAGGATCTATCCAAATTGTTGTCAGGGAGCTTAGTACCTGAATGAAATAAAGAGTTCTGCTTTCATAATTGTTATTGTCTCTGGAAATGTTTCCTCTAGATTAATGAGTGAGTGAGTTATCCTTTATGCTATCACTATTCAAGGCACCAGCCAGTCTTGTTAAGGCAGTTGTGGGTGGAAGCACTGTGCTGTATTATTCATACATATTAAAGATGAATGCACATTTCTACACCTTAGAATTCAGTGTAGACTCAGTGTTACCCTCATCGCCTAATAACTCAGCTGTTCTTAAATGCCCCTCTCCTGTTGCCACAGGTTAGCACCTGTTATGTTCGCAATCCCTGGGGCTAATGCCTTCTCATGTTATGCCTCAAGTATAGGAAAAGAAGGTTACCAGAGCAAAATGCAGATGTGGACCTCTTGCTCTCTATGCCCAGAGAGACAACTGAGCC
This sequence comes from Ambystoma mexicanum, assembly GCF_040938575.1. NCBI lineage: Eukaryota > Metazoa > Chordata > Amphibia > Caudata > Ambystomatidae > Ambystoma > Ambystoma mexicanum. The sequence continues at coordinate 144,536,232 of NC_090923.1, read as the reverse complement.
TCACTTGTGATGCCCAGATAGGCAAATCACGTGTCTGGGTTTGGGGTTGGTACTCTCCCTAAGAGGAGATTTGTCTGGCATTTTGTACTGAATTGCTCTTATGTGCAGGATCAGACTAATAAGCAAATGCATATTCTGCACTTGCATGTCAGTCAGAGAGAGCTAATTCGTGATTGAGGACCTCCCACGGAAGCTTAAGAGAACTTTCTCAAAAGTAATCCTCGTGCAAATCTCCAAGTGATTCGGGTACATTTTTCATTTCCGAGGTGGAGATTTGCATCTGGATGTATCCATATTTAAGTAGGCTTTTTATATGATGCAAGCTCTTCACAACAGTGATCATTGGTGTGCCCAAGATTTTAGTGCTATCAATCTGTCAGTGTCACTACTATAAGACAGCTCATCAACGGATAGAAATGCAGGGTGAAACTCAGTGGAGGATTCTATGCCCCTTACTGACTTTTAAGACATTATGCATATGACTGCTTGCTTGTGCCTTTACTTCTGTGTACATTTGATGGCATGAAGTCATCATACTTGGGGGGTGATGATGACCCAAATACCCCAGGTCCTTTCTTGCTTAATGCATGCAAACCACCAGAATGGGACCTCAGATCATAGCCCTCTTCTACCTAGTCCACTATGCCCCCCCTCCATTGCCTCACAGAAACTTGATCATAAGATAAGGAGGGGAAGAAGAACATTCATCATTGTAGCAGTGGCATGTTGTGGGTAACTCATTGAGATTCCTCAGTTTCCTTTGATGTATACAATTTCAGTTTCCTCTCAATTATTGTAATAGCCAATTTGGATTGTGTAATTCCTCATTTGTTTTATGTAATATCTTTACACATATTTCACCACCACTTTTGGTGGATCTTCAGGAGGGTTTAAATATCTATAAAAAAAGAACTCATTCGGAAATGTTGATCCGGACTTCTGCTCCAAAATGTTGGATTTCTCTATTGAAGGCCACTTATGTACCTTTGTTTTTACACTTATTCCTGCATCCAGAAGCTATTTGAATGCAGGCTGTGATTTTAATAATTGTACGGTTGCTATAACATCATTTTGAATAAACCTTACATTTGCATACCTCTGATAATTATACTTCCTTAATGCTTGCAGAATCTTGATAATTCTGTGGTACTTTGTATATTTCGATGTCCTCTGAAAATGTTTCTTCTAAGCCTGTAATTAAATACAATTTAAAAAGGATGTGGAGCCCCAAAATAACCAATGGCATTTTACAAAAATCTAACCTATTTGTGTAATCCATACCGCTATTTTCAAAAGAAGACCTGGATACAGTTGTCCTTTTGGTCAAGTTTTAACAAAGTCACGTAGTTTCCCATGAATTAAAATGGCAGCCTTTGTTTATGTACGTGGTGGTGTCATCACGCATACCGTGATACGTGATGACAGAAACATTTGATTTTTTGCTTGTGGCCATAGTGCAATTATCTATTTGATCATAGTAATCTTTCCATTGCATCTTTATTTGATAAATTATACGAGTATGTATTTATAGATTAGATTGATTTTTATGAAAGGATTTCAAATTCCAACTAGTTGGAAATAAAACAAAATCATTGGTCACCAAAACACACTTTGTCACTGAATTATGTTAACATGTCGCAAATGTTTGAATAGGTCATTGCTAACCCACAGGGTATTTAATGATACTTGAAAAGCCTGTATGTACTCTTGCCTGATAATATTTAACTAGTGATCATTCAAAGCAGTTAAAAGAGCCTATGTAAGGGTCTGTCCTTATCAAATCTACTCATGATATTGAACTATATGGGAGCTAAATTATTATTATGACTTGTTCAATATTATAGTCAAACTAATTTCTAAAGACCTAGTTAGTTGATATAATTGGAAGTCCACAATTCATACACATTATTAACAACTTTGACCATTTTCTTGGGTATAAAATCTTCCATATATAGTCTGCAAAATAATTTTTCATAACAAAATCAAAGATATGACCAGACTTTGTTGTCCCGGTTTAACCCGGAAAAGCATGTTTCCATATGTGTGATCCATTTCGATTCTTCCTGTCATAGTTTCAATACTCAATTGTCTCCTCTTTTTTTGGGCATCTTTACAAGTGTAAGTCACATACATTTCAATTTCTCTATTGGCTCTCCCAAATGTTCTCTCTGATAATGCATGCCCATAGAATAGTTTTCATCTCCATTCTTTATAGCACGCATATGTTCAAATATCCTTATTTTTAATTTTCTTTTTGTGCTGTCGATATAGCATTTCTGACAATAGCATTTTATGCCATAGACAACATATGTTGTATTACAGTTTACAAAACTCTTTATTTCTTGTAGTTTTCCATTAAGAAGCATGATTGTTTTGATATTGTCCATAATTTGAAAGCATAACTTACATTTCCCATATTTGTGATTTCCCCTTAACGTTGGCAGATAAGCAGCCTCATGTGTATCTATGGCATAGGAAAGCTAAAAATACAAGGATTTCTAATCAGTACCCACGTGTGTTCTATGCTGATGTCTGCAGAATGCAGAAATACCAGCACATACAATATGAACAGTCCCTTCCTATCCTCCCAGATAAAATGAGTCACTGTATTGCATCAGCGCGTTGCAGTGCAAATCCCAGCGCCCCACCCCCACAGTAACCCCAGTCCTCTGATATCCTTGCAGCACCAACAGATGACCTCCTTCATTTGTATCTGTCTGCTGAAAGGCCGGTAGGTTTTAAGCAGCTCTCAGCCCCTGTAAACAGCATGGGGGTCTCTGAAAGCTGGGGAGGGATAGTGTTGAATCAGCAAGCTATCAGAAAACACTCTACACATGTCCTGGGTGTTAGTGGTGGGGCAAGTTATGGTTGCTTAGGTTACCATAACTGGTGAATTTCAGGGGGTTTTGGTTTTACTTGGAACCATAACGTCCCTTTAACAAAGTTTTTTCACAGAATTTCATAGGTTTTTAGTAGCGCAACTTAACCATAACGTTCTTGTAACAACGTTTTTTCACTGAATATAGATATAGATGATATAAATTGGATAAATGTTTACTAGGATTCCCTTAGTTTATATACACGTAACATAGAACTACTGAACCCTGTACCTGCGCTAGTGGTTCTGATGTCCACGGACCATGCGCATGTTCGCTGACGGACTCAGTCAACATCAGCACTATCCAAAAACTCAGGGGTATTTTACATTGTTGTATCATGCAATAAAAACACTGAACATGGTCAAAAAGCAGCACATAAATACATTACATTCAATAACAAATAAGAAGTGCAAACTGTATATGCAATACACCAACCGTCCAATTACATAGCATGTGCAACATAATGGAACATACCAAAACAAAATAAATATGCCTCCAACAGAATTACCTCACAGAAAGTGCACAGCAAAAATCAACAGCACACCTACGCACAAGTAACAGCAAAATCTAGCAAGAAACTAGTGAGTACACTACATTTATTGTATATATTTCTTACTGTATTAGGTACACTAAAAGTAATATATATTTTTTTCACAGTACTTTGGCATGAGTGGAAGAACATTTTCCTGGGGATGAAATAAGTGAAAACAGGGATACTAATGGTATACACTATACTTCTCTATATAAACCAATGAATAACCATTAATTTATGTGTACTTAACAATTATTTTTTTTAACTGACCATACAGACATTAAAAATAATACAGAAACAGAGACCTTAGAAAATCATCTGCAGCGTATGGAGCAAAAAATGGATCTATTAAAGGAATAGGGCGCTCAGAAATATTATTGTCCCGAGGGTTCGGGCATGTGTTTTGAAGCATACTTTGATCGATCGTACAAACATTTCCCATGCACCTTACCGTAATTTTCCTCTTTTTTACACATACGAAATCAGGCAGCAGGGCGTGGCCATTTTATGATAATCCTATCCATTGCTGCATCGCCCAAGGTGGACTGCCCTGGTGACACTAATTCATATGCCCCACCCCTGAGGCTGACATCACCAAACCTTGTGATATTCTCCATCTATCTACAGGATGTTACTGGACAGTGTAGCCAAATGCGCCCAGTCATCACCTACGTGTTAACGTGAGTGGACGCAGAACCCGGAATATCAATACACATCATCCCACAGCACAGCGCGTCCCAATTTCGAATATAAAACTATACTTTTAAAGGAAATACCAAAACTGTACAATCTGTAAAGTACTTTTATTTCACAATGAATGCTCCGAGAACATCCGGCGATTGCCATATACAAGCAAATGGGTAATCTTTGTCTTTGTTCTCGATCCACAATTGTTTATCTTGAGTCACGCGGTGTTCCTTTTCGGCATAATAAGCGCATTGGACGCACCGTCAATCGCAAGGCTTTGCCATCAGCTTGCCGCTAGGCCCCCGTAAATGATGTCAGGTTGCTCCTTATCGCTGGTACCGCATAAGTGCATATCGGCCAGTGGTGATCGTCCCAAACAAGCATCATTGCGATCCAGCCATTCACGTGTATCTGCAGCTGCCGGTTAAAAAACCTGTCAGTTGGTATCTGGAATCGATAACAATCGCAGAAAGGCAAGATGTAGCTGTTTGAAAAACATAACAGAAATGTGTCTCAGTAGCCGATCTTTATTGCAATTTATCATTTTACCGATTAATTCGGCCCGTGTTAAAACTAATGATGAACACAGACATGTAACAATGGGAACACAGAAAAACAAAGTGGAAAATAGTCCACAATTTGCTTCAGAGATTAGTACTATGGAGTATGTTCAGCTCGAAATGGGATGTGGAAGCTGACGCTACAATCAGGGAGCATGCTAAGTGCAAGAAGAACACATAGACGGAATTTTAATTAAATATTAGTGTTGAATTAGGCATTCGAGGAACCAGCGCGAACCCAGTGGTGGACTACATGCATCTCGATACTGGATTGCGCATGTGCCCAGGACAAAGAGAAGTACACACACAAACAATATGCCACAAAGAACAACCGAGTACAATGTAAGCCAGCAATAATGGTCGGCGAATCGTTGGTCTATAAAATTGTTGAAAGTAAAACTTACATTATATTTGGCATTTCCAGTCTCTTGGCGTAATGCAGAGACTCCGTACAGGTCAACAGATTTTCATAATATAAATTTCAAGTTCCTTTGTCCAGTTTTGGAATGCTGAACCTTATCATATTTGACGTTATTACACCCATCCGTACATTCATTCCTTTCGGGATCCTCCCTTTTGTTTCAAGGTCGAAAAACAATTGAACCTTATACTGTTGTTATGATTAAACTACGATTTGTCCCAAGTATGCACAGGGAAGAAACATAAGACCACTTACCTGGGCTTGAGGTATGAAAGAGACTGGAGTCGGAAGTTTGCCTGGTGTTTCTGAGAGCTCTGTGTAGTCCCTTGAAGAGAATAGGAATTCCCCTGAGACTCCCTCGATGGGCCGGCTCTAGGCTTGCCCTTCGAGAAGCTCAGAGGGAAACCCTTGTGGGGAATAAAACCCTTGGATGAGCTGCTAGTGTACGTTCTCTTCCTGAGTTGACCAACTCTAAGATGGGGGTATTAGCATTAGCCAAGGGAAAAGCCTACCCTTTTACTTTCAAGCCTTTTTGAGCCAGCCTGGAAGGATGAGAAGGTTTGCCTGAAATGTTACAGAGAAGAGATCTAGCTGTAATGAAAGATTGTCTGCAAATAGCGGGCCTCTGACAACCGCGAGGTTGCCATGAAGAATAGATAGTAGACAGTTAATTACCTAGAGGTTCCCTGGAGGGGAGCGCAAACTGTGCTTTCAAAGCACGGGGCTTAAACACGCACTGGCGTAGTTTGCCCAGATTTGGCTTTGGTAATGAACATGAAAGGTATCCAGCTGATTCCTATGAAGTAAGAAAGGAATTTATGAATAAGGCGCAAGAAATGAATAGAGGGATATTTCGCAGTCCTAACAAAACGAATTTACGAAGCGTCTGCTGGCTCCTACGAGAGTAGCAACGCGTCTTCCTTCTGGAGTTGCCGGGTAATAAGAGAGTAAATAGGAAGTGATGACAGAGGCTTGCGAATCTTCCTGGGAATGAACCACTATCCAGTGTAGTTTGATCGGGGTAGGTGCCGAGGCGGCGGCCATCTTGGACTCAGGAACAACTAGACTGCACCGTAGGTTATTTCTGAGTGCAGAAGTGACGGCCATGTTGGAATTAGGCCGGAATGTGAAATTCGTATTGGTGACCATCACAACTTTGTACGATGCGTGGGTTTGCTCAGCTCGGAAGCAAAAAATCAAAGCCACTGACTTTCACTCACAATGGGAGCCAATAGCCCTTCTGACTATAGTGGCATTACAAATATTTTTGAAAAACACATGATTTGTTTGCTGCCTTCCACCAATTGTGTGCAGAATTTCTAGTGATTTACTTTGTTCCTCTGGAGAACTTCGCACTCTTCCAGCGATTTCCTCAAGCAGACCACACCACCTGTCAGCACAGCACCACTCCTGTTCACATGGCAAATCATGTAAACATTTTTTGCTAGAAGCAAATCTCCAGCCCTGACAAAATGTGCTTGTACGAGAATGTCGGAGCAAGCCCTGCTACAACACCCTCCAGCCAGGCCGCGGTCCCCTGAACTCATGACCGCAGTTATATATTAGAGGCCTATAAATTGCACACATGTTTTTGTACTATCCCACATTGGGTCACTAGTGAGGTGAAGTGTGTGGGGGTGTTGCCCCTGAGTCAACTGGCAGGGGTTGGAATTGATAGCTGACAGGTCTGGCACATCAGAGCTAGAAAGGGGGTGGAGTGACACATGTCAGTTTAGGACAGAATATACTGTGACTGGGGTTTTGTTTTATTAGGAGGAACTCTGGGGTGCTCAGCAAGGATGGGTCACACTTCTGGTACATGAAAAGAATAGCTTACTCCCCCACCCTCTCAAAGCACTCATATACACCAACACACTCCCCAAAATTGGATTTATGCTCACTTCCTCGCCGCGCTGTCCGCGGATCCAATATGGAGGGTGCATCGAAAAGATTTAATGCACCTCACCCCTCATCCCAGCCAATCAGAGAACATGTCATGTGTCCGCAGACATGACGGAAGCCAATTAGCCAATCTGTGTCCTGTCCGCGGAGCGAACAGGGAATTGTGCCTGCGCAGTGGACATAGATATCATTTATTTTTTTAGACCTACTTTTTGGTCGTTTTAAAAATGACTACTGGACGGATTATCACCGAATTTACAAAAGCACATTTACAGGACCAAACCGCCACTCCTGCCACAAATTTGGTGAAAATTCATCCAGTGGTTTGGGCTGTAGGCGTGACAGAAATGTTTTCTCCATTCAGTCTATGGGAAAAAAATACATTTTGCCCCCCCCTTGACCAAACCTCACCAAACTTTGGAGAAAGCCACCCAAAAAGTGCTCTTCCTATGGGTTTTGCAACTTAACCATAACTACATGGCCGCTACCGCCGGCCATGTAATTTAGAAAATGTATATAAAATGTTTTAAAATGTATATAAAAATTATTGGGATCAATCAAAAATGATTGGGGGTCAATCAAATGTAAATAAAATGTATATCAACTTTATTTTAAACGTATATCAAAAGGGTGGGACTAAAGAAAAGGGGCAGGGAAAAGACTGGAAATGCGGGGCAGGCCACCTATCAACATCGAGAATAAAGGTACCCCTTCTTTTACTCATATAGTAAATATGCAGGCCATTGTCAGGGCAGACTAAAGTGATAAATGTTGCATAGTTAGTGCAACAGAAAGGATCAAAGAACATTCTTGATCCCTACCCTGTAGTAATAAGATTTAAACCACCAGCGCAAAATACTGCCATCCCTACCACACTTGCTGGTTACTATAACAGTTTAATTCAATGGAGACACAATAGTGCAATTAATACTCAACACATTGGCTGGGACATATAAATGTGCAGCTAGTACAGACTGGTTCCTTTGAAGGGACTGGGCAAAACAGATATGTTCACTTTTTGTAAATCTACCCATCAAAACTCAGGGGCTACCATGCAAGTACAGAGCTATGGAGTGAGTGGAGTGAAAACTGCCTGGCGAGTCCAAAACATGAGTAATGGAATTAGCTGATGTTTAGTGCTCACCGTGGAGTGAATTTTCTTCAAAAACGTAAATTGGCCGCAGGGAACAAGTTAAATAGGTCCCCTCTGGCAAATGTCTAAATGTGCACTTCGGAGTGCAAATGAGAAGTCTAAAGGGATGATGCAGTGCAATTAGAGTAAACATACCTGGCAGGTGACGTTTACAATGATTGCCCTTGGGAAAATGCCTTCTTTTTGCACCAGCAAATGCAGGCGGTTTCTATAGGAAATAATTGGTTTCACACCAGTATGAAAATCTCCTACTGGCATGAAACCAAGTTGTTTTTGAAGGCGTAGGGCAAATCGGGGTGGAAACGTAACTTCTGCTACGCTTCCACCCTCTAAATTCAAAAACAATAAAAATCCACAGAGCATGAATGGAGACATTATGGGGGTAATTTGTGGAATAAATGTGTGCTGAAATTTGTGGCGCAAGGGTGAAAAGGCTGGCACACACGTGCAAATCGCACGCGTGCGATTCATGGAAGCCCCTGCATGTGTTATCCCAGGAGGTGCGCCAAACCCGCGCGTGGTGCACACGGGCACACACGTCACTGCAACATCCCGAACACCATGCGCGCCGCGCACAGCGAAAGCGCACAACGTTAGCACCCACACCAAAAAAGGGGGCGGAACACGGGGCGGAACACGCAGAATGGGGAACAGGCCATGAAAATAAGGGCGTAACTGGGGAAGTATTGCTGTGAAATACACAGAACGCTCACACGCACGCGAACTACACGTATTCATGGAATCGAATAGGGGAGACACGCGCATGCCAAAAGACACGCACAGGCCTGAACACGTCCGCCACCCAAAGGCAAGCGGAAGCGTCCCCGTGCAGTATAAAAGGGCGCACAAACAACAAAGCACGTATATACAGCTACGATGAATGTCCCATTCTGTGGCCCCTTAGGAGAAATGACGTGTCACGCAACGCTCAGGCATCCCAAAAAAGCAAGAAAAAGAGATACGTGACCCCTGTAGCTCACGTGCGTGTAAAAAAACACACGCAGTATGCTGTGGCAGCCAGGAACACAAAAAATGTGTACGAGATCAACACGCAGGCTAGTATGCCTGCAAAAAAGGTATATGCGACTAACAAGGACATCCGCAGTAGAATAAATAGCATGTGCGACACACCGTCTGCCTTGCATGTAGAAGAAGAACACGTAGCCAACACCCACACAAAAAGAAGAAGTACGCACCGTAGCCGCTGTGAAGTAATCGCGTGTGAACCCCAACGTCTGGAAAACACACGCAACGCTTTCCACAAAAAGCACATACAGAGCAATGGAAAACCACGTGGGACCTTCAACCCGTGCCGAGGGAAACATCCGTGCACACGTTACATCACCAACGCACTTCCTTGGAATTCACGCAAACGTGCGGTTTTTCACGTGCCAAATCAAGCTGGCCACGCGACAACACATGGAAGACCACGCTCCTGCCCAGAAGGCTGAATTACTGCCCCCCAGATCCCCAAGCAACCTCCCACGAGCCATCTGCTGCTGCCTGCCTGACTGCCTGCTGCCACCGTGCCCTGCCATTTGGTGCCTGCACAAATGCCATCTGCAGGGGTCCAGTTGCTGTGACCACCCCTGCTGGAACAGAAGACTCCCGACTGGTGTTCCATCACTCCACAGCCCAGCCCCAGGACCCAGTTGCCCACCCACACCTGCCTCGGGGGTTGCCATGTCCGACACAACACCTTCCGGCACCAGTGGCAACCCCCAACAGAGAGGCAGAGGGCTTCCAGCATCAGTGAAAAGGAAGTTGGTATCCTGGTGGAGCAAGTTCTGGGGCATTATGATGCCCTCTTTACACCATTGCGCACCGACAAGGAAGGACGGTAGACGATCTGGAAGGACATAGTGAGTGCCATCAACGCAGAGGGGGTGGCCCCCCGTGACATCAAACACGTCCAGAAGCGCTGGTAGGACTTCAAGTCCAGGACCCTCAAGAAAGCCGGGTCCTGCTTACCACCCAGCAGATGAGGGTCCTGGAGCGCATTTGCCCAGTGCTTCACCACCAGATCCTCAGAATGCAGGCCCGTCTGGAGTCGAGCGGTAAGTGGCCATGCATTCACGTTTAAAAACGGGCATGTTGCAGTGTGCTGGTAGTTAGCTACTTGGCTGCATGTGTGACATGGGTCATGTTTGAATGTGTGTGAGCAGGGACATGATGGTGCTGCATGTGAATCCAGTCAGGCATGGATGGTGTATGTGTTACAATGCATCATGCGGAGCAGCATGCAGAGCGCACACATGAATGCATGCCTGTGTCTGTACTTTGACATGTTTGGGGTGTGAGAGATGTGTGCTGCTGTCATGGACATGCATGATGTACATGTCCGTGTGTCTGATTAGTGTGTGTGTCATGGATGCATGACACATGTCCGTGACGATGTGTTGATTCACTGATACAGCCTAGTCATCCTTGTATCCACTGTGTCTAGGGGTATACAGGGCCAGATGCATGACCCTCCAGTGATGTGTGTGCATGTGTCCAGCATGTCCCATGATGCATGTGAGTATCAGCTCACCACTGGATGAATCTACGGTGCCTTGGACATGGATGCCAATATATGTTGCATGTGCCATGCCTGTTCCTGCATGAATGTTGCCTGCACTGACCCATGTGTTGTGAAGGGACATGATGGAAGTGACGTTTGACAGTGCCACTCATGTGCTATTGCTTTGTGTCTAGGGGACTATAGTTCAGTACCCTGGCGAGTGAAGAAGAGAACGGAGATGCCTCCACTGGCCAGTTATGCAAGGCCCAGTCACCCTCCCAGGAAATTCCATCATCCGGGAGCGAGGGGATTGGTGCCTCATCTGCCACTACGGCTGCAGCAGAAGGGGCGGATCAGCCCCCACAGGGGCTTGCAACGTCGGAAGACGGTGAAGGAGCCATCCAGGTTGCTGGTGTGTATGGAGGAGGAAGAGGCTGCTACAGAGCCGCACATAGGGCCTGGTGGGGGTGGTACCACTGGTGCAAGTGGCGCAGTCCAGGGGCAGGTGCAGGAGGCAGCACAGGTCGACGAAGAGGTGCCTGTGCATGTCTCTGACACTGTGACTGCATCACCATGCACCAGCAGGGATGCCCTGTCCCAGGCCTGTCCGCAGGTAGAGGGGAGGTCCACGTCATCTGGCACTCCTCTATCTGCGGACAAGGGGACCCGTGACTGGATTGAGTCCATCCTGATTGGTGTCGCGTTGCGCACACGTGACATTTGTGATGATGTGCGTGCTTCCTGGGGGGACCACACACGTCAACACGAAGAGCTATGTGCCAATGTGGCCCAGTTGGGAGAGACCATGGTCAGGGGTTTCCTCCATGTGGCAGCCAATCTTGCGGGCTTCTACTCCTGTGTACACACTATATGCCAGTCGTTCTCCATGCCGTCTTCCGGCCCAGATGCCACCAGTGCCCCCTGTGGATCTGCCCCAACCAACGCAACCAGCCTGGTGGAGATCCCATCCCTGCCACAGTCGGGAGTCTGAGGTCCAGCAGGGGTGGCCACCCCACCAACTGGACCCCAGCAGATGGAGGATGTGCCAGCATCATCGGGCAGGGCACGTGCACGACGGCGCCGGTGGATTCCATCAACCCAGAGGCCGTCGTGGTGGCAGAGGCAGTTGCGTGGGAGGCAGCAGCAGGCTCAGCATGGGAGGCATCATGCGTTTTACCTAGCGCGAGCGGGGTACGTGTGTTCCAGGGTGTGCGCATGGACTTTCACACGTGTTTTTGCTAGCGCGAGTGGGGTACGTGTATTCTGGGGGTGTGCATGGACCTTTACACACGTTTTCGCTAGCGCGAGCGAGGTACTTGTATTCCGAGGGTGCACGTGGACTTTCATTCCCGTTTTCACTAGCGCAAATGGGCTACGTGTATTCCGGGGGTGCGCGTGGACTTTTACACACGTTTTTGCTAGCATGAGTGGGGTACATGTATTCCGGTGGTGCACGGGGACTATTACACACGTTTTCGCTAGCGCGAGGGGGGTATATGTATTCCGGGGGTGCATGTAGACTTTAACATGCGTTTTCACTAGCGCGAGCGGGGTACGCGCATTCCGAGGGGTGCGCGTGGACTTTCAAATGCGTTTTCACTAGCGCGTGTGAGGTACGTGTATTGCGGGGGTGCGCGTGGCCTTTTACAAGCATTTTTGCTAGCACGAGCGGGGTACATGTGTTCGGGGGTGCGCATGGACTTTTACACACGTTTTCGTGGTTATGGAGCTGTATGCTGGTCCACTGGCCTTTGTGCCATGTAGGGCATTTGTGCAATATTTTTGGCGTACGCGGCGGGGTTGGGAGCGTAACTGGCGCAGCTGCAGGGTCACTGCACCACTCTGCGCCACGGCTGGTTATGGATGTTAGTATCCATGAATTCGCTGTGTGCTAAAATGGGTTTTGGCGCACGCGGCTGGTGCAGACTGTCGCACGCGCACTCTGTGCGCCTATCGCGTGCACCACTTGTGCACTAAATTCTATGAATTAGCCCCTATGAGAGGTTTTGCACCTCCATTTACGCTCCGATGCCTTCAGAAATTAGCTCCTGTGTGAATTTGATGTATTTGTGAGTCAGAGCAGAAGTGTGGTCCCTAATTACCTAATCTGCCACCGCATCCACTCCGCCTTACAAATACAAGAACTTTTCCACCATCATGCGATTTTGATGTGGTCTGCAATGCCATGTATTCTTGTGTCCGTTCGAGCAGGTCAAGGGTTCCCCTACGAATACAAGCAAATGCTTTCTTCCAGGCAGAGACGTGGTCGGAAGCATTTACAATTCCTCTTTATAATATAATGGGTGTAAATCAGATATCCATGCCCAAATTACACCAATTACCACAAGGACTCAAAAAAGCAACTAAGGAACTGCTGGCGTGTTTGTGCAAGCATAAGCATTCTCTTTGTGTGCTATATACAGGGTTGATAAGAATGACCATCCCCTTGTGTCCAAAACTGCTGTCCCTAAACTAATGACTGTTCTAAGAGTTGTGCTATCTATCCCTTTCCCTACCTTGCAATGCTAAATTTGATAGATATCCGCAGTACCTCCACTATGCCGGCGATATCGACCACTGTCAGGGTTGCTTGCAATGTGCTAGTTATTGTAATTAGAGAAGGCTCACCAGTAGCCCTAAATACTCCTGTAGAGGAGTAGATGCATGCCTCTGCACGAAACCCTACCCCCTTACCCCTCTATGTTGGAGACCTGAGATTGTGCCGTATATGACATCAGCAGTTATGCAAATACCACAACGTGTGTTCGAATGAAGATACCTGTTGAGACAACACTACCAAACGTATCCCCAAAGTTATGACAACCTAAAGGAGGAACTCCCTGAAGGAATATGAAAAAGAGCAAAGAAAGAAGCTAGTGACGTCACAAGTGAAGCGTACGACATCCTGGGATACTTGCTGAAGAGGATGTATGAATCCTAACAAATGATGAAGTAAAAAGTCAAGAGAACCTTTTAAATACAAAAAAGATTACAAGTGCACGAAAGTGCTGCAGAGAATCAAGCGTTCAATAATTGTACAGACGCTGAAATTGAAGAAGAATAAGTCATCTTAGAAGCTGGCTATATGTAGTGAATCGAATGAAGGTGAAGCCGCTATTGTCCAGAAGCTGGATATCAGGATCATGAATTTACTAAGCCAGAACCCATGAAAAGGGAAGGGAAAATTGTGTTACAGCAAGAATAAGCTGAATCATGGAGCTGCATGGCGAGGTTGTCTGGCCTGAAGTCGAGAATGAAGCAGCCAAGGTCGGCTATCAATTCTGGAAAGGAGCATACATGCAAATGGTGAATCATCCCTTGTTAAGGTGCAAAGAAAGAACACCAAGAGTGTCAAGTTGTATGCATTTAGAACATTTAAAACCTGCAAAATCGACCAAATCGTGGTCTCCTGTCACATGAGGCAAGGATGAAAAGTTTGGACTTGGAGTCTCAGAACACGATAGTGAGTGCCACACACCCATGTATTCTAAAGGCAAGGATACTTTTGCAAAGCCAAGTTCAATGAAAATCCTCATGGCAGAAGACTTGGGTGATGAGAGATGCTGGGCTAATTGGGTGGGGAGGTAGTGTCATGCCCCATCTCCTTGCAACTTGGTCTGAGCTTATGTTCTGCTAAGTTAACAGAATGTTCCAGACATGGCACAAGCATGTCAACCAATTGCAGTGGTCCATATAACAAAGGACCTTATAGTTTGAAAACCAATGAGAATCTGTGTATCTAATGTTTCTGAATATTACATCTTTTAGAGGTAGGCACATGTTGTCCACCTGACAGTGGGCAGCCAATCACAATCCTAATTCCTGTAGATAATATACTTAGATGTTCCCCTTAAGCCAATCCCGAACCGTAGTAGGTTTTTCATTGTTTGCCACGTGGTTTGAAATCACCTCTGACGTATTTTTGATATATAACCTTTGTTTTGTGAAAAGATCACTGAGCGAAATCAAGCGTACGTCCGTTGATGTCCGTTGTAACTCCCTGTTTTAGATAATAGTTAATAAAACAGTACTTTGCCTTGTTCCTGAGTTGGTTCTGTTATTTGGACTTTGAGTTATTCTGTGTGAACCCATACATTGCATGCACGTTCCTAAAGGCCCCTAAGCCCACTCCATTGCATTTCAAACCTTTAAACCCTTTAAACCATTAGCACTGATTAAAACAAACTTACATGTATACTTTAACACAGTAAATTAAAAGCAGAATAAAAAGAAAAAGTACATATTAAAAACAAGATGATGCCTTCCATTTGCAAGAATATGGCAATGACAACCGAGATCACATTTTTGAGGAGAGCACGCTCGCAGCCTCTTTATTAAAAGCAATTCCCATAGATCTTTGCCTCAATAGCCATGCGCGGTGCATATACCTTGCAGATGCAAAGACAACCCTCCTTTCTGTGGAATACATTAGCAGTTGCATGGCTTCAGTGATGGTACGAACACTTAGTTTTATGAATAGTTTGTACAAGTACAGGCGCCTTAAATTAAGGGTAATACGGCAGATTGGCACAAAATGTATCAAGGGTTCATCAGCAAAACCACACAGAGGACATAGCCCAGATCTCATAATTGACCATGATCGGGTGAACCAAGCTGTGAGCAAAATCCCCAGTCTCATGCGAACAAAAAATGAGCGCTCATAAGCAGGGAGAATTTCATGCTAGGGACTCATTACATTCCCTGTCGATGCACTGAAAAAACACTCTGGTGCATGTTCAAGGAAGCTCGTTTCAAGCTGAACCAGAGATTTCCTTTTGGCATTTGCTTTGAGATATGCAGTACAAGGGGTTGTACCAAAGAATTCTCATATCCCACAGGTGTAGTATCTTTTTTACATGAGCCAACCAGCCCTAAATACTATGTTGCACCTGGAGGATTGGCGTAATTTAAGTCGTATCAAGCTAACCTGTGTCTGGGAGATATAGGGCCAGATTTGTAAAGTGTTTTTCAATGGGATTGCTTCATTGTAAAATACTTTTGTAAATCAGTCCCATGGCGTTAAAAGCCACTCCCTCTAGATTAGGCCAATACAGATTGTAGTTACTTCTTTGCTCGACTTAATAATAAAAAATGATCCATTTGTTGGAAACTTGGAAAACCAAATCCACAAATGCACAGCGGCTCATTTTCTCAAAAGTGTTCATTTCTAAAAGTGTTAATTGCATGCAGGTGCGCGCCAACGTTAACACTGTCATGCTGATGGGATTGCTGGATGACATTTTCCACTTTCTGAAAACCAAGTGAAAAAGGAACGAGTAAATCACCTTCAAGTCACACCTTTTTCTCTGCATTTCATGAATAACATTCACAAAGTTGCGTGCATTTGTGGGTTCAGCCTGTTTAGATGGTGCTAAATGCCATCGGATTTCACAGGAACTCATTTGTTTTTTTGCCAGAATAACAATCGCATGCAGGCGTAAAGGTAGGTGGAGTGGGAATGAGCAAGAACAATTCACTGGAGCATAAATGCAAGGTGGAAAATGACACACACTGAATTCTTGCAAGGAAAATGAAAAGATGGAAAGAAAAAATACCAAGTGGCTAATTTTCGTTGAAATGCAAATTGCATTCTGGCGACCACCAATGTTTGACCTTATGTGCTTGAGGGGCCCCTAATTGCAAATTTAAACATTTACTACAAGGCAGAGGGAAAAAAGAGGAAACCTGGACGCACTCATTTTTCATCTCCACCTTAAGTAAAAATATAAAAATTATATAGTGCCTGCAAATAATGCTTTGCAGGGAGCATTTATCGATGGATTCCTATGGAATCAATCTGCTCATTCGCATTTTTTGTACTTTTTTTTATTTTAAACGTTTATTGGTTGAACTTATTCACAAAAAACATGTAATCATTTACATTAAATCAGATCCTTCCACCAAGCATCTCATATCAACACAGTAAAACGAAAAAGATGTTTAAGTTTCAACATTCCTCTCCTTATTCCATCTTCACTTAAAACAAAACTGAGTTTCCATCAACACTCTTTTAAATCATCTTAGTTATTTCTTACAGACTTTACAACAATAATTTGCGAAGTTAGTTTGAGTGGTCCTTAGTGTTTAGCATTAGCAAGGCGTCTTCCATGAGAATGTGTTTGTTTTACGCCTGCATGAAAATCTCATGCTAGTGTTAAAGAAAGCACTGTATCTCCTGCTCTGTGCCCCTCCTCTGACTTGTCAGCATGAAACAGGTTACCAAAAATAAACTGAGGGCATGATTCTGAAGACAAGTTGCTGAAAATTTCACACTGTGACTGCGCCACACATATTACGGAAATGTTGAAAGATTTGAACCACTGAAATAATGTGCTAACACCAATTACATGTCACATGTCTCCGGTAGGAGGCCCTTTTAATCTGTGTTTCGGCTCATTCCGAGCCTTTGTCAAAACAGGGCATATATTTTGGTAATTAAATCACATCATTGTAATTGTTCAAATGTAGAACGAGAATGAAAATCCTGTGCTTTAGTCCCTGGGTTCGAATTCCACCTGCAAAAATGCAGCGGCTCCCTTATCCCACGCGTCCGCTAACGTTGAAGACGGCGCATATTTAGAAAAGTGATGTTCTATGGCAAAACAACACTTTTCTAAATAGCACCCTATTCTGATGCAACATAACATTGGCGGTCTCGCAAGGAGCTCACCAGAGACCACAGGAAGTACAGAGCAGCCAGCACATGCTCATTCTGCTCCCCCCAGCGTCACATTTGCCCCCTAAAAAAGGTGCTAAATTACAACACCCCTTTGGCCTCGCTCTGGATAAAAGACACAGCATTTCTTACAAACAGCTAGAATGTGCCACGTTCCTTTAACATGACTTTTAAATGCTGATACAAAATTACGCCAAAAGATGGCAGGAGAGTGCCCTGTGAAACAGCGTATTGGTTAGTTTAAAAAAATATGCTTTCTTTACATGTGTCTTGTACACATTTCTACTTGAGAGGAATTATTAACTTGCACCTGCAGACACTTGTTGTGTTGTAGAAATGTGCCTTTGGATGTTGCATTGGGCCAGAGGTACTGTGCTCACGTGAACCTTGCATAGGGTGCAGACGTCCGGGTTTTCACGGGAAATCACCCCATCCGGGGTTTGCACGTTTGGGAAGCTACGGTACCGTAATTATTTTTCACAACACTTTCACAATTTTGAAGTTGGAGGTTTGGCTCGAACCCCCACCTCTCAGGTCCAGGTCAGAACACTTACTGACTGTGCCACAGCGACTGGCTTGGAAGTTCTTGTACAACAAGCCATGTAATATCACTTAGAGCTAACACTCTTTCTGAATTAACATGCCACCATTCACAGACAAAACTGCAGAAATGAGATTATATACAGTTTATAGGAAGGGGAAGTGCTTGCAATATGGTTGGGGGTGGGTGTAGGGGCATGTTGAGGGAGGGGCGGTAATTGGTCAGCTGCGATGGGGTAGTCCCTCTTTTATGTTGTTGGCCGTCCCGTTTTTTTGTTTTGAAAATCTGGTCACCCTAACCTTGCAGCTATCATCTGTGTACTTTTTGCATTAATTTCCTTGCCTTCTGCCTCGACATCTCCCCTCCGCTCCTACCTGCACCCCAGAATGGAGGTGAAAGGATCTGGAGGAGGTCACGTGGCATTTAGCACGAGCGCAGGGTCGGGCCCGGCAAGCGTTCAACTTGCACGACACAGGATACATCCTGGTGGGCTGACTGCGAGCACCACTGAACCGAATACTGATAACTAGTATTACACTGCTTACGACGAGGATTCTGGCATGCAACGCCATATAAAACGTAATCAAATGATTGTTACAATATTATCACGTTTATAGCATTCACCCATTATTTTATCTCTGTATGTATTTTTATATTCCGGTAAATTCATTTAACGAAAACAGCATAGACACATGTTGGGCCCTGATACTAATTCACTATAAGAACACTTTAATCTTAATGGGTGTTTGAAACATTGTTCCCTGGACAGGGTGTTCTTATGGAACACTGAGGCCTCGTGCCCTCTCCCCTGGAGATCACACGCCTGGGATAAACCGACCCCCACGCATTCACCCGAGGGACACTGGGTACAGACTGGGAAGATTCCATCAGGGATTAATCGGCTTCACAGCATTCCACAGCCGTGAAACTCATGTGCCCTGCTCTGTTTGATGTTAACTTTGCTTTCTTTCTTTGCGATGACTGAGTATAAGCCTCTTCATCCACATGTTTTTTCTAGTTTGAAACTCCTGAGTGAAACAGATACTATAATGTTTGTAAAATTGGAAATATTTAGAAACAAAGATACATTGCATGTTGCAAATCATTACATGCCTTGTCTACACTCCTCTAGTCTCCACGCGCCAGGCTCTTTGCAACACTAGTCAAATGCTGTTATTTGCTTGATTAATGCATTTCAGTTTAATAGACTGATCGAAGCAATAAGGGCATTCATTTAGTGCACTATGCTCCAGGATGTCACTGTGCGCTTGGCATAGCTTTTACTCCATCAAATAACTCTTAATTGTTTTAGGGTCCGATGCATTCAGGATAATGGGGATCAACAGATCGGCCATTTTGAATTTCAGGTAGAGCTGCAGATCTTGGTCGTAAGTGACTCGTGTGTTTGGTCACCTGCACTGAACATTGCATTGCAGCCATTTTGAATTCCGGGCAGACCTGCAGATCTTAGTAGGGAGTTCCAGTGTTTTGCCACTTGCACATATCAGGCATAGTTCAGTCCTTTTTCCCAGTGCCTTGCCACCTGCAAGGATCAGTAGTGGTTCAGTCCGTTTCAATCTATTGCAGACCTGAGGCTCTTGGTAGTGAGGGAGTTATACTGTGTTATTAGGATTTGTACCATGCGCCTCTAGCATTTGCATGGTCTCTAGGCGCTCTGGCGCGTTTGGAAGAGCGCGGGTGGGTTTTGTTAGCTGGGCGGAAAGGGAAGGGCAAGATTGCAGTGCTTTGAGGTGCGGTTGCAGACTAGAAGTACCCGTAGCTCTGTATGAGAGCAGTGTTTCTAGGTGTTAAATGTAGGAGGAATACAGTGCTTTGTAGGGTGGACCCATGCTTATAGTGTGCTGGTGTGTTGACCAGGGTTTGTGTATGTCAGATGTAATTGGAGCTGTAAGTTTGTGATGATTGAATTCAGTGGAAAGGGGCTTTTTTAAAAGCTGTGTGAGCGCGTGGTGGTTTGCATTCATGTGTGGCGAGTAATTTAGCTCTATACAAAATGTGAGCAGTATTCTTGTGTTTTATGTAGTGCTTTCAAATTATTGGTCCTACTGTTGGTTGTGTTACGATCAGAGGCGTTGACAGGGCAGGGCCTGAGCGGGCAAGGCCCACCCAAAAATCTGTAAATGCCCATTCGGCAGCACTGTGTGGCCTTTACAGATGTTAATGTCACAGTGTTTTGCCCAACTACATTAGCTTCAGGCCCAACTTGTTAGAGAATCCCAGATAAGCCTCTGGTTACGATGAGAGGTGCTTGGTTTGCCAAATGAACTGGGCAGTCTCTCCTTCTTTTGCATTTCATTGTTTGGTGGGTTAGACTAATATGATACAGTTGTCGAAGTGTACGAAAAGAAGTAGTGGAACTATGTTCCCTGCTGGGATGCACCGCTCCCCACACCCCTTCCCATGCACAATAAAACCCCCAAAAAACATGTGCCTGCTCTTTAAGGAAAAGTCCTGTGCAGTGCACTGAAAGTGCAAGTTTCAACTTCTTCCAACACTTTTATTTTAAAACGAAACAGTTCCGGAACGGTTTCGTTTTAAAATAAAAGTATAGGAACGGGAACACTTAATTAAAAGAAGTAGAGGAGCACCGCTCCCGCCCACTTCGACCACTGCTATGATATGATATTCATAATGCGCTTAATAGAGGACCCAGCGATCAAACCTGTGTCGTCTTGCTTCCAAGGCAAACATGTTGCCCCTGAGCTATCGTCCCGAGACTAATGCTGGATTGTGGTTATAATGTGTTCTATCATGCAGATAGAGTGCACACTGCAATGTAGCATTTCACCTTCTGGCACCAACAGGAAGGTGCACTGTTATTTAAGCCCCTCAACCCCAAAAAAGGCTGTCTGAGGCTTTATGCAGGCACTGATAATGAAAGCACGGGCTTATGAAACTTGATAACGGCTCCTGAGACGATATACTAACCACAATACAGTATTCTGCAACCTCAACAATTTACGCAGATTGGGCAAACGTCCACAAACCACAATGAAACGGTGCAACATTTGAATTTAGTCCAATCCTGATGATATTGACCCTGTGTTTAATAGAAGGTGAGGGCATCAGCCGAGATAGATGAAGCATTGCATTGAAATTGTTGTGATTGGAAAGATCAAGTAGGCCTGAACCATGTATTCCTAACAGGGAGTTTTGCTCATAATCAAGTGTGAAACATTCTCTCTTGAATACAAGGAGAGTAAAAGGGGACAGGATGGTCTGGGCCAGTAGAGGAGGAGGCGAGCTTACCGGTGAGTGGGGATGATAACTCGGGGAAGGCAGGTGAATGGGCAAGGGATTGGAGAGAAGTGGGCGGCAGGGGCTAGGGCTTCCTGGCTTGTCCCTATATTAGTCGTATGAGCCTAGGTGGGGGGTGGAGAGGAAGGGCAAGGGTGCCAATGGTTCCAAATTGTCAGTTGTTCCATTGCACTACAGTTTTGGTGCAATGGGAGTTACAAACTCATTGTAATTTGAAAGATTCACGTTGTACCAGTTGTTAAATCGAGGTCACTTTTGATTCTAGAGCCCTTCCAAAGTCTGAAATGAACCTCAGGTTCTTACCTTCTGTCACTGTCCTCTCCATATTTCCCTTCATCAGAGGGGTAATTTCAGTCCGAGGTATTGGGCTGAAGTTGACGCTGAGTCATTCAGTCCTTTATAGGCTGTAGAGAGTGGACCAAACCAGAAAAACAAATACTGGCTAGCTGACTATATGACCAGATGAAGAGTATCATTGGTGTGGGATTTATTATAAGCCAATTAATATTACTATTATTATTATTATTAGGGAATTTATTAGGCGTGTACCCAGCTTTGGGAAGCAATGGAGAGGTTTAAAATCATAGGGAGAAGAGCACAGTGAGGGAAGCAGAGAAAAAGGAGTGGTGAGCTAACAGTGGAGAGTGGGCAATTGGCAGCAAGTGAGGGAAGACCGTGGGGAGCAGATCACTGAGTCTCAGGTGGAGTGGTGAGCGCTTCTTGAAGAGGAAGGTCTTGACGTCTGTCCTGAACTATAGAAGTGATGGAGTAAGTGTG
The DNA here is from genome assembly GCF_040938575.1 of Ambystoma mexicanum. Classification (NCBI taxonomy): domain Eukaryota; kingdom Metazoa; phylum Chordata; class Amphibia; order Caudata; family Ambystomatidae; genus Ambystoma; species Ambystoma mexicanum. The sequence goes on along the minus strand of NC_090923.1, from coordinate 144,514,322 downwards.
ATGTTGGAGGGCGGGAGGTTCCAGAGTCTTGGAGCGTAGACAGAGAAGGCCCGTCTTCTGGTTCTTTCCTTCCTGAAATGTTGTAATTCAAGTCTGCACATTTCCTTACATCTGGTTGATCGCAGGCCGCTGGAGATGCTGTGTTTCTCAGTGGGGTAGCTTGGGGACTGCAGGATTAGAGCCTTTTAGATGATGCAACAGGATTTGAAGATGATACAGGCTTGCAGTGAGAGCCAGTGCAGTTCGATGAGTGTTGGGGTGATATGGTCATATTTTCGGAGTCCTTTAATGAGTCTTGCTGCAACATGCAGGACACATTTCAGGGGTGTCAGGGTAGTCACCACAAGGCCTTCCAAATGGACATTGCCACCATCCAGGTGGGAGAGGACCAAGGCTTGGACAGCGTTATCCTAAATTGTTTTCTGGGATGAAGGGCTTGATTTTCCACAGGAGAAAAGGTTGGTACCAGGCCGTTTGTGTCTTCCTTCTTATGTGCTGTTTGTATGTGAGGTGTCTATTGATGTTGAACGCAAGGGACCTGGCACAGGGAGCAAGCTTGAGTGTGAAATCCTTGACGGTCATAGCAGAGAGCCAGGTTTGAATGTCAGGATATTTCGGTGCTATTGGTCAGCAGTAGTAATTAAATCTTGGAGGGGTTCAGCTTCAGGAAAGCCAAGGACATCCATCACTGGATCAATGTGAGGCAGGCTTTGAGCCTGTGGATGTCTTTGATGGAGGATATCTTGAGGTGTATCTGCATGTCATCTGTGTATTGGTGAATGTGGATGCTGTGTGGAGAGAGGAGGGTTCCAAGCACTTCCATGTAAAGATTGAAGACCACTTGGGACAGATGTATCCTTGCAGGACTCCACAGGTGATGGGTAGAGTTGGTGACCTGGAAGAATCAATTTGTACAAGGTAGGATTTGAACCAGCTGAGGATGCTCTCCCAGATCCCCATGCAATGATGTAGATTGTCAGTGAGCGTCTGGTGGTCTGCTGTGTCACGCCGGGAACCCGCCAGCATCTGGGACATGCAGACAAGACAAGACTCAGACAGAGTTAATTTGTTGGTGATCACGATCACATCAGACAGCAGTAAGCCCCAATTATCTGAACAAGGTGGTTGTTAGGGAGAATTATCATTTTCAAGCTTCATCCCCTCTCCTAGTGAGACCCCAGCACGTTTTGCTGGACTTCTGGGCCTTTTTCTTTCAATCCTGAATGAGTGGAGCCTTTTTCCACTCATTCATTCTTGTGGGCTCTGTCTTTTTGGACTATATTCTACCTGTAACTACAGCTTTTAAGGATAGAGAGACACTTAGGGCCTGATTCATGGACTTGTTTTATAATGGCGCAATCCCAAAGGAAAATGTTACATGAATCAGGCCCTTAGTATCTTTCCCAAAACTCTATAGTCTGAGAGAATGGCACACACTACCTTCAGTGGAGTGCCAAAGGGATAATTAGTATCCTCCTTCTCTCTGCTCCTGTGACTTTTTAGTCACATAGATATTCACCTAATTATGGCTGGTGACAGTGGATGTGTTCTATCAACTATTTTGTATTTTGTATACCAGAGGCTATGCCCATAGCCTCGGTACTGCACAATAGGGGCACCCAAGTAACAATTTGGGCACTCCCTTCTTTTTTTGCCATTACTAGCATGGTTGTTCTTCTACCATTCTTCTACCATTCTGAGAGGGGAGGTCTGTGTGTGTGTACAGCTTTTGGTGGGAACCAGTAGGTAGCTTCGCCTATGCTCCAGTGTGTCTGGGCAGGCAGGAAGTGGGAAGTGTCTGCCACCCCCCTGTCCTGTGTCTGCCAGAGTGTCTAAATAGGTCCAGCTCCCAAAGGAGGTCTGGCTGTCCTGATTGGACAGCCAAACGCCCCTTTCTGTAAAATGCTGAGAGAGATTGCAGAGGAGTGTGTGCTGGATTTGTACAAACGGTGAGGCTTCTGGAGTGTAAAGCAAGTCGACCATAAGAAACAGAAGTAACCAATGAAGAAGACGACCAGGGGTGCCTGCAGAGCCGTTGCGAGACCGTAAAGTGATCACTGATGTCCTGACCCCGTTTTCTATGCAACAGAGGAGTTCCAAAGAGGATGACTCTTTCCCTTTGGCTGGTGGAAAAAAAACCAGTCCTAAGACAAACTTTAAAACGAGCCATCTCTCAAGGTCCTAGGAACTTCCAGAGCTGCGGAACCCCAATACCAGGAGACCTGCTGACCATTTCGAGTGCATCATCGTGGAAAGGAGGAATCCATCCAAATCTTTGCTAAACCCATAAGAACACTCCGGAAATCTGATCCAACTTGCCCAGACCCCCTCACCAGAGTGTGGGACTGCAGGAAGCGAAGATGATTGACTGAGCGATCCGTGTCCTTTGTTGGTGCTGCTGAAAAGGTGCCAAAACCACAGAGTGAACCAAGAAGTTGCTGAAAGTCATGGTACAGGTCCTTCCACGAGACTGCTGCTGAGAGACACCATCCATTGTCCTGCCGTTCATCATCAGACCAAGGAATCCGGATGTCGGTTCCAGACCTGCCACATCACGGAGAAGCAAACACAAACACTTTATTCAAACCAAAGGTACTGTGAGGAAAAAGGTATTGCTTACAGGATTCCAAGAAGTCACTCCAGAGCATTGGCGTGCATGTAGACATATCCAGGGCAACCCCCTCTTACCTCTTACCTCTGACCCAAGCCGTTGCTTGTGTCCCCTTCTCGAGTCTGTTTTTAGGTCTCCTTTGTTAGTTGCTAACTTGCCGCTTCAATAACTTTAGACAGTGGAAGAAATCTGCAAGATCTCTTTGTAATTCGGTGTTTGTGAAGGCTTCAAGCTGTCTTCGAACTGCCTCTAGGTAGGGAAGCGTTTTGGACTTAAAAGACTTACTAGGTGGAGAAACCATCTCTAGAACCTTGAACTAAGCTCATGTTGCACTAACCAATTATTTTCCTCCATTTGAATGACTTTTCTACATCTGTTTGCAGAGTGAATGCATAACCATATAACCTATTGAAAACCGCATGAGTGCGCAATAAAAGATAATACGATAACCTTGGCTTTTCCCTTTCTAACATTGTTACAAATGTAACCGCGAACAAATACAAAAGTGAAAGTGCTCTTTGAAGTTTATTATCTAGTATTCCTAAGTGTTCTATCGTAAACGTGTGCAGTGTTTAAAGTGATTCTGGAGTAAATATAATAAATATATATCTTTTATATAAATATGTGTGTAAATGCTTCTTTGTTGTGCCTGTCTAGCTTAGATTCAGTGTACTTACCTACAGCTCACATCTTCCTCTTAAGATAAGCCTGACTTGTCTGCCACATTTCCAAGGTCCTGAGCTAGTAGAGAGTGATACTAAGAGTTGGGTATCTACAAACCACTGGGATAGCCTACTAAAATCTTACCTCCCAGTAGAACTTTAGGAAAACTCTGCTAACGGTGGTCTTCAAAGATTTTCGGAAAGCTGCCAATGTTGGAAAAGCGCTTCCTAGACATTTAGGACCTGTGAAGTGTTTACAATGGTACAATACCATAGGAAAACGCTCTGTGAATCAGGCCCTTACCTCTTTTGAATTTGTAAGAGTTAATAAATCACAGATCGGTGGAGCGTAAGGTGCGTCCAGGTTTGTATAGTGATGTACTGGACTTCAGGTAAGCAGCTGCATTACCATAAAGGCTATTGTGCACTATGGATGCAGTTCTGTACTGAATGTGGTCAACAATGGGGAGTCTATGCAGAGATTGTCTGCTGAATGGAATATGCTCACACCTGGGGATGCCTTTGATGATACGAACAGCATAGTTCTGGAGAATTTGTAGCTTTTGTAAGCACCTTTTGTTGGCCACCAATAATAGGGCATTGCAATAGACCAGGTGTGAAATAATAATAGCTCGGGCAATTGAAGCACAGTTTGCCTCTGAAATGTAGGGTTTGATATTCTTTAGGAGTTTTAGGTGGTAATGGCAGTTTATTGAGATGTAACTCACTTGAGTCTCTGCGCCTACGGAAGAGTTAAGGAACACACCCAACGTCTTTACTTTACCAACAACAGGGACGGAACAGTTCTTCAAGCTGAAACAGGCATATTCCATCCTTAATCTGGCTCTAGCAGCGTTGTTTCCGAACAAGGGTAACTCGGTTTTTGCTCCATTAAGGCAGAGCCAATTGTTGGTCATCCACCATTCAATGATGTTGTAAATAGGGTATACACCAAATTGTTCGTTTACAATTGTTCGAATGAACAATTGACCGATTTTAAATCGTCACAATTGACCTTTTCACAATTGACCGCATATATATATATATATTTATATATATATATTTATGGGGTTTTGGTTTTTTTGGGTTGGGTGGGGGGTTGCAGGGGGTTTCCCCCCGCATATATGTTACAATTGACCTTCACAATTCGGTCAATTGTGAAAAGGTCAATTGTAATTCGAACAGTTGTAATATGAACAATTCGTATACAACCGTAAATAGGGTAGAGGTTCAAGGCATCAAGATCATGATCCCCGCTGATTGCTAGTATCAGTTGGGTATCATTTGTGTAGTTTGTGAATAAGATCCCCTTAGCCTCAAGGAGGCTATAAAGGGGTCTAATATGCAAATTAAATAGAGTGGGTGAAATACGTGCCCCCTGCTGAACGCTGCAAAGGATTGGAGAAGACCTAGCTGAGGCATTTTCCCTGCATACAGAGGATTGTCTATTGGATAAGAATGATTTGACCCAGCTTGCAGTTTCTCCAGTATCTTTGAGAGTATTTAGCAGATGTTCATAATCCAGCAGATCAAAAGCTGGGCCATAAAGGAGGGCCAATAACCCAATTTTGCCCTGGTCCATCATCTCAAGTATGTTGGTCTGCAGATCTATTAGGGCAGTCTCTGTACTGTAGTTTAATCAAAAGCAAGATTGTTCATTGTAAAAAATAAGTTCTGCTTCACAATGGGCTTGCAGTTGATTAGTAGCTACCGTGTCCAGAATTTCTAATAAGAAATTGGCGTTGGTAATTGGCCTTAATGTTTTGTCATCTTTTGGGTCCAGGCCTGCATTCTTCATTAAAGGGGTAATGGTGACAACTTTAATTGCCTCCAGAACTGATAGGCGGTCAAAAGAGGAGTAAAGAGGGCTTGATTATCCAGCACTGGGTTTGTTGGGAGGATGTTCTCTCGACAGAACGTCGAATTAATTGAGGACAAGGTTAAGTCCATATCTAGTTCTGAGATATGTTTGAAGGAAAATGTACATTGTCCTTCATTTTGTTTGGATATTGTGGGTGGCAGAATCAGGTAAGCCGGATCATGTTTCAATTTCTTTTTGATTTTGTGGTGAGCTGTCTTAAGTTTGTTGGCAAAAGCCGACTGGACATCCACATAATATTTCATGGGATGAATAGGTTGGGCTTGGCCTTGGAGCTTTCAAGAAGTTTAAAGATCTCAAATAACTTCTTGGAGTTATTTTTGGCCACAACTATTTCTTTGTTAAAGAAATTATTTTTGGCTTCAATGATTTTAAGCTTAAAAGCCAGTTCCAAAGATTTCCATTTGGCCTTATTTGAAACAGTCAGATATTTAAGCCAGATCTGTTCAGCACTTATTTTCTGTTTTTCCAAGAAAGTAAGATCAGGGGTGTACCCATTTTATCTGTTTAAGTTTTCCCTCACCAATTTCCTCCTAACATGGGCGACTTTATTCAAAATATTAGTCAGAGCCTTGTTAATGGTCTCAACTAGCGTCTCGAATGGTTTATATGGCCCATGGTGGACATGATATCCAGGCGACAGCTCTGAGGGTGGAAGGGTTTCATGTTTTTGAAGTTAGGATTGTACACTGTTTTAGCAGGGATGGGAGTTTTTTTTTTGGAACATCTTCCAAGAGAATTGTGAAATTAATTATGTAATGGTCGGACCGTATACATAGAGAGGTGTTTTTTATTACTATCTTCAGGTAATGAGAGACCACCCATTCCAAGATATTGCCTGATTTGGCAGTGTGTTTGTTATTCTTGATCATCAATTCAGTTTCCAGCAGTAACAGTCCACATTAACCCATATTCAGAGTTAGTCAAAGTGATTCAGTCCACTAGCTTTTGACTCATCAGTGGGCCCTTTGTTAAAATAGATGCCCTCATTGTCCAACCAAAGGTCCTTTGTGCCTGGGAAATACCCAGCCTGTGGTTGCTTCATGGGTTGGACTCCTTAGGCTCATATACTGGAGCTGCCAGCTGCGATCAAGTCTTGAAGCTCGGGCACATATGTAAGATCAACCACTGCAGTTTCCTTAGACAACCATCACACCCATGGGCCCTACATTCTGGCGAATAACAGGAAAACCCTGCTATCTGACAAGGTTCCTCTCTAGCCTTTTTCTACTAGCCTTTTTCATCTGAGGGAGTACACTCGTTATCATGTTCATCAGCTTTGGACTGTGACTGGGTCCTACAACTTGGCAGACCTTCTTTGATCAGCTCATAATACAAACATCAACTTGGAGATGTTCCTGGACACCCACAAATCAATTGTATGTGGCTCCCAACCACAGGATCACTATCACAATGGAACTTCATTGCAGATGTATCAAACACCTTGTACTAAGAAGTCCTGAACAGGGAGGAGCTAATTAGCAAGCAACAATGGTCAGTCTATCTTGGTTAAACTGATGCCAGTTTCCCTGAGCGCATTGACTCTCTAATCACTAATATAGACAGATTCTAAAAAACTGGTGTGTGCTCTGGGATATCCATTAAGATGTTAGGGACCTTCTCACATACTGTTAGGGACACTTTGCATTTCTTAGAGGCCTTCACATTGATTAACATAAGGGCAGCCTCACATCTTCCCTGGACATGCATGGTTCCTTTGGGTTTTCTGTAATTGGAGTACCTTTCAGATCTGTGGTTGGGTACTGTTCTTGAAATAGGCAAATAGGATTTAATAATCTTCCGTTGCCCACCTATTGATTTTTGCGCTTGAGCATTCTAGGACAATCCCTCAGGAATGGAATGGGTGAGTTTGTTTAAAATTTAGGATACCCCTTTAACACATTGAATAGAACAAATGTCTATACACAATCAAAGGGTGACTCATTAGCACATTCAACAGTTTTTGAATCTGACTGCGATGCGGGTCCATTAAAGGTATGAAGATTTTCGCAAGCTGACACCTCATTGCTGGAGAGAGATAGGGACCGGATGCTGAGCTAATTTAGCATGGGCATCATTGGCCGGGTGCATAGTCCTGCTTCTCTACGTCTGTTGTAGTGAAGTCCAGTTGATTCCCAAAGCTGGAATCTGGACAATGGAGCTGAAGTACACAATGGCACATATGATGGCCTGTATTCAGGAACCCTTGGACGTTATTGGGTCCCAGCAGTCAAATGTTTGGGTAGATAACTTTCAATCAGGGTTCTTGCAGCCCTGAGCTGTCAGTTGATTGGCTGTTGAGGGTCTGGAATTGTGGCAGTCAGCGAATACAAGTTCTTGAGGCTCCACTGCCATTGTGCTTTATCGCTGCAGGCGTCCATCACTGTTGAGGCCGGCATGGAGTCAGCAAGGCAGTCTAAGCAAATGGTGGAATGATATAGTGGCCTATGAGAGCTGCTCAGAATTGCTGAGACATGATGTAGGCCTTCTTGTGCAGAAGAGACACTGGCATCATGTGCACCTGCAGCAGCATTTGCACCTGCAGCAGGGCATTAAAGAGCAGGCACGTTAGGATTCCTCAGAGTGAGGCTATCCGTGGGAGGTAGCACAGGGTATCTCCCAGCACATTGGGCCACAGATTCAACCCTGCTTCGGCTTTTCCGATGCACCTCTCTGACTGAACCAACTACGGGGTGTCTCCGTGGGCATTGCAACCACAACGGTGGTGTAATGTTGTGGATATCGGAACAGCTCATATAGAATGAGTGAGCGAGGTCGGGAGCTTTCGAAGCGTGAAGGACAATTGGTTTCCCTGTCTGACAGCTGCTGAACAGTGGTTGATGAAGGATAATGGGTTTATTGGCTTGGTGTGATATGGTGTGGATATGATGCCATATGTGCTTTGATGGAGAGGTAAATTTACTTTTGTTGGCACAGGAATTACATATGCAAATCGTGTGTAGATTTTACTGTCATTTACATGTAATGCCTAGTTTGTGGGCTTAGTATTCCTACCAAGTGAATTGCCAGAGATGTGCATTTTTGGGAAGAGGAAAGTGGGTTTGGTAAATATATAATGGGTCTGGGTTTATAAGGGTCCTTGTGGTAATCTTGATATGAAAAATGTCATTATCTTTAATATCTGCACACAAGGTTTTCTGCTTCTATAGAAAACTGAAGACAAAGCTTATGGAGGACACAGTAACCTTCATCTGCCTCTAAACATCCGTCAGCGGTGGACTGGCCTATTGGGAACTCTGGAGATTTCCTGGTAGGCCTCTGCACCCTGGGCCTCTTGTGTGGAAACCTATTTTGTTTCCAAATCTTCTCATAGGAAAATAGTTGGGCTTGCTCAAAATGTGTAACATGGGGTTACTTAGAAAATTATTTCCAGGTCCTCTTTTAGATCCCAGTCCACCCCTGTCATTAGTATAAGGTCTTAGGCATAATCTCAGTAGAGGAAGGAATAATATTGCGAGCAATTGAATACATGATTGACTGAGAGTGAATGATGTCACAGGCTGAATGATGCATGGACCAATGGCCATGTCAGCGGTGGGAGTGCTCTAGGTTTGCCTATTAATCTTGAGTCCTGATGAATCAATGCTTGCCTCCATCAGCACTTAAAGGATGATACTTGCTTCTTGGTTCTAAAGGAAAGAGGAAGAATAGACTATCTGGCTTTATTCTACAGGCCTGACTCCGGCCTGGGCTCTACTGCATGCAATTTAAATGCGATAAAGGGATTCCTTCGGCATCTCTTGGAATATGAGGAAGTGTATCCCTCCGGGGTGCACACTTTCATAATTCAATAATGGGTACGACCTCCATATTTTGCCGGAAAAACATCGAAAAATATGAGGGGTCGGGTGGGGGAGGTCATATAAGGGGTAGGTGGGATGGTGTATATGGCTAAATAATAGGTGTGGGGGATTGAGGGGGGTCCCCCTAAATCGATAAAAAATGTGATTATGTTTTTAGGCAAAAAGAAATCAGCAAAAAGTGCCTAAAAAAACCAGCCGAAGAATGAACATCGAACCCTAATGTTTTCCTTGCCACACGATAAAAGGAAGCGGCTCCAGTGAAGGAGCGCTCCCTTCAGTAATACTCTGGATTTCAAGCTCCTTCACTTGTGTTGCAACCCGCACATCCAGGAATTTATTGGGCGTGCCTTTCACCAATTTAAAGCCTCTCCCTCCTGCTTTTCTTTTCTTTGTGCAAATGTGCCTTTACAATTCATTAATACTTTCTTGGCTTGGCTTTGAGTTTACAATTGTTGCCAGGTTTGTACAGGCCCACAGACATGGCTACTGTTGTTGGTTGCTTGTGGTGGGTGCTGTTGACAGCTATTCTGTTGCTCCTTTTTGCTCATTTTAGGTTGCTTGCATTTCAGTACCGATTTTTATTTATCTTCAAGTTTTGAGAAGTTATTGATCATGTGTGAGTTTTACCCCGACCAGAAAAGGAATGACCAAAAAAGGAATGACTGCAATGCGTCATGCCTAAATTGTTTCTTATTTGGTCCAAACCTGTCCAGCGTTTTATTCCCTATGGCTGTTAAAAAATAATGAATGAGAGTAGGCCAAAAACAGCGTTTTTTATTTTCTTATTAACGTTTTATATCTTTTAACACATTTTACCCAAAATCTCCTGTTTGGGGGGCACATGTCAACGTTTTCCAAAGTTATTAGCAATAACATTTTTGGGAAAAGCCTATGCGCCTCATTACAAGTTTGGCGGTTTTTTGGTGGTAAATGTGCCAAAATACTGCCAAACTGAATTATTGTTACCATCACCCGGTCCCTTGGAGTTACCACAGAATTAGAAGTGGCGGTAATTCCTCATTTTTGGAGTCCATATTGGGCTTTTGGCAGATTTACTGCCCGAGGAATTACTGCACGTTAAATCTGCTGACTTTTGAGGTAAAGTGGAGGATTTACCTCCAGCAACAAGATGGAAGTGAATCTGCCACTTTGTCTCTGAAAATCGTTGGATTTACAGCATGGTAATTCCGCCGGCGGTAAATGATAATGGGCCTCACTACGAGGTTGGAGGTATTCATGCCCTTAATACCGGAGGGCCCGGTAATTTCCCTTTTCGTGGGACCCGGAGCCCGTACGTCCCCATTCCCATTGAGCCCTTATAGGGCTCAATCGGAATGGGGAGGATGGTAGCAGTTGTACCGTTTATAACGGTACCGTGGCTACCATCCTTTCTGCTCGCGGGTGCCGCTCTGCACGCCTGGTCTGACCAGGCGTGCAGAGCGACGCCCGCGAGTAGATCTCGTAATGTGGCGGCATGGTAACAACAGCACTAGTAACACTACCGGCGCTGATGTTCATGCCTTACCGGCACAGATGTAATGAGGCCCAATGATAATGATTTGTTATTTCTAAATACGCCCAAAAATATAATTTGGCGGTGCAGAAAATTGGCAGTAACGAAATTACTGCCTGCCTGTAAGTGAACAGGGTGGTCATTTCTAGTATGAGATTGGTAAAATAATAAATACTTGACTATATTCAACAGTGTATAATCTGAGTACTTACTATGCATCATTCATGTAACCTTCTACACCATTGCTATGGCTAATTTAACCAGTAAGCAATGCCTTGTCATGTAACTAAGCTACCCTAATGTAACAGCGCCTCGATGCCCTTGGGCTGCATGTGCGCTTTATAAATACAAATAAATAAATACATATATGTAATGTGCAGATTGTAGGGTGTTGATGGACATGTCCACCTTGTGAAAGGAAATCAATAGACCATGCCCAGCTCACAAGGCTGCCCACTATGTTAATACATCTGTCAACTGCATTGGTCATACAGTGCCTCTTCCGTGCCGCTGTGGAAGTTCCTCATTGGCCCTCCTGCCCTCCTGCTAGGCTGCTGTATACTCCAATTTACCAAACCATTGGATTCATACAAGGGAAAATACAATGATATTCTTACAGGCCACGAACAGTAAGGATGTGATATTAACTATCGTACTCGGCCTGACGACATTTCAGATAGTGCAAGAGCTAAGACATAGATAAGGAAGGGAGGGGGTGGTAGATAAATGGGAACAGACAGGCGACTACTGTACTAGGCCTTATGACATTTCTGGTAGAGCTGGAGATTAACAAGAGGTGAGGGGAAAGGGGAGGAGTCGGAGGGAGAGGAACAAAACAAGCTACTATCGTACTAGGCCTGACAACATTTCAGATAGTGCTGGGGGGTGTTGGGAAACAAGTAAGGGAAGGGGGGGGAGACAAACCTTTCATGCTATCATACTAGGTACGGGGGCACATCGGACATCACAGGGAACCAGGGAGGGGGTGGGGGCACAGAAAACATCACAGGGGACGAGGGAGGGAGTGGTGGGCACAAAGGATATAAAGTGGGACCAGGGGGGGATGGGGGGCACAAAGGACATCACAGGGGATCCGGGAGGGAGTGGAGGGCACAAAGGACATCACAGGGGACCAGGAAGGGGGTGGGAGATACAACAGACATTACAGGGGACCAGGGAGGGGGTGAGGGGCACAACAAACATCACAGGGTACTAGAGAGGGGGTGGGGGCACAAAGAACATCACGGGGGACCAGGGAGGAGGAGGGGGGCACAACAGACATTACAGGGACCAGGGAGGCGGTGGGAGGCACAATGGACATCACTGGGGACCAGGGAGGGGCCGGGTGGCACAACTGACATCATGGGGGACCAGGAAGGGGATTGGGGTACAAAGGGCATCACGGGGGGCCTGTGAGGATGTGGGAGGCAAAATGGAGATCACCGGGACCAGGGAGGGGTTAGGGGGCACAACGGACATCACAGGGGACCAGGGAGGGAGTGGGGGCACAAATGACATCACAGGGACCAGGGTGGGTGGAACAAATGACATCACGAGGGACCAGGGGGTAAATGGGGGGCACAAAGGACATCACAGGGGACCAGGGCAGGGGTAGGGGCACAAAGAACCTCACGGGGGACCAGGGAGTTAGTGGGGGGAACAACAGAAATCACGGGGGACCAGGGAGGGGGTGGGGGCACAATGGACATCACGGGGGACCAGTGAGGGCATAGAGGGCACAAAGGACATCACAGGGGACCTGGGACGGGGTGGGGGACAGCAGGCAGCATTCCCGGCTAAAGTCTGCCGGTCCCCCATAGGCCAGATTGTATAGTGCTAATCACAGTGCAGGCAGTGGTAGAGGAGGGCTCCAGGGACAAAACACAATCGTAAATACATGTAAAGCATGTGAACACAGAGGTGCGGTGCCACCACCGTGGACACATTGTGGGCTACACACACAGTGGATTCCTGGCCACCAGTCATCAACCATGATTGCTCCACTCACAGCATGACCATGCCAACACCTGCCTGGGCATCTCTTCACACAATCACATCAAACAACATGCCTCCATCACAACCCACCCTGTGCACATGCAACACATACATGCATCAATTGCACAGGCACACGTGAGTATGCCATGGCCCCAAGCACAAACACATGGGATGCACACATATCAACTATGAGTACACAAGCTGCGCCATGACAGATCACATCAGAGTCCCAGAAACTGCAATGTCCCAACTTGACTATGCCAAACATCCAAAAGCCCGTGTCACCTCCAGATGTGGGGGAAGCATAGTCACACATTGCAATAGTCTGCACAACATCATGTCCATCATGCATGCACCTGACATGGGCACCACATCATCATCTGGCAGCATTGCCATCCAAGCATGTCTCAGCCACAAGTGATATTGCATGTGCACGGTTTGCATGACTGTACAACAACACACTGCAAATATCAGCACATGTCCAATCCACAGATGTCACAACTCACACATTGGGAGCATTGTCGGGACCTGCATGCCACTGTCGATCGCTGAAACACACATGTTGCAAACATAAGGGTGTCACTACAGACCTGCAGGCACATGCACAACACACATGCGATGTAGAGCACTGACCACATGTCTACTCACCAGCAGACTCGAGACGTTTTTGCCCATCGCAGACCTGGGTATGCAGCTCAAGATAGAACCCTGGTGCACCTCCATTGGTGTGGGTCCTGGATTTAAGTTCCTCCCAGTGCTTGTGGACGGTATTGATGCAGTGAATTGCCACCCTATTTATGTTGATGGCAGCTGTTTTGTCCACCCAGATCTGCTGACGTTCTTCCTTGCTGCATTGCTTGGGTCGAAGAGGGCATCATAATTCTCCAGAACCTTATGCAATAGGATGCCAACTTCCCTTGAGCTGAAGTTGGCAGCGCCCTGCCTCGCTGCCTTGGGGTTGCTGCTCTGGTCGGAAGAAGATGGTGCTGATATGGCAACCCCCAAGGCAGGCGTGGGTGGGTAAGGTCGTCTTGGAGATGGGCTGTGGAGCAGCAGTAGTTGAATGGTACATTGGGAGTCCGACACAGCAGTTGAGATGGTCACAGTGCGGGAGACAGGAACTAAGGCAATGGCTGGACAGCAGGCACTCCCAGCACAATGATGATGATGATGAGGCAGCAGGTACCCACACTGGACAGGCAGCAGCAGATGGCAATGTGGGAGGCAGCATGGGGCAGGAGGAGGCAGGTAAATTAGCACAGAGGCAGGAGAGTGGTTCTTCTGTGTATAGCTACGAAGGCAGCTAAAAACAGACTAAAGGCTCTTAGCGTGTAAATTATGTGGCACGTGCTGCACGCACTGCACTTATACTGCCCACGGCATTGTCGGGGAAAGGCCCCAAGAGGGAAAAGGGGCAGACAGGGTCGGGGTTGCGGACATGGTGATGAAACATCTGCCCCAGACCCAGGAGAACATAGCAGGCCCCAATCCACAGGTGGCCTAGAAACTGGACGCCAACGTGGTTCCAGCCAGACAGGGGCACACCAAAACCCTGTGCCACTCATGGCACGAAGGAATGCCTTGCACAGCAGGTAAAGTATCAACCCCACGGCACGGGACACGGGCCCAAAGAGGAAGAATAACTTCACTGATGAGCAGCTCCAAATGCTCATTGACTACGTGACTGATCACCACTGTGACATGTGCCTGTATGCGGAGAACACCCATACACCCACACGACGTATGGTGCATTGGCAGCATGTCACGGACCAGATCAGCGCCTTAAGGGTGGAGATGCGCACTGCTGAAAAGGTTCAGAAATGCTGGAAGGATATCACCCATCGTACCAATCACAAGCTGAGTGTCAACCTGTACTCTGCACTTGCAACTGGAGGGGGCCCACCAGAGGAAGAGCAGCTGACACCGCATGAAGAGGCCACAAGCCAATTCAACCTCCTTGAGCAGGTGCAAGGCATGGCAGGCCTGGAGAATTATGAGGACACATCTGGTGAGTGACTGTCATTGTGCATCATATGTGTCACGATCCCAGTAAGGACACAAAGCATATGCATTAGAACTCAAGGCACATCCTCATATGACAATGTACAGAGTAGTTGGACATGCAGGGTAGCTGGCTGGCGCAAGCGTTTGATAGGAGCTGCCTTGACTGACACCAACATGGCCGCCAAGACAGAACCCATCATGGAATTTATGATGGCCCCTGGCAGACCCGAAGATCTGACATCCCTGGTGGTGTAGTGTTAACAGGGCATGGCAAGAGGCTATAAAACCACGCCCCGGGCCACACCCTGTGCTTAGCGTTTCTTCTTCTACCTACCAGAGCAGTGCAATGCTTACTGCACCTGTTCTGCCACGTGCGGTGCACTCCCGGACTTATCTGCAGCCATACCTACCTTGAAGACTTCATCATAAGAGTTCCACTTCAAGGTTCTGACCTGATACTCACTTGGAACCATAGCACGGACTCACCTGCAGCCGTACATACCCGAAAACTTCATCACAAGAGTTCTGCTTCAAGTTCCCATCCTGATACTCACTTGGAACCATAGCCGATCAAGGTCCACAACAATTGCATCTCCTGAAACGAGAAAACAATAGAAAGAGGCTGAATTTAACTGCCAATTCCCACCCAAGTTTACCATTTAGCGCAAACTTACCTGAACAAGCGATCAGCCGCCTCGCTCATTCTTTGCGCAGCGGCCAATCCTGCAAAAGACATTCTGCAAGGCCCGAACCTGGGGAGAGGAAGAGAAAGAGGCTTGTTAAACCGCACCACGTCTCTCGATGAGAGCGAACAGCACGAAACAAGCTACGCTCAGCGCTGCAAACTGCTTAAGCCTCCAGGAAGATAAGCATCTTTGTACAAAGACTTACCTTCATACCTTCAGCATCCAGTGCATCGCAGCTGGCCTGGACCACTACTCACAGTGAAGCAACTGGAGTTGGATGCTTACTTAATATCTCCAGACCGACTTCTTCATTTAAATACGACGAGCACCAGCGCGCCAGCCAGCCTACCTAGAGGGACACAAGGGGGAGGTGGGGAGAAAGCTGGACAACACGTATTGAATATCTGCACTTACTTATCCCTAGGTCTTCACCCAGACCCCCTCGCACATTTTACCAGAGGCTCCGAGTAATACTGTGTCCCTCCCAATCTCACTGTTCCCTGGGCTTTGGTTCATCAGTGGACCAGTGGGGGAAGGAGTGGCTTGGGAATTCACCATAGCAGAGTTATCCTGTGGGGTCAACACTTCAGAACAGTCCAGACCAGGCACTCCCGCAGGGCACCAGAGGTAAGCGTTACAATATGTTTTGCCATTCATGCATGGCCCAAATTTCTTTTGAAGTGCCATATCAGGCTGCAGTTGTATGACAGCCTTGGGTAATGCATGGTTTCGGACGTGCAGACTCATGTCACATGACCATCATACTGGAAGCACCTTGTGTGGCAGACATGTGTGGTACATGTCTGTGTGACAGTACACATCAACCAAAGGGTACTCCCCTGATACATGGGCACCATGAGACACCTCCATTTACTGTTCTGTGCTACATACTTGTGGCGTGTCTCTCTGCACTGCTAGACAGGTGCATGCGATCAATGGTGAACGATCGCATAATGTCATGGCGAGTTGCATGTCCCATTTGTCACCTGCTCCTATGGGATGTCTTATCATGATGCATATCTGGGGTGTCTGTCACGATGCCTTGTGGTGTGTCTGAAGTGAAGGTGAAATGCCCAGAAACCAAGGCCTAGAGTTACAGGCATGATGTAGTTGCTTATACTAATTAGTGTAGTAAGGGGTTACACCCTCCACTGTATGGTGAAAAATAGCTGTTGTTGGGTTGTCATACAGAGGTTGGCATCATTGCAACGTGAAAATCACATGGCGGTAGACAGCACATGTGGTAGGTCATGTACATCCTGAATGGCAATGAGTGCGCAAGCTGCATTCCATTCTATGCGTGTGCATAGTAGTTGTTCAAACATATCGGGCTATTTACATTTTAAGACACCTTTCTGGTGTCAAAGTCCTGAATGTGTCCATCAGTTGATACTTGACAGGCACATGCCTTGTCACTTCCATCATTGTGCTGTGCAGTTTTACAGACATGGGCCTGTCTGTGAACTGGATGCTTGCACAGTTCCGTACACCTGTGTCATCTGACTGGTAAGGTAAGATATGCCAGCTACATCACACACCCAGATGTGGTATGATGGCTTTGTTGCAACATGTGTAATGTGATAGGTATCTGTGGCACTGCTGGTTCACAGTCTGAGCATACACGTCCATAAACCTTTCACCCAGCATTGTGGTATGATGTGCACATACAGGGACTGCATTGCATACAAGAACACCCATGCCAGAGACATTGCTCTGGGGATTGATTGTTGCACATACATACCACTCATGGACCTTGAATGACCTTCATCACCATGTCTAAATACTGTGTCTCAGGATATGTTCTATGCATTCGACATTTGCACATACACAGCCTCCCCACCAGCATGGTTGGAGCGGGAGCAACAGGGCAGGGACATGCCACTGTAATGCAGATGATATGCAGCTCTCAAACAAGCCTCACTCCCTGCCTCCCCCTCATCCTCTCTCATGCATTACTGCCCATCTGCTATCTACGCATGGTGTTGTGGTACCAGTCTTTGCCGCAATGCCAGTGACACTGAGAGCCTACTCATTGTGACACCTGCTCCCTCTTTCCCCTCCACCCTCTCGCCGCACCCTATGTGCCCACTCCCCTTGCCCTCTTGTGGGTCAATGGACCTTGTTGTGATCTTCGAATCCTCTCTCCTCTATTGCCTTCACATACCTTGCCTAGACGGGCCACTTTGAGCTGGACCTACCCAGAGGCATTTTCCCTTTCCTCGCCTTCACCAATGACCTGAATGTCTCCAGTTCTCTCTCCTTATTTGTGTGTTATGTGTTGACAGTGTCTGTGGATATGAGTGAATGACTTTTGCCATGTGATGTCCTTCAGCATTGCAATGTCACATGTGTGGTTCTTTTCCCTGGTATGTGTGGTGACATGACATCACATCGCACATCATTGTGCATTTACGGCACTTTGGTATGTCAATGTGTCCACTGACAGCATGGACATGACCGGGAGAAGGAGGGGCAGGGGAACACTAGTCAGCAAATACCTTGCCTCCCTTTCGTGTCCCCCCTGTGCCGCCCTCCTGTCTGCCCCCCTGCACAACCTCCCCTCCCCCTGCCCTCTCTGGGCTACCCTATCTTTACCGCCACCCATCCTTCCTCCCCACACACCTATGGTGCACTCTGTCTCACCTATCATTTTTAGCTGCTTTTCTATTGACTATCCTATCCCTCTCACTAAGTCTGGCAGGAAGAAGCTCAAAAGGGACATTCTGGTCTCCAACTCCCTATCACTGATACCTATCCCAGTGCTTCCTCCAGACAGACCCTTACCAACATACTCTTTGTCATTCCCTCTACAGGCCCATGAACCCCCCATAAGGTCTCTGTTCTCTCTCCTTTTTCCTCTTCTCCCATTAATGGTGGCACCCGGTGGGAGGTTCTCATGGCCCCTTCCAATCCTTGAAGACCATCATTAATGTCTACTTAAATGGTACCGACTTGGTCCAGGTCCTTCAGGCCAATCTCCTCCTATTTGATAGATGCTTCCCTCATCCTATCAACTTCATTTCCTCTTTTGCTATCCCTTTTGACCCCTCACTGACTCCTCTGCCGCCTCCTTCCTCTGCCACCTCTTCAGCACCCACTGCTGCTTCTCTGGACACCCTGTTGCCTCCCTCCTCTGCCACCCCTCTGGCACTCTCTTCTCCCTCTCTGACTACCCTGCCTTCTCTTCCTTCCTCCTCTGCCCATCCTCGGGCACCTCCAACACTTCCGCAGGGTGTACCTCTGGCCGGCATCCCTCCGCAGAAGTCTGTCAAATGTGGCAACCTGCTCCACATCGCTACTCTCAACTCTTGTTCAGCTGTCAAACATTCCTTTGACATCTGCCATCTCCTGGAAGAGCTTGATTTGGATGTACTCGATCTCACTGAGACTTGCTTCATGAGCAGCTCTGCCACGAGTTTCAACGCTCTCCTTCCCAATGGCTACAAGATCCTCTTTGAACCCAGAACCACCATCCGGTGGGGTGTAGCCTTGATTTTCCCAGAGTAGATCCCTGCTTCTATAATTCCAATGCAGCACTACTCCTCCTTTGAATACAGGCTCTCTATGTCTCCTGGCCTCTCTCTCATTGCGGCCACCATCTTCCTTCTCAAACTCTCTGCTCATCCACCTCCAACTCTTTGAGGGTCAGACGCTTCTCCAAGCAGAGAGTTGGGGGCAGAGCTATCTCCTCGGCTGGGCCTCCTTCTGGAGCAGCCTCCCTGACGCTCACAAACTTGAGCCGAACCACCTCCGGTTCCGGAAGTAACTCAAGACCTTCCTTTTCACTTCTGCTTTCTCTCTTGCTCTCCCCTGATGATGCACCTGAGTGTGCCGCACACTGTTCACCCTCTGAACTCGGGCCCAGGCTCCTGCATGTCCAGTTGCCCTTGAAATGCCTCCAGGCACCCCAGTACTTAAGGGTCTGTATCTGCAACGCTACAGTCCCTTCTCTGTGCACTTATGAGCCACCTGATGGCAGCACGTGTGAGTTAACTGCATTTCGCCCTACCCCTCCCACCTAGCACTTCGCCCCTTCCCTCTTCCACGCACTTGCGCGATCTGTTTGACACAAGGCCTAATAAGATCGTTATTTGGTCCTCCTTTTGTTTCCCCCTCTTTGTCTTGTCGCGCCTATAAACACTTGTGTACAGGCGGGTTATAAATGCCACATCATATCATATCATTCATCCGTTACAGTTCAAAGTGTGTGAATGCACAATGTGTGATGCCTGCATGTCTTGCCATTTGTTGTTTTAGTGCACTTTGATGCAAATGCGCATTTGTGTCTCATTGCACATGGCTCAATATGTCTTTCTCTGTCCATGTGCAGGTGAGGATGCATCAGATGCAGAGGAGGAAGAGGAGGAAGAAGAGGTAGTGGTGCATTAGACCACCAGTGGAGGACGTAGTGGTGTAAGCCATGGGAACCCATTAGTGCTCCAGACCATCTTCAGTCACGCTGCAGACTCTTCAGACTTTTCAGACTCAGTTGGCCCGGATGCTGAACCGGATGTTCATTCCTCAAAGAGGGCGAAGCTGAGTGGGCCAATGAGTGGATCATATGGGGCCCATACATCTGCAGCACTGCGACTGGCTTCACAAAGCCAGTCAGTGGTGGACTCCCCATCTGTGGTGGTTACGGCTGCAAGGCCACCCATGCATGACTTGTCATCAGGTCCTGGGGCTGATGTTTAAGGGAAGGTTGCAGACCTGAACCAGCGACAGGGGAAACACAGCAACGGACATGGTCCCTTGCATCAGGCTTCCACGGGCCCTCACATGTGGTGGATGTGTGCAGGCTGGGGAGACAAGGGGGAGAAGCAGATGTTGCATGCTGCCATCTGTCATAGAAACGCGTTGGACAAAATATCAGAGGGCATGGATAAGATGGCCAAGACCATGATCCAACCAGTGGTCCGGGTAGAGCAACAGCTGCAGGTCATGCGGTCCTCATCCCGCTCCCACAGACTGCGCATGGAGGCCAACATCAAGGGCCAACTGACTGATTTGAGGTGCCGGCAGGGGTCTCTGGATGCAGATGTTCAGGCACAAAGAGAGGCCCTGAGGCTTGAGATGCAGGCCATGAAGACTGCAATCCATGAAGACTCGCAGCCACAATGACACTGATCCACAAGGAGATGGATGCCTTGAGGCCGACACTCTCCGAGAAACTCAATGCATCACGGGTAAGTGTACATACAGACTCTGCAGCCATCCGTGAGGACATGCATGGAGAACTCACTGCCCTTACTGTGCTGGTGCATTCAGCCATGTCACGGCTGGCCAAGGCCAGTGAAGACCAGGCCTGTGTGGTAGGGCTCCACCACCACACCCGCCTGCAGATCAGCTGCAGGATGGCGGTACTAGCACAGACCAGCCTCCTGGTCCATCATTGCTGTGAGGTCCATGAGCCCATGGAGGTTTTTATTTTTTTCACTCATGTGGATAATAAAGGGCACTCTCCCCCCTCCTGGGTGGACTCTCCCTGAACCCCAGTCCAGATGGACTTTTTTTTCTTCTTTTTGTACATGACCGGTGTGCTCTTTTTTTTGTTATGGATACTTTTTTGTTGTTTTTCAATCCCCCTGGCCCAGATGGTGGCATGTGTTTTTGTGTAATGCCCTTTCCAAGGTGGAAACGTTTCTTTTGTTATCTTTTTCATTGAGATGTGCAGTTGCCCTCTCAAAGGCATGATGAATGCAATTGTGGACATTCAGCCATGCACAGTGGTTTAAACTACCATGGCTGCCTTGAGGTCGGCAGGATGGGATGTGCAGGTATCAATGGGTATATATCCTGATTCATCCCGTGGCTGCACTACATGGGAGGTCCCCCCTGCACCCTTTCACCTCCTTTCTCCCCTTGCCCTCTGCCAGGCACTGGCCCTCCTTGCACATATTTGGAGGTGCAGTTCCTGGTAAAGGTGATGAGCGACTCACCTCATGCCAGCTCTGTCAGCAGGTGAGCATGTGCACTGTCTCTCGTGTTGGGTCTGTATTACTGGTCTCCATGTTCTTTGCATGCATGACTCATTTTTACTAGTTTTGAGGAGTATCTTTGAGTCACAGTGAATGTCTGTCCAGATGTCTGTCTGTCCACATGCATGTGTGTATAGGGGCCCATATTGAAACTAGTAATTGACTACTGTGGACTCACGGGAGAAATTAGTCTTAAACTGATACAACGTCAAAATTACTGCACCATGTCCCAGGTCTTCGACTAATTGTGTCAAACGATGTTAAGATCATGGAATTCCCTGAGGAAGAACGGACCGACAAGGTGGTGTTGCACCTGTCATCGAATGTAATCCTGTCAGTAATTTTGGAAGCATGTGATGCATTTCTATCATTGGGTTTTGACGTTCATAAATATCAGGATGTCTTATCACCGGGTCTGTCAAGGGAGTCCAGTCAAAAAGTTGCCCCTACGACGGCGAATAAGGCAGTACATTCCTTAGTAGGGGTCAAAAATAGTGATCGTCGGTCTCAGAGTTCAAAACAAGAAAAACCTGCTCGTGGGAAATGGAGTCGAGCCAAATGATGGTTTGAAAGACATCATCCAAATAACTATTCAAGGTGCAAGAGCTGAGGAGTGCCCTGATGTCAGCGACAATAAAAAAATCAAAAATCAAAATCAATTCAAATCAAAATGAAGAGTGGCAATGGTTGGCATTTTCCTTGAACGCGAAGAATTATAAATAATGCCAGAAGGAGACACTAGTTGCCGGATGTGTGATTGTATCTTGGAACACACAGGGCGTCAGTCATCTGTTTGTATCAAATTGGTTGGAAGGGATAGGCATTGCATGCCTACAAGAAACTTGGATCTGTGAAACTCCAATGGGGCAGAATTTGAAATTGCCTGTAATCCCGCAATAAAGTTGGAGAAAGGACGACCTATGGCAGGCCTAATAACACTGGTTCGAAGATCAACTGATTATCGTATTATGAAATCTACGAACATTTCTCTATTCGTGCAAGTCACTACGATTGGTAATGCTGATGTGGTGAGTAACCCCCGAACAAAGTTAAAGATCGTGAATATATACTGGAACCATGAAAGAGCTGGTAAACAGTGGTTTATTGATCAAATATCAACTGTATTAGACAGTTTGATGGAAGAAGAAAATTATGAGAACATTATTCTGTGTGGGGTCTTCAATATTGTTTTTTTTAAGAACAAACAAGCGGACAAAATGGCCTTAGCTCATGAATGGCTGGAGGAAATGGAAGCTAGTAAGATCTATATGCTGAACGGCTCTACTCATGTAGACATACCTCCGGCACCTACATGGTGGCGTGCGGAACAAACATCTATGATAGATTAAATATTCGTTTCGGAGAGGCTCCACACAAAAGTGAAATCCTTGGAAGTAATACAAACACAGTACAGTGACCATGACATGCTGCCACTAGAGCTTGTAGTAGCTAAATCGCAGTTAAAAGAATTCTGGCCCCATAAGGTGTTGGTGCAAGCCAATAGAATCCGTCTTAGACTTGACCTAGCAGAAGTTTCTCAGATTTCTTCACAGTTCAGTCTAAGAGCCAAATCTGTTGAATACGACGATCTGTTATTCCAAATCAAATGCACAATGAGAGCTGAAGTTCGCCAAAACCGAAATCTAGACCTCTCGACCTACAAACGAGAAAACTAAAAAATCGTGTGGCCAAGCAAAAGTATAAGAACTGGATGTTGTCTCACAAGCATCTAATGCTACAAAAAGATGCAGAGAAAATGATGGAGACCCTTAGTAATAAAAACACACAAGACATTTGGAGCCTAATCAGTAACAGTCAAGCACCCCAACGGGTTCTTCAAACCTGTTTGGTGTCTGAGGCCGAGTGGATCGTGCATTTCTCAGAGCTATATAAATCTAATAATGAACCAGCTGTACCTTTGAAGAAAAAGAATAAAGGGTGGGATCTTTCATTTGCAAAAGAAGACACTGAGTCAATCATTCAAAAGGCAAATAATTCCAGAGCACATGGTCCTGATGGTTTAACCAACATCACCATCAAACAGCATCTGGAAATCTGGGCTGAGGTTTGTTTGGCATTATTTGAAAGAATAAAATGACAACGACAAACCCAGAGGTCCTGGAAAACAGCTATTATAGTGCCTATTTTTAAGAAAGGCGATCGCACTTGTCTAAAAAATTATCGGCCTTTAGCGTTACTTGATGTAATGGGAAAAATGTACGCTACTCTATTAAAGCATAAACTAGTCGAGTGGGCTTCAAAATCCCAGCGAGTGGACAAGAGACAATCGGGTTTTGTTAAAAATGTAGGTTGCTTTCTAAATCTGTTGATCTTCAATCTAATCAAAATGGAAGCCATAAGAACGCATACACAAGTGTACTTGGCCTTTATTGACCTGTTTTATGCATTTGATACGATTGACCGCAAGCTGGTATGGAGAAAGTTACAGGCGTGGGGCTGTCCTGAAGATCTGTCGGCTGCCATTCGTGAGCTCCATACTGGAACTTCGATTCGAATACGGTTAGATCAGTCCGGGATACTATCCGCTGAAATTAATACTTTTAAAGGTGTGAAACAGGGCTGTCCCTTGGCTGTGGCAATTTTTAGCCTTTTCATATCTGACATTGGAGACATATTGATGCCGTGAAATCGTTTCCACGAAACTGCATAAAACCCATCTCAGTTGGCTATTATACGCAGATGATTTAATTTTGATGGATGTAACACCGATTGGATTACAACGAAAACTCGAAGCTGTTCAAGAATATGTGAAGTCCAACCATCTGAAAGTCAACACAAAAAAAATGTGAGATTCTTGTGTTTAAAAATTTGCAAACCATAAAAACAGCAACTGGCAAAAAGAAATTTACATGGCATCTGGCACATGAACCTTTGAACATCTTGAGTAGTGTAAAAAACCCAGGAATGGTATTAAGTGCTTGTATATATGACGGTCCCTGGATCCTAGAAATTAAAAGGAAATGCAAACATCTTGCATGCTTGGAGCGGGTGCTAAATAGAAAATTTGGTAAATTTTCTCTAAAACCAGCAATGGCTTTTCACCAACAGAAGTGTGTTAACATATGGGGCCGAGAAGGCGCTTGGATGTTCCCATGACTTGTGGCCTACCCTCGAGAACATCTACTGGTCGATAGTCTTGGGTTTTCCAAAGGGGATCTCGACAGAATGTATGAGATATGAACTCTCCTTGATTTCAATACACGCAAGAATAATTTGGAAGTTACCATCCTTATTCCGAAAAACGAGATTGAGAGAGCAAATTACTCAATTTGATCTATTTCATAATGTAACAGCAAATGGAAATGACATCCCTGCATTGTGGGTAAAACGCTGCAAAAACTTGCTGACATAGTATGACATCACTCCAGATCAACTACATGGGAATCCTACGGCGGCAAAGCTTAAGATCTGGCGAGCTGATTGGGATTTGACATGGACCCAGAGAGCGGCCTCTAAGGCGATGGTAGACGTACCGGCTGAAGCAAATGGTTTTAATAACATCCAACGGTACATTGTCCGGCTACCTGACTCGAATACATGAGGCTCTTTATGTTGTTCCGGCTGAACGCATTTAGGACTAAAGAACGGCTTTGCACATGGGCAGAGAATGTGCATAAAGACAATGGGCCTCATTACACGGACGGCGGTAAGGGTTAACGGTCACCGTTAATGGTAGCGGTGACCGTTAACCCTTACCGCCTTACTACGAGGTCCCTTTGCGGGTTGGAGAATTTAACGCCTACTTTTTGCAGGCGTTAAAAACCAACCCACAAAGGGACCAGGGAGTTAATTACGGTACCAGAATTTGCGGTGCCGTAATTAGCACCTTCCCCATTCCCATTATGCCCTATGGGGCAAAAATGGGAATGGGGAAGGGCAATTGGGGAAGGGGGAATTACCGCCCCACCAACCTTGGAATAGGGCGGTAATTCCCCTTTCCACCAAGGCAGTGCCGGTATGTTACCGGCATGGACCAAGGTGCTCATAGCACCTTGGTCCACCGCCGTCCGTGTAATGAGGCCCAATGTGTGTAGACTGTGCAGAAAAACTAAGGAAACACTTAAACACCTGATTCTGTTTGGTAGTGCACTGGGAGAGGTGAGGACAATACATGTGGGCCCTTGGTCGATAAATCACGCTTCACTATGTGCAGATGATTGGTGGCTAAAAATGCATGGTGGAATGGACATGAAATTGGTAATACCATTAACTTCTCTGCTGTCTGAAATAGAGAATCGGCTCAAACTGGAAGCGGGCTAAATTAACTGTTATGTACCATGTTGGTGATAATGACTAGAAAGGCAGTACAAGCAGTGTCGGGAGGATCGGCATAGGAAGGAGAGGTGTGTTGTGTTGTATTGTCTTGTACAGTGATGTGTTATTTTAAAGGTTTTTCTTTGTTAAGAACTAATAAAATGTTTTAAAAAAATACATGTGCTGTTACACTTCTGTGCGGGTGCATTGCTTTGGTGGATGCACTTACAAAGTTGACGCAATTCATGGGAGTGATTGGGCATCCCTTGTCACACTTAATCCATTAGCATTATTTCATTCATTCTGGAGGTTCATACTAATTGACGGCATGCATTCTCTTGGCAAATGCACTATGTGTATTTTGGTTATCAAAAACTTGTCTAACTGACTGAGATGATCATATCGCCTTACTGACACCCTTATGCTCCCCCTGTCCCTATGTATCCTATCGGGCCCTGCAGATGTACTCCCTGTGTGCACAACTTTTTGACATGTGCCACTTCCCAAACCAATCCATTGTCCACTTACATGACCTGCCCTGCTCTGCCCTGCCACTATTCCCATGGACCACACACGTTGATTGTCAGGTATGCTCATCCTCTGCTGCACCGCTTCATGTTATAGCCTCTGATGACACAATTTCCAGGCATTTGTGACATTGACTCCACATGACATGTTTGTCACATTTGCTGCATGTAGGGTTAGACAGAGATGTGCATTTGTACACCTGACAGACTGCCTCTGTGTTAACCAGTGAGGTCACATTTTGTTCATTGTTTGTTTGTGTTGGTTATCTATGCCCAGGTGTGTTGCATGTTTCTTGGTTTGCATTCCTTGTTCATCTCATCCGGCACTGTCAGTGAGTGCACAATGTGTGTGCACATTGTGTTCCCATGCATGTGTGACAACGTCCACTCCTCACAGCTTGTCTTCATCTGTTCTCCTCCGTGTGAGGTGAAAGTGTACCCTGGAATCCATGCACACTTGCTGGAACAGTCTCACTCAGGGTGTGTGGTCTGTGAGTTAACAGCTGCATGTTGTCCTGAGGTCCTTTTGCAGTGGTGCCCAACAGGGGCAAATACTGGTTGGTGTAGGTTATGGGTATGAGGTTGTAGGCACTTCTTTGCAGGCATGTAGTCTATATGGGTCTTTTACAGATTTGCATGCCATGGTGGGTGTTGTTGGTGATTTGTCTGATGTCCAGATGATGATTGACTGTTCCCATGTGCACAGTCTTTGCTAGTCTGCCCTTCTCTGTCACCCACTTTTGTCATTCATGGCCCACTACATATGGTACTTTTACATGTCTGTCCTTCCAGGCTCTCTGGCCAGGCTGCTTCTTGCAAAGGTGTTCATGTCTCTGTCTTCCTCGCTTGGCCAACTTCTCTCTGCCCTCACCTATTGTGATGTCAGACATATCCATCCTCATCTCTGCTCCTGCAAGTCTCCTCCTTGCAGTTCTTTTCACCTGTCCCTCTCTCTCTTGTGCTCCAGTCCACTGCTAGGCAATTGTCATCCTTTGTCCTGTCTCGCTCTTCACTCTGTCATCTTTTGACACTGGATGGTCCATGCCTATTTTATTGTTCCATACATGAGTTGTCATGGATGCCCAGTATCTTTATGTTGTTTTGATGCATGTCTTTGAGATTTTTAAATGACTTTCCCGGTGTGATGCAGTTGATCCAAGCTTGGTGGGTACCCAGTACAGGTAAGTGAAGGGCACTCAGGATGCCACTTATGTAGTGGTTTGTGGCAGGGAGTCTATCACTGTGTGGGGTCGCTTTTCTTTTCCTTGTATTAAGGTGAACGTGTCCAGCTTTGTGGGTGTATGTGACACCTGGTGATGATAGGCTGGTGTTCTATGCATGCTGTTTTGTTAAGACAATCAGGGTTGCACTGGTTGCGTGTTCTTAGTTGTGAGGGGGCTGTCACTGTAGGGCCTTTGTGAGTTGTCATGAGTGTGGCAGGTCCGGATGTTTGTGTGCTGTGATACATGGTCATGGTTGTGGTGTTGAGTGTTTCCTTGTTCTTTTTACGTGTGTCTTGCCTGCCACATGGCATCCGAGTCAATGATACACATGCAGCCCAATCTTGGTCCTTCTTCCCCTTCTGGGGGTGCTGTCCCAAGACAAATCTACACACATGACAGCATTGCTGGACATTTGTGGGATGACATGCTCTAAACAGACACCAGGCACACACGATTGTCCATGGGTTGTTGGTTGCCATGGTGAACTTGTACCGTGCCCATTACACAATCACATTTCCAGAGGCATGTTGAGAGCTGCTGAGTACATCTCATTCCTCCCTTCAGCTCAAGGTACATATGACCCAATTCAATCCAGCCCTGATGAGGCCTGCCTTGCCTTCCCTTCCACTTCCTTTTTGTCTGATTCCTTTTGGGTGTCTTTGTCCTTGGCCTCTGTTTCTCATTGCTTTCTTATGTCTGCTTGTGTGTTTCATGCAAGTTGCCTCGGTACACTGGCTTCCAGTATGACAGCTGCCTCGGTGAAGTGCTGCCTTCTGCATGATCCTGTCTTCTGTGGAATTGGTCATATCCTACAATCAAATCTTCTTGTACTTTGCGTTATTGTCTCCCCTCCCAGTGTTTACTGCACTGCACCAGTGCCACATTAATGATGAGATGCCATATTGTGGCATTGGGAGTACTTCCAAGGCGAACGTGGGTTTCCAGCCTCTCAGTTATCTCTTTTTGGGGGTCCTCTCAATGTCATACTGACTGTGGCCAGATGCAAGTGTTCAGAATGTCCCATCAGCATGATAATGGGTACGTTTTACATGGTCCTTCACTGCATGCCACTCGGGGGATAATGCCATGTAGGTGTTGCGGGTGGGTAAGGTGTAAATGTGTGGGGTGTTCATGTTACATTGGCGTGCGGTGGGCAGATCTGGCCGCATGGGTGCTGGGACACTATGTGATGGTTTGGCTGGTGAGTTATTGTTTGAGTGTGTTGCATGCCACTCAGGGGGGCACATGTTGGTGTATGTTTGGGTGCACGGATGTGTTGCCAGCCCTCACATTGTTTTGTCTTTCTCTACAGAGGCATTCTGCATGTAAATATGTTTGCTGCGATTGAAAGTGAAGTTTCTGCTGTGTGGATGTACAGGACACTGCATCATGCTTTGGTGGTTTCCATGCCAACAGAGGGGCACATCAATGGATTGCACATTCCAGCTGGTCCCGGTGCACAAGGGATAAAGTGAGATGTGCATGTTTCTTGCAGTGCACTTGCATTTTTCATGTTCGACATGACAGCTTTGATGTGACTGTGTATTGTGAACATAGTTTTGGTCAGGAAATGGTTTGGCTACTGAACCTGTTTATTTTTGTGGGACACATATAGTGGGTCCTGGTCTGTCCTCGCATGCCTTTGTTTTTGACATCTGTTTGTTACTATACCTTCCTACTTGTGGTCTAATGTGTGTGTTGTGGTGTCTACATGCTCAACCGTTGGTGTTGTCCATATGAAGGTGGTCAGAGACTTTGTTGCTTGTGCTGTGTGGTTTTGGGGGTACGACATGGACACTGTTGGTTGAAGTTGCTATGACTGTGTTGGTGATTTGCAGAGCCATACAGATTGGAGGCATGATTCACAGAGCGTTTCCCTATGTGCTTGCAGCATTATTTGACACGGTTTATAGTGATAATGTCGAAAAAAAAATGTCGAAAACAATAATGTCGAAAACAATAAAATCGAAAACCTATACATATAATGAAAAGAGTCAATTTTTAGAAAAAAAAATATCGAAAAAAAAGTCATTTAGCACTATCAATAAATACATAAACAAGAAGAGTCCCACCCAACCCCCCTCGCCCAACACCCCCCTGCCACCCCCCCAACCCCCCACCACCCTCTCACCCCTCATACTCAACACATTTTAATTATATATATATTTATGTATTTATTTTTTCAATAAATAAACAAGAAGAGTATCATTTACTAGGGGGGGTCCCCCCGCCAACCCCCCTCATCCAACACCCCCCCACCACCCCCCACCCCCCCACCACCCTCTCACCCCTCATACTCAACACATTTTAATTATATATATATTTATTTATTTATTCAATAAATAAACAAGAAGAATATCATTTACTAGGGGGGTCACCAACCCCCCTCACCAAACACCCCCTGACACCCCCCCAC
The DNA here is from genome assembly GCF_040938575.1 of Ambystoma mexicanum. Taxonomy (NCBI): domain Eukaryota; kingdom Metazoa; phylum Chordata; class Amphibia; order Caudata; family Ambystomatidae; genus Ambystoma; species Ambystoma mexicanum. The sequence continues at coordinate 144,484,729 of NC_090923.1, read as the reverse complement.
CCCCCTCACCACCCTCTCACCCCTCATACTCAACACATTTTAATTATATATATTTATTTTTTTTTTCTAAAAATTCGAAAAAATGTAGAAAGAATTCGACATTATTGGTTTTCGACATTATTTTTTTCGACATTTTTTTGTTGACATTTTGACTGTCGAAATTATTGCTTTCGACATTATCACTGACCCCCATTTGACGCTTCTGTGAATCATGCCCTTGGGGTTTTTCACCCACTTTTTCTCACTTACGAATTGGCTCAGACTCAGTGGTAATTTTGACATGGGGTGCAGAGTCTCCCTATTCCCAATATGTATGTAACATGTGCATTCTTGCGCCCTTGCTTTCACGCTCACATCAACATAGATAGGTTTGAGCCTGTACTGCACCTAGTCCCCCAGGTGTACAATAGTATTTGGAGTGGCTGATTGGAATTAGTGAATATGTTGCTTTTGCTGTCCATGAATGACTAGGTGCTAAGAATTGAATGGTGCCAAGTTGATGCATTTTTCAATTCCAACATGTTTTTATTTGTTTATGTATTTTTCACATTTGTACCTTTGTTCTGACTCCAGAATAATTGTACTCCCTTCTTTGCAAACTGGAAGTGGTATACTCCCACTTACAAATCTTATCTGGGGCTCGGTTTGTGCATGTTGTTTTATGTCTAGTGGACACACACAATGTTGCCCTCCCAGAGGCACATTCTCAGGGTGTTGTTGTGGGCACGGAGGATAGGCCACAATTCATCATTGATTGGTACCTGCGATGTTGCTTCAGTGTGTGTGCTCCACAGGGGTTGGTTTTTATGTGAAATATGATTGCACATATGGATGGGTGCAGCCTCTCCATGTGTCATTTGCCCCACCATCAGCAAGGGATGTTCCTGTGGGTGCTGGTGGTGTCCCACCTGAATTTCCACTGGTACACCACACTGTGTGGGGACATTGTGCAGTACACATGCAGCCACTATGATTCTACATACTACAGTGGGTGCATATAGCAACACTCCAGCAGAGTGGTCAAGGGAGCGGAACCGTGACTTAAGCACTGTTAATGCGCTCTCCACTATGGCCCGAGTTGCTACATGTGCAGTATTATATCTCACCTCAGCTGGTGATGTGGGATTCCGGATTGGTGTCATCATGAATGTTGACAGCGGGTAGGCACTGTCCCCTGTAAATGTGTATATGGTTGTCTGTCATTGTAATTTATTTTTAGGGTCTATTGTTAAGTGTGTCATATGCCTGCATGTGTGTGACCGTTCATACTCACTGATGAGACATGTATAGCCATATCTTCCAGATGCCAGGGCCCGGTGCAGTGCTGAACGGCGGAAGATGTAGATATCATGTGTGTGGCCTGGGAAATTGGCATACAATTACATGATGATTCCTTTGGCGTCACACACTACCTGCACATTGATGGAGTGCCAGTGCTTACGATTCCGGTAGTTGTACTCCGTGGCCGTAGCGCAACATGTGTGCAGTCAATTGCACATGACACACGGGTGAAGTGTGCGAGCTGCCTAACATTTGTGGATCACTGTCTGCCTTTCCTCCTCTGTTCAAGGCATATATATGTGCCTGCGCACACATGCACATGCTTTTATGCATGGCAACGACTGGTGTAGACAGGGGTATTGGGTGGCCTGAGATATCCCACCAACTATTGCAGTGGTTCGGGGGAAGGACCCAGTTGCAGTCAGCAATTTTCTAGGGGGTAAGGGCCTGGGAGCAGATGGTGGATGATGCTAATCCATCTTCCCGCTCCCTGAGGAGGTCTAGGATCATATGGGGGAGAAACCTGTACCTGGCATATACCTGGTCATTGGCATCCCTCCTGTGGTGTCCATGCACGATAGCTCTGACTCTTGCTGGGTTCATTGTGGCTATAGATGTTGCAGTTGTGTGCGTTGCAGGCTTTATACGCATTGGTTCCTATGCGCATTGTAGTTTACGCCTGCTATCATGTGGCCGATAGATGCCAGGGTTCTTTTCACGACCTGACATTCCACGTTGAAATCCATAAATACAGTTGGTTTGCGTTGGAATGGGCATGCGATTGCTTAGCCGTGGCCCGTCCCTCAACACGCCCACATTTTCAAGTGTTCTTCCTCATTCTGCATATTCCGTCCGCTATTTGGGTCATTGCGTAGGTCTGGCCCGCACTCTGATTGAAGTCATGCTTGAGGCGATCGCACCCTCGCAGAGATGTGCCAGGCCAGCGCGATCTCCACGCAAGTCCTAGAAAAGTCCCACACAGTCGGTTCCATGAAACGACGAACAGGGATTTGCACGCAGATTGGTACGCAACGTCCAGATTTTCCACACAGAATATTTAGCATGCAAATGAGCATACAATGGGTGCAGACGTTGCCAATACTTGAAAGCCTTGTGACCCTCCTTGCATGCCATCTCCCTCTTTGCTTCTCTACTTATGCCAATAGTTTGGGCATATATGTGGCACATGAGAGCCACCTTCTTTTTTTTATTGTGATATGGTTACAAATAAACCTTTCACAAAGAATAATGATGTGCTATTTATATAGTGCCTTAATCCAAATCGCCTTACAGAGCACTTATTTACATACAATATCAACCAACCAAAATTGGTACTCATTTATCGACCTCAGAAGGATGAAAGGCTGAGTTGGACTTGCCAGGATTCGAACCTGCGACCTGCAGCTAACGCTCAGACCGCAGCAGAGAGCGCTCAACCCGCTGAGCTATCTTACAGGCCTACACTTTATACAAGAATGAAAAGATTAAGATATCATTTGCATCACAATAAAATGAATGAATTAGTATACATATACAATCCAGAAAGTACAAAACAAACACAAAACACGACCAAAATGACTTAGCAAGAATTCATAAACATCACAAAAAGAATCCAATATTGTTTTAAAAAAGTTTAGAACTGGATTGGATAAGGATATTTAATGTGCTATAACAATTCTTTCCCTGAATTGGTCAGAGTAAAGGCTTATCTCATTATGTACAAATTTGATCATGACATCTTTTCGTCTCACTGCTGAAAGGTGACTTCCGATAAGGAGATGCTTTATAATTTCCACATAAGTTTGTTTGTTTGTTTATTCATTTGTTAAGCGCACCAGACTCGTAAGTAAAAGGGCGCAATGACAAGGAAATGCAAGGCTTACATGATTACACAGGTTACAGACAGGATATATACAATATGAACAATAGGGCTGTGGCTAGTTTGCAAGAAAGCGGGATATATACACTATGAACAAAAGGGAGGCAGTATTATATGATTACAGGATATATACAATATGAGCAATAGGGCTGGATCAAAGGTGCGTGCACTAGGATATAAAACTTATATGAGTACACATGCATGGGCAGCAGTATTTACATAACGAGAGAGTATAGCAAGATATAATGTTTCTTGATTGCAGGATAGTGTCCTCAGGGAAGGGTGATGGGTAACTAAGGATTGGTGGCAGTGATATGCTTTATTAGGTTTTTCCTGAAGAGTGGATATGGTTGGTCAGCTCTTAACTCCTGGGGCAGTGAGTTCCAGCTTCTGGCTGCCTTAACAGTGAAGCTGTTGCCCCCGATGGTAGTCAGTTTGTATTTGGGGATATTTAGGCAGTTAGTGTTCCCTATTCTAGTGGGTCTGAGAGGAGTTCTTCTCTGAAGTTTGTCTATGAGGTAACTGGGGGCTGCGTTGTTCAAAGCTTTGTGTGTCAGTGAGAGTGTTTTTAGAAGTATTTTATTGGGAGTGGAGAGCCATTTGTGTTGATGTCTCAAGGCAGAGATGTGGGTTATCTTATTTATGCCAAGGGCTGCTCTTAAGGCATTATTCTGTAGGGTTTGGAGTTTATTAGTGATGGATTTGTTAGCCCCAATGTAAAGGGCATTGCAATAGTCGATTCTAGAGAGTATAAGAGCTCTAGCCAGGATCAGGCAGCTATAGTCAGAGAGGAATGGTTTACTAGCTCTAAGAAGTTTGCATGTGTAAGCCGTAGACGAGGTAAGGGATTTGACCTGTTTGTCAAAGGATAGTGTGGAGTCCAAGTAGAATCCCAGGGTTTTTACTTCCTTGGAGACTTTAATGGTGTTGCCGTCAATGTTGAAGGATGAGTAATCTTGACCTAGTTTTTTAATATTAGCCTGCGAACCCAAAATTATTAGTTCAGTCTTATCGTCGTTCAAGCATAGGCCGTGAGTGGCCATCCATGCTTGGATGATGAGGTAAATTTTGTTCACTAGGCCCGTGTCCGCACTGTAATCCCCAGAAAGTGGTAGGAGAATCTGAGTATCATCTGCATAGTTAGTGTAGGTGACACCCAGCTGGTCCAGATCGTCGAACAATGGCTTAGTGAAGATGTTATATAGGGTGGGCGAGACGCAGGATCCTTGCGGAACGCCGCATAGGATGGGTGTAGGCTCGGCGGATGCTGAGGAGGAGAAGACTCTCATGGTCCTCTCACTCAGGAAGGACTCGATCCACTTGATAGCGTCCGTGGAGAAGTGAGCTGCAGAGTCAAGGTGCCGACATAAGACCTTGTGGTTGACCAGGTCGAAAGCAGCGGAAAGGTCGAGTAGGAGCAGGAGTACCGTCCTTCCTTTGTCTCTCAGTTCGTCTATCTGGGACTTAAGGTCGATTAAGGCAGTCTCAGTTCCGTGCATTGGACGGAAGCCGGATTGTCTGTTGCCCAGGAGTTTGCGCAATTCTAAGTGCTTCTGTATTTGAGTGTAGGCGGCTTTATCCAGTATTTTTAGTAAAAATGGGACCGTGGTGATAGGTCGATAGTTAGTAGGAATGAGGGGATCAAGTGTCTGTTTCTTGAGGAGTGGCAGCACCCAGGATTGCTTGAGGTTGGCGGGTATAGTACCTGTAGCAAAAGAGGCATTTATCAGTTTGGTTATAAATGGGGAGAGATCTCTAGCAGCGTCTTTTATTAGCTGTGCAGGGCAGATATCCCCTTTACAGTTTGAGGGTTTTAAAGATATGATGATTTTTTCTACCTCTAGGATGGACATTTTAGAGAAGTGGAATGTGGCATTATGTGCCGGTAGTGGCTCATTGGGCTGGAGAGTGTTAGGCAGGTGCTGTAAGTTTAGAGCCTTCTTTTTTAATTGGATTTTGTTTTGAAGTGTATCGATTTTATGCTCTAAGGCTTGTTGTATGTCAGTACACCAGGATTTGTCCTTGGTGCAGACGTCCGGGGTAGCGATAGGGGACTCTAGTTCTTTGAGTATGCAGAAGAGTTCCTTCATGCTTGAGTTTGAGCTAGCAATGCGTTGGTCATATGAGTTACGTTTTGCTTGGCAGATTTCCTTTTTGTAGAGAGAGGAGAGTACAGATAATTTGGCTTTATTCTCGCTAGATGGGCATCGTCTCCAGTTTGTTTCACTTTTGTTCTTTAGGGTGCGAAGGTCTTTGAGTTGTGGGGTGAACCATTTGTTTAGGTGGGCTATAGGTTTGCTCGGTCTGAGTTTGATAGGAGCAATTTTATCCAGAGTGGTAAGCATAATATTATTGAATTCCTGAACTAGGCCGCTGGTATTCCAAAAACTGCACAATCTGGATGCTCTCAGAATATTACTTCTAGGCTTAACATCGCATTAGTTAAAAATACATTCATTTGAAATCTCTTAAAGTTATTCCTAAAAGCCCTTGAAGGGTACCGCAAAAGATAAGAGATTTCATTAAAACATTACACTCCTATTAGGGAATGTGAGGACAGGTGGTGCTTCCTAATAGACTCTCCAGCATTCCAGAGTCATTGGACCACAATTTTAGTTTAATTTCCCCAGGATTTTGCAGTAGTTCAATCGTATTCACTCCCAGGGAAGCTAATATATTCAAACAGGATCAGTGCCACCGTCTAGCCTAAACTAAAAATATTTGGACATGAAGCAGCCATGCTGCAAAGCTTTGGTGCATGGAATCGTACGGATAACAGTGGGTGGGGGAAACTGATAGAACCAGCTTCCACTGTATGGAAGACACGTGCATGCAAGAAGTTTAAGGCCCGATTCATGGAAAAGTGCACAGAAATCCCACAACGTCCGCACGCCAAGAACGTCACTGCACGAGCCTGCACGCAGAAGTTAATCTGCACACTCTGCATATTCATGGAATTGTTTGTGCAAAGTAACCTTATACGCAAGTCGCGCCTGGAAAACCCCCCCCCGACACGCCACCATGGAAATAAAAACCAGCCAGAAACAGCCTCCTTTACTCCTTTACGTGCTCGCCAGGCGAAAAATACATGCACCCCCAGAACAGTGCATGGGGTCCCCCCTAACTGTTACCGGCACCCCGACAACATGCGTACAATTTATGGCAGCTCATGTGAAATTCAGAAAATCTGCGTACAAACACCCTGTAAATTGTTCCTGCACCCTGCTACACTGTGTACGAGCACCCCTAAATTAGATCATAATCCCAGCTGCGTGCGGGCACCCCAAAATCCGACATCCGATCGTACCTCTAAACTGTGATTCCTATGAGCAAGTGTCTGTAGGCATGCCTTCTGGTGGCGGTTAGTATGAGGGCTTTGTGTGGCCATTTCCATGCTAGGAGGTTGCGCGGTCGAATCCCTGAATGCATATTGTTCCACGCAATAGTATGCATGTGATGGACTGCCTGCAGTCCGTCCCTCGTAACGCCCACTTTTTTGCATGTTCTTCCCCATTTTTCAGTGTTCCACACCCTTCCCCGTCCTCTGCGCAAGCCACATCCAAGTGCTGCATGGTGTCTCGCGCAAAACACTCAGCCGCTCGCAGGGACATGCCGGGCCACCACGAAATTCACGCAAATCCAAGGAAAATCCCACGCATTCGATTCCATGGATCGACAAACGGGATTACGCTTGCAGTTTGGTGCGCAAGTTCCCTATATTCCACACTAATAATTCCATGAATCGGGCCCTAAGGCTTCTTCATGCTTTCTGCATTACGGCGCAGCTGATTGACAAAGAGGCCTGCAAATATATACCTGTAAGAGCTCTGAAAGAGAGACACAGTTCTCAATAGCCAGACCAAATGGAGCGCTGCAGGCCACCAGATAGGACCAAGTTAAAACCCCATAAAATAATCTATTCAGTGAGCAATCACAAATAGAGGTAATGGCTCAGAACTGTATCAGCCACTGCAGGTGAAACAAACAGTAGACGGGGCTGGCACAGGCAGATCTAGAAATGGAGCAAAATCGAACCTGTCAACAATGTCATTCAACCAAAACAAAATCCATTGATTTACATGCTGTTCCAAATGTGAGGCAACCAGGAGAGTCCAGAGGCAGAATGAGTAACTTCATAAAGATTAACAAATAATAAAGGATACATACTTTGGGGGTTGTGGGGGTGGGGTACATTTAGAAGCAGACGAGAAAGACAGAGCATCCCGTGACACCATCAGACACTCTGGGACCCTACCACAAACCTCTTGCGATATATATTAGGCTGTACAACTTTATCTTTGGAATCTCAAAAACCATGGCATGGAAGCAGTATTGCTTTTGTTTAATTTGCGTTGACAATAATGTGGGAGGGAAGAAAAGGAAAACTGCTTAAAAAGGTGAGGCTTTCCAATAAGGAAATGCTGACTGGAAATTCCTTCCCAGAACCGCAGGTTGCAACACGAAGGGAAGGCTTTATGGATCCAACGTCTTAATGGAGAACACACCTGCACTGAAGTCAGGGATGTCAACACCTTGATAAAGTACTGAGGATCACGCGAGATGTGGGCCTCCTTCCGACATCTGCCTCAGAAGCTTCTGAGAACCTTAGGTGGTCTCCAGTGCTATGGACCCAGTGGCCAAAAATACTTTTAAAAAAACAAAAACATGTTTGCACTTTTCAACGCATATATATGTGTGGGGTGGGTTAGGTTAATCATTTATTGTAAGGGCAGTATGGAGGGAGCTGCAGCGGTTGCAGGGGTCTCCCTCGCATATAAATGCATTACAAAGTGCAAATTGATTTCGATCTTTTCGGCCATGGGATTTTTGCTGGACCATATCACATAGAACCCCTTAAGTGTGGGGATGGAAGGAACACAATCATTAATGTGGCAATAAGCCCTGAGCCGGCCGGACATTACCACCTAAGGTAATGCCCCCAGGACCCATAGTTATAGAGGTCCCGGGGGGCATTACCATTAGGCGGTAATGGGTCACTGGCGAGGGGCTTATTTCCATTTGTATTCTGGGGTTTTTAGTCCTGCCAGTTGAAAAAAGCGGCGCTGCAGTACACGTTCATTCTACAAAGACTAGAACGCGTGTACTGCTTTATTACTATGGATCACCAGGGTGCTATTTTGGGCCAAGCTGATCTGTTGTAATGAATGGAGAGGTGAGTGAAGAAACTTTCAGAGCCGGCGCGCGATGCACGCAAATGCATACACGGGTTTACTCTGTGGTATGGCTCGGAATTGAGCCAATACACGTTCAGTGTATCCCGTGGCATTGGCGCGCCGGGTACTAATTGGATGTATTGCCCGGCCGTGGTTAGGTTCTATGACTACTCTAATGCAGTCGTTAATTTAGAAAAGTACGGGTTGAAAATCCTATTATGTTCCATCACAGAATAGTTCCTTCATGGAGCAGTTTCACTGGGAGGTCCTGTAATGCAGACCACTACAAGTCACAAGGGTGAGAGTGTGCTGAAAGGCACAGGGTCTAAGGCTACATTTGCTGGGCCATTCCTGCTGGGAAGAAGGGTGTTGTAGGTAAGCAATTGGGCTTCGCCGTAGCCAGGACAGCTGCCAGGAGGCATTCTATCGTTCGTCTGGTCGTGAATGTGGAGGCCAACTGATATCCATTGACTGTTGCTCTTTTCTCAGCAGCCTTCCAGTGCCTCCCAGGTTTGGGCAGTCACGTGAATACTCATGATGTCCAGTGTCTCGGTAGACCACCGTGAAGGATCTGAGCAACCGTCCACTCTGCCATGCTGAGGGAGTGGCATAGGAACAAACTCTTCTCAGCACTGGGCATCCAGGAGGCTTGACGGCTTGATACATGTTTGCACCAATGTAAGGAATGTGCATCTATATATGGGCAATTGGCGAGCAGAGGACAATACAAAGACTCTGCCATGTGTGCCAGTGCTGTAAAAGAGCATCGCTTCTTCAGCTTCTGGTGCCCCAATGTCTGCAGGCAATTGGGCGTTTGCACCTGCTTCCACCTGCTTCCAGGAGGCTGGTGGGAGCGCGTTTTAAAAGCCCATCTCTGTGAAATGCTCGTGATAGAAATCATTTCTATCCCTGTTTGGGGGATGGAAATGCAAGTTTGACAGCCACAGTTTAAACCGCGATAGGACTGATATGTTTATTTGGTCAAGTAATGAGTAATGAGAGGCACTAGTGCAATGAGCCTCATTATAGGTTTGCTGGTTCTGGAAAAAAGTGCCGGTTATGACATATCACAGAACTTTTCTAGACTGATAAACTACGGTGGGGGTTACATGACTTACCTCCGGGCATTAAACTGCCAGTATTTCCGGCACTAGTATTGACGGTTCCAGAAATAACAGCAACTCCCCCCCCCCCCCCGCCCTCGCCCATGGAGTCGTGGAATTCCTGCCATTTCATCCACTTGTAATATCGCAGTAAAACCGGGATATTAGGTAGCGGAAATGGTAATACCATTTACTGGTATTGTGCCGGAAAGTACTGGCGTGATGCCACCAAACTTGGAATGACCCCCAATGTTTTTTCTGCGTTCAGGGAAACTTCCTGCTTCGTGCTGGGAGTCTTTATTACATGGAAAGAAAGTGTCAAGAGTGTGGAGACCTCTGCAGCAGAAACTATGCTAACTGGCTTATGCTTGTCTTGAGGCTAGCTCAAACTTGAGCAGCCCTCTCTCTTTTTCTCTCTGGAGCTGCCCCTGGACCCACAGCCATGCATTCAGGTTTTGGAAGTATGCCGGGGGTCCTCCCTGTCTAGGTGGAGGCCCGGGGTTTTCCACAAGGGGGCAGCAGAGGCAAGTCGTACACATGGGCCTTCCCGTGCTGCACGATCCGTGCCTTGCAATCTATGGGATCAGATGAGCACACGGAAGAAGCGCGTCTGATAGAGCAAGGGCACTCTTTGGGCGCAGCTCATATCTACTCCTCAGTGCAGAAGATGCCCATGGCAGAATCATTCCGCCCGTGCTTCTAGAACTCACCAAGCCCATCTCGTTCTCTAATCAGCATCTTAAAAGGGCAATACACATGGGAGAGTCGCACATGTCACAGCTGAAACATCTCTGCACACAGGCTGCTTTCCTCACATGGACATAAACTGAACCAGTGTGTCTGGGGGAGTGGCACTGGCACCCCCTACTGTTGTGTTTGTATGAGCTATATGTTTATTTTATCCAAGCAAGGAGTCACAATAAAGACGAGGGCCTCCTGCTTGATACCTTCTCGCGGATAAGCAGTGTGACTAAGAGGCGGGATAGGGTGTCAGTGCCTGGAACGCGTCCCAGTAACGTGCATTACTCATAGCCCTACGTTTCCTTGTGACAGTCCTTGCATCACGTCCACCTTCCGAAGGAGCCGCACCTCAGGGTTAACTGCATTAGCGCATTCCACAAGGATTCCGGAGACATGCTCCATGGTCTAGCCCTTTGGAAGGGTTATTTCTTTTGGGCGGTCAGTCCTTTTTTTATTTCACAAATTCAGAAAACAAAAAAAAAAAAAAAAAAAAAAAAAGGTTATCATGCAGGGCTGATTAAGGAAACTATGTATCAGTCTATTGCAGTGATAATGAGAAAGAAATCCAATATTTTGTGACACCTTTTTTGTTATCTGTTCTCGAGATGTAAAACTAATTATTGATCAAATCTGAAACCGTATGATGCATTGATTTTACACATATTGTGACAAAATGCATTTGAAAATTTGTTTTATAAAATAATGTAATTTATTATCTTCGCATTTCATACTGTAGAGCACTATTGACAACCGGTAAATTACATATTAAAGACGCTAGCGGCATAAGAAGGGGACATTTCCCCAATATACACATCCACATTCTACAATTCACACCTCTGGCCACCACAACAATCCCAGAAAATAGACCCAAGGTTTAAAACCTCCTCAGTAATTAGTCTACACATGAAAATATAATTTCGAAATATAGCTGCTAAACGGGGTTAAGGGGCATGTTTTGTGCGATGAGAACAACATTTGTAATGTATTTGACATTGGTTATGGCTGTGGTAGATTCATAAATAGTTCCCTTACTTATCCCCACAGGATGAGCTCTGTCTGCTTGTTTGACTCGTATCCAGGGCTCAAGTCGAGGGTACACGCAGGTGGACGGAGTCCCCCCACTTTTTTCAGACGTTCCCCCACTTTTTTTCAGAGGGCACCTTGATATTCTAATTTCTGGTGACACCACATTCAATTAGTATGTAATGAGTCCCCCCACTTTTTTTTTAGGACTAAAGCCCTGCTCTTATCCATGATCATACTAGTGTAGGGGGAGCCCTCATTTGATATTCACCTCATGCGTATAGGAACACCTATCAGATGGGAGAGAGCACCGTATAATTAAGATTACCATAAGTAATACAGGCTTTAGCAGCCAATAATAAAACATGTTTTACTGCTCCTTAAAATGACCAAGGGCCTCATTACACGGTAGGCGGTGGACCAAGGTGCTATTAGCACCTTGGTCCATGCCGATAAAATACCGGCACCGCCTTGGTGGAAAGGTGAATTACCGCCCTATTCCAAGGTTGGCGGGGCGGTAATTCCCCCTTCCACCATTGCCCTTCCCCATTCCCATTTTTGCCCCATAGGGCATAATGGGAATGGGGAAGGTGCTAATTACTGTACCGCAAATTTGCGGTGCCGTAATTAGCACCAAGGTCCCTTAGCGGGTTGGTTTTTAACGCCTGCTAAAAGCAGGCGTTAAAGTACCAACCCGCTAATGGACCTCGTAGTAAGGCGGTAAGGGTTAACGGTCACTGGTACCATTACCGGTGACCGTTAACCCTTACTGCCTACCGTGTAATGAGGCCCCAATTCTAGCACTTCCTATTTATGAAGCTCTATCACACTAACAGCCCACATCTCGGTTTCCAAATATTACACCCAGTTCCTACTTAGAGTGACCTTGTTCATCCATCTATCTAGTCTCCCTAATTATTGGGAGTGTAATTCTTTGTTGTTGACAGAATCTTAATAGGTTACATTCTTGATGTGGTGGTACTTTACTTACGTTTCATGGTGGGGAGGGTAGCTGCTTACAAGATAAGCACTTGCCTGTAGCGTGGGGCCAGCAGGGGAGGGTAGCTGCTTACAAGATAAGCACTTGCCTGTAGCGTGGGGCCAGCAGGGGAGTGTAGCTGCTTACAAGATAAGCGCTTGCCTGTAGCATGGGGCCAGCAGGGGAGTGTAGCTGCTTACAAGATAAGCACTTGCCTGTAGCCTGTGGCCAGCAGGAGAGTGCAGCTGCTTACAAGCTAAGTACTTTCCTGTAGCCTGGCGCCAGCAGGGGAGTGTAGCTGCTTACAAGTTCAGCACTTGCCTCTAGCCTGGCGCCAGCAGGGGAGTGTAGCTGCTTACAAGATAAGCACTTGCCTGTAGCATGGGGCCAGCAGGGGTGTGTAGCTGCTTACAAGATAAGCGCTTGCCTGTAGCGTGGGGCCAGCAGGGGAGGGTAGCTGCTTACAAGATAAGTGCTTACCTGTAGCATGGGGCCAGCAGGGGTGTATAGCTGCTTACAAGATAAGCGCTTGCCTGTAGCCTGGGGCCAGCAGGGGAGTGTAGCTGCTTACAAGATAAGCACTTGCCTGTAGCCTGGCGCCAGCAGGGGAGTGTAGCTGCTTACAAGTTCAGCACTTGCCTCTAGCCTGGCGCCAGCAGGGGAGTGTAGCTGCTTACAAGTTCAGCACTTGCCTCTAGCCTGCGGCCAGCAGGGGAGTGTAGCCGCTTACAAGATAAGCACTTGCCTGTAGCATGGGGCAAGGGAATGTAGCTGCTTACAAGATAAGCGCTTGCCTGTAGCATGGGGCCAGCAGGGGAGTGCAGCTGCTTACAAGTTAAGCACTTGTCTCTAGCCTGCGGCCAGCCGGGGAGGGTAGCCGCTTACAAGTTAAGCACTTGCCCGTAGCCTGGGACCAGCAGGGGAGTGTAGCTGCGTACAGTTTAAGCACTTGCCTCTAGCATGGGGCCAGCAGGGGACTGTAGCTGCTTACAAGTTAAGCACTTGGCTGTGCCACGGGGCCAGCAGGGGAGTGTAGCTGCGTAAAGTTTAAGCACTTGCCTGTAGCCTGGGACCAGCAGGGGAGTGTAGCTGCGTACAGTTTAAGCACTTGCCTCTAGCATGGGTCCAGCAGGGGACTGTAGCTGCTTACAAGTTAAGCACTTGGCTGTGCCATGGGGCCAGCAGGGGAGTGTAGCTGCGTAAAGTTTAAGCACTTGGTTGTAGCCTGGGACCAGCAGGGGTGTGTATCTGCTTACAAATTTAAGCACTTGGCTGTAGCCTGGGACCAGCAGGGGAGTGTAGCTGCTTACAAGTTAAGCACTTGGCTGTGCCAGGAGGCCAGCATGAAGTTTGCACATTTGGACCCCTGCAGGACACACTCAATCGTCCATCTTTCCAATGTTGAAAAACTGAGTACCCGTTGAATTGGGTACAGATTACAACAGAGGAACCTTGCATCAAGTGCTATATTAAAAGCTGCTATTATTATTTAAGAATGGTATCCCTTGGGCATTTCCAAATGATTGTCTAAGACTGCTGTGACTGCCTTTCTTGAACTCAGTTCTTTACAATGGAACCTTGTTCTCCATGATGTTGAATGTTATTAATTGATAGGCCAAGTGTCCTACAACATCTAAATCTATAAGGGATTCTTATTTTTTTAATGTTTAAAGTAGCATCTGCTTTGCATTTAAGCACATACTTTACTATGAGACATTCTCAATGCTGAGAGAAGAAACCATTCAGATTGGTTTCTTTCAGTTCAGTAAAATTGCTTTCGCCCCACACCCGTTTGGCGTTGCAGAAGTCTGTTGCAATAACCTGTCTTCCACACCCTCTTCCTGGTTTGGCGGTGCAAGTGCTTTAACATTCTGCCACAGCACACCTGCACAATTACGCAAGCAACATGATTCATCAAAATGAGAAACAAGCACAATTTCCCACAGAGCTAAAGAGCCACATTCCCGAGAGCAAAATTGACAACTTTAGAGAGGAAAGATTTTAGAAGCGAAATCTTAAAAGCTGCAGGCTCCAATTATAACAAATATGCCACCCTTTTTTTTAAACCAAACGGGCGTTTCTACTCCCGCCCGTGATGCGTCCATGGAGGAGAGGTCTGTCGAAGAGCAAATTTCTCTGCCTGTCTACCGTGGCCCATTTGATTTTCCACAGTTATTTTGCTGCCACTGCCCACCACAGTTGGAAATGATGGCATAATCAGGCGCCTATTTACTAAAAGGGTACCCCCTTGGTCGCCTCTACAAATGCTGGTTGTGACTCCCCCAGCACCAAATAGGATCATTGTCAGATAGTCCTCTGCTGCAGGCCACACCACACCACAGCACAGATCAGATAAGGCCACTGGGCCATGTTTTAGCTGGCGTGATCAAACGTGACCTGCTCCTACTGCTCTGCAGAGCTCAGCAGTATTTTCCGAGTTAATTAAATGGGCATCGTTTTTTTTTCTCACACAGCAGTGAGCATGGTTACTACCTGGCAGGAGCAAACCACAGTGCAATAATGAAGGTTACCGCCAGGGTTTAAACTCTACACTGGTATTCCTCATTCTTCATTAGTGTCCTGTGAGAGACAATCAGATTGTATCAGTCGATCTGATTGGCCCTCGCCGGGTCCCTACCAACCTGATAAAGAGTCAGCTGCCAAAGTTTGCAGCACTGCCTCGCCCAGAGTTCCATCCCTTTCTTCGTCAGACCGCCATGGAAAGGGAGAAGGGACTACGTGTAGTCCCTTCACCCCGATCCACGGTGGCCATTTTCTTTGTTTTCATTTTTTTACCATCTTTCTAATGCCCGCCATAGAAAGGATGAAGAGACTAAACATAGTCCCTTCTCTCCTATCCATGGCAGTCATTTTTTGCTCAAGTTGAGAAATGGTTTACACGCTATTTCTCAAATGGAGTAAAAATACTATTAGTACCCCAGTAAAATGTGCCGGGGTACTAATAGCAATAGGACCCGAGGAGGGAAGGTATTACCGGTTGGGTAAAGGCCCCCAGGGATAAATTAAGTTCTCGCTTCGCTCAGACTTGTCCTGGCAATATTCCCCCCCTCCCTTCCCCCGGAAGTGTTTATTGCTATTAGCACCCAGCATGTTATACCGAGATGATAATACTTTTTTTTCCAAGTTCATAAACAGCGTGTTTACTGTTTATCAACTTGAAAGAAACTGCAAACCAAGAAGGCTGCCATGGACTCCCGTTCCAGGGTAGCCATTGCTGCGACAGGGATGCGTCGGGAACACTGATTGTCCCTGGTGCCGGTGAGGGACAAGGCAATTCCAGGTAAGTGGAGCGGCCGTGGTGGTGAGTGACACATGTGGAAATTGGGTGTGGGGGAAGGTAATAAAGGGACACGCTTGTGGGCACACTTACCTTAATCCCAGTGGGGAAGAAGGTCGCCTCCAGCCAGGAGACTCGGATTGCGGCTTTACCATGAGGTAAAGACCCAGTTCTGACCCTCCTGATTGGTTGGGAGGCTGCCATCCTCCCTCCTCCACTCATCCCACCCGCCGGGTGTTAATTGAATTATTAGCAGTCTTCCAATGACATCATGAGAGGCCAGTGTGGCCTGTGGGAGATGTTCTACCAAAGCAGTATCTGTGTACTTAGTTGCTGAAGCAGATGCATCCACTATGTGTGATTTGAACTCTTTAACATATAAAACATGGAAAATATAGACTGACCATCAAAAGACATTTCTGTGTATGACATATCGTAGGCGAGCTGTATGAAATCAAATTGCCGAGGGAATATGGCCTATAAAAATATCAGGAACTTGTTTTTTTCTTATTTTCTAAATTTCACTCTCCATTGAAGGGATAATTTGCACAAGTTGTCAACCTGGTCTGCAATGGATTCAGTGAATCCCTACATCTGAACCCCCCGTCCCACGCACAGGGACCTCAAACCCTGATTCACTATTTCAATGGTGATGGCAAGCGCACCGGCACTTTCACAACATGCACCTATCCCTATGCATTGACACTTCAAGAGGTGCTTTACATTAATAAAGAGTGACAGACCGTTGTCCATCAATGTACAAAAACTACAATTAGACCATGCAATAGTAATATTTCAGAAGAGAAGCCCCACAAAAACTTACTAGTAAAGTGACTCTATGACAATAAGGCTAATGTTGATTTCACTGGTTAAATAGCCACTTGTACCAATATATAGAGAATGGTGCAATTATTGAGACGCTAGCGTAGACGTTATTTATGAATTTAACAGGTCAAATTAAATCCTTTTTCTGTCTCGCAGAATCGTAGCCTGTCAAAAGTGATATTAGGCTTATTAACCTTCTTATATTTTTTTCTTCTTTTTTCTTTCAGTCTTAATAATAATGTTGTGTAACCGTCGCAATTTAATCTCTGGACATGTGTCTAATACACGTTTCATAAAAAAAAAATAGGATTTTAGTTGTTTTCAAAAAATGTCAATCAACGATTCAAAAAATATAAACGCGTTTACTTCATATGGTTTTGCCATATAACATCGTGCAGTGGAGAGTCTTTCCGTCAGCTGCTTTGAGCACACCCTGTTCACCCACATTGATTAGAACTGATGTGAAGCTTTTCTACAGGCATAGATTGAAGACAGGATCCAATTTAAATCCCTAACACTGGCGCATAGGTGCCTGCATGGTAGGGCACCAAACTATTTTAAGGAAAAAATTGTAGGATATACTCCCAACCGGGCCCAGAGATCGGAAGCACTAGGCATGATCACTGTACCAACTCACAAACGAGCAACAGGGTTAGGCAGGGCTTTTCCCGTGTTGGCGGCAAAAGAATTCAATAGCCTTCCTCTAGCCATTAGACTAGAACCCAGTTATTTGGCCTTCAGAAAGAGCTTAAAAACGTACCTCTTCAAGTAAGGCCGCCCCCCCGCCCACTTCCCTTCAGAAAGGTATCTTAGACAGTCAGGTTGTCCAGTATTCTTTATGTTGTAACCCTATTTTATGTGCCCCGATGCCCACGGGCTTTTGGCGCTTCATAAGCACCCAAATAAATAAATAATAATAGCTGGGTATACAGTACTAGTGAGTGGCATTGGTACGTATGCTATTTTCATCTGTCGATTTGGCCATCTCACCAACCCTATGCTGGGCCCATTTTGTCTAAAATACATTTTGGTCAAAACATTCCTGTTTAACATTGATACTCTAGGTGGCTCATTGTCAATCAATGGTGGCCAAAACACCCGCACCTGCATCCCCTGGCCACAACGCACACAGGTGCATTGTTTGGAGAAACTGACCAAGACATCCTTTGAGGCATACAGTTGTTCCAGCATATGTCAATATCTTTAATATAGATGGACAACCGGCTCACCGCCTGTCTGGTGCAGCACCGTGCCAGTATAAGGTACAGGACAGTCTGGGACACCGCATGATGTGTCTTGCCGCAGTGCCGCAGTAGACTCACAAAGTTGCATTCCCTTTCCCCATTAGGGATCGATTGGCATGCACTGTACATACAAAATACCGCCTGTATATTTCTGCAAAAAAAATACATTAGTGAAGCACCTCCTTGCAAGGCACACCCTACTGACATAGCAGGCCATAGACATAGTACATGCTGCAAAGTTCTTCTTATGCAACCGAAACAAAGCCGACCTCCATGCTCAATTTTTGAAAAGAGCCTGGCGCCTAAGAAGGAAAGAAGGAGATATATTGCTTAATTGGCTTGTCACTTATCGGTGTTTAATTTTTTGTTTTAACCTATTTATACCAATGACATTTTGTAATGAATCTGACCAAGGTATGTTAGTTGATATCGACTTTTAGGATTTACTGAGTGTTAGGGAGAATTCTCAGAAATTTGCTACTTCTCTTCTACCTTAGAGACCCCCAGCACTTTCCTGGACTTTAGGACTTTTTATTTTTATCCTGGAGAGAGTGAGACCTTTTCCCCACTCTCTCGTGTATTTTTCTTTGATTTGAACACTGTTTCATTTGGTTTTGGAGTCTGACAAACTCTATAGGCATTATCTTTTTACATTGCGACACACAGCACCTTCAGTGCAGTGGCACTCTGAAGTCTTTTAGATTTCCCAAAGGTTTAAATACATTCTCTTGGATAAACTACTGTTTCCAAGGGCAGTGAAGTGAAATTGATCTTACTTACATTTTGTAACTTTCTAGACCCAGCACACACTATCTTACAATAGGGTAATGGAGGGGTTACTTAGTATCCCCTTTGTCTAGTTTCTCATGTAACATTTTTATGTTACCCTTTCTACAATTAATGGCTGGTGGCAGTGATTTACTTTTTACTACCATTGTGTGTTCTTAGCGTGGGATGAATTGCAGCTACAGTAAAGCACACATGAGTGCCCATTTTGTCAAAATGGCCCGGTCTGCTTTTTTTGCCATTTCTTGTTGGCAAAGTCCTTCATGAGATGTACTCTGTTCTCCAAATCAGGTCTGGTCCCTTTGTTCATTTTGTCTTTGCCGGGTTTTTGTCCTTGGCCTCAAGCCCAGGGCTCGTATCTCTACATGCTGAAATCTCTTCACTGGCTCCCGTGGCTGCAACGATCAGGTTCAAGACCCTCTGCATTGTCCACAAGACTTTCTGGGGCCTAAGACCACTCTACCTCCAGTTCTCTCTTCCAAAACATCTTCTTTCTCGAGCTCTGCGCTCATCCACCTCCCTCTGATGGTCAGATGTTTCTCCAAGCAGAGATATGGGGGCAGATCTACCTCCTCGGCTGAGGACTCTCACTGGAACAGCTTGCCAGTCTATCTCAAACTTGAGCAGAACCAACTCCGGTTCCGGAAACAACTCAAGACCTTCCTTTTCGCCTCTGCATTATCCCTTCCTCTCCCCTGCTGATGCCCCTGGCTGCTCCACGCACTGGTTACCTGGTCACCCTCAGAACTCGGACCCAAGCACCTGCATGTCCATTTGCCCTTGCACTGCCTCCAGGCTCCCTGGCACTTAAGGATCTGTATCTGCAACCCTACAGTCCCTTCTCTCTGCACTTATGAGCCACCCACTGGCTGCACTTGTGAGTAAACTGCACTTCCCCCTTCCCTGCACTCGCGTGATAAGAATGACACAAGGCCTAAGATCGTTATTTTTTCTTCCCTTTGTTTCCTCCTCCTTGTTTTATTGGGCATAGAAACACTTGTGTACAGGTGCGTTAGTAGTGTACAATGATACCTTTCCTCATCAAACAAGCCTTGACAGCTTTCCACACCCCTTTAGGGCGGGATATACGGTCCCTATGATGTCATATCCTGGGCGTGGCCCCCTGAGGCTTCCCCCGGAAGTTCTGTCTGGGCAAAATCCTGTCCCGGAAGTGATGTAGGTGTGTTTAACAGGACCTGGGTCCTTAGCGGGGGTGTCCCACCGGATGTGACATCATGGGGGCTATCGGGAAGGTCCCCCCAAGGGTTGGGGCCCCAAGGGGACTTCCTCCGGATGCCCCCCAAAGAACCGGAAGTGTGGAGCGGGGTTTTGAAGGGTGGGGCGTGGCGTGCAGGGTGTATATATACAGATACGTATTGGGGGATGTACAAGCCGTTCCTGAAGCCTTGGAAAAAACGAAAACTCAAAAGACCTCAATACCAGGAATTATGAAGCGCTACAGCTACTACTCTAAGGACAATACAGCTCCTGAGGATTTGAAAACCCTTAAAAAATATTACAGCCCTGAAAGTCCGCCGGCACCGGCGCTATCCGTCGATGGGGGTCCTGATGACGCAGCGGCTATGGATACATTATGTGAGCATTTTGATATGTTGAATCTTGGGAGTGGGAAACAGTCGGGTGTCATCGACTCCGGTGTGGATGACGCCTACACCGATGCAGACTATGTGGATATGGATGAGGCTGTTAAGGCTCTGGAGGAGACCCCGTATGAAGATCTGAATGTTTTAGAGCAACTGTTTCCAGAGGCCGCAATAACCTCGACGGTAGACACAGCATCCGATGAAGACAAGCTGTTTATGGACGTTACTAGCTCCTCTATGCTGGAAGATGTTGGTTCTGACTGAAACATTGGCTATGGTAAGTAATGAAGTATGACGATGTGTGTGTGAAAAAAAAAAAAAAAAACCTGTGAAAACACATGGTCAAGAGCTAAACTTCTTTCTTTTTTGAATTGCAGAAAACGCCAGATAACCATAACGGAGCTGTGGGCCTGAACAACTCATTTAACGCCATTCAATTATTATTGCGTGTGCTGTTCAAAAAGGATCGAAAGTTCAGCATTCCCAGTCGGTGATAAGTGTAAGAAATGCGATACTTTGAAACGTTTTGAAAGTTCTGATGAGGAAGAAGATGATAATACAACCCTTTTGGAGACTGTAACGGCTCAAGCGTTTGCGGCGGCTGTTGTAAAAACGTGTTTGAAGCGGGACTATTACCGATGGTGTGAAGGGCATAAATACAGATACCCGCAACAGGATGCTCATGATTGTTTACTCCCAAATTATCAATCTGTAGCAATACAGGCGATATGTCAGATGTTGAAGTCATATAACGTTTATCAGATGCTTAAAAGGGTTTATAAAACCATGGGTATGCGTGTACATGCGAGTGTGGGGGGCCTGCTAACAAAAACAATCTTGGAAATTCAAACGTGTCGCAAGCCTGAGAAAAAAATGAAATCTTTACGCCTGGCAGGCCCCGTGATTTTTAGAAACCATATAACCCGTTTAATACAGAGAGACTTTTCTAACCTGTACAGGTTGAGGAGTAACCCACAGAGGTGTCCGGTTCCGCAAAAGCTTGTTTTTTAAAAAAGATGAAAACACAATAATACTGCTCCTTATATGTGTACCGTTGTTTCTAGGGTAACGTTTCTGGAGGAAAAACCGGATGTGTGGAGAGCTATCTGATGCCTCTACGGCTGTGTGGGGAAAAACTTTTATACGCTATGCGGAAGGCGAGAATAGCGGTAAACACCCCACCCCGGCTGTGGCGTTTTGATGTACCGAGATTTCAAGATGCACGGTTGTGTCAAAGTGTAATTTGTAGCACCATCAAGATGTCGGCGTGTGATGAATACGGTTCTGTATTCCGATACAACTGGGGTTCTTTATACATGGGCCCTAGAACCGTTTTGAGGCACCACGTGGCTGAAATGTATGCAAGATTCCTACGCCTTAAAGGTCTTGTTTTACAGGCCTCTGAACTATCTGAACTATTAAATGCTACAAGTGTCTGGTGTCTACAGAGTTACAGGCGGGGTAACCACGTTGATGTGTATAGCCTGTTATATGATGCGACCAATAAAATATCAGGGGTGGTAACTGTTCGACACCCCATACATGTATACCAAACAGTATAAAGAAAAATTAAATAAAACGTCATACGCCAACCCTGCGTCTGCTTATTTTTTTGTAGTGCATCAATGGCTAATAACACACGTTCAAGATTGCATGAATGCTATTATGATAAATCTGGTGTTGGGAGTTATGGGGGTGTTGATGCGCTTTATCGAAAATTACAGCGTGATAAACACCCCATCACGCGTGGAGCTATTAAGACATGGCTATCCGGCCAGGAGACGCATACCCTTCATAAAAATGCTAGGAAACGTTTTAAAAGAAGAATGACCATGGTCGCGACGGCAGGTATGCAGTGGCAGGCAGACCTGGCGGATGTTTCTAACCTTGAAAAGCAGAACGATGGTGCGCGGTACATTGTGACGGTGATAGATGTTTTATCAAAATATGCATTTGCAGAGGCCTTGCGGGATAAGACTGGTTCAAGAGTGGCGGCGGCCTTCAAACATATCTTCAGCAAGGGTCGCGTACCTGTAAAATTACAAACTGATGCCGGTAAGGAATTTCTGAATAGGCCCCTGCAAAACCTTCTAAAGCACCACGGCGTGCATCATTTTATAACCCACACGGAAGTTAAAGCGGCGGTTGTTGAACGCTTTAATAGAACCCTAAAATCTAAACTATGGAGATATTTCACAGCCTATAATACACAACGCTATGTGGATATATTACAGACTTTTATCGATGTGTATAATGAAAGCTACCACCGGTCTATTAAAATGCCTCCTCGGGCTGTAACCTCTGAAAACTCATTATCAGCGTGGCGAAACCTGTATGCTGGCTATCGGAGAAGATCAAGAAAGCATCCTTTCGCGTAGGGGACCACGTCCGAGTATCCAAGTTAAAAGGTGTCTTTACAAAAGGCTACCAACAGTCCTTTACTGACGAAATTTTCATAGTGGCAAAAGCATCTGTGAAAGAGGGGGTATACATATATCAGCTGAATGATTATGCTGGTGAAGTTGTAAGCGGTAATTTCTACACAGAGGAGTTACAAAAGGTGATCGACGATCCCCAGCGTCTTTATAGGGTTGAGAAAATTATTCAGAGTAAAGGTAAGGGGTCTAAGAAACAGCACCTGGTAAAATGGCACGGATGGCCTGAGAAATTCAACAGTTGGGTCAACACGGCCTCTCTAGAGGATCTAAAAAGCAGAGACGATCCCCGAGAAGAAGAAGAAGATGGAAAACACCAGCTTTTATATCACCTTGCCCAGTAACGCCTCTTTAGATATATTCCCCAAAAACGAAATATCGGATTATTCTGTTAAACTGGCTAAACCCGTTAATTTACAAGGTCCGTGGGAAGCAGGGTTGATGGAGATTCAGTACCCCCATACCTGGGACACCCTGGACAAAAGAGATTCCTGGTATACCATCAGACGTGGAGAACCTGCAGAATTGATAAATGTGGGTTTTCCTCACGGCTTCTACCCCAAAATACAGGCGCTGCTAGATACTATCAACAAATCAATCGCGAGTCTCGAGCGCTATGCAGATATACACCTGTTTCTAAATAACTCATGCCGTAAAGTATTTGTAAGATCACCCGATCTTACCGTGGAGTTTATATGTAGCGGGAAACTCTCGATGGTGTTGGGGAACGTTCAGCATATAAAAAATAATACTAAAAATACGGACAAAACACGTGCAGATATTGATGGTGGATTTTACAGCCTCATGATCTACAGCGATATAGTAGAATACCAAAGGGTTGGTGACTCATATGCCCCCCTGATGCGGACCGCACAGGTCAAGGGCGAAAATAACGGCATTGTTAATATACAATACATGAAGCCTGATTATACTCCTGTTTCTAAGTGTCATTTTGATACCATCAACATCCAGATAAGGGACGATCAGGGAGATCTGGTCTCATTTAAATACGGGAAGGTCCTGGTGAAACTACACCTGCGCCCTAGACGCGAGAGAGACAATTAGAACATGATAATCATGAAGAATTACGGGGAGCCGCACGCTTATAGGGATTATTACCGCAGACAGGCCGGTTATGGAAATCAGCCCTACTTCCAAGGTGCGCCTGTGATGTATGGTGAGGGGCTAGGAAGTATTTTTAGAAGTCTTTTTCGGAGAGCCATGCCCTTCCTGCGCAAAGGGTTTGAATTAGCCAAGCCGCATATGAAAACAGCTGCTACAAACATTGCTAAGGATGTGGTGTCTACTGCAACAACCTCCATCGCAAATCGTTTCAACCAACCAGCACAAGAGGGCTCTGGTCTGGTTTACGTGGGTAAAAGCCCTGCAAAAAGAAAAAGGCGAGCTTCGCGCCGGCGGGGGCCTCCGAAGCCGCATAAAAAACAAAGAACAACCACCAAAGCCGCTCAGAAGAGAAAGCGCACGTCAAAGAACAGACGGGTCAAGCGAAATAAAAACAGACCCGGCATCAATATTTTCTAAAAGATGGCCTTTATCCACTGTGCCTCGGGGGAATGTGTGAAATCGGAACTAGATCTGTTTGTCGTGCCCCCGACACAGACAAGCATCGAAAACAGTTTTTTCATGGAAGTTGCGCCCCTAGCGGCACTATCACCATTAACCCCCATAGAGTTTTACATATCGGGCTCAACAGAGACGTACCTGGATTTGAATGACACCTTGCTCTACCTAACTTGCAGAATAACAAAAGAGGATGGGACGGCTATCGGTGCAGTGGCGAAGGTGGCCAGCATTGCCTATTCCGGTGGCCACCCTTTTCAACCAGGTGGACATCACTCTAGGTGATCGCATGATTACACAGAGCGACAACATGTATGCCTATAGAGCGTATATTGAAAGCATTCTGAACTACAGCAATGACACTTTGGACACCCAGCTGACTGCAGGGCCGTTTTATAAAGGACAATCATGATTGTAAGGGTCGGATATGCCCCCGTTGTGATGTGGTCTCCTTGGACGAACACCAGTGTTATATGACACACCCAAAAGAAATAGCCAAAACCGAGAATTACATAATCTTCGATATGGAGTGCATGCAAGAGACCGGCATACACATACCCAACTACATCTATGCCAGGCATCTGACTCGCGACGACAGCTGGTCATTCGCGGGAATTGACTGTGTCAGCCGCTTCATAACCACATTTCTGACAAATAAATTCCAGGGGTATAGCTTTTTGGCTCACAACAGTCAGGGCTACGATGGCTTCTTCATAATACAACAACTGATTAAAGAGACAGTCGATGTCAAGCTGATAACTCAGGGTGCAAAGTTGAAACTCTTGGCTGTGCCAGCCCTTAAAATCCGCTTTATCGACAGCTTGAATTTTCTACCCATGAAATTAAGCAAACTGCCTAAGGCTTTTGGTTTCCCTGGATCCAAAGGGTATTTCCCCCATTTCTTTAATACGGTACAGAATCAGAATTATGTGGGAGCCATCCCCCCTATGGAGTGTTATGGATCGGAATACATGATGCCTGATGACAAGGAGGCGTTTATTAAATGGTATACGGAGGCACGAACACAGGTTTTTGATTTTAAGAGAGAACTAAAAACCTACTGTCGTGAAGACGTCAATATTTTGAGAACAGCATGCAACAGTTTTCGAGATGGCATCATAGACATGACCCGACAGGTCCACACTATGGATGATCCTGAAAACCCAGAGATAAAGATAAATTTTGTTACATATGTAGATCCCTTTACAATCATCACCCTGGCTAGCATGTGTATGCATATGTACAAGCAACTGTTTCTAAAGTCTGAAACAATAGCCCTCATACCCCCAGACATGTATCATGGCCGTCAGAAACGATTTTCCACACCCTCCATCCAGTGGCTAATGTATATGTCTGAACACATCAAGATACCTATACAGCATGCCCTGCGGGGAGGAGAGAAAAAGATCGGCCCCTATTTTCTAGACGGCTATGCGTCTTTAAACGGGGTGCAACTGGCCTATGAGTTTAACGGGTGTTTTTATCACGGGTGTCCAAACTGTTATAAGAAAGATGACTATAACACCATGACGGCGTGTACGTATGATCATCTTTACAGGAGAACTCTTTTAAAAAAGAATTTTCTTGAGACCAGGGGTCTGCGCGTTATTACACTTTGGGAGCATGAGTGGACTGAAATGTTGAAAAAAGATTCAGATTTAAAGGTTTTTCTCAAGCATAAGAACTTACCAGAACCCCTAGAACCGCATGACGCTCTTTTTGGAGGTAGGACTAATGCCATCAAGCTCTATCACGAAACAGCCCCGGGTGAAACAGCATCACCAGCCTCTACCCCTTTGTCAACCATTCAAAACCCTATCCTTTAGGACACCCTCGTATCATCTATGAAAATTTTGGGGATATTAGGCAATATTTTGGGCTGATCAAATGCCAAGTGTACCCCCCTAAGAAGCTTTATTTTCCGGTCCTCCCTCAGAGGATTTCTGGTAAGCTCATGTTCCCACTGTGTATGGCTTGTGCAGAGTCAAAACAGACTGAAAAATGCTCACATAGCGATGAGGAACGCTCGATCACGGGTACCTGGTGTACCGTCGAGTTAGAAGTGGCCTTGCAGAAAGGGTACCGTCTGGGGAAGATTCATGAAATATGGCACTTTGAGAACATTACGGTAGAACTCTTTTGCGAATACATTCGTATGTTCCTGCGGAGCAAACAAGAATCTTCAGGATACCCCGAGGGTTGCGATGACCCCGCAGCCCGCCAGAAGTACATAGATGACTATTACACACATCAGGGTATCCGTTTAAGACCAGAATTCATCGAGAATAACCCTTCCAGATGGCAGCTAGCCAAGCTGTGCTTGAATTCCTTATGGGGTAAATTTGCTCAGAGAACAAATTTACCAAACACATCTATTATAACTGACCCGGACAAGTTGACAGCCTATCTTTTTGACGCAGGTTATGACATTTCAAGCCTGCAGTTTATAGATGAGGAAACGGCATGCCTCTGTTGGAAATACGCTGAGGAGTACCCTACGTGTTCCAACAATATAAACATATTCATCGCCTGTTTCACAACCGCTCATGCCCGTCTGGAACTTTATACAGTCATGGATGCTCTCCAGGAGAGGTGTCTGTACCACGACACTGATTCGGTCATTTTTGTTAGCGCCCCCGGCCAGGAGAATCCCCCACTGGGTGATTACCTGGGTAATCTAACAAGTGAATTAGCTCCTGGTGAGCTCATTATACAGTTTGTTTCTGCAGGGCCCAAAACATATTCTTATCGTACATCCTCAGGGGCGGTCTAAATGAAAGTAAAAGGTATCACTTTGAACGTCAGCAACAGCTTGAAGATCAATTTTGACAGTTTGAAAGAACTGGTGCGTGAGTACACTTTAGAAAACACCATCAAATCTATTGTGGTTCAGCAGCCAGCCATAGTGCGGGATAAAAACGCTGGGAGATCAGCACCCAGACATTGCAGAAAACTCTGAGGGTGATGTTTGATAAAAGGGTGCTCACAAACGACTACAAAACATTACCCTACGGTTACTGAAAAGGAAGCATCGCGTATGATGGACACACGCCTTCAACACCCTTTTTCATGCGTGCTAGCGGGTCCTTCTAGCTGCGGTAAAAGTTATTTTATTAAACAGCTCCTAGAAAATGCCCGCACCACCATGTCGGCCCCCCCTGATAATGTCATCTGGTTTTATTCGTGGTGGCAGAACTTGTATAACGAACTGGCCTCTAAAATACCACATCTGAAGTTTGCGGAGGGGTTACCAGAGACTCTGAATGATGATCGTTTGCTACCCCCAAACCTTATTAACATGATTATCATAGACGATCTCATGATGGAGGGCGGTCGGAGCTCCGAGTTGGAAAAGGCTTTTACTCAATACTCACATCACAGGAGCCTTAGTATCTGCTACATTGTACAAAATTTATTCTACAAGGGCAAGGGCAACCGCTCGATAACTCTAAACGCCAGTTATATCATTTTGTTTAAGAACCCCAGAGATAAACAACAACTCTCGGTGCTAGCACGCCAGATGTATCCGGGTAACAGCTGTTTTTTCATGGAGGCCTTTGAAGACGCTACCCGTAAACCTTATGGTTACTTATTGGTGGATTTAAAGACAAACACCTTAGAGGACTACCGATTGCGCATGGGTATTTTCCATCCAGATTTACCGGTCGTCTACATACAGAAGCCCTCTAGAAAAACCCTGTGAGGTGCAAAGCAGACCTCATTAGTACCAGCGACCGACCATCATGACGGCACGTATACGCCGGAACTACGCTCTCCTTAAAATGCTAGTATCGGCACCGCCCCAGCAACGCAGGGCCATTCTGTGCTCGGCTTCTGATGATCTAGTATCGGCTATAGCCGAGATTGCCTTCAATACCGTCAGGGGGAACGTACCGCTATCCGGCCATCAGCTAGGTGTCTTAAAAAAGAAGAAGCTAATCCTCAAGAAGCTGGGTAACAAGCGTGCCTCCATAAAAGTTAAAAGAAAGCTTTTAAAACAATCCGGAGGTTTCATAGGAGCGCTCCTAAGACTTGCATTGCCTCTGATCACCAGACCTCTAGGGGGCGGTTAATGGAGCACAGTCAGAAGATGTATCTGGTTGACAAGCGTCAGCTGGATGGGCTGAGCACCCATAACAGGGAAGAACCTGATATTCGAAAATCAGCAACCCTCCGAATCGATTCTGAAATGCAAGATGTCCTACGCCGGCATGATTTATCAGACTACGACAAGGTTACCCTCTATTCCGCGATTCTCCAGAAATACTTAACACATTTTAGACAAGCCACCAATGAGAAGAACAAACTAACATTGTACATGCCCCCTGAAGAGCCTACGAGTCTCGGCAACACAAATCCCGGACACCCCGTTTCTGATCCCCTGGTCTCTGAAATCCTGAATACCATTAACCCCCGTTATCGTAAGAATGCGGAATTATTGTTGAACAAGATGACCGGTGAGCAGGGGCTGATACCCTGGAACGCAAAGGGGGAGTTTGTATATAAAGGTACGCCTGTCAAAGGTTCAAATGTCCATGATTTAGTTCGCAGCATTACCAACCCACAGGCCTTCGGAAGACACAAAAAGCCTAGAGGCTGGGATCTGTTCATGCAATCTGCTGCGGACTTAAACATTCCTGCCACTTTAGTGGGAAACATGGGGCATTGCGAGCTGCTTGAGACATTGAAAGACACTGGTGTTAAAACCACGTCCGAGGATGTTGAGTCCCTAGATATTTCCGTAAAGAGAAGAAGAAAGAAAAATAAACCCAACCGCGAGGCCTGGTTTAGTGTGTAACTGTGTTTTCTCTTAATTTTAAGAACAGTTTTTAACCTTTGTCATATGTATATGTATATGGTTTATGTATCTGTTTTTTATAAGTATACGCACACCTGTTGATTAAACAAATGCGCTGTTTGTAATAAAATACGTGTTTATGTAAATGTCTTTATATCCATACCCACTATAGCCTGTATAAACAAAGGTTCTGTTTGTAATAAAAGAACATTATTATTTATACCAACCATACGTTTTGCGTCTAATTATTTCAAGCATGGCTAGTACAACATTTTGTTTGTTTAAAAAAAAAAATATTAAACATGACACAAGTAAGAAGGAGACGGTTGTTTAAAAGTACAAGATGTTTTTTATTTAGCCCTGTACACATATCTACTGATTATTAACACACTTACATTTCTGGCAAAAACTATATACATTTACAGGTGGCCGGCGATATTTACGTTTGTTCACAAAAGCCGTCACCATCCAATCATTCTGCCTGAGATCAAGAGAGTAAGTTTGCATAACAGCCCGCAGTGCCTGTTTCTCAGACATTTTAGATACAAAGTAGCAAGCATGCTGCCCACATGTCACGGCTTCAGAATGCTGCACCTGTGCTCTATTATAATATACTATGGGTGCTATATGTTTAACATAGTCCAGTAGATCGCCGTCATATATAGGGTGGCTTGGGAAACACCCCAGACTATCAAAAACAGTTATTGCAACAGCGTCTATAAACATAGCTATCCAATGTGTTCCTTCTTGATGCTGGGGGTCGGTGTTCACAACAAAGCTGATGGGCAGCTTCCCCGGTATACCCCCTGGACTGTTATCACACGAATACACGCCTCGAAATGTTTTCACAGCATGTTTGTCTTTTCGCAGGAAACGCATGATCTGGTAGGTATCCATTACATATCGTACAGCACCTGTCGCTGGTTGTTGAGTTCTATGACAGAGTCAAATAGGGCCATAATAATGAGATTCACAGTACTTGGTAAATTTGCAGCAAACCGGACCTCAAGTCGTAAATTACCATTCCTAATCAGATTATAATGTCCTGATGATGCATTATCGGGTCTCAAATGAAAAGCCAGCATGGTGTAGCCACCATCATAGTCGTCACGTGGTATCACAAATCCTTTATCGCGCATGTGCTTGCCGCTGATGGAGACTAGTCCCAGATACTCCCTAATTGTATTTTTCTGTTGAAAACTAGGGCTGTAGGCTTTGGCGGGGATGACGACCCCATCCTTAAAAAGGGCGGCGTAGTTAATGTTGTAATGTTTAAAATTAAAAGGATTGCTTGCGTAATCCCCTGAAAAAGCGGTGTTATCCACAAAGCCAATAACGATTATTTTAGGTAGCTGTCCCAAGAATAAGTTATCTTGACTGGCGACACGGCTGCCCGCTGGTACACTGAAGATTTTCAAGGAGGTCCTCTCCACAGGGTATTTCAAGTTAGATACTTGTAGAGCATCAGCATGTGCGAGTCTGACCGTCGGTGACACGTTGACCCTTTTAATGAATAAACTCGCTGATACTATTACCAGTTTGTAGGCTTCGGCATCATCACTGTTCAAACAGAAAGCATCTTTATTTCGCGAGAGTTTAATTTTCAGACCAACACCATTCACCATCAGCTTCTCCTGGAAAAACAGATCCGAGTGTAGACGCCCTAGTAAATCAAAGTTTCTGCTACCTGTCGCATACGCTGATCTCTTTATAAAGCCCTTGTTGTTTCCATTTAGAGCATAATCCGCCATATGCCCTGCCGTGTCCTTATAAAAAAGCCCTGCAGTCAGCTGGGTGTCCAAAGTGTCATTGCTGTAGTTCAGAATGCTTTCAATATACGCTCTATAGGCATACATGTTGTCGCTCTGTGTAATCATGCGATCACCTAGAGTGATGTCCACCTGGTTGAAAAGGGTGGCCACCGGATAGGCAATCGTGGCCACCTTCGCCGCTGCACCGATAGCCGTCCCATCCTCTTTTGTTATTCTGCAAGTTAGGAAGAGCAAGCTGTCATTCAAATCCAGGTACGTCTCTGTTGAGCCCGATATGTAAAACTCTATGGGGGCTAATGGTGATAGTGCCGCTAGGGGCGCAACTTCCATGAAAAAACTGTTTTCGATGCTTGTCTGTGTCGGGGGCACGACAAACAGATCTAGTTCCGATTTCACACATTCCCCCGAGGCACAGTGGATAAAGGCCATCTTTTAGAAAATATTGATGCCGGGTCTGTTTTTATTTCGCTTGACCCGTCTGTTCTTTGACGTGCGCTTTCTCTTCTGAGCGGCTTTGGTGGTTGTTCTTCGTTTTTTATGCGGCTTCGGAGGCCCCCGTCGGCGCGAAGCTCGCCTTTTTCTTTTTGCAGGGCTTTTACCCACGTAAACCAGACCAGAGCCCTCTTGTGCTGGTTGGTTGAAACGATTTGCGATGGAGGTTGTTGCAGTAGACACCACATCCTTAGCAATGTTTGTAGCAGCTGTTTTCATATGCGGCTTGGCTAATTCAAACCCTTTGCGCAGGAAGGGCATGGCTCTCCGAAAAAGACTTCTAAAAATACTTCCTAGCCCCTCACCATACATCACAGGCGCACCTTGGAAGTAGGGCTGATTTCCATAACCGGCCTGTCTGCGGTAATAATCCCTATAAGCGTGCGGCTCCCCGTAATTCATCATGATTATCTTGTTCTAATTGTCTCTCTCGCGTCTAGGGCGCAGGTGTAGTTTCACCAGGACCTTCCCGTATTTAAATGAGACCAGATCTCCCTGATCGTCCCTTATCTGGATGTTGATGGTATCAAAATGACACTTAGAAACAGGAATATAATCAGGCTTCATGTATTGTATATTAACAATGCCGTTATTTTCGCCCTTGACTTGTGCGGTCCGCATCAGGGGGGCGTATGAGTCACCAACCCTTTGGTATTCTACTATATCGCTGTAGATCATGAGGCTGTAAAATCCACCATCAATATCTGCATGTGTTTTGTCCGTATTTTTAGTATTATTTTTTATATGCTGAACGTTCCCCAACACCATCGAGAGTTTCCCGCTACATATAAACTCCACGGTAAGATCGGGTGATCTTACAAATACTTTATGGCGTGAGTTATTTAGAAACAGGTGTATATCTGCATAGCGCTCGAGACTCGCGATTGATTTGTTGATAGTATCTAGCAGCGCCTGTATTGTGGGGTAGAAGCCGTGAGGAAAACCCACATTTATCAATTCAGCAGGTTCTCCACGTCTGATGGTATACCAGGAATCTCTTTTGTCCAGGGTGTCCCAGGTATGGGGGTACAGAATCTCCATCAACCCCACTTCCCACGGACCTTGTAAATTAACGGGTATAGCCAGTTTAACAGAATAATCCGATATTTCGTTTTTGGGGAATATATCTAAAGAGGCGTTACTGGGCAAGGTGATATAAAAGCCGGTGTTTTCCATCTTCTTCTTCTTCTCAGAGATCGTCTCTGCTTTTTAGATCCTCTAGAGAGGCCGCGTTGACCCAACTGTTGAATTTCTCAGGCCATCTGTGCCATTTTACCAGGTGCTGTTTCTTAGACCCCTTACCTTTACTCTGAATAATTTTCTCAACCCTATAAAGACGCTCGATCACCTTTTGTAACTCCTCTGTGTAGAAATTACCGTTTACAACTTCACCAGCATAATCATTCAGCTGATATATGTATACCCCCTCTTTCACAGATGCTTTTGCCACTATGAAAATTTCGTCAGTAAAGGACTGTTGGTAGCCTTTTGTAAAGACACCTTTTAACTTGGATACTCGGACGTGGTCCCCTACGCGAAAGGATGCTTTCTTGATCTTCTCCGATAGCCGTCCAGCATACAGGTTTCGCCACGCTGATAATGAGTTTTCAGAGGTTACAGCCCGAGGAGGCATTTTAATAGACCGGTGGTAGCTGTCATTATACACATCGATAAAAGTCTGTAATATATCCACATAGCGTTGTGCATTATAGGCTGTGAAATATCTCCATAGTTTAGATTTTAGGGTTCTATTAAAGCGTTCAACAACCGCCGCTTTAACTTCCGTGTGGGTTATAAAATGATGCACGCCGTGGTGCTTTAGAAGGTTTTGCAGGGCCCTATTCAGAAATTCCTTACCGGCATCAGTTTGTAATTTTACAGGTACGCAACCCTTGCTGAAGATATGTTTGAAGGCCGCCGCCACTCTTGAACCAGTCTTATCCCGCAAGGCCTCTGCAAATGCATATTTTGATAAAACATCTATCACCGTCAGAATGTACCGCGCACCATCGTTCTGCTTTTCAAGGTTAGAAACATCCGCCAGGTCTGCCTGCCACTGCATACCTGCCGTCGCGACCATGGTCATTCTTCTTTTAAAACGTTTTCTAGCATTTTTATGAAGGGTATACGTCTCCTGGCCGGATAGCCATGTCTTAATAGCTCCACGCGTGATGGGGTGTTTATCACGCTGTAATTTTCGATAAAGCGCATCAACACCCCCTTAACTCCAAACACCAGATTTATCATAATAGCATTCATGCAATCTTGAACGTGTGTTGTTAGCCATTGATGCACTACAAAAAAATAAGCAGACGCAGGGTTGGCGTATGGCGTTTTATTTAATTTTTCTTTATACTGTTTGGTATACATGTATGGGGTGTCGAACAGTTACCACCCCTGATATTTTATTGGTCGCATCATATAACAGGCTATACACATCAACGTGGTTACCCCGCCTGTAACTCTGTAGACACCAGACACTTGTAGCATTTAATAGTTCAGATAGTTTAGAGGCCTGTAAAACAAGACCTTTAAGGCGTAGGAATCTTGCATACATTTCAGCCACGTGGTGCCTCAAAAAGGTTCTAGGGCCCATGTATAAAGAACCCCAGTTGTATCGGAATACAGAACCGTATTCATCACACGCCGACATCTTGATGGTGCTACAAATTACACTTTGACACAACCGTGCATCTTGAAATCTCGGTACATCAAAACGCCACAGTTTTTCCCCACATAGCCGTACAGGCATCAGATAGCTCTCCACACATCCGGTTTTTCCTCCAGAAACATTACCCTAGAAACAACGGTACACATATAAGGAGCAGTATTATTGTGTTTTCATCTTTTTTTAAAAACAAGCTTTTGCGGAACCGGACACCTCTGCGGGTTACTCCTCAACCTGTACAGGTTAGAAAAGTCTCTCTGTATTAAACGGGTTATTTGGTTTCTAAAAATCACGGGGCCTGCCAGGTGTAAAGATTTCATTTTTTTCTCAGGCTTGCGACACGTTTGAATTTCCAAGATTGTTTTTGTTAGCAGGCCCCCCACACTCGCATGTACACGCATACCCATGGTTTTATAAACCCTTTTAAGCATCTGATAAACGTTATATGACTTCAACATCTGACATATCGCCCGTATTGCTACAGCTTGATAATTCGGGAGTAAACAATCATGAGCATCCTGTTGCGGGTATCCGTATTTATGCCCTTCACACCATCGGTAATAGTCCCGCTTCAAACACGTTTTCACAACAGCCGCCGCAAACGCTTGAGCCGTTACAGTCTCCAAAAGGGTTATATTATCATCGTCTTCCTCATCAGAACTTTCAAAACGTTTCAAAGTATCGCATTTCTTACACTTATCACCTACTGGGAATGCTGAACTTTCGATCCTTTTTGAACAGCACACGCAATAATAGTTGATGGCGTTAAATGAGTTGTGCAGGCCCACAGCTCCGTTATGGTTATCTGGCGTTTTCTGCAATTCAAAAAAGAAAGAAGTTTAGCTCTTGAGCATGTGTTTTCATAGGTTTTTTTTTTTTTTTTTTCACACACACAAACACCCACATCGTCATACTTCATTACTTACCATAGCCAATGTTTCAGAACCAACATCTTCCAGCATAGAGGAGCTAGTAACGTCCATAAACAGCTTGTCTTCATCGGATGCTGTGTCTACCGTCGAGGTTATTGCGGCCTCTGGAAAGAGTTGCTCTAAAACATTCAGATCTTCATACAGGGTCTCCTCCAGAGCCTTAACAGCCTCATCCATATCCACATAGTCTGCATCGGTGTAGGCGTCATCCACACCGGAGTCGATGACACCCGACTGTTTCCCACTCCCAAGATTCAACATATCAAAATGCTCACATAATGTATCCATAGCCGCTGCGTCATCTGGACCCCCATCGACGGATAGCGCCGGTGCCGGCGGACTTTCAGGTAATATTTTTGAAGGGTTTTCAAATCCTCAGCAGCTGTATTGTCCTTAGAGTAGTAGCTGTAGCGCTTCATAATTCCTGGTATTGAGGTCTTTTTGTTTTTTCCAAGGCTTCAGGAACGGCTTGTACATCCCCCAATACGTATCTGTATATATACACCCTGCACGCCACGCCCCACCCTTCAAAACCCCGCTCCACACTTCCGGTTCTTTGGGGGGCATCCGGAGGAAGTCCCCTTGGGGCCCCAACCCTTGGGGGGACCTTCCCGATAGCCCCCATGATGTCACATCCGGTGGGACACCCCCGCTAAGGACCCAGGTCCTGTTAAACACACCTACATCACTTCTGGGACAGGATTTTGCCCAGACAGAACTTCCGGGGGAAGCCTCAGGGGGCCACGCCCAGGATATGACGTCATAGGGACCGTATATCCCGCCCTAAAGGGGCGTGGAAAGCTGTCAAGGCTTGTTTGATGAGGAAAGGTATCATTGTACACTACTTGCGTTATAAATGGTACATCACATCATATATCAGAAAAAACCAAGGAAGCAGTTGCCTCATTTCCCCCTGTACTGCACCTTTATGTGATATTTCACCTGTTAAAGAAACTGCCCTTGACTATCATATGAAACTGGGACATGGGGGATATGTCTTCTGTTAAACTGACTATTTTTGACTAGCTATTAATTAAAGTGATATCTCTTCTGCTAAATAGCACCTCTAACTACACATTAATTGAAGCTGTGCTGGGAGTGATGTCTGCTTGAAGCAAAAGAATGCAGTCTCTTGCTGAATGCAAGGGCATTTTTGCAACTGTTGAAAATGAGCTAACTTTTTAGTATGTATAATAACGTGAAGCAAAACTTTTATTGCATTAAACCTACTCTGAACATGCTTACTGACACTTTTTTTAACCAGCTTGGTAAAATATAGGTATACTTAAACCAGTTTGGCCTGTTGACCCTTATTTGGTGTGCTGCCACCCCGCCCCACCATGTTGTATTTTTGCCCCCCCGGTTAACCACCCTAATACTGATTTCTAGTAACGCCGCTTATTGGCATGGGTAGCAGTTCTTAACATTACCTCGCGACAACCCCCCCCCCCCACTAAATATTTGCCTTAGCCTCTTAGAAGATTAATCGAGCTAACCCGGAAAATAGCCCAGTTACCTATCATTTTATAGGGAAAGTATAAAAGGGGCACACAGTTTAATCCTGAAAAGCTATATGTCAGTATTTCCTATGGAGTGCACTCATAACAAGGGATTTCACAGCGACCCTCATTAGAGTCCGAAGTGTCTTATGTGTAATCCTCTCATCCCTGAACCCAATTAAAACGGTTCCAATCCCACCCGCCAAAACACGCTAAAATAAATGAAGAGTCCAAATGAGTTTCTGCAGATCGGGGAGACTGATCTCTGCTGGATCAGAGATTTAGGAAACTCCAGCACAATGTTAGCGCTTGTGAACTATGAACCTCATTATAAGAATGCTGGTCCAGAAAAAATGCTGTTAATTCCGCTCTGGCATTTTTCCCGGACGGATACTCTTCAAGTTTGCCTTTAGGGGCCATGTATCACCCGGCTGGCCTGACCTGCCAGGAATTCAGGCCCCTACCGGCAAATAAATGCCTGAACCACCTGCACCGCCATTAATAGCAGTGCCTATGATTCAGGCAATCCCAACCCATGGAATTCTATGGGACTCTATGGTAATAGGAACTTACCGGCTCTCCGCTGCCTGTAAAATCCCAGTAATACCGGGATATCGAGTAGTGGAGACGGTAAGCCAGGTTTGATGGTATCCCACCTGAATTACCAGCGGGGTACCGGTAACCCTATAATGAGGGTCAAGTAGTTGATTGCTAGCATTCCCCCCCCCCCCCCCCCCCCCCCCCGGCGCAGAATGCAAGAATCAGCAGTTTTCCTGTAGTTCGTGATAAGTGCAGGGTTTCTGCATTGGAGTGTGCTAACATATTTAAGCATGGGCCCCTTCTGCAAGTCACTTTCTTCATGACTCTGGCTCCATAGAGAACTCCTGCTACTGCTACTTTTGAGACTAGAGCAGTTCTATTTTTGAGGCTGTCTGTGGGCTTTCATTCCTCGTGTTGGAACAGCTCTTCCATTTAATGTTTATGCATTCTTCGTCACCTGGTTTCTTCCTTGCATATGGACCAAAGCTGCGAATGCAATTACATTTTGTTTTAGGTTCCCAGGTATTTCCTATTTCTCTTGGGACTCCTTCTTTGGGACCCAGGTCGTATGTTCACTCTGATGCTTTCTCGCCCAGAGAGTTGTCGCTTACCAGCATCACGGAGCAGAAGCCGATTATGATGGAATTGCCACGGTACTTGTCAGCATGCATTAAACATGATATACTCATGTAAAGTGCCCAGCCCGCTGCCAAACACAAATGCAATCTTTTCTAACGGTTGGGACCATTCTAATGCCCTGAAAAGGCAGCATGTATGTATTCTGAAGTCATTTTGTTTATATTGTACTTGCAGAGTTCCCTAGTACATGCTAGACCTACCTTTGATCTTGTTCCCTGGCTAGGGCATCCCTACGCACTATCAGCAGTGCCACAAACTATAGCCCTCCAGTGCCATGATTCTTGGACTGAACGAGGAACTTGCAAACTACTTCCGGGCAAAAGGCAGGCTCATGCAGAAATTCTTATCTAAGCGTGCGCACGGAGACAAACAATACAAAAGGATTGCGTGCAAAAGTTCAAACAAGACCATGAGGACATGGCGTAATGGAGTAGTATCTGTGAGACAGCTCAGACTCCTCAGCCTTTCCACCAACACGCCCCTCTACTTCTGCTACAGCAGGGTTGCCCAACTCCAAGACTCGAGGGTCAGAATCCGACAGGTTTTCAGGATATCCCTCATTAATATTCATGAGAACAAATTAGCATACATTTAGTATCATTGTATGCAAAGTTATCTCATCAATATTCAGGAGGGGTATCCTGAAATCCAACATGTTTTCGAGCCTCGAGGTCTGGAGTTGGACAAGCCTGCACTATAGGGTCCACACGGACCTGGTTGAACTCAGACATTATTTCTGTCCAGGGACAACAGCCGCTGGAGTGTCACTGCATCAGGGAACAGCCCCAGGCATTGCCAGGGAGCATAGACTTTACTTTACTTTACTTTAATCCACTTATAACACGCACCAAGGACCCCTGAGGCTTAAGGGCACAAGAAACATGCAATATGTGGCAAAGACAGGACAAGAATACATATATTTGAGAGCTAGCCTGCAAGACTCGTATTAGAAATAGTGGACAGGGAAAGCCCTAGCATGAAAATAGTCATTATCGAAAAAACAATGTTTTCAGCCTTTTTCTAAATATTGCTATAGAACTCAGTTCTCTTAGATCTAGCAGGAGGGCATTCCATGCCATTGGTGCAGCTATGGCAAACAAACAAGTCACGGCCTTGCTTGATTTGCAGGCCGGCATCTTGAGCTGGTTAGTATTGTTTGACCCAAGGGTCCTTACACGTGATTTATCAATCGCCACCTTGCTCAGATAGACTGGCATGGATCCAGTAAGACATTTATGGGTGATAAGAAATAGAGGATCGTGAATCCTTGCCTCGACTGGAACCCAATACAAATTACACCTAACGTCTGAGATATGATCTCTCCATTTGAGTCCGGTAATGACTCTCACGCACTGCATTCTAATTTTGAAATTCCCACTAAGAGATGCTACAGTAGTCTATTTTTGACGAACAATAGCCCTTGCTACCGTCTCAGCGTTTGCTTGAGAGATATATGGATGAAGATGTGCTAACAGCTAATAAGCCGAGTATGAAACCAAGTTGCTTACTTGAGCTCTGATATTCAGGTTCTGATCTAAAACAATCCCTAATGTTTTCGCTTTCTTATTTGTCACAATATCACACCCTGCTACTAAAAAGCAATTGTAGTCTGTGCCTAATTTTCTTATTTTATTCTCAGTCCCTACTAGCATCAACTCTGTTTTTTCTTTATTGAGTGCTAAACCATTAACTATCATCCATGTTTGTATGAGATCATACACTTTATTGATGATTCTTGTATCATCCATATTTGTACCACATAACGGGATGTCACATTCTGTGTCATCTGCGTAAATGGTAAAATCAACACCATTTTTTCCAATAGGTTAAAAAAAGGAAGCGTGAAAATATTATGTAAGGGGAGTGACAGACAAGCCCCCTGCTGCATACCATAGGCTAAGAGCACAGGTAGGACTTCTGTGTCCTTGCTGCAAAACATGCACCACCTGTTACTCAAAAAGTAGATGATCCAGAGAGCAGTGTCGTCTGAGAAAGGAGCCACCCTTTAAGCATGGTAACCCACAACGTATGACGAACCAGGTCAAAAGCTGCAAAATGATCAAGCAGCATAAGTAGAGCAGTTTGACTTTTATCCATAGAGTGTAACAGTCTTGGTTTCAAATCAAGCAACGCTGTTTCCATACCGTGCCCCTGCCTGAAGCCAGATTGCCATTTATTTAAAGTCATGTGTTCATTCAAATTTGCCAGAACTTGAGTACAAGCCACTCAAACTGGAAAATGTTCCGCTATGGATCTCTAATCCTTCCCCACTCTAGTCCAGGGTCTAGGCAATTCTTCCAAATTATCTGTTTTTCTTTGCCCAACACTGTGGGTGCACTTTGAGGTATTTAAAATGCTTTCAGGCGCTTTTTTTCCAAGGTACTATGAAAAGGAGCAGTGTTGTGCCCACCGGCCCAGCAGTGATAGGTCTTGCTCCGGGACCTACCCAACAATTGTGTCTGTGAGCTGTCAAATTTTCGGCATCAGGAGGCGTTTTACCACAAAGCGACACCTTCAAATTCCAGCTCAATGGCTTTTGCTCGATCTCATCACACAGATGTGAGAACACAGTCTATCAGCAACGGGTCTGCTCATTGTGTGCACATCCTTGCATCCCCAACATGGGGTAGGCACAAACAATGCAGACGAGGGAGGAGATACTCCCTCGCCACCTCAGCTATTAGATGAGAACAATTTCAGCACAGAAGCCCCTCAAATACAGTTATTGCCTATGTCCTCTTACGGACAGGATCCATGAAGACAAGACATCAGGTGCACTAACCTGGTCTGCTCTTTCTCGGCCTCATGCACATGCGCTGCTCTAACAGGCAAGTGCATTGGCTCAGGCTGCGCTCATGAACTGATAGAGTTTCAGCCCAGCACGGGAGCCTGCCTTGTCTACACACTCTGAGCACCATGCAAACAATAGTACTGTGACCCAGCAGAGGGGCCTATGTCAGGTTCTGCCCTTGTACAACAAATCATATTGCTGTTTGTGAGAGATGCTTAATTAAATAAAATGTCACTCTGTGTTATTGTATCGCAAATTGCGATACGATACTGCTTATTTAATGCCTGGACGTGTGAGGAGAGAAGACAGTCAAAGATCAAGGTCATTGCAAAAAAGAGTAAAAAGGTCTGGGTGTGGGGGTCGCGGTGGCGATAGGTCAAGAGAAAAGCAATAGTAAAGGGCTTGGAAAAGGAAGAAAACTGATATTCAAAGGACGGAAAGAGTGGAAGATTTGGAACAGAAAACTGACACCACCCCCACGTCCCAAAGGGGGGTGTGGAGAAAAAACTAGTAGATGGAAAAAGAGCTGCAGGAGTGACATGATTAGCAGGGGTGAGCCGGGTTTCAGTGAAACAAAGAAAAAGAGGAATACTGAGGAAGGTTTCAAGTCAAGGGTGGGCCTTGTTACAGATGGAACGCGCATTCCAAGATTCCACAGAGAGAGCGAAGATGAGGGAAGGATAAGTAAGATTTTTGAAGTTACAGAACTGAGCGTCAAATGTTAGGATAGGGATTGATGGGAAGAAATAAAT
Source organism: Ambystoma mexicanum (assembly GCF_040938575.1). Lineage (NCBI taxonomy): Eukaryota > Metazoa > Chordata > Amphibia > Caudata > Ambystomatidae > Ambystoma > Ambystoma mexicanum. The sequence goes on along the minus strand of NC_090923.1, from coordinate 144,443,893 downwards.
TAAGGATTGAACAAAACATGGTAAAGGAAAGAAGAAAAGGACATTTGCAAGAGAGATGAAATATCAAGCGCCATATATAGGTGTTGACTTGCCATAACGATGAATAGGGGTTGGGAAGGTCGCCTATAGCCCAAGATGGAAATAGGGCAATGGAAGAGGCTCCAGATTGAAACAAGAAAAAAAGACATCACAGAAGGTGTAAAACAGTGCAATGAGGGGTAAAGTAAGGGGTTGCATCCAACAGCAGAAAGTACTGACTTTTCCAGGGATTTGCCTCGTGCCAGTACTGGACATGCTTCGGGCCCCCTTAGGGGGGGCAGCTTCAGTTTGAAGACCACTATTCTAGACCAGGGTTGTCCAGAATTCTGATGGGCTTTCAGGATATTCCTCAATATTCATGAGAACACATGTTCATACATTTAGATAGTTGCATGAACATTTCTCATTAATATTAATGAGGGCTTCCAGCCCTCGAGGCCTGGAGTTGGAAAACCCTGCATTAGGGGGACATTAACAATAAAAGCAAAGGTTGCTCCGGTTCTGTGTGTGGTGTGAACTGTATGCGTACATGGTAATTGTTAGGAAATATTTCTTTTTTGAGCTTTCCCTCAATTGTTTTTTATGGAAACCCATTATTTTTGCTTTGTTTTTGATCCTGTCCTGAATTTCTGAAGGGACGTAAAGCCTTCAGCTTCACTTCCCTTTTGCTCATGTATTACTCCTTCAGACTATCAGAACTGTCAAATTAGGATTCTTTTCCATTCTTTTATTTTTACATTGCACATGGCACCTTACCGTTCAATGGAGATAATGAATCACCCTAAACCTATTATTATTATCATTATCATTATTATTATCATTATCATTATTATTATTATTACTATTATTATTATTATTATTATTATTATTATTATTATTATTATTATTATTATTATTATTACTATTATTATTATTGTTAACTTTTTTAACGTGGGATTTTTTAAAATCCTTTTTATATATGTGCCTAAAGACAAGCTTGTGGCAGCAGTTACATTTTACAGTTTTTGCTTAATCTCTGCTGTCCACATTTGCATACACAGCTACTAAACGTGTCCAGTGCCCTAAAATGACAATGCCACGACAGTCACTTGTTCTTTCGCCATGTTGTGTAGTTTGCCCTTTCTGCCTTCTCAGGTCAGGAAATCCCAAGTCATGCACTTGCCCGGGAAAGCTACTGCTTTTGTGGACTAATGAACCTTTTTGATTGCCACAGGAAGGGGGATGGGACCGTCTAGTCGCAGTTTAACTTGCTGGTGCCAGAAAGTCTGCTGCTGATTCAGTTGAGACACCTGTAGTTGTCCCTAATTGGACAACTACTGGCTGTTTGAATTGTCAAGATCCTTTCCATCGGTGGGTTCGGATTTGCTTTCAGCTCCACTTTTGGATAAGAGGACTCCTCCTGCAGCCATTCTTCAGATCTACGTTGGAGCCAAGAATACTCCGAAAAGCATCCCTTTGATGACCAGAAGACTTCTTCTGCAGTCCCCAGTCAGCAATTCGACCCTTGAACTAGTGGGGTCAACTAGTCTACATCTTTGCAGAAGTGTCCCTGGACTGACTGGTGGCCTGACCGGCTTCCTCGTCAGAATAGTTGACATTATGTATTCAAGCCTGCAAACAGCGATTGTCAATGGAATTCTCTTTCCTCCATCCCTTGAAGTGCCCTGAAGAGGTCTGTGTTAGACTGGATTTCTACACTCTGGGGGCCAACCCAGCCACAGCGAACAGGAACAACTCTGGGAGTCATAGCCAAACCAATCAGGGCAGCATAGAGGGTAGTCAAGGCCAAGTTCCAGGAGATAGTGTGGTATGGGGTTCACAATGAATCCACAAGGTAAATAATCAAGGATTACACCTTGACAGATAGTTACAAAAGCATTACCTTTACTGACTAGTAATGATTGATTGGTTGAGAGATGACTATTTGAGATAACCAGAAACACAAACAACCATGTCTTAATCTACATTGTGCACTAATTTCAATATTAACAGCCTAATTTTTGAAGGCCATGTCCTCTTCAGGGCCAAGAATCTTTAAAGCTCTATGGACAAACGCAGACTTTGGCGAATGTGTAGTATAAGTCAAATAAAATACAAATACAAATGCAAGAAAAAACAATAATCAATCCGCTTGGGTTCCAGTTGCAGATACTAAGGTAACTATCCAAGAAATGATTTTTTAAAGAGGTCGAACCTACAAGATCTCACACTTGTCGTTGAAGTATCTGAGTGGGTCGGTGTCTGGTGGCTAAGTTGACACATTTAAAGGGATGTACAATTTGATTGCGTGTGAGCATGTATTGAAGAATTGTGAGGTTGACCTACACTAACATCTTGTGGACAAGACTATTACAGACCCTTGGGAGCTTGTAAAGGCCGTCAGCCAGTTTTTAAGCACTCGGGTCCAGAAAAATGCTCATGCGAGCACACCCAAACCAGAAGAGAAATCAACAGACAAGAAAGTTAACAAGGATGGGAAGGCCAAAGGTCCAACTCACTCCGCTTTGAAGTCAGGTCCCCAAAAGCATGATAAAAATCCCACAACTCTAGTTCAGCTATGCACACCTCATAGCAGGGCACAGGAACCCCTAACACTGGGACACCTACATTCTCACAACAGGAAAGGGGATACTGCTTGCAAGGGGTTACCCAAGCAAGCCATAGTGAATGTTGGACTCATGGAGGAGGCCATCATTAGTGTGGGCTTCCTAGAGGAGGACTTCCCAGTAGGCCAAACAGTGGTTGAATGTAGATTGGTTACACTAAGTGGAAATGGTACCGGGTCTCCAGAAGAGGTCCCAGTTCCCAATAATACTCAACTGTTGTTAGAACATGAGTATATCAATGGACACAAAACCCCTGCATCAGAGACATTGCGGCTAGCCTCAATGCAGTCACACAGAAGTCGGTGCAGCCAGGACAGTATATTACTGTAAACTAGAACTGATTGTACAGACCGTGGGTTTGACGGACAGAGTAAGTGCCCTTTGGCGATAGTTGAGATCAGTTGGCGAGGTGAAACAACCCAGCTCTGTGTAGCAGGGAAAGACTCAATCCCTGTCCCATGTCTGTTGGGTAATGATCTTCCTGGCCCAGAGCTAGTCGCGGTTGCTACCAGATTGAGGGCCAATTGGGCAACAGATTGAAAACTCTCAGAGCCTTAGGGCCAGGAGTGCTTCCAGAGGGCTTAATGGAGGGACCGGCATGGCCGGTAGACCCTAATCCACTTCCACAGACTGCTGAGTCGCCTACTCCTGAGGTAGAGAACCAGGTGAATTCAGATCTGAGGAGCCTGAAGAGCATGCCCAAGCTGGATGAGCATGAGCTGGGGGCCCAGATCAGACTGACTTCTTTAAAGCTCAGAAAGCTGCGTTGCAACTAGCCAACAATCCACAACCTTTTCAGAGATAAGCCTGCCGTTGCGTCCACGTTACCAAAATTGAACAAGCAAAATTTTTATTTGTTTTTCCAATCTGTTCACATCCCTTCTGGTATATTAGAGATGTGTGGCCGATTGATAGTTTAGAAACCGATATTCACCCCATGACCACTGCTATTAGCAGCATGGCTGCCTCCAAACTCCGTCAGGGTATGCGGAATGGGGACTTACCGGGACATTCCGACCTATGCGTACCCGGTAAGTCCCCATGCCGAATACCATTCCCCATTCCCATTCGAGCCCCCATAGGGCTCAATGGGAATTGGGAAGGCGCTAATAACGGGCCCGCAAATAGCGGGCCTTTATTTTGCTCCCTGGTCCCCTAATGGGACCCGCTAAGGACGTCTGGTCTGACCAGACCTTTTCAGCGGGTCCAGCTAGGGAACCTCGGAATAGGGTGGTAAGGAGGTTACAGGCACCGGTATCCTTACCAGTGCCGGTAACCCCTTACCGCCACCTTGGAATGACCCCCCTTGTCTCTTTGTAGGTCCAGCATGCACCATCTTTTGTGGAGTGCTGGGGGTTACCTTGTAGTCCCTTATCCTACATTCTCCTGTAACATTTTTATGTTAACCTCACTACTTTAAATGGCTGGTGGCAGTGGTTCAATTTTTCCTACCATTGTGCTTTTCTACCGCAGGATGAACCCTCACCTGCAGTACATCACCCATGGGTGAGCATTTTGTCAAAATGGCCCCTGTTGTTTTTTCGTCATTTTCTGTTTGTGAGGTCTTTCTTGGGTTTTACTCTGTGTATTGAGATGGATTTGGGTCTTTTGTTTGACTTGCCTTTGGCGGGCTTCAGCCCTGAAGCCTGCCTTTGGCTCCAGTGTGTCTGGAAGGGCAGGATGTGAGGAAGGTTCCTGAAACTCCCCTGTCCTTTGTCTCTAGAAATGCCTGAATTCAACCAGTCCTGATTGGCTGGCTGGCATTTCTGGACAGCCATCCTGCTGTGTGATTGACAGCCTAGGCTGTGCATGATGGTAGAAACCTGCCTAAAAGGTGAGGGTTTTGGGACTAGAGGCAGAGTCGGCCAAAGGGAGAAACACCCAACTAAGAACCCATGACCAAAGCTTGCTGCATCCTCCTGGACCTTTGAATTGCCTGGTGAAACCCTGCTTCTGTGCCTAACTCCTTTTTCATCTCGACAGAGAAGCTCCTCTGGAATGACTTCTCCCCTTGGGTTAGTGGGACCAATTAACCCTGAGACGAACTCCACTGGATCATTACCCGTGACTTTCTGTGCCTCTCCGTTGCTTCGGAAGCCCAATGCCAGGGGTCGAATATTCTTAGTCGAGTAAAACATCTGAAACGGTGCCAAATCCGGCTGGAATCTCCAGGAGGCTCCTAAGGACCATCCAGAAGCAGAATGACCAGATCCTGAGTCCCCCCACCAGAGTGCAGGACCCAAGGAGTGAAGGAAGCCCAACCGGTATCCGAGATCCGCAATGGTGCTGTTTGCTAAGCGCTGAAACCACGAAGTGCCGCTGATCAGAAAGGAGCCTGTAGCAGCCGACAACCTCCCAAGTACCGCCACAGCAGCCCTCCATACGTCCCCCCTCTTGTCCCCACGACTGAGGCTCAGGAACACAGGGTCTGCACCGCTGTAGTAAGATAGAATACAGCTGGACCACTCTTCTTCAATACCAGAGGTACTGTTTAGGCTTGGGGTACTTACCTCATTGTCTTTTAGCTGTGCTTTTCTCAGTTGGGAATTGCAGTGACTTACCTTTTAGAGTTGCTTCCAACTCTCTTCTCACAAACTCTACAGCTTGTGACCCTACAAGTGATGTTCTACAAACTCTCTACCTTTGTGCAAGACTTTGATTCAAGAAGTGCCTGATATCCATAGACTTTGTTCCAATTGACATTGGCTGACCTGGCTCCCTTCAGACTCTTCTAGTCAATTGACTTTGATCCTGTGTGTCCCTCATAGGTGTTAGCTTAGTGTAAACTATTACTGCTGGGAAAAGCTTATTTAGATTTCATTGGAAGAGTTAATTGTCCTCACATATACTGAGAACCTGTCTAACCTTTTTCCTTCTCTAATCTTTCCTTTCTGCAACCTCAGAATCTGCAAATTATAAATATTGTGATATATAAATGCCATTACTGTTCTTGTGATTGAAGTCACCTAAGGGTGTAGGAAGTGTGTAAGAAGCATATCCAAAGATTATCCACTAACTTGTTTTGATTATGAAAAGTATTTTTAAAATATATTTATATTGTTACATGAATTGCCTTTTTAAAGAATGCTTATTTAAAAATTGATGTGAAATAAATAAATCATTATTGATAACAGAAATCTTGAGTGTACGTGTTACTTGGCTACTTGTATTTACGGATTTCATGTGTACAGCTGTATAGCTCACATTTACTCCTCCTGAGATAGACCTGGCTGCTCAGTCACACTGCCAACTTGTGTAGTACAGACCTATACCAAAAGGTGGGTTACCAAATACCAAGCAGATAAGTGTTGGTTAGTCTCACACATTGTGACTACATCAATTTTTAGCTAACGCTGGTGGCAGGTGGTGGGATTGACATAGTGCTGTTACATTGACTATTATTTGTACTTGTGCCCAACTAAACCAGCCACAAGGCTAAGCTCCACCAAAAAAGTTAAGCAATTGTAACATGCCAAATATGGATAGCTTTAATGAGTCAACCCTGACTTACCTGACAGTAGAAAAACTGAAAGACATATGTAAAATTAGGGGTCTGACTCTGAAAGGAAAAGAAATTGAATTGATTGTAAGGTTGTTAAATCACCAAAGCTTGGGTAATAGGCCTGTAACTCCTACTAGCCAAAATAATGTGGAAGATAATGATGAGGGCGCTAATTCAAAGTTAAACTCCAATCTTCAAGAGGGGTCAGAGGAGAGAGGAGGCTCCAGAAGGGAGCCACCCTCTTCCACAGCCTGCCCCTGTACCTCAGTCCCTTCCCATTGTGACACCACAAGGTCCAAATCTAAACCCAGAATATATTTCACTTGCAAGACTAAGATTAGAGTTGGAGTTCAAGAAACTGGATGTGCAAACTGAAACTAAACATCAAGAGGTGAAACTATGAGAAAGAGAAATGCAGCATGAAATGGAAATGAGGAATATGTCCCTTGATTTTGCTTCCCTTCCAGGGTCTTCTAGGTCTATTAGTCCCAAGAGGCCTCACCTGCCTAAAGGAGAAGTGAGTACGTATGAACCTAAACGTGATGTGTTGGATTGGCTGGGTACGTTTGAATACACCTATGGCCTTAATAAGTGGGAAGGAGTTGATTCCATGCGTCATGTCTAGGCTCCCCCTGAATAGCTGTGGTGCTGTTATGGAATTGGGTGCCAGTGATAGAAAAGACTATGGGCCTCATTCTGAGTCTGGTGGTAAAAGTCTGGTGTTACCGTGATGACGGTCCTACAGTGTCTGCCACTGTGTTGCCGGAAACAAGGTAGGATTATGGCTTGCCGGCCACGCGCATCCCTAATGCGTGGAACCGGTGGCACTGTCATCACATTAACACCGGTGTAGAAGGATGTACCACCACCTATTTAGGCGGTGCATCTGCCTCCGCTGTGTGCATGCCGGACATAGCGGCACCGAATCCGCAGAGGCCTAAACACCAGAATCAGAAATAATGTGATTGCCGAACCCAGAAAGAGGCCGGCGGCCATTACAAAAATCACAATCCACTGCAATCTCCCTGTACCAGAAGCCATCCAGCATCAGTGAGTGGCCCAACACAGACAGAGACATATCTTCAAGGATACCCCAAAACCGCATGCGTAAACCATGCTTCAGTGAGGCTGAGCTCACCATGCTGGTGGAGCACATAGTAGCCAATGCAGGGGAGCTTTTCTCTGCTGACCAGCGGCGCAGCACACAGCTCAGGCGCAAGTCCATATGGGGAGAGGCAGCCCAGAAGGTGACAGTTGTGGGTGTCACAGCCCGTAGCGTAAAAGATTTCCACAAGAATTGGGATGATCTCTGCTTAAGGGTGCAGAACCTTCTGGCTGCCCACAGGCTCAAATGCACAGCAACAGGTGGTGGACCACCATCACCCCAGAAGCTGCTCCCATGGGAGGACAAGTGCAGCAGTGTGCTGCATCTGGAGGGCATCGAGGGAGGTGGTGCGGCTGAGGCAGGAGCTGGGAAACCTGTTGAGGCTGATGAGTACAGAAAGTGCACAAATATATAGCTGAATCAAGCTAATCCTGCCCCCCCACCATCAATGCACATAAATGCCCATAGCACTGTGCACATTACCCTGCCACCACCCAGTACTCTCATGCCTCCCAATACAGTGCAAAGGCAGTCAGATGCCCTGCCTCCAAGTATGATCTATACACACCAACATGACAACGCACCACACATGAATGGGTGTGAACTGACACTTTCGTGTAAGCAGACCACCGCACGTGACAGGTCCAGCAAACACATGAGGATGGTCCATTACAGTGGCTGCCAGGGCTGCAGCAGCCAACATGCCCATCCGTGGTGGGTGCTATGCTCCTGCCATGAAGAGTTGCAATTTAATCACTGCCACCGTCAACAACGTTGGCACCGCACACGGCTACCCCCCCAAATGGGACTGTATGGGAATCAACACAAATGTGAATCAAGAACATCCTGACGCCTAACTTCCAGTTCCCTGTACTAGGTTCATCCGAGTTGAACTGTTAAGTCAGCATATTGGTAATGGCTCCAGTAGCAAGGTGTAAATAAAGGGGTGTACCTGCAATCAAATCCCTGATCCTTCAAGTAAGATACATAATATTAAAGTGAAAGGTGGACCAGTGGATCAGGATGACACAAGTCGTTCAACAATTACAAATTGTAATCAATAATTCATCATATCAACATATAACTGTATGTACTCATTAAAACTGTTCTTTCATTCCATAGATGTGTCTTTCATATCTCAAGCACAAATTCTCAATTCCACATTCTCTCATTCATGCATTCTCACATAAAACCATTATGGCTTACTATACATTGTGTAGTCATGTTCTAATTCTACACAAATGTTTACACAGATTTTGCAAATGTTTATAACTCAGTCCTTAGTTTTAGGTGTCGTATCTCATCTGGTTCTAATTTCCAGACTGTTCATATAGTCGTTGACATGTGTTTCGGTCCAAATATAACAGAAATTGCTGTCATTCTTTTTGCAAGACCTTCAGTACGTAGGGTAAAGTATAACTGTCCTGCCCTTCATGGAATTGCATAAGTCATTCTCAAATCCCCATGTCTCAAGTCTCGGGATAGCAAATCGGTGTATTGGATTCAATCCTTCACTGGCGTCTAAAACCTTTTTAAGACCAGTGTCCAATTGTCTCTGAGCCGATATTTATTTCAATTGCAGATATTTTTCTTAATTGCCCCCGATCACCGACAAGTCAACTCTGACTCTGGACCCACCACACAGAATGTGACTGTGTGGACAGTCAGAGTGCTGGTCGATTTCCCCTCCAACTTCAGAAAATAGACACCCAATAGTTCATATTAGGGTGTTAGGACTTCCCGTATTCTATTGCTCACTCCCTTGGATATGTGAGGTCGCAGCACTTAATCGAATGCGTCCAGGACAGTGTTTGCATGTACAGCATGGCTATGGCGTAGGCCACGCACCCAGCCCCCCCTCTAATACGCACATACGCACACAGAAGAACAACCATCTAGCAGGCCCAAATACCTATACCACAAAACATAACATACAAATGCAACAACGTGCATCCTGGTCACGAGTATTGTATGTGTATCTGCCATGCTGCCACTGCCAGCACATCACCATACTGGTACGCTCTCACCTGCACAGAGACATGTGCATACACTGATTGTGGAGTGCATGTTACTCATAAGAACCTGGCAGCCATACCATGAACATACCACACACATCCTGGCCAGTCAACCAGTTCACACATCGACTCCAGGCACGCCCCCCCACCCCAAACGTTGACACACATCCCAAATATCTGCACACGGGCAGAAACGCATTGCACTACCCACAGCCCAAAGTGGATGTGCATGTGAGCATACCCAGCACAGCTGTGTTACATGTCCCGTCTGCACAGTGCCTGCAGCTCACTCAAGGCAACCCATGCATGAGATAGACATAGCATGCATCAATGCCTGCACCCATAATGTGATCTAGCTCCATGTTACCTGTAATTGTACAATACTCATCCTCTCTGTACCCTAACAGCATGCCTTTCATTCACCCACAGGAACATCATCTGACACTGTTGGGACACAAGCAGGAACATCGAGGGTGACCAGATGCTTATGGCACACAGCACACCATCCCTCAACCTCTGCTGCAGGCACCTCGGCCATCAGGGAAGTCACAACAGCTATGGTACACCACGCCCAGTGGGTGGACACCCCTGCTGCCCCTGTGACACAGCAAGCCTCTCTGGCCATCATCCCTGCTGCCCCAGTGGCACAGCAAGCACCTCTGGCCACATTCCTGCTGCCTCTGTGAATCAGAAAGCCCCTCTGGCTATCATCCCTGCTGCCCCTGTGACACAGCAAGCCTCTCTAGCCATCATCCCTGCTGCCCCTGTGGCACAGCAAGCCCCTCTGGCCACATTCCTGCTGCCTCTGTGAATCAGCAAGCCCCTCTGGCTATCATCCCTGCTGCCCCTGTGACACAGCAAGTCCCTCTGGACATCATCCCTGCTGCATGTGCTTTCCCACAGGAACGTGCAGCACCACCACCTCACCAGGCCACGTCCCGCGGCTGGACAGCAGTGCTGAGGAAGTTGAGGCAGTCAGAAACAGCAGCCAGGACAACCAGAACACCCCAGATGTACTGGGCACATTCAGCCCCATGACCTCCAGGAGTCCCATTCGCTCGACCCACCCCATCAATACAGGAAATCACTATGTGTATCCAACGGATGGAGGAGCGCCAGGACATGCTGGCCACGCTGGTGCAGCAGCACCTAGAGGAGTCAAGGAAACAGCTGGAAAGCAACCAGGCTATTGGGCATCGGTTTGCATGTGCCATTGGGCATTCCGCCTCTGCCAGATGTCACAGAGGGTCCATGAGGGCAATAGTGTCCAATCTAACATTGCCGAAACAATGGCGCTGACCCTACAGGCCATCATGACACGTCTTCCACCTCATAACACTCCAATGCCCTCCACCAGCACCACACCTACTAGCTCCCAGGCAGGCAGTCCCAGGAGTAGATAAATGCACCTGTCTGGGTCGTCTCAGAGTGACAAACATGCCACCAAGCATGGCAGGAAGTAGTGCTGATTATGTGACACTTCTTCCACAGCTTGCTATTTTTGGCCTGGGAGGTAGGAGGTTATGTTTGGGAGGGGGAGGGTGGGTCCATAGTTGGGATAGGTAGTTGGGACCTAGGAAGTGGGAGAGTAAGTTTGGGAGGGGGAGAGGGATTCCATAGCTGGGATAGGTATTTGGGCCTGGGAGGTGGGAGGGTGCAGGTGGGAGTGGGAGGGTCGGTCCATAATTGGGATAGGTAGTTGGGGCCTGGGAAGTGTGAGGGTACGTTTGAGAGGGGGAGGGTGGGTCCATAGTTGGGATAGGTAGTTGGGGCCTGGGAGGTGGTAGGGTACGTTTGGGTGGGTATTGTTGTTGCGCCTGTTATCTTTTTTCTCAATACACTGGGTTGTTTATCTGAATGACGAGTGGACAATCTTCTTATGTGTGTGTATCAATTATTTTATGTGTTACAAATTACATGTGTGAAAATGTGCTCCTTGTGCTTGTGAGGATTGTTTAGAAAAAATTGTGAATAAGGCTGCCCGTGCATGTTGACCATCCATTGCATCCCACCGTGATCGCACTCCCATCCCATCATCATCCCCATCCACCTCATCTGCTGGGTGCATGTCCGGGGGCAGTGCAATGTTCCATCGAATACACATATTGTGCAGCATGGCACATGCCAGGACAATTTTGCCAACCTTTATGGGGCTATACATTAATGCACCACCAGATCTGCTGAGACAGCAGAATCCGGCCTTGAGCAGTCCAAAAGTCTGTTCTAGGATGCCCCGTGTACGGATGTGTGCCCGGTAATAGGTTTCCTCATGCCTATTCTGTGGTCATCTAATAGATGTCATCAGCCATGGCGTTAGGGGGTATCCCGTATCACCTGCATGGGAGTGACAGAGACGTGATTCGATGTTAATGATGGAAATTTCCTGTTGGTGATGATAGCATGTCCACATTCTCAGCATTTTGTCATCACACGACATAGTAGATGTCACAGATGACTCAAAGCATTTTGCTTTGATTGACACAACCTTTCTATATTGAAAACTTTGATCACTCATTCCTACTGAGACTTTTTTGCCTGCTCAATGTCTGCAGTCATGATATGGCCTTCAATGCTACTACATGTCTTATTCCTTTCAATGTACACAATGGTGTGTTTCTGCCTACTAGGAGCCTCATGTCTTGTATGGTGCTGACAATCAGCGTTATCCACCCGCAGCAGATAAGAGTGAAGACACTGCGGTGCGCAGCGGGAAACATTGGAATTGTGCACATGGGAGCAGCTGTTACTTTCACTGGTGTCAATACACCCATTTACATATCACCATTGCATAGTGTGCCACTCCATGGCTAGGGCGTATTTCCATTAGCCAGTACATGGATTCCCGTGACATGGCAAACTGGCATGGGCCTAATGCAGCAGTAAACTGGGTGCACTCTTGTGAGTGCCTATGTACCCCCCACCCCACTACACAGGGTCATGCATTGGTGCATTTACTCAGCCAACAGCCAGGTGCTCTCTGGTGAGTGCCTATTTACCCCCCACCCACTACCCAGGGGCCATGCATTGGTCATTTTACTCACCCAACAGCCAGGTGCACTCTGGTGAGTGCCTATTCTCCCCCCACCCCCACGCTACACAGGAGTCATGCATTGGTTATTCTACTCACCCAACAGCCAGGTGCTCTCTCCAATGTGACGTGCCATGTACCCTGGCAATGTGCACATGGGTGCAGTCTAACGTACCAACGCAATTGGGCATGCCTGCAAGGGCATGGAAGGCCGCTTTGGTGGCATTGACCTGGGCAGGGATTCGGGGTAGGGCGATGTGGTCTGCCATATCGTGCAGCAGTGCATCCAGTACCTAGAACAATATCCTGGAAAAACAGGGTTGTGACAGCCTGTGCAGCTCCCCAACAGTGTTTTGGTATATGCAGGTTGCAAGGAAGTGCAGTACCGACACTACCTTCAACAAGGGTGTAATTACAGTCTGTATGTTTATCATGCAGCAAATGTCGTCATTGATGAGGGTGACTATTGATATAACGGTCTCTCTGTCAAGCCGGTATAAGATATGGATTTGGATTGGGGTCAGGTTCCAGGGCGAGGGCCTGATGCGGGGTATTGGTGGCTGCCCGCGGGGTGCTACATGCTGCACATTGATGTTAGGAATGGCCAACTGGTCGCCTCCTACGCCTACGCCTCCTCCTCTGCCTCAGTGCTGCTTCAGCCTCAATAGCTACTTGCAGTTTCCCCAGCCAAATTGCTGCTACACCGAATGCCAGCATGGTTGTGTTGGGAGATGGGTTGGGTGTGGGTGTGGTTCTTTTGTACATTCCCAGGGGTAAATAGTGTGCAGCTGGGCGAATTTGCTACACCTGGGGCCTGTTGCTGCTCAGCTGGTACTGTTTAACGCCTGGTCCGCGATGCCAGTATTACAGGTGCGGTTGTCACAGTGGCACCACCATTTTTATCGCACTGTTTCTGTGTAGGCCTAACTCCGAATGTGCATATACTACTGCCGTGCCGGTAATTCAGGGACGTCTGGTGACTCGTCCCGCTGTTTGCGGTCACGGTGCTACCAGGTGCGGTAGCACCGTGGCAGTCACTTTGCGGTGACAGTGTTTACACCATACAAAAGAGGGCCGCAAACATAGCAAGGGTAAATTCCATGGGAAACCTGGTAGATCTAGTGAACCCTCTGGTGCCAAACCAGAGGGAGGTCAACAGAAAACCCCATTCCACAGAATATTTGGAAAATGTTTTGTATTTGGGTCTGTAAATCATGTGAAAGGGGATCCCAGATGTAAGGGTAAACCTTCAGGGGTCCACAATGCCTCCTTAGCCTTTATCGTTGAGGGAGAAGCACAACGGGCAAGAGCACACTTTCAACTACTGGATGAAGACACCATTGGAGTTCAGGCCAGCATATCTTTAGTGTCACTGGGTCTGTGGGAACAACAGAATGTGGATGCTTATAACTCCATTCCAGATAACCCCAAAGAATATCATAAGAACAGTGTTCTTGTAAATGGCAGGGAGACTCTTGCCATCAGAGGCACTGGGGCAACCATTACTATTCCAGACCCTGAGCCAGACTGCAGCCGTTCATCCAGCTTCTCTCGCCGAACCGTCTTGCCGCCTGATACTCGCAGCTGAATCCCATCTTGACCTCTGTCACAGAAGCCTGCTAAAGCGCCCAGAAGCTGACTCGACCCTGTCGAGCACCAAAAACACTTACATCACAAGGTACATTGTGGTTCTGTCCCCCTGTTCCCAGAAGGCATCTAGAGACATTTTAAGACCCATTGCTCCCTTTGTGCTAAAGCCAAGAAACCTTAACAAACTGTAGTGGTTATTAACCATACCGACTACCCTCCTGTCAGTATCCAGGGTGCATTCATTTTCCTTCTTTGAAATGTTGTATCCTCTTCATTCCTTTACAGGGTGTAGATTTTTTTTATAGTGTGACTAGAACTGTCTGCTTTGATATAAATAAAGTAGAAATTTTGTATACAACTTTTTCGGGACAGTCCCATTTATCATTGGGTAATAATTGTATTTTCGCTGTGTTGTAAATAAACAACGATCCATGACCTTTCGGAGATAAGCCTGCCATTCCGTCCATGTTACCAAAATTGGACAAGAATGTTTATGATTTACTTGTGTTTCCAATCTTAGAGGTGTGGGGCTGATTGATGGTTTTGAAACCGATATTCATCCCTGGACCACAGGTAACCCAGAAGTTGATTTCCCACCTTGGTGGTAGACGGTCGGATCTAATTGGAGCTTTATACACAGCTTAGTCACCCAGCAATAAAAGTACTGTTTGAGGCAACATTTAGACACTGCTAGGTATTTGTTCATAACTGTGGATCTTGGCATAGAGACTGTGAAAGTTATGAGCAAGGATGTCCTGCGCATCCTATGTCAAGAGAGGGAACCACTCCACAGCACCAGGGTTAATAAACCTGAGTTTCTGGCCAGCCTCCAAGCATGGGTATAAGCGAGTGCAGCTGGGGAGGAAACGGGATTGGCCCTTTGTACCTGAATGATGGAGACCTTCAAGGAGGGGTAGTGGAAGATGATGAGGAAGACAGCATGAGCAGTGATTCTTGCCAACCATCGCTCCGGGGAGCAACTGTGGTTTCTCAACACTCTAGAGCAGGGGTGCACAACTGATTTTGACAGAGGGCCGAAAGTACCTTACATGATGGCTATAGTGAGCCGAAAAGTAAATGTGGGCGGAGCGGTAGGCGCAGTGGGGCGTGGCGTGGCAGAAGGCTTTTTCAACCCCCAAGTTTTATTAAATACATGGGAAAAGAATAAGTTTTTGAGGTGTAACGATTTTTATTTGTATTTCAAACTTACATTTTGTACTGCACATTTTCCATTGTTATCATTTATTTCTATTTAGTTATTGCATATTGTCTGTTTAGTTACATTATATAGATTTTATTGACCCTTGATTGGACATTTTGTTATTTTGGGCTGCTACACTTTGCTATCACTGTGCTTAGAGAGGCATCAGCTTCACCTCACTGATGATCCCCAACAAGGGTGAAACACGTGTATGGGGTTGCTGGTGGTACTCTCGTTCAGATTGGAATTGCCATTGTATTTCGGTGCTGGACTGCCCCTGGGCAGGACAAAGACTGATATGCAAATGGATATTTCCCATCTGTGAAAGGCACAGTGAGTAAAAGCAGTGGCTGCGAACTCTCAAGTGGTTAATAACCACTGAACAGGTTATCATGTCTGTTCTTGCGAGAGAGGGGCGCCCGCTACCTTTGTAAAACACTTTGCTATTTGGGTTGCCCAAGAGGAGTATGGCCTTTGTTGAGTCAGGTTTCCACAAAAAGCAAACGATGTACATCTCCTAACTGTGCCTGTTTTAGCTTTATTATTGGGTTCACTCTTGGAGTGCAACACTATGCCCCATGGCTCCCACCCCTCAACCAAACACTATGCCCCATGGCGCCCAACCCTCTACCAAACACTATTGCCCATGACCCCACCCCTCAACCAAACACTATGCCCCATGGGCCCCACCCCTCAAGCAAACACTATGCGCCATGGCCACAACCCCTCAACCAAACACTATGACCCATGACATCCACCCCTCAACCAAACCCTATGCCCCAAGGCACCCACCCCTCAAGCAAACACTATGCCCCATGGCTCCCACCCCTCAACCAAACACTATGCCCCATGACACCCACACCCAACCAAACGCTATGCCCCATGGCCCTCACCCCCAACCAAACACTATGCCCCATGGCACCCACCCCTCAAGGCAAGACTATGCCCCGTGGTACCGACCCCTCAAGCCAACACTATGCCCCATGACCCCCACCCCTCAACCAAACACTATGCCCCATGGCCACAACCCCTCAACCAAACACTATGACCCATGACATCCACCCCTCAACCAATCCCTATGCCCCATGGCACCCACCCCTCAAGCAAACACTATGACCCATGGCTTCCACCCCTCAACCAAACACTATGCCCCATGACACCCACCCCTCAACCAAACACTATGCCCCATGACACCCACCCCCAACCAAACACTATGCCCCATGGCCCCCACCCCCAACCAAACACTATGCCCCATGGCACCCACCCCTCAAGCCAAGACTATGCCCAGTGGTGCCCACCCCTCAAGCCAACACTATGTCCCATGGCCCCCGCCACCAAACAAACACTATTCCCCCTGAACGTGCACACAACAACAAACATTCAGGCAGACCCTACATCCTCCTTACCCCGCAGCATGTCAACATACACTGTACTTGCACACAAACACATTCAGACAGACCCAACACACCCCCCGCCGCATCTCAACATACACTGCACTTGCACACAAACACATTCAGGCACACCCGACACCCCCCCTCTGCATCTCAACATACACTGCACTTGCACACAAACACATTCAGGCAGACCCGACACACACACCCCCTCCGCATCTCAACATACACTGCACTTGCACACAAACACATTCAGGCAGACCCGGCACTCACCCCACCCCGCATCTCAACATATACTGAACTTGCACACAAAAACAAACATTCAGGCAGACCCGACACACACCCCACACCCGCATCTCAACATACACTGAAAGTGCACACAACAACAAACATTCAGGCAGACCCGACACACACACCCCCTCCGCATTTCAACATACACTGAACGTGCACACAACAGCAAACATTCAGGAAGACCCAAACTCACCCCCCCTCCGCATCTCAACATACACTGGGCTTGCACACAAACTCATTCATGCAGACCCGACCCCCCTCTCTGCATCTCAACATACACTGCACTTGCACACAAACACATTCAGGCAGACCCAACACTCACCCCACCCCCGCATCTGAACCTTGACACAAAAACAAACATTCAGGCAAACTCGACACACACCCCACTCCTGCATCTCAACATACACTGAAAGTGCACACAACAACAAACATTCAGGCAGTCCCGACACCCCCCTGCTCCCCAGCATCTCAGCATACACTGTACTTGCAAACAAACACATTCAGGAAGACCTGACAAACACCCCCTCCGCATCTCAACATACACTGCACTTGCACACAAACACATTCAGGCAGACCCGATACATAAAATCTGTACTTACCGGACGTGCTGGAAGGCAGGCTAGCTGGAACGCTGGTGATGTCTGGTACTAAGGCTGGTGTGGCAAGGCTGAAATGCCTTCCAGCATCAAGCCTTACTGACCACGCCAGCCGTAGTCCTGTCACTCCATTGTTGCAGCACACACGCACTACGTGGCTCGTAGGAGCTACGTGGTGCTTGTGCCCTGAGCCAATGAGGGCCAGTGTTTTTTCCGGCCTGGATGACAACAAAGACTTTTCCTAATGGAGGGTGGCCGATGCTGCTTGCGGGTCGTCCTCCATTAGGAAAGACTTTGTTGCTGGCGGGCCGGACAAAACAGCATGGCGGGCCGTAAATTGTGCACTTGTGCTCTAGAGTGTCTTTGAGGTCAAGGGCTTGTGCAGTATCCCGCAGGTCACAGGCCTCAGCACAGCCTCTAACTGTCACAGTAATTGTCCCGCCTAGTAACGATGTAGCGGCTAGAAAACCCCTACTGGTGGAGAGGAGACTAGCGCTGCAGCAACAAAAAGAGCAGAACAATGTCACCACAGAGCTGCGCTAGCTGGCACTCGAAGAGAAGGAGGAGCCCAACAGATCCACCTCTAGCAAAAGCAGCGGTAGTGGCTCAAACCAGAGTACCTGTGAGAAGCCCCGGTGCCACATCCCCAAAGACTTAGTTCAGGCTTACGAAGTGGGGAAGGTCAATTTTGGCTGGTTTGAAGCACCATAGCTTGCTTTTCAGCTACAAGAGGTGGAGAAGGTACTGTGGGGTGTAGCCCTGATGAGTCGCTTACCGATCCAGGAGACTGATGCAATCCTTCATTTAACTCCTGAGGAAAGGCCTGTTATGGAAGCATGAAGGCGGCCTTTCTGAGGAAGTTCTGTAAGGCCCCAGAACAGTATCTCAAGAGCTTGAGAGAGCTTGGAAAAAAAGATAGACAGACATTTGAAGCATT
The DNA here is from genome assembly GCF_040938575.1 of Ambystoma mexicanum. NCBI lineage: Eukaryota > Metazoa > Chordata > Amphibia > Caudata > Ambystomatidae > Ambystoma > Ambystoma mexicanum. The sequence goes on along the minus strand of NC_090923.1, from coordinate 144,425,592 downwards.
CACACACTTGTCATTGAAATATCTGAGCGGGTGTGTGTCCAGTAACAAGGTTGACACATTTAAAGGGATGTAAAATGTGATTGCGTGTGAGCATGTATTGAGGTGAAAGTGCACAACTAAGGATTAACCTTTTCCCGGGAGAGCATGGATTTGGCCCACCAGCAACTCAGAAGTCATGCAACAGCTCTTAGCCTTGATTCCTGTTTTGAACGTCTTGTGAGCTAGACTAACCCAGACATCACCTGTCTGCCCCATGCTTCTTCGTGTCATGTGCCGTTGCTGCTTGGCCCACACCAAGTGTTGGACCCAGTCAACCAGTTTGCCAACCCGATGCAGAATCACCAATTCAAGAAGCGCCCAGATGCCTATCTCAATGCTACTTGTCTTGCAAAGACAAGTAGCCAAATGTACTGTGAAGAGGAGCAGTGCCTCAGTATACCTTTTGAGACCATAGTGACATTGGTGTTCCCCTAATTCTCTACCTTTTTTCTATAAAGATGACTCCTTAACCTATTGGAATTGTTGCCAGGTCTGATCACTAAACACCCCTGCTGATTACCCCAGAGTGCCCTTTCACACCAAAATCTGCATGCGCTGTGTTTGTTTTACAGCAGTGTAACGGTAGCATTTTAGTTAGTTTGTTTATTGATTGTTTTATTCAAGTTCCCATGTTCCTTATAGAAGGTTGATTGAATATTCTTTTATTTTGGAACCATTGTACTAAAGCTGTTTGGGTTGCTGCTATTATCTTTTCACACTGGTCATGATGCTAAAGCCTGCGCTCAGCCTGCACTACCAACATGGGTAAAGTAAGTATACCTGTCGGGCTATACCTGTCTAATATTTATGATTGGTATTACTGCTCTTTTATTAGTAGTGTGGCACTGAGTAGGTGATTTAGCCACTGCTCATCCCTATACTCCTGCATAGCAATAGTCATTATGTCACATAGCTTGCACTCCCTGCATAGACTGGGCAGCAATGGAAGAGAGTTGCTGCCAACATTTGATAAGCCACTGGATGATGTACCCTGCTGGAGTTAGTGCACACTCTTCCAGGTCCCTCATTCAGTAGGTGGCACAGGAGGACAGAGCGGAGGACAAGAAGATCCCAGATGTGACGAACCAATCACAGAGGAGCTCTTTCCCCAATAATTCTGAAGCATAGTTCCCCAGAAATCGAGGCTGGATTTACAGAACTGTTTCCCTTTATATAAACCTTTGAACAATAAGATTGGTTATTAGCCCACTATTATTTTCGTACGCTGGGCATCTTGGTTTCCCTGTGACTCGCCCTCCCCAAGCCCTAGCCCTACCATTCCATAAGGGCTTGGTGCTTTTTCATCTTTGCTGAGCAGCCCATGCAGCCAGGGGGCATGAAGTCAAAAGTTGTTCAATTTGAAAACTGGTTCAGCGCCTAAAATATACAAAGACAGATGAAAGCCGAAATAGTCCAGCTGCCTATCTGAGTGAAGCCGTCCCAATATCAATATCAAGGACTTATCAACTCCAATTAAACTCATGTGTGCACGCAGAACCGCCCAAACTATCATGTCACTGAGTCGACTCCTGGGAATTGGGGGAACTAACGCAGCTGGAGGTTTTGCGATTTCCTTTGTCCTCAGCCCCCTAAATGTTTGCATCAACCTATACCTGGGCAAGGATTCCTCTATAAACTCCCCAAGAGGCATCATTGTTCATGTTACACAAGCCCAAGCTCTGGTCACAGAGCCCTTATCTGGAAACACCTACCCTTGGAGGGTAGAGATAGCAGGGCTTTTATCCACATCTGGCTAGTCCTTGCACATGGGTCAACTGGTACCTTCCCTCCCTCCCCTCTTTGAAAGCACAACAACCGAAAACAATACTGTGTACTTTACCAACCCCACATGACACATGGTCAATGTGCTTTCTTGAAATCTATTCTACATGCAACAAGACTACTCTATCACCAAATGTGTTTCCAATACATTTACGATAATGCAAGGACATATATGTTATGCATTGCAAGGAAATCCTTCATATTTCAATTTCTTCTGCCAAGTGAGACTTCACCGCACCAGGGACCCAATGTAAGCTACCCCTAAAACAGTGGGCTGCAACCTTTGGCTCTGCAAATGTTTGCCGCTACTGATACCAACAGTTCCAGCCAGGTTCCTTAATACTGCGGATCAGTGACATTCAGTCCACAACAAACGAACAGCCACAGGTTACATATCCCTGACCTAGAGCTTTTTAAAAGCCATTTCCAAACTGTACTGCTTATGCTACTAGAAGGATTAGTTTTAGGGGAATAGTCTGCACATGTCTCCCCTCTGAAGGCTCAAGCTAATCAGTGGAAGGTCACAGCACTTCCTTGCACGTGTGTGTTACTTTTACATGTAATAAGATGGTGGCTTGCTCAGTTGCAAAGATGCACCCATTTTTGACTTACTCCTTGTGAGCATGTGCACCCTTCTGATTCACGGCACGCTTTCTCCTAAATCTCCCTACTGCTGGAAACGAGCAAGAGAAAAAGGTGGGTTTCCATCCAAAACATACTGGTTTGGCCCAGGTCGTGGAAGGAGTCAGAAGCAAGCTGGCACTTTGGAGCTCTCCACCTCCAGGCCCCACTGTCAGAGTCTGGGAAGGTCTGATGTTTTAGTAGCACCATCTCGAAGGGAACATTTTGCCAGTTGGGTTCCTACCTCAAGCTCACCTTGTCATAGCAAGCAGTAAACACGTGTATAATCTTCCACTTGTGGCAAAGAGGCAACGCAAATATCACTCTAAGGGCCTAATTCATGGAACTTTCAGTGCAGTGCAGAGTGACTTTGCACTGCTGCAAAGTGACGTTGCACTGCCAACAAACACCCTGATTCACGAAGTGGTGCAAAGTGTATTTTTGAAGTGACTTTTCACCACTTTTGCACCATTGCAAATTCACTTTGCACTGCAGAAATGCACTTTGCACCGCTCTGTGACTCCAGGTGTTTGTTGACAGTGACTGCGCTAAAAGTTCCATGAATCGGGCCCTCAGTGTATTCACTACATTTCCTCCTAATCAGGATTCCCAGGCTTGACATCTTTGTTCGCTATTTAGATTCAGGCCTGACTAGATCAGGCATGTAGTGTGCGTGGGGGCGGTGTCAGGCCCCAAGCTAGCATTCACTCATGCGCTCTGCATTCGCATAAGGAGACACGCCAGAGACGTGTGGTTTGTCGGGTCCCAGGTGCGAACTGCCGGCCGAGCCGTCTTTATTTTACCTTGCGCATGCGCGAGCCTCGTCATTGCTCGCGCATGCGCGCACTTGCGTATTACTACGCAACAAGGCACATATTTTCTTTTACTGCCTGGGTTAGAAGGCTCTGCCTGCAACAGTCTCTAATTTTTTATTCTTTATAAGGGGAAGGGAAACCTCAGGGGTCAGGCTCTGTCCTTGGAATTCCATGTTTTATTAACTCTTGATGTGACATGAGACTGATTGACCTGGTGTGCTAGGCTTGAGTCCTTGTTGTGATCTGTGGGCTATGCACTAGTATACACTTAGGCTATGGTATGAACTGGGTGCACTGCAAACATCTTCAGATACTCACCCTACCCCACAATCACCCTCCCTACCTGACCCCACCCCTCTCTACAGTGCTGCGTAATAATGTCATTTCTGTACATTAGCATAGTACTCCTCTTCAGTTTGTAGCACTTGCACCCCTCTGCCCCCCAAGTTAAACTTACCTTTGTAAGTCACCTTTGTTTTTGTTCCTGATCCCACTTTGTTCACACCCTCATAAACTGGCTCACCACTTCTTTCATCTTTATTCTTTTGTACATGGGTCCTTCGGAGGAATGCCTCCGCCATCTGTAAATGTACTAACCTCGGCTGGGATGATGTATGTAAATATGGTCTATGTACAGCGCTTAGGCATTAGCACTATATACATAAAAAAAAATCATTATCATTATCAATCATTACTAATTCTAGGTGTGTTTGCAAACAATTACTCAGTTTCCTGGCGAGTTTTCTGTTAATCAGTCATAGGTGTCCTTGTCGCTTGATCAAAGATAAACTTGTGTTTGCCCAACAGTAATAATAAAACATGAAAGTAGATCTTTGTTGTACATGCGCTAAAGAGGAGAGAGATATTCAGATTTCCATTTTTATATTTATTTCCTTATTTTGTGCAATACGCAGGATATTCATCTAAAGGGAGTATTCTCTCAGAGTGCACATTCCTAACATAAAGTTCCGTTGATACATCAAGATTTAAGAAAAAGCTCAACACGTGTTTCACCACTATATGTGGATCCTCAGGAGGTAAGTAGTGTTTAAGTGCTTTTTGATTGTTCCTTCTGGTGATTGTGCGTGATTTCATTGTATATTTCCCAGCATAAATCCTTAAAATGAGGTCTTATCTAAGATTCTTTTTTTAATATCCAATGTCTGGAAGGTTGCTTGAGCAAGAGCAGAAGAGGAAGAGGATACTTCCTATGGCTCCAGGGCTGTAGGGGACCAGCCTACAGCCCTGGAGCCATGGGAAGTATTCGCTCCCTCTTCTGCTCTTGCTCAAGCAACCTTCCAGACATTGGAGATTTAAAATATCTCAGATAAGATTAAGGATTTATGCTGGCACACATACAAGCAAATCAAGCAAAATCACCAGAATCAATCATTACTATTTTAAGTCCATCTAAATTGACATCCCTGTTTTTCAAATATAAAATACAAACACTTAGTCCAAATAAATGCCATGCCCTCACTGTAACCAGACGCAGGCTGCTAGAACAGGATGCAGAAACCTCACAGTGGTGGAAAGCCGCTGGTGTAAAAAGCAACAGGCAGGAAAAAAAGAAGGAACGTGGATGCGATCCAACTGGGGCGTCAGAATGTGTCTAACAAGTAACCAAGTTGTGCGAAATCTGGCAGCAATTAGAAAGGTGAGAAATGTTTAGAAGCAACTCCATTCTGGCGCAGTCACTTTAAATACTCTACCAAGCCATTAGGCACGAACAGAGCAATTGCAGGTAACAACCTTCTTAGATCAGAACAACAAATCCATAATGAATCCATAACAGATGCCTATAGGAAGGAAAGCGATATATGTATCATATATAAGAATGGATACATGCCCTTAAGCGCATTCCAAGCCCAGGACTCACTCAAAGCCCCAAACGCCAATCAACATAAACTGCAGAATAATGCCCATTGCAGCTCTGTGAAGCGCATCCTTCTGTCCCAGAAGCCTTTGGCTACCATGACATATCCACCTCATTGCTCCACCATGATGAACCCCAGTAGCCAAAGTGATCTTGCTTCTCCAGGCACAATGCTGGCCAATGCATAAGACTCAGCATAGGGTTCTGCCCAGGCTGAATGCCATTTCATGATCTTCTACTTTCTAGAAACTCACAGCCAATGTGGTTCAGTCAGGGATTAGCTGTGTCTACCCTCCCCCCAATGTAGGCCCACTTGGATTAGCCTAGCAGCCGCCTCCCATTGTACCCTTTCAGGATTGGAGCATTACTTGGCTAGCCAATCACCAGCTGGAGGTTATCCTTTCCTGAGAGATCTTCCTTGTCTGTCTGATTTCATTGGGTCAGGACATATGTGCAGTGCCGGTGCATCAAAACCCAGAGCCTGGCCCAGTTCCATTCCTACACTCTTCTGCAGCACGCCTCCAAGTCTAGCTCTGTGGCATACAGGGAAATTAGGGGATTAGCATGCCAAGAAACCAATGATCAAAAACCAAATAACCAAAAACGTGATGGATGACTGGTCATGAACTTATATCAACCAATTTTTAACCAGTCTGTAGCATTGCAAAAGACGACCAGCATGTGAAAATCAGTCTGCTACTGCCACCAATGGGAGTGTCCTGCCCAAACTGCTAAACCACATCCCCTATAAACAGAAGCGCAAGCAACCCACATGTTTTGACCTTGTAGTATCTCATCAGGGAAGTGCTGCTTGGTCCCCTGTTGCGCAGCAAGCATGTATTTCTTTCTTGTATCTAGAAGCATCCAGGGACCAGATCTAGCCTCTCCTGTGCTATCTAGGAATTGTCAGGGCTGTGATAAATGGTACTCCTTTTTTTTTTTTTAAATTTCTTTATTAATTTTACAACCAACTGTAATCAAAAGAATCAAAGGTTAATGATTGCCGTATGAGTATTTCAACAGAACATAAAAACAAAATAAACAATTCCCCCCCTCCCTCCCCACCCGCCTCCACCGAGACCACCATTAGAACTTCAATCTATGTTTGGCTCCTTGACGGACCTGGGCTGTCTATGTCTTCAGAGGCGCTATCGAGCGCTGCTGGGTGAAGCAGTGGCACCGTCAATGCCACCCACCGGAGTAGTTCCTCGCTGGATTCTAATCTCTGCACTTGGATTGCTGTTTCCCATGCAGCAGTCTCGGCCGCTATCCATCTATTGAGATCGGCCCACCAGAGGGCTTCACTCGGGCCTCTTGCGCTTTTCCAGCTCATGGCTATGCGTCTTTTCGCCGTTATGTATATTAAATCCTTGAGCTTATTGAGGGGTTTGTTTTTGCTGCTCCTCTTGTAAGTCCCCAATAAGCATGCTGCGGGGTCAAGAATGTCAACTACTATTTCAGCCTGTGCCACCTTCTCCTTCACCTGGGCCCAGAACCTTTGAACAGCAGGACAACCCCAGAACATGTGGGTCATACCAGCTTTGGGCATATTGCATTTGGGGCATGTCTGGATTGTGGCTCCCTTGAACCTTGATATGGCTTCTGGTGTGAGGTAGGCTCTGTTGGTAATGTAAAGTTGAATGAGCTGTAGGCGGGCATTCCTAGAGATTTTTTTGTGGTAGTGGGCTATCCTCTCCCATGTTTCGTCTTCAAACTCTCTGCCCAATTCGGTCTCCCATCTGCTCTTGCATTTGAGTTCGTTTTTGGTTGTGCCCTGCAGCAACGCTTCATATAGTCTGGAGGTTTCGTGTCCTCCCTCAGCAGTGTCGAGCATTGACTCTATGGTCTCGTTTACTATGACCTGGTCTGTGGTCTCAGGCCATCTCTTCTTTATGATTTGGATTACTGCTCTGTGGAGCAGAAACTGGCCAGTGGGTAGGCCTGTGGACCCGCTGAGGTCGATGAATGACGCCAGTTCCTGCTCACAAGTGAGGTCCCCTAGCGCCGCCACCCCCCAGGGTTCCCAAAGGGTGCGTATTTCCGTGTGCCCCCATGGGTGTTTAGCCATGATTGCGGCGATGGGAATCTGCGGGGAGAGAGGGTCTACAGACCCCACTTTTCCACAGGCCCGCCTCCAGAGCTGGTTCCCAAGTTTAGCTAGATAAGGGTAGTGCCGTAGTGTCTCCCTCTCGACCCACAGTGTGTCCCGAAGCAGCAGTGTAGGCAGGGCAGGCTGGAGAAGTCGGGTATCAGTGGTGGTTTCGTCGGCCATCCATTGTGTCACGTGTCTAAGCTGGCTGGCCAGGTAATACAGCTTGAAATTAGGGACCTTCAGCCCTCCTCTCTCAAAGGGTCTTTGGAGAATTTCCAACGCCACTCTGTGCCTACCCCCCTGCCATAGAAATCTCCCACAGAGTTTGTGCAAGTCTCTGAAGAATGAGGGGGGAATGTTAAAGGGAACGTTAGTGAAGAAGTGCAATAGTCGGGGGAGTGCTACCATCTTGAGAAGACCTGCCCGCCCCGCCACTGAGAGGGGAAGCTTGCCCCAAAAAACCATGGACCTTTCAAGGGAGTCTTTGGCTCTGACTGTATTACGGATATGTTCCGTGTTGGGGTTGCGGTGTATGGTGACACCAAGGTATCTGAAGGATGTCTCCTGCCATTGAAGGTCCAGTGGGGGTAGGGATCTAAGTTCCTCCCTGTATAAAGCAGCCAAGGGGTAAAGGCACGATTTGTCCTTGTTAATCTTAATGCCCGTAAGTCTATAAAAGCATTCTAGGGTCTCTAGTATGTAGGGCAGAAGGTGCTCAGGATTGTGTAAGTACAGCAGCATGTCATCTGCGTACATGGACACGAGGTGAGTCGCCCCATTTAGTTCAATGCCACCGTCTCCATATTCTTGACGGAGATATGCTGCTACAGGCTCGGCCGCAATAATATAAAGCATAGGGGACAGTGGACATCCTTGCCGGGTGCGTCTGTGAAGGGGCCATTTATCGGAAAACGTCCTGTTGGTGCGCACTCTGGCGGCGGGGCAGGCGTAGACCAACTGGGTCCATTTCAGGAAGGCGGGTCCGATCCCCATTTTGCCCATAGTGGCATACAACCATTCCCATCTCACCGAGTCGAAGGCCTTGGTGGCGTCCAGTGACGCCACCGCGTATTTTCGGGGGCTGTGCTCAGTGCTGTATATAATGTGGTGCAACCTACGCAGGTTTTCGGTAATAGAGCGCCCCGGCACGTAGCCCGTCTGGTCCTGGTGGATCAGCTGGGGGATCACTCTGCGTAGCCTATTTGCAAGCAGTGCTGTTAATATTTTGCAGTCCACATTTAACATAGAAAGTGGTCTATAAGACCCGCAGTCTATTCCATCCTTTCCAGGCTTTAGCAAAGGAATTATTGTGGCCTCCCTCATGGAGTCGGGGAGGATGCCACGCTCGTATGCCTCATTGAATACCCGTGCTAGCATTGGGGCGAGGGCGTCTTCATATGTCTTATAAAACTCCCCAGGTATGCCATCTGAGCCTGGCGCTTTTCCAGTTGGTAAGGATCTGATTATAGCCAACACCTCATCTGGGGTAATTGGCTCTTCTAGGGTTTCGGCCGTTTGAGCGTCTAGTGTAGGTAGCTTAATACTACTCAGGGCATCTTCTATTTCAGTGTCGGTGGGGGGCGGGGTCTCGGAGTAGAGTTCTCGGTAGAACTCGGAGAAGACCAGGTTGATCTCATCTTGAGTATGTGCTGTGGTGCCATCTGGTCTGAGTATGGTACAAATGGGTGTCCTGGGGGTTTCTCTCTTATAGAGCCAAGCTAAAAGTTTACCAGGTTTGTCCCCTAGTGCGTGTGACCTTTCAGAGTGTTTAGCGTAGCTCAGTTTCCCAAGCGACTCCCAGTGGGCCAGACAGGCCTGTCGCAATTCGGTTATTTTCTGTATATGTTCCGGGGTCGAGTTTGCCCTACCCTCCAGCTCACTCAGCTCTTTTTCAGCGCCCACTAGGGAGGTCGTGATGGATTTCAGGGTACCCCTGATTGTGGCTATCATCTCACCTCTCATAACAACCTTATAAGCCTCCCAAGCAGTTCCGATGTAGTCCACACTATCTAGGTTGTTCTGCCAGTATTCCTCAGTGCTGTCTCGTATATGTTCTCGGAAGGCTGTGTCTAGCAGGGCCTCGGCTCTAAGTCTCCACGTGGGAACTGGGGGTTTAGGTGGATATATCTCCCAGGTGGCCTGCATGGGAGAGTGGTCTGATAGCACCCTGGGCAAGTAACGTGCATCTCTAAACCTAGCCTGCAGCCCTTGGCTTATCAAGATATAGTCCAATCTGGTATGGACCTTGTGAGGTGGGGAGAAAAAGGAGTATTCGCTTTTCTCGGGGTTCTGTTCTCTCCACAGGTCACATAGAGCCAGTTGGGATATTAGTTTAGAGAGTACCTTGGCTGGGGGGGAAGGGCGGGAGTGTTTAGAGTCGGACCTGTCTTTCGTGGGGTCTAACGTACAGTTGTGATCACCCCCCCAAATCACGGTGCAGTCTACATAGGGGCCGATTCGCGAGAATAGGGAGTGGAAGAAGGCTGTGGCGTCATGGTTAGGTGCGTACGTGCTAATCAAACATATCTCCCTCCCATCCATGGTCCCATGCACCAGAACCATCCTACCCTCGTTGTCTGTCTTGGTGTTCACAACTCTAAAAGGGATGGATGGGTCTATCCATATCAGGACCCCTCTAGCGTAAGAAGAGTAGGGGGATCCAATCAGGGTTCCTCGCCATATTTTGGCCATAGATTCTTGTTTGTCTTTTGTCAAGTGTGTTTCCTGAAGCATGGCGATTCCTACTTTACATCTACGCAGGTATGCGTGTATCCGGCGTTGCTTAACAAAGCTATTCAAGCCTCTGACGTTCCACGTTATTACGTTAATATTTCCAGCCATGGGTGTCGAGATATCTGTAGATTGTCCTCCACTCAGGTCCAGGCCTTACAAGTGGCATAACTGTTAAGGAGTGTTCCTGTGGTCTCGGTGTTGTCTGACTAAAGTTCCCAATAACAACGGGTCCCCAAAAATGACCCCATAACTGCGAAATCCCGGAACTATGAACTGGTCCGTCGGGGTTCTTCTCGCCTAGACGGGTTTCCAGGAGTGTTACATATGAGTTCCCCGTCCCAAAAACATTAACCGTTGAACTTTTAAACAATACAACCAGTCTAGTGGGGTTGCCCCCCCTCTGACTATCCCGTTTCCGCTCCGTTTGAACTATGTCTACAGGTGCCCTACGGGTGGGTTAATCACCCAAAAGTGTTTCTGGGGGTAAGAGATAGGTTGGCTCAGCAGGTGACTTACTTCGCCGTTGGTCTCCAGTATGGCTCCAGTTGACTCTGTGTTGCCGCGTTTAGAGTTTCATGCAGTGTGTTGCCGTCTATAGGTTTCGGTCCAATGTGGCAGTGGTCGGGGCGCCGACCGCCGTGGCCGACGCTGTTTGATTTCGATGTCAGGGATTTGTTCCCTATCCATCCACTCACATACTTCCGCTGGTGTATCGAAGAAATGGGTTTTATTGTTGACCAGGACCTTCAGTCTGGCGGGGTATAGGAGCATGTACCGCAGGCCTGCGTTTTTCAGTCTGACTTTAGTGTGAATGAATTGGGCTCTGCTCCTTTGAACCTGGAGGGTATAGTCAGGGTAGATGGCAATTTTCACTGAGTCCCTGATTATGCTGCCGCCCGACCTGGAAAAAGCAAGAATCGTTTCCCTGTCTTTGTAATTAAGTACCTTGGCTATTATTGGCCTGGGAGGGTTTCCAGGTGGTGGCCTTTTGGTGAGGGATCGGTGAGCCCTTTCGATGGTGAATCCTTGGGATAAGTTGCCAGCTCCGATTTCCTGGATCAGGAGGTCCTCCACGTAGTTGGTGGGGTCATTCCCTTCGATTCCCTCCGGTACGCCGATGAGTCTGATGTTGTTACGGCGTGCGCGCCCCTCCGCTTCATCCGCCCTGTCCTCTAGATTCTTCACTTTCTGAGTCAGAATGTCTACTTCCCGGAGGAGCAGCGTCTTTGCCTCCGAGTTTTCCTTAACTTGAGTCTCTAGCACTTCGGTTCTGCCCGCTATGGATCGTACATCTTGCCTCAGCAAGTTTAAGTCTATAGCAACTGCGTCGATTTTACTCTCCATCGTTTTTTGTAGCGTCATGATGGCTTCCAGCAGCTGGGAATTAGCGGGTTCGGGGGGCTCGGTGCCCGCCGCAGCTCCCTGGCTAGGGTTGGCGTCTGTCCCCGCAGCCCCCGTGGCCGCGTAGGTCTCCATTGTCGTTTGCCTCTGCTTGTTCCTGGCCCCTTTAGTGGCCATTGCTTCGCACAAGCCTTCGCGCCTGCTGCCCATATGGTGAGTGTTAATAGTGTGGCGATGTCGTTGCCTCTGCCGGGGGCGCCTCCGTCAAGTGTGCGTCGCCCAGTTGGCCTGACTCGGAGTGGGGAGCCCCCGGGGTTATCAGCGTATCCGAATAAGGTGCTTAAGTGTGCCGGCCACTGGCCCTGTCTCCTAGCGTAGGGCTGCCCCGTCCTGTCTCAATGGCTCCTGTGGGGAACCTCCACACCCCCACACCACGGAGTCTGGGCCCCCGCACCCCTTTCGCCCCCTCCTTACTGCGTTTGGCGGGGTATTGGTTGCAACTTGCTGAGGATCAACCCAGCCCGGCGGGGGCCGGTCGCTTCTTCTCCTCCGTCGGGTCCACCGCTCGCGTTGCCTCTCCTGGCCTCGGCAGCCCAGGTCTTGTGTTGTGTCGCGCTACTCCGGTTCAGAGCTACTCGCCGCCAGCGATTTCCGCCTCAGCTCGCCCGCTCCTCGTCATGCGTGCTCCGACCCTTGCAAAGTTCGCCGGGTTCTAGTCTCCAGGCGTCTAGGCCGGTCCGTGCCGATCACTGCTGCGGTTGTTGGGCAAGCGCCATTTTGTGCGCCGGATCGCTTCTCCCAGAACCTCGGCGTTTCTCCTCAGCGGAGTCCTCCAGACGTCCGAAACCTCGGCAGGCAGAGCCTCCAGCCGACTCCAACCTCTGGGGAGAAATTCGGGAATAGTTGTTGCGGCAAAATATTGTTTTAGCGGCCAAATGTTGGGCACATCGCTGGAGCCGACTGAAGACGCGTCCTTCTCACATGGCAGTTAGCCACGCCCCCCGGGACTCCTTTTTATTATGTCCCCTCACACCAGCTGGACTCATATGCTAGGGGACGGGGCCGCTCGCCGCTTTTGGGGCTAATCTTGCATGTCATATTCCCTCCACCCCACTTGGGAAGCTTCAGCGGGTGCGCGCTACATGACCCCTGGTTATATATGTGGTGAAGCAGGCTGGCCAAGCACATTGGGGCAGCCCAAGGCGATATCTTGTTGATTTGTGGTGAGAGTCTCAACCCACCCTGCCAGGATCTCTAAGGCTCCCTGAGGCTGCTTGTTTGGTCAACTTATTCTGGGTGGTTGTAGCAGGAGGGCTGGCAATGATTTCACACTTTTCTACACATCACTTTCGGTGCGTCCCCATATTTTAGAGTACCCATTACTGGCAAGCCATGGATATAAAAGTGGGCTGGAGTTAGGCAAGTCTTTGGAAGTTCATTGACAGTGTCGATTTGACCAAAGAGAGCAAAGTGGAGTGGAGGAAATCGAATGGTTGGAAAGGCGTTGAATGAAGGAAACCTCAAGAGAGAGTGGAGGAAGGAGGAAGGAGAAGGGAAAGGAAGGCATTGGTGGAGTAACAGAGGAGCTTGTGGAGAAGGATAGTGGAGAGTAAGAGAAGAAGGAAGTAGGAAGGAGGAAGGAGGTGGACAGGGTGGTCCATGGGAAGAAACCAATACTGGACAAAACAAGTGAGGAAGTAGTCTGAGATGCCTTGGGCTAGATGAGTGAGGTCAGCACCAAGAAGCAGCCATCAGGGCTGGGAAAATTGACAGCCTTATGGACCTCTACCCTAATTCTGATAATGGCCAAGAGAGAGGGTCCGGTCGGGTTGGGATATTGAAAGAATAGTGGCTGGCTAGCCTGGAGCCATACTCTAGATTCTGGTGCGATCAGCAAGACCACCAAAGAAGCTATGCCATGCCTGTGCAAGGCAAGTGTTAACTAAGCTGGGAGGTAACCAATCCCAGGTGCCACCCCCTTAGCATGGGAACTCATTATTGAAGCCGGAAAATCGTCCCAGAACAGGCAAGAAAGATGTAGGTTGTCAGAGGCAAGCCAAGCAACAACCACCCAGGAACACTATCATAGGCTAGCAATCACCAGAAAGTGTGGGCTGTCACGGGGTGAAAAGGGGTAATTGTCCCCAAGGCTGAGAGGGCTATTACTTCCCAGCGTGGCAAAGCTGGAAATGTAAAAAGAAATTAAATAAAGAGAATAGGAGAAATAAAGGGAAAGTCTGTTATGTATTCCTGACTGTATAGATGCTAAGTGTTATATAAATAAAGGGGGTCCGATTACTGCTTGAGTAATTTCCCCCTCTGCTCTTCTGATTCTAGACATTGAATCAGGCCATGTTTCAGGTATGTGTGTTTGTTTTTTAGTATGTTGAAGAGAGGGTCCCTGGAATGCCCCTCTTGACCCCTATAAGCATGACAGACCGAAGAGTCAGAAATGCAAGATGCAGTCACTGTTTGGCCAGCCCCCAGGAGGGCCAGTGAAGTCTACATATGCGAACAGATATTATCTCAAACAACCATTCAAACCTTATCCAGCTGATGGCTTCATGGATACAGGTTCTTCAACACTTATCATTGTTACAGGTGCTTTAACATTCGACCTGGTTGACAAATGACAAATATCCAGCGGTGCTGACGTCATTAGAGACACCACGACATAGTGACGTTAGCGACGAAGCAAACACGCATCCCTGCACGAAGTTACACGGACACATACATGCAAACATGAAGAACATGCTTACACAGTTCTGTAGATAGAGGACAGCTACATATACATACTGTCAGAAGCGTTTCCTTTTCACTAGCAAAACACAGAAACGCGAAAAAGTAAGAGATACAGAGCAAGCTTGCAGCCGGTTATTGCAACTAACAATATGGAACAACGAGGTTGCATAAGGAACCTGAAAGGACCAAGTACCACTAACACATAAGGAAAATAATACAATATAGACATATAGAAATCATAGCATAACTATAGAAGAATTACATGAAGCCGCAGGCCTCAGAATATGGGAGGAAGGAAAACAGATTTTGAAGCACATTGTCCAGGGCTGGTGTTTGCAGCCAAGGTCAGTGATGAGCAGAACATTCCTGGCTCCAGAGACAGGGAACCACCTGCAAAATAGCAGAATAAATCCTCACTAATTGCAGACAGAAAAGCTCAATTTTGTGGTCTTCACCCACGTGATCCGGCCGAGCCGAACAATAGTCATTTACCCACGGTGGGAAAAGGAGCAGTTCCCAGCGAAGTAAATGAGAATTGATACATGTGTTCTCACCTTGAGAAGGTACACGGAGCGCTGAGAACATATTTGGTCCCAGGCTTGAGGAGACCCGGTCCAGCCAACCAAGGAACACAAATGCAGGGGTGGATGGCAAAGGGCAAGGGCCAATGGTAATCCTGCAACCCTGCATCAATGTAATAGATTGTTTTTGCGGAAGGCTCAGGCAAAGCCACCTGACATGTAAGGACCAGTCAGCTAACTTTTATAGTTGTGGTCTATAGGCACTACATCCCCAGCCACCCAATAGTGTAAGCTCTAAGGTTTTTGGGGAAGAGTCACAACTTGTGACGACAAACACCAACAAAAGCCCCTGATACGAGCTCGGAAGCAGCTGTGATTGCTGGAGATTTCCCATTTCCTGTATGATCCATGTCTTTTATGGAAATTAACGGACAGTTCTAACTTGCCATTGGATGAGTGCTCTGTCATTTACCAGGGGAGGATTCGTTGGGCCCTGGGTACTCTCAATGGTGATTGTGTAGCACAAACCCTGGTCCTCCGGCATACATATTCAATTGGTAGTAGAGGATGGTTAACTATGCAGGGAGCCGCCTCTTCCATCGCAGTGCCTGGAGGGCTGTGAGACGCTCCGCGGAGCACACGACCACACAGGAGAACACCCCGTGCACAGTGTGATGCTGAAAATGCTTTGGAGGAACAGGGCCTCCATGCCTTTGTCCTGTACTCCTTTTATCATCAGCTGTTTCTCTTTTTTGTTTGGTGAACAGACCCTGGCGGTACCCCCTAGTGTATGTTTTTGGGCACCTGTGTGTGGCCCACAGAGCAGGGTATGGGCTGGTGGCAGCTCCATGCTGAATTTGACATGTGCTCTCAGTATCCTCCATTTTGGGATACCCAGGCCCTGCCATTGGAATACCTTGATTCCTGATAGGAGACAAGATGGCCCCTGTGGCCTCTTGCTTTCTATTGCCTGTTACCTTGTTTTTCCAAAGTCCTGGGAAGGCCTGACTCGGTCCCTTCCCCTGACTGGTTGTTGGGTGGAAGTTCCATATATGGTATTGTGGGGAAGTCCAGGCCAGACTGGCTGTAGCCTTCCCAGTGACTGTATGTTGTGGGTACACCCTTGGGGTGGGACCTGGGTAAATGGATTGTGTGACCAATATGCATTTCATATTATGGGTGTCTGGTTTCTAGTGTGTGACACAATGAATGAGACAGCCTCTCCCAAAACTGGTATGAATGCAGTGTGGAGTGCTGAATGGCTGGGTGCTTGTCCCAATCCACATTCCTTGTTGTTAGTGTCTGGATGGAGAAGAATGGCCTGAATGCACTGTGAGCTTGATTAGCTGCCTGCCTTCTGAATGCCCTTATGAATGATTGGCTGCCTGAGCCTGGCTCAGCAGTGTGAATGAGAGACAGAACAGTATATCTGGGGACCTCTCACTTACTGGAATTGTTCAGAAGCTGAAGTCAAAACTTGATGCTTACTCTCGAAGCCAAGCCGGAAGAAGAAGAATTGCTGCTGCTTTCCTTAAACGCAATCTCAAAGCTGTTGTGCCTTCGAGGACTGATCCAAGAGAGGACCTGGCTAGGAGACCTCTTCCCGAGCTACGAGTGATCATCGTGCACCAGCTAACCTTCGCCAAGGCTCCCTGAAAGTCAGTCATCGAAAGGCTGCCGATCGGAGATGGGCACCGTCGAGGAATCTGAAGTGAAGCGCCAGTATGTCAAGGCCATCGATGACTGCCACCATCAACCGAGGTTCGGAGGACTGCTGTAACCTCATCAACCGGAGCGGCAATGTTCCATTACCTAAGACACTTTAAAATGAAGGACTCCCTTGCTCATCACCGTCGACCGCTTTGTCCCACCAGAGAAAGTCAAGGTCACCGAAGAACCAAGGAGAATCCGCTGGTGGGTTTCCTGCTACCCTAAGTCCACAAAGACGCTGACAAAGATCCGAAAGCCAGTCGAGGTCGAGTCCTGATCACCGACGCAAACCACTGACAACCCTATGCCCTTGCTGGGCCTACGTTCATCATTGACTCTTTGCGGCAACAAACTATCATTGTCCTGGTGCACCGCATGCCTCATCTTTGCAGGATGTCCACAACCGATCGTCAACGAGCACTGCAAGGATCGAAGCTGCCACCTCGACAATATCGTCCACCTTTCATCAGGGACCTCGACGATCCATGGCTCCTACCTTAAAGGGAGTTCACTCAAGAAGGATCCGTCAACGACCCGAGGTCGAACTCTGCTAAATCAGGTACATTGGGGGAGTAGAACATTTTTAGAAGGAACCAAGACTACATTAAACAATATATGGACTGGGCTTGTTGATACATTTTAGTTACAGGTTGCCCAGGTGGGGGGGATCCTCACACAGAACTGTGCCTAGGGGTAGGGGCCCAGTATTCTGCCAATTGTTTAACCAACTTTTATTTTTCCTATGTCTATTGTTGATACCTTTTGCTATTGATTTGTATGCCATTTGAAACTGTCAACAGTTGGTACATTTTAATGGAATCAAGAGTAATTGTGTTACCACATAGAGATTGTACATATCTATCATTATAGTATTGCCTGAGCACAAAGTGTGTTATTGTGGGTGTATATAACTTGAACCTTATTTATTTAAAGAACTGTGTTATCACTAACATAGTGTGTGGACATTCCTTTGTGGGGGCTTGGGACTACACTGTACTTAAGAACCAGCCTGCATCACCTCCTGAGAGCTTAAGCCTTGATTGCTCGTCCAACGTTACCAAATAGAGAATCTTGGCTGGGGTGCTCTGTGGTTCACTCTGCCACATAGAGAGCAGGAGTACAGATACCCCCCTCCAGTCTTTACACAGAGGCCGACAGGAGCGTCTTGGAAAGTATCCTACACGCAGTCCGTGAGGAGCTCATCAGATCTGAAGGGCGGTGTGGCAGTTTTGGAGAGACGGTGGCCGAACAGCGTCAGTGGATCACATAGTGTAAGTATTAACTCAGCCACACAGCAATTGAGGGGGTGGTAAACAAATGTTGGGTGTGGGGTGATGATGAGTATTGTTGAGTATCGTTGAAGTATGGTTGAATATTGTGAAGTTTAGTTGAGAAAGGAGCGGAGGTAGATGTTATTTGTTTGTGGTTAGGGAACATTCGATCTTGAAGTAAAAGGTTCAGGTGGTTAGCCTAGACTATTGAATTAAGGGTACGGATGACAGAAGTTATGTAAATATTGGATTTCCTGTGGATTGGGTGCTTTAGCTCGGGTCATGGATGATGGTAGTCCTGAGCATAGGACTCAGCAATTGAGGCTAGCTCAAACTGTGGAAGGTGTTCTTTGGGTTAAGTCTCGCAGAGGCATTTTATGTACAAGGCGACGCTGTAGGTACAGATTGAACACGTGAAATATTGGTATTCCCTCTTAGGAAACAGGACGATGGCCGTGGGTATATGGTGGTTGGGTTTGTGAAAATGCCTGTGTAATGGGACAATATCGTTGTGAGCCTTGTTAGTGATTTCTATCATTCACGTACTTACTGAAGAGGTGACATCACCAGTGATGTCTGTGTATAGGACTACGAGAGCACAAGGAGGTGCAGAATTTGGTTTTGACGGTACAAAAACTTACGGAGTACACTGTTCTGTGGTGGTGCACGGAAGGTGCAGGCGCAATATTGATGGGTGTGCCTGAGGAGGCAGAGAGTTGCAGAAGGGCAGTACGCAGAGTATGACTGAGAAGTTGGTTGGGAGTCAGAGAGGCTTGTGATGTTTTGAAAAAAAATGGTATCTGTACAATTGAAGAAAAACAAAATAAACTGTATTGTTTTGTCTGAATAACAGCAGAAGTGTCGAAAAAGTCGGCTTGAGGTCAAGTAAGTATTAAAAGCTATGTATTATGGTAAAGGTGCGAGGGACACGCCCCTACAGCACCTATGCAAGGCCCTTCCGCGATATAAGGACAATATTTTTAAATATAGCACGGAATGGACGAAAAGCACAGAAAGTAAATGGTCTAAGCCATGGCCAAAGGGTGGGAGCTTGTCCAAATATGTGCAGCAACTGTTTCACACACACATACAAGAAGTTTATAAGGGGAAAAGGTGAGCAATCGTCTGGGCAATCGTCTGGCGATATTTGAGCTCTGGAAGATGTTTCAGGATGATGGAGGGGATGTGGCGCAGTGTCAATGGATGCTGAGCCAGCAGGAGACCCCGGGTAAAATGCCCTCGGCCCCCACTTCCCCACCCCCTCCTGAACATGGGAACGAAGGGGCTGCAGCAGGAGCCCAGGGAGTATACACTAAATGAGAATTAAGAGCCATGGAGGGGTACATAGGGGCACTTCCACTATACACCAAGGAGGAGGGGGAGCAGAGCCACAGGAGGTGGAAAAGGGGTGCACAGTGAGACCCAGACAAGCACAAGGGAGGGACTGTTGAATATAGTATCGAATGAATGGGTGGGAGAACAAATACTTGTGAAATTAGATGGTAAGACAGTGGGAGAAATAGGAGTGGCAGATAAGGAAGTGATAGAGTGCAAGGAGAAGAGTGAAGCATGAGAATGGGCTGAGATAATGGAAGAGGTGGAGAGACAAGAATAAAAGGAAAAGAACAGCGCGAGAGACTGCGAAGAGAAAACCAACAGGCAGAAGAGAAAGAGCGGGAGCAACGAGAGATGAAGAGAAAGATAGAGCTCGAGGAAATAGCGAGGAAAAGGACAGAAGAAGAGAAGGAAAAGCAAGTTTTGATAAAGAGGGAAAAGAGGACGTTGGAAATAGAGTGCCTCGTAAGAGAGCGCAAACACAAGGCGGATGACGAACGTGCTGTGAGAGACATAAGACTAAGGTTGGAATTGACAACTTTTGACGACAACGAGGGCAGGGATGGGCAAGCAGTACAAGAACGGAGTAAATAAATGACAGGGAAGCTATACTGCCAGACAAAACCAACACAGGGTCCTCCGTGAGAGGGGACTGCAAGAACGTGATTGGCCAAGAAGGGGAGCCATCATATTGAGGAGGCTTATCTTAAAGCACTATATCGACAGTAACCTGGGACGAGGACTGGGTAGGGAGTGAGGACGAAGGAGTTGGGCGACCTGCTCGTCGATCGACAGGGAAACACACTGATCGAAGCTCCATCTGGGGAGCAGAAAGAGATACAGGTGGATTGCGGGGTGACAAGGACGAGAGACCATGGCAGTCCAGGGCTACATCGCCCAACATGGATGACAAAACCCTGTATGTGCAGAGACTTAGAGACCTTCCAGCATGAAGGAGGGGAGAAGTGGCAACGACTGATGAGGAGAAAGATAGAGCTTGAGAAAATAGCGAGGAAAAGGGCAGAAGAAGAGACGGAAAAGAGGACATTGGAAATATAGCGGCTCATAAGATCGCAAATACAAGGCAGATGACGAACGCACTGTGAGAGACATAAGAATAAGGTTGGAATTGACAACTTTTGATGACAACGAGGGCAGGGATGGGCAAGCAGTGCAAGTAACCTGGTAGAGGCTGAAAGTGACGAGGACTCGGTAGAGAGTGAGGTCGATCGACAGGGAAACACACTGATCGAAGCTCCACATGGGGAGTAGAAAAAGATACAGGTAGATTGCAGGATGACAAGGATGAGAGACCATGGCAGTCCAGGGCTACATCGCGCAACATGGATGACAAAACCCTGTATGTGCAGAGACTTATAGACCTTCCAGCATGAAGGAGGGGAGAAGTGGCAAGGGCCTTCACCACCACCATAGAAACCGGGAGACGAGATGGGGAGGTTGGGCTGTCACAGTTCCCCTTATTGGAAAAGGGAGGGAGGCAATATCAGTACATACCCTGGAAACATATCGACAAGGAAAATGTGAGATGCAGGCTACCCTTGTTGACCACAGGACAGAAATTAGCAGTGGGGGACATAAAAGCTTTATTAGTGGTGACCCTCAGAGAGGCTGTGATTACGTATGGAAAAGGGCGGGGTACCCAGGAGTAACAACCCAGAACATGGCGCACAATGGTTTGCAGTTTGATACGTACCGAGCGGCTATATGGCAAGCTCTACGGGCATAGTACCCCGACATGTCAGATATTAGTGCAATTATGGCACGTAGGATGGGGGAAGACAAAGATCCCTACAATATATTCAGGCTATTCAAAAGTTATGGAGACTTGAAACGCAAGAACCGTGGGACACAAATGTGGCACTATTCTATCATATGCTATGTCAAGGGTTGCCAGAGTAGGTTCAAAGGCAACCAAAGAGGTTGGTGGGGATGGAGGGAAAACCATGGTCAGAAATACAACTTACAATAGTACATTACTGCAGAAAGCACGAGGAAAGAAAGCAGGAAGAGGCGAAGTTAGCGCAGAAGAAACATTTTAAATACGCCATGGAAGGGGCAGTGTTAACAAGCGTGGGAGGAAAGAGTGCACCACAGACACATTATGCACCGTCACCCACAGGAGGAGGGTTCATGGGGCAGGGGGATGCGCAGCATGGGTTCTGAGGAAAAAGTGGGGCCACCAAAGGGATGCAGGTATGGGCATCAAATGCAACAAAGCCAAGGTGGATTTCCATGAGGCTATCGTAGATATGGTAAGCACATGCAGCAGGGTCCGAAGGGTTCTCTGGAGGGTATCAGAGGCAAATAAGAGAACCACTCCAGTGCTGGGCAGAAAGAACATATCTCGAGGGTATGTAGAAGCAGAAGGGGGATGCCACAGAATGGTGGAATGCAGTGCCAGCCAGAATATCCAGGGGAACAGAATGAGTAGTATGCCCAGGAACAGACACAACAACAACGAGAGGCACCAAGCGCATACCCGCAGACACACCAGCCCATGACACAGACACTACAAATGCAGGCGCCAGTACAGCATTATCCACCGATGTCCCAAGCATCTGAGGCGCAGAATAACGCACAGCAATCATACACAGCACAGCCAAATGATGGTACACTGGCACGCACGGACTCCATGGCACAGACTCCCATTAGAAACCCAGGGGAGTTTACTGTGGTGGGGAGCGACCCATTCGCAGGAAATGGAATGTCATTATACCCTCAATAGGACAGCCCTCAGACACACCTGATGTGTTCCATCCTATTGATTACACCCAACCCGGCCGAGAAACCAATCATATGGGTGACGATAGGTGACAAAACGTTCTTCTTCCTTGTAGACACAGGGGCGACTAGATCATGCATCCCGGAGGGGAAGTATAGAATGTCAGGCAACGCCATGAATGCTCAGGGATTGTTGGGGGTGACAGAATTGGTTACACTTACAGACAATATTGCACTTCCTATGGGAGAGCATTACCTAGCTCTACCCTTACTGTATTCCTGACAGACACCAGTAAACATAATGGGGAGGGACATCATGAGAAAACTAAACATGAGCATATCATTCACTGACAAGAGCATAGTGTATTCTGCACCTGGGATACACCTTCAAAACGTGAGGGAGATTATTCAAGCTTACTGTGGATGCAAGTTAAAGAGGGGGGGTGCCAGCAGATGTGGTACTCTTTCGATATGGAACTGAAATAATAATAGCATGGCTCCCAGGAATTCAGGGGACAATGTGGCACCTTCCAAATGAGTACATATTCAGGCCAAAATGAGCAATTAGACGTGAATCAAGGGATGATAGTACCACTAAAATTACAGGCAGTAATAGTGGAGGACGACTGGATAGCAGTACATGGGACAGATGATACAGGGTGAGCATGGCGATCAGTGATCGCCGTGGCCGAAGGGTACAGATTGACTACAGTTACAGATGAAGAACTGTTTAAAGACAATCAGATCACAAGGTAGTGTTTGAAATTAGCATCACATACTGGGTGAAGATACATTACAGAGAGCTACCACAGAGAATGGCGATGATGCTACAAGCATCACCAACATTTCTCGAGGAAGACTTGGCAAAGGTCCCAAGCATCTAAGTCCCTATGATGTGGGGCTTCTGAAAAGGATAGTACGAGTGAAAATAAAACTCAAGTCAGGAGCCATTTTACCATGAGCCAGGCAATATCCCCTGTAGAGGGAGGCAGACTGGGTATGTATGAGACAATTGCAGCAATAGTGAAGCAAGGCATCCTAATACCAACACAATCATCGTGCAACACAGTGGTTTACCCTGTCAAAAAGGCAACGAGGGGTCATGGCATTTTATACAAGACGTGTGCCCTCTGAACCATATTGTCGAAGCTGAATTTCCTTTAGCTCTGAATCCAGTGACAATTTTGTGTAGCATTCCCACAGAATCTATCTACTTCACTGTCATAGATTTGAAGAATGCTTTCTTCTCTATACCACTACAGCCAGACTCACAAGAATTAACTTTGTTTCTATATAGAACTAAGACGTGGAAACATACTAGACTTCCTCAACTGATATCCCAAGATGGCCGAAAAGTGACACCAAAAAGAGCAGAGGCGATACATAAGACAGCAAAGCCCACAACCATAAGACAAATGCAGCAGTTTCTAGGACTATGTAATATTTGCAGAGCATGGGTATTTGACTTTAGCACTTATAGTAGGCCCTTATTGAATGCACTGAAGGAAGAACAAAGGGAAGGTACATTGCAATGGACAAAAGAAATGATTGAGGCATTTTATGTGATGAAGGAAGCCATATGCACAGCTTCTGTGTTATGGATCGCAGACGATCAAAGTGAGTTCTTCCTATTCTCACACTCCAATGGAGTGGTTATGACTGCAGTATTGACACAAAAGACAAGCATGGGGCACAAACCTCTAGCATATTACAGTGGGTAATTAGACCCAGTGATGAGAGTACACTATGCATGCGAACAAGCACTGGCTGCTGCTACATTCACAGGAGACAAATCAGCGAGTATTACCATGGGATACTGCAGCAATCTTTTTGTGGAGCATGCTCTCTTCGCAATACTGGCCAGAGCCAAAAGTACATTGACAACACAGAGAGCTTCAGGGAATGAGGTGTTAGTGTCCAACCCATCTCTCAGGATAGTGAGACGCCAACTTGTCAACCAAGCGACTTTCATCGCCAAACATATAGGAGAGGGAGACTATGTGCATGACTGCATGTCCAACATAGAACAGTACATCGACACCCCAAAGGTGCAGGAGAATACATTTGAGGGGGGGGACATGTTTTATATTGACTGGTCATAAACGATTGGCCAAACTGTCATGATGCCTACCCCCGGAGTACCAGGCCAGGCCCAGCACCCCCGAGAGCAGGCATCACGCCCCCGGGTAAAAGCCCAGCAGCCCTTTATAGGGGCTCTTTGGACTCTGTCCTGGCGCCGTTGGCGCCAGGCTCATGTTGGACATCAGTCCTTGCGCCATAGGTGCCAGGCTCATAAGGGGAAGTGTTTGGTGCACTTACCTGAAGCAGACCATGCTGCACACTCACCTGATGCAGACCATGCTGCATGAAGAACCAAGCCAAACGAGGCTTAGGCGGGACTATTTTTCTGAGGGAACTATTTTGTTACTTGGGTGGGGCTGTGGAAGAATACTCACCTGGAACTTCTTCCAAGGTTATTTAAGCCACGCCCGGACAGCCACACGTGCTTCGCGTTGTTCTGCATCCCAGCAGCTGAACGCTCACCGTGTCAGCTCCTGCACCTGGACTCCAGCCACGCCAGCCTCGAACCTGGAACACCTGTAAGGAAAGAAGAGAAAAGAAAGGTGAAAACCAAGAACTTATTCAACCTTCTTACCTGCATCCGGAATCTTCACGCCAGCATTCCTGAAGGAGGACTTCCATTTAAAAGCACTGCGTTGCTCGCTGCAGCGCCGCGCTTCACTCACCTGTTCCCGAGACGCCGCCCGGCTCCATCGCGGCTCTCAGCACCAGTCGACACAGTTCTGCACCTAGGGGAGAGAAGAAGAGACAGAAGGTGAGCAAGAGAACACAAGAGGAAGGCCGAATTTTCAGCCATATTACTTACCGGCTTTTCTTGGTGAACCATTCCACATCTCGGGTCGGCGCCGCATCTTTGGCAGGTACCGCACCCCGGCCCCTATGGGGAAAGGACAAAAGACATTACTGGGGAATTATAAAGACATTTAGAGGGGTCGCCCTCATCACTAACTCACCTGATTTTACCACCGGCAATTTAACCCCTCAACCTATCGCCTTGGTTCTGCACCTGAAATAAAGGACAGATCACAAGTTAGGAGAAACAACTTAAAAGGAGGCTCACACTTGAACTTTAGCATCTTCATACTTACGGTGTATCGCTCAGAAAAGTCAAGTGGATTTGCCAGCGCCATTCTGAAAACAAGTGAAGTAACTGGACGAATGCGCGCCCCTGCACCAGAAGCAGGATGGAGAGTTCATCCTTCCAAACCATAAGGTGAGCTTAAACCGGGGGGTTTTGGAGGAAGTCAGAGGATAACGAAGGGGGAAAGGGGAGAGCAAGCACACTATTCAGCAGACAGTTAATCCCCTTTCTCATCTGCAGAAGCATATTCCTACGGGCCAGACAAGCAAGATTTGGGGGTCCTGTTCAACCGGTGGTCCGAATTCTGCGCATCATGCTTGAAGAGGCCACAGAAACCCAGACCGGACCAGCGCCTCCGTGGGAGCCAGGTGAGCGTTACAGAACGTGAAGCCTTCCTACAAATTCCCACCCAGGCGCTATGGAAACTTCTGAGACTGACCAGTTGGCCCAACTACTGGGGGAATTACGGGCCGAAGTACACGCCGCTCGTCAAGAGACTAATGCTCTCAGGAGGGAAGTGATTGTATCAAAGGAAAGGACTGATGACCTGGCTAGACAGCTTTTGCAAGGTCAAGCTGGACAAACTCCTTTACCCGGTTCCGGAGGGAACTCCGCTCCTGTGCTTTCCAGTAACCCGGTGCAGATTAATCTACCAGGAAACATGCCGCTGGCCCCACCCGAACACTTTGCTGGGGACCCCAAACGATTCGCCGTATTCATGAATCAGTGTCGTTTGCATTTCCTGTGCAGACCTGGGGCCTTCCCTAATGACCAGACGAAGGTAGCCTTTGTATTGTCATATCTCAGCGGCAGTGCTGTCGATTGGTCAGTTGCACTGGTAACTCAAGATGACCCGATTCTTCGTGATTTTCAAGGATTTCAAGCAAGCATGGAAAGGTTATTTGCTCGTCACTCCCAGGGGCAGGCTCTAGATGACGAACTTCTATCTCTGCGAGAGGGCAATCAAGACCTCCTTTCCTACATTGCAACCATTAATAGACTAATTGTGCAAACTGGGTGGCCAGAGGATAAAAGAATCACATTATTTTATCGAGGTCTACGCGGAGAACTTAAAGATGTCCTGGCCAAAGTTGTAAATCCGCCCCAAGAATGCTCAGAATATATAAACTTAGTGGTCCAATTGGATCACAGACTGCAAAACAGAAAAGCAGATCGGTCCAAGTTTGAGACCCGGGTGTTAGTCAAGACCCACATTAACCTCAAGGGGGCTGAAGCCTCTGAGCCAATGCAAATCGGAGGAGTTAAAGAACCTTTAACTCAAAAGGAACGTGAAAGAAGACGGCAGATGCACTTATGTCTTTATTGTGGATCCTCTGGACACTTTTTACGAGATTGCCCAGCAAGGCTGCCCAGGAAGGTGGTAGGAGCCGCTGAAAAAATCCATGAAACCTTTATATCAGGAAATGACCCCGCCCGACAAGCGTAGGGGTCCGCTTGCCGAGCTTGAAAACAAACTCTCAGACCTCGTATTTCATTGTGCCAATGGTCCTCGTAGATCCGGAACGGCCTAAGCGGTTGCATGCAATAAAGGCATACATCGATAGTGGGGCTATAGGAAACTACGTGGATCGTGAATTGGTCTCCAGGATTAACCTCGCTCTGCGTCCTAAAACCAGCAAAGATGTCATCACCACAGTTGATGGAACCGAAATTGCCTCGGGACCGGTAACACATTCCACAGCTGAGGTGACACTTGTAGGTCCGGACGGCCATCGGGAGGCAGTTGTGTTGGATGTAATCAAGGCTCCACAGTTTCAGGTTATTCTCGGAATCCCTTGGTTAGAGACACACAATCCTCAAATTGATTGGCGAGCGAAGAGAATAACCTTTCCGGAGTGTGCACGAACCTGCTACCCAGAAAATCTCAAGATCAGTCTAGCATCAGTAACCTCTGTCTCCACGCAACTACCTCTGGAATACCAAGACTTTCAGGACGTCTTCCAAAAGGAACAGGCCAACACGTTACCTCCTCACAGATCGTACAATTGCCAAATCGATCTGGTGCCCGGTGCTCAACCCCCTTGTAGCAGGATTTATGCCCTTACTGAGCTGGAGAATCGGCATTTGAGACAATATTTAGATCAATACCTAGCCAATGGTTTCATTCGCCCGTCAAAGTCTCCGGCATCCTCGGCTTTGTTCTTCGTGCCAAAAAAAGAAGGCGACCTTAGAACTTGTATCGATTACCGCGCATTGAACCAGATAACTGTTAAAAATCATTACCCTCTGCCTTTGATCCCTGAACTCCTTGACCAGGTGAAGGACGCTTGCATATACACCAAGTTAGATCTCCGGGGGGCTTATCATCTGGTACGAGTAAAAGAAGGCGACGAATGGAAAACGGCCTTCCGTACAAAATATGGACTATTTGAATACCAGGTGATGCCTTTCGGGTTGTGCAACGCGCCTGCTGCCTTCCAATTCTGCATGAACGATGTCCTTCGGGAACTCATCGATGTCTGTGTTGTCGTGTATATCGATGACATTCTGGTGTACTCCTCTTCGGAATCAGATCACAGAAAACATGTCAAGGCCGTCCTTGAGAAATTGCGCCAGCACAAACTGTTTGCAAAGCTGGAGAAATGCGTTTTCCATACCACCGAGGTTGAGTTTCTTGGATTCATCCTGACACCTAAAGGGGTCCGAATGGACTCACGGAAAGTGGATGCCATCCTCAAATGGCCATCACCTAGTTCGGTGAAAGGTGTCCAAAGCATGCTTGGTTTTGCCAATTTTTATTGCAGGTTTATCCCGGAATTTTCACGGGTGGTGCAACCCATCACTGCACTCTTGCGGAAGAATAAACGTTTTGAATGGACCGAGGAAGCTGAACAGGCCTTTCAGGAATTAAAAGCTAAATTTACGTCCGCACCTATTTTGAAACACCCGCGTCCTGATCTCCCATATATAGTCGAAACCGACGCATCCAGCTTAGCCATGGGAGCTGTCCTGTCCCAGAGAGACCCCGAAACCAACCAACTGCATCCCGTAGCTTTTTGGTCCAGAAAGTTCTCGCCGCCGGAGATAAATTATGCAATCACCGATAAGGAATTATTAGCCATTAAGTCCGCCTTTAAGGCTTGGCGGCATTATCTTCTTGGCGCCAGGCATACCATAACCGTGATCACTGATCACCGAAATTTACAATATTTAAAAACTGCCAAGGCTCAGTCTTCACGACAGCTCCGATGGGCTTTATTCTTTGCTGAGTTCGATTTTGTAATCACTTACCGTCCCGGCTGTAAGAATGGCAAAGCGGACGCGCTATCTCGAATTGGAATGGGAGAAATGGACACAAACTCAGAACCTGTGCCGATAATTCCCGAACAAAGAATCTTGGGGATAACCACTTTACAAACCCTTGAAGACATTCAAGCACGGGTAAAACTATTCCTGGACTCTTCAGCCTTGCAGGATTGGATCAAAAGGCGGTCTGACTTTTCAATCAACGATGGCTTACCTTACTTCCAAGGACGTTTATTTTTGCCAGAAAAGGAATTGCAAGAACTGGTTATTTCCCATCATCACGATACTCTGATGGAAGGACATCCTGGCATTGCCAAAACAGAGGAAAAAATTAAAACGACTATTCTGGTGGCCGTCCTGGCGAAAGGATATTAAATCTTTCGTGATGTCCTGTGGAGTTTGCGCCCAAAACAAAGGTCAAAAATCAAAAACCGCCAATCTTCTTCAGCCCTTAGACATTCCACCAGCACCTTGGCACACCTTGTCACTAGATTTTATCACGGACCTGCCCTCTTGTAATGGATACAATACTATTCTGGTTGTGGTGGATTTATTTTCCAAGATGGCCCATTTTATTCCGTTGAAAGGTTTACCTTCAGCTTTTGTTCTTGCCAAGGAATTCCTCGAAAATATCATCCGTCTGCATGGATTCCCGTCCATACTAATCTCCGATCGGGGAAGCCAGTTTATTTCTCATTTTTGGAAAAAATGTTGTCAACTGGCACAAATCGACGTAAGACTTTCAACCAGCCACCACCCACAGACCGATGGTCAGACGGAGAGAACGAACCAGACCCTTGAACAATATCTACAATGTATGTTGCACCAATCAGAGGGTAATTGGAAGGATATTTTATGGGTGGCTGAATATGCATACAATAACTCGATACACTCTAGAACTGGTCAGAGCCCCTTTTATACCCTATATGGACATCACCCTCATACTTCAGACCTGGACTCACCTTTGAGCCTCGAAATGCCCGCAGTAGACCATTTGCATTCTACGATTACTCAAGCCTTCAAGGATGCTACTGCACACTTATAACATGCAAAAGGGAAATACAAAAAGAATGCGGATCTGCATCGAAAGGAGGCGCCTCCATACCAAATAGGGGATCAAGTATGGTTGGCTAACAAACACTTATCGCTCAAGGGACCTCAGACTTTTAATCCAAGGTATTTAGGCCCTTACTCGATCAAAGCTATAATTAACCCAGTGGCAGTCAAGCTAGATCTACCAGCTAACATGCGGATTCACCCCGTTTTTCATGTGTCGCTTTTGAAACCAGTGCAACCAGGAACCAGATTAATAAAGCCACCAGAACCAATCCAGATAGATGGGGAGCCTGAATTCGAGGTGAAGAACATTTTGGACTCTAAGATCTCAAAATCAAAACTTTTCTATCTAATTGATTGGAAGGGGTACGGGCCTCAGGAAAGGTCTTGGGAACCCAGTGACCACGTACATGCACCTTGGCTAGTAAAAAGGTTCCATCGGAATTTCCCAAACAAACCGAAACCTCCTGAGGGAACGACCTTGGGAGGGGCCTTGGGGGGGAGTGCTGTCATGATGCCTACCCCCGGAGTACCAGGCCAGGCACAGCACCCCCGGGAACAGGCATCACGCCCCCGGGTAAAAGCCCAGCAGCCCTTTATAGGGGCTCTTTGGACTCTGTCCTGGCGCCGTTGGCGCCAGGCTCATGTTGGACATCAGTCCTGGCGCCATAGGCACCAGGCTCATAAGGGGAAGTGTTTGGTGCACTTTCCTGAAGCAGACCATGCTGCACACTCACCTGATGCAGACCATGCTGCAAGAAGAACCAAGCCGAATGAGGCTTAGGAGGGACTATTTTTCTGAGGGAACTATTTTGTTACTTGGGTGGGGCTGTGGAAGAATACTCACCTGGAACTTTTTCCAAGGCTATTTAAGCCACGCCCGGACAGCCACACGTGCTTCGCGTTGTTCTGCATCCCAGCAGCTGAACGCTCACCGTGTCAGCTCCTGCACCTGGACTCCAGCCACGCCCGCCTCGAACCTGGAACACCTGTAAGGAAAGAAGAGAAGAGAAAAGTGAAAACCAAGAACTTATTCAACCTTCTTACCTGCATCCGGAATCTTCACGCCAGCATTCCTGAAGGAGGACTTCCATTTAAAAGCACCGCGTTGCTCGCTGCAGCGCCGCGCTTCACTCACCGGTTCCCGAGACGCTGCACGGCTCCATCGTGGCTCTCAGCACCAGTCGCCACATTTCTGCACCTAGGGGAGAGAAGAAGAGACAAAAGGTGAGCAAGGGAACACAAGAGGAAGGCTGAATTTTCAGCCATATTACTTACCGGCTTTTCTTGGTGAACCATTACACATCTCGGGTCGGCGCTGCATCCTTGGCAGGTACCGCACCCCGGCCCCTATGGGGAAAGGACAAAAGACATTACTGGGGAATTATAAAGACATTTAGAGGGGTCGCCCTCATCACTAACTCACCTGATTTTACCACCTGCAATTTAACCCATCAACGCATCCCCTTGGTTCTGCACCTGAAATAAAGGACAGATAACAGTTTAGGAGAAACAACTTAAAAGGAGGCTCACACTTGAACTTTAGCATCTTCATACTTACGGTGTATCGCTCAGAAAAGTCAAGTGGATTTGCCAGCGCCATTCTGAAAACCAGTGAAGTAACTGGATGAACGCGCACCCCTGCACCAGAAGCAGGATGGAGAGTTCATCCTTCCAAACCATAAGGTGAGCTTAAACCGGGGGGTTTTGGAGGAAGTCAGAGGAGAACGAAGGGGGAAAGGGGAGAGCAAGCACACTATTCAGCAGACAGTTAATCCCCTTTCTCATCTGCAGAAGGATATTCCTACGGGCCAGACAAGCAAGATTTGGGGGTCCTGTTCAACCGGTGGTCTGAATTCTGCGCATCACGCTTGAAGAGGCCACAGCAACCCAGACCGGACCAGCGCCTCCGTGGGAGCCAGATGAGCGTTACACAAACGACCAGGGAAAGTCATACTGGGACAGCAGTAGTGAGATTAAAAGAAGATAGGACGAGTGAGGTGGTGACAAGCGCATGTCTACCGTCACATTCATCAGCACAAGCAGCGGAATTAGTAGCTTTAATATTGGCACTGGATCACAGCAAAGGCAAGGAACTAACAGTGTATTCATATTCAGCTTATGTGACCTCCACAGTGCATTCTTGGCTGTCACGTTGGCTGAGGAGGGACTTCAGATGTGCTGATGGGTCACCGGTGCAGCACACATTCCTATTGGGCAGACTGATAGAGGCACTCCAATACCCACTGTGCATGCAGTGGTGAAGTGCCAAGCTCAGATGAGGAGGGAGGACCCCATCTTTAGGGGCAACGAGGCAGAGGATGTGGAAGCAAAACACGCCGCCTATTTTGGGAACATTTTAGAAATGGATGCTTCATCACCAGCGTGCAAGTATGTGCAAACAATGATACTAAAGGAAGGATATAACACATTTGCAGTGTCACAGATTATGGAATTGCAGGGAGCTACACCAAAGGAGGAAAAGGAATTGTGGATAAGGAGGGGATGTACAGTGTCTCTGACAGATGCCCTGTGGCAGAAAAATAACACAGGAAAATTGTTAATGTCATTCTCATTATTGCACACTGCACTGACACAATTACACCATGCTACTCATATAGGGAGCGAGGTGCTTGCTTCTCATATTGGAGAAGATATGTTCTGTCCTAATTTGGCAGAACACATGACAGAATTCATGACTAATTGGCTAGTTCATACACTAAGGGTAGTGTGAGAGCCATACCTCACCCAATGGGTCCATTCCAACACCTTTACGTCAACTATGTCGACATGCTCCAAGTATGCCAGGGCAAATGCTAGAGGATAGTGTTTGTGTGCCCATTTTCCTGATGGCTCGAAGCCAGTCCCTGTTCCGATCCTGATGCCATTAGAGTGGCAAAATTCCTGGTTTGAGAAATATTCCCATGATGGGACTTGTCTGTGGTCCTGCAGTCTGACAATGGTCATCACTTTGCCAATGAGCTATTTCAACACATCACAACCTTGTTGGGAATACAACACAAAGGCCCTCATTACGACCTTGGCGGAAGACCATGGTGCTAATAGCACCATGGTCCATGCCGCTAAGGTCAGGATTCCGCCATGGTGGATGGCGGAATTACAGCCCCATTCCAAGGTGAGTGGGGTGGTAATTCCCCATTCACCAATGGCCCCTTCCCCATTCCCATTTTTGCCCCATAGGGCATAATCGGAATGGGGAAAGGCGCTAATTACGGCACCGTAAATTACGGTGCCGTAATTAGCACCAGGGTCCCTTTGCGGCATGGGTTTTAACGCCTGCAAAAAGCAGGTGTTAAAATCACCATCCCGCAAAGGGACCTTGGAATCAGGCGTTAAGGGTCGGCGCCGTTTACGGCGCCGTAAACCCCTTAACGCCTGGGTCCTAATGAGGGCCAAATTCTCTTGTGCATCTCACCAGCAAGCAAATGAAATGTGTGAGTGTCTCAACGGGCTGCTCAAAGAAAGCATCGCCAAAATTAAAAAGACCCTTAATAAATGTTGGCTGCACTGTCTTCCATTAGCATCATTCGCATTGCACAATAAACCAGGATCTGAGTATCATTTAACCCCAGATGAGGTGGTGACAGGACAGCGCATCAGACTTCCCCTGGCTCCTCCCACTAGGGCTCTGAAATATGCAGAAAAAATATGTGATGCTTTGAGTCAAGAAATGTACACCGCTCCCTTGTTGGCTAGTGCCAGTTTTATTTCTCGTCAATTGCAGGGACAACGGGAAAGGCCTGAAGCAAGAGAAGAGAACAACGACCCAGAAGCAAACAAGGAACTTTTGAAGCAACCACAGCTGTATCCTGGCAATCTGGTGTTATTAAGAGACTTCTCCAGGCAGTGGTGTAAACCGTGTTTTACAGGACCATGGGCCTCATCACAACCTCGGCGGTAACACCGGCAGTATTAGCGCGGGGGCTATTAGCGCGTCCGCCATAGCCCCCGGCGCTAATAGCGCAGGATCACGAGTTGGGCGGACTTGGAAGTCCCTATTCCCCATTGAGCCCATTCGGGAATGCCCCATTCCCCATTGGGCTCAATGGGGAAATTTCACGCTCATACCGCCGGCGGATTTCCCACCGGCGGTATGAGCGCGAATTCTCAGCGGATTTCACACCAGCTCAGAGCTGGGTTGAAATCCGCCGAGGCCCTGATTCGGCGGACCCTTAAATCCGGCAGTAATATCGCTACTGCCGGATTTAAGGGTTACCGCCGAGGTCGTGATGAGGCCCCATATGTAGTAGAGCAGGTCACTGAACATGCAGTTACATTACTAGAAAAGATTGGGGGACATCAAGCCCTGCAAAGCGGTGGCCGCTCCTAGCACCAACAACGAAAGGGCCAACGATCCACAAGCAGAACAAAACAATTTCCTCGAAGTATCACAACCCAGAAGAGACCAACGTATGATTACTCGCTCCAGAGCAAGAAAGATAGGGAAAGCACTTCCTACACATCCAGAGTGAGGGCACACTGTCTGTTTATTATTTATCTTTCCGCACACTTACAGCATTCATCGTGAAAGTCCGACTGATATTATTGCATTGTCCCATGCTTCCCCATGATCCTCATCCCGAAACCTTCCAAAGCCAATTTGTCCAATTTGTTAGGAGACCCAACAGCGATAGAAGATGCCATCCTAATTTGTTTTCCTGTGTTTTTATAGCTTATCTGGCCCAAGTATACCCACACATAGAGACAGGAAACATGTCTGTGCTTGCAGTACTTCGTGATCCTAGAGTACGCACAATTTGGAAATAACAATTCCTTCTTGTAATGAGCCAACACCAAGTTTGCAGTGCTTGAATTAATAAAATGCTAATACAATAACATCTTTTTTAGTGCATAGCAGGTGGGCAACAAACATCTTCAGGACTACACAAAAGTGCAAAGAAGAGTAAATTATTGGAGAAATTATTAAAATAATGCTTATAGTGTCCTCTGTCTTATTCTCATGTGGTATTTTCACCCTAATATTTTGGTGAGTGTCAAATGTTGTAAGTAATACTGCTGTGATCTCTACTAACACAACCACAACTCCATTAGGTGGAATGACCATGTCAGGTGGAAAGGTAAGCCCTGTAAGTACAGTAAGGAGAGGTAGACGCAGTACGGCTGCAGACATGGGTGGGTAGATCTCTATCTCACTGATACTGCTCGAGTATATAATAACATGTGGTACAAGCACATGACTAAAGTAGGTAAACAAACTTCAGGGGAGAGCTGCTATGTCTGCTCATTAATCCCGTATGCAATGAGTGCCTCCAGAACGTTTGCAGCCACTGAAATACCAGCAACAAGAGCACAATGCCTTATGTGCCTGTCCATGTTTGCAACCCGAGGAAGATTCAAAGGGAGAACAGCAAGATTGCGATGGATGTCCAAAGCAACATTTCCCCATGACGATATTTATATAAAAACACTTGACATGATGGACAATTATTGGATACAAGACCAGGCTACACAATACATACATGACGGCCCATAGAAAGGAGGGACAAAAACAATAACTTTGAAAGAATTAACCCGTCCTAAGAAGAGACTCAAGGAAATAGGAGGAGAACCAGGATGTTGGGAACGACCACAGATGCCTGGCCAAGTGTACACAGCTGAAGGATGGAAGAAGGGAGTAGTAGGTAGCAAAGCACACACGCTCCTACAAGTTCCAGTAAATACAGTACAAGAAGAAATGATAAATACCTGAAACAATGGGATGCAAGTGCAAAGTTACTGACCTGGGTGGATAATGAAGCTGGAACAATGCCCATAATACCACTGAAGAAAGCATCATTGTGTTTCCAGAATGATGGTGCGGTAATGGTTGGAGAAAACAAAGAGTGTAAGCACACACAAAAGCATCGAAGCAGGAAGTTTGGGCAGCAATATTAATAGATCATTATTGGGTATGCGGATTCAAGGAGTATGAGAAGCTGCCACCAAACTGGGGTATGCTCGTTGGTGCATATAAATACGCCAGCACTAGAAATGCCACAAAAGGACATCAAAACAGAAGAATTCCCTAAGATGGACAATGCAAGAAGAAAGAAGAAGTCAGTGGAAGTGAGTAGAGTGAAAAGAGAGAACTACTTCTCATCAGCATCAGAGGCATCTATGGATGACATACTACCTGAACGCTGATTGTTCAGTAGCACAGACATGTTCTTCGTGTCATTAGTTCCAGCTGTACAGATATACACAAATGCAATATGGCTTCAGGTTACGAGATGGGAGCTGATGCAGATCATGAACTCAACAGTAAATGGTTTCAGCGTGATAAAAGAAGAGCTCCGGGCAGTGAGTTTGATGGCCCTCCAGAACAGATACATTCTAGACCTTCTCACAGCAATGCAAGAAGGAGTTTGTGCCAAGATCGGGTCTTCTGAAGCAACTAATATTGGTACTAATAGCACTATGTGTGTGAAACCAGAAATAAAATAGTGAGGCTTTTACACCAGACAAAGAGAAATATACCAACACGGGCTTTTAAAGATTTCCCAGAATTTTTATTGCAAAACTGAACAGTTACAAAGCAAAGTATACAAATAGCTATTTGGCTGCCAGTACATCACAAAGAACACGGGTGAGTTCAGTATGAGCAGTGAGCAGGATTTACTAGCTGGACACTGCCGTATTTATACAAAATTTAAGAGCAACGTCCAGCCTCCTGTACGTTAATGATTCACCAGGGCTAGGGTCAGCGCCTGGGTTTTCTCCTAATTTGCATACATTATGTGTAACTTGCTCGAGATACTTTTCACAATACAAGACGTACATCTCAATACTTGTTTCTCATAATTAACCGTAATATATTATGTTTATCCACAAGAACACATGACAACACCTTCCTAATTATACTGTTCGGTCAACGTCGCTATTCATATGCATTGATGGTTTGACATTGCGGGTACACATAATCCTCTGATCCTAGGTCAACGAAGGACAAGGTCTACACGACCCGGGCATGTAGCCTGCAGGCAAGTTAGACATTAACCTGTCTACAGAGGTCGAGAAGGTTAACACAAGGAACAGGGGAACACAGGCCGGCCATTTTGGGTTACAGGGTGACTTTAATGGGGACGGACCCAAAATGGCGGTGTGACCTAAGATGGCAGCTTAGTTAAGCTAAGGTCAAGACCTTGCAATGCGGATTTCTTCGTAAAGCAACTGGGCATAGGCCAACATACACAATGAAAGGGGGAACAATATTATATCAGTTCTAACATGTGTGATAAAGATCTGCATCACGCAATGGCGCAAGAAGACAGAGAAGAAAATAGGAATGAAAGTGTTAGTAGATATAAATGGTGAAGAAGATAAGATAGTAGGGGAAAGAAATATAATAAGGACACGGATAAATGAGTGCCCATTGCTCCGGACCGAGATGATAACATTCGATGATCCCATGGACAACATGAAATACTGGGCAAAAGGGGCATGGTGCAACCCGGAAGGATATTGATACTGATATTTCTATTTTATTTGTATCGCGGTCGTACACAAATTACTATGGACATCTTGGAGGAATAACAAATATATGGCTACCAAAAGCAACAGTGACTAGGTCTGGTGGAGTGGCCGACAAGTCGACCAGAGGGGGGACTGAAGAAAGGGTCCCTGGAGTGCCCCTCTTTACTCCTATAAGCATGAAAGCCCGAAGTCAGAAATGCAAGATGGAGTCACTGTTAGGCCAGCCCGCAGGAGGGCCAGTGACATCCACATATGCAAACAGATATTCTCTCAGACAATGATTCAAACCTTATCCAGCTGACGTCTTCATGGATACAGGTGCCTCAACAGTGGACCTTGTTAACTAATGACACATTTCCAGCTGTGCTGAAGTCATTAGAGACACTATGCATAGTAACGTTAGCCACAAAGCAAACTTGCATCCCTGCACGAAGTTAGACAGACACACACGTGCACACATGAAGAACATGCTTACACAGTTCTGTAGATAGAGCGGGATACATATACATACTGTCAGAAGCAGAAGCCTTTCCTTTTCACTAGCAAAACACAGAAACGCAAAAAAGCTAGACATGCAGAGCAAGCTTGCAGCTGCTTATTACAACTAACCATATGGAACTACAGGGTCGTATAAGGAGCCTGGAAGGAGCAAGTACCACTAACCCATAAGGATAATACAATGGCCCTCATTACAACTCAGGCGTTAAGGGTTAACGCCACCGTTAACCCTTAACGCCTGATTCCAACCTTAACGCCTGCTTTTTGCAGGCGTTAAGTTCCATGGTGCTAAGGCACCTTGGTGCTAATTACGGCACCGTAATTTACGGTGCCGTAATTAGCGCCTTCCCCACTCCCATTATGCCCTATGGGGCAAAAATGGGAATGGGGAAGGGAAAATGGGAAATGGGGATTTACCGCCCCACTCACCTTGTAATGGGGCGGTAAATCCGCCATCCACCATGGTGTAAACGTAGTTTACACCATGGTGGTAATGTTGGTGCACTTAGCACCTCAGTTGTAATGAGGGCCAATATAGACATACAGAACTCATAGCATAAATATAGTTAAATTACATGAAGCCACAGGCCTCAGAATATGGGACGAAAGAAAACAGATTTTGCAGCACACTGTCAAGGGATGGTGCGTACAGCCAAGGTCAGAGGTGAGCAGAACATTCCTGGCTCCAGAGATATAGAGCCACGTGCAAAATAGCAGACTAAATCCTCACTAATTACAGATAGAAAAGCTCAATGTTGCAGCCTTCACCCACGTGATCTGGCCAAGCGGAACAATAGTCATCTGCCTGCGGTGGGAAAAGGAGCAGTTCCCAGCGAAGCAGACAAGAACGGATGCATGTGTTCTCACCATGAGAAGGTACACAGAGCGCTGAGAGCATATCTTGGTCCCAGGCATGGACAGACCCGCTCCAGCCAATCAGGGAACAGAAATAGAGGGGTGGATGTCAAAGGGAAAGGGCCAATGGTAATATGCAACCCTGCATCAATGTAATAGATAGTTTTTGGGGAAGGCTCAGGCAAAGTCACCTGACATGTAAGGGCCAATCAGCTAACTTCTATAGGTGCCGTCTATAGGCACTACCACCCCAGTCACCCAATAGTGTAGGCTCTTAGGTTTTTGGGGAAGAGCCCCAAATTCTGACGGCACACGCCAACAAAAGCCCCTGACATGGGCTCAGGAGCTGTGATTGCTGGAGATTTACTATTTCCTGTATGATCTCTGTCTGTTAGGGAAAATAAAGGACAGTTCTAACTTGCCCCCGGCTGAGTCCCCATCCATTCCCAGGTAGGTGTACGATATTGGTATTGACGTACAGACCATGTATTCAAGGTCGAGTATGGTGACATTTATTGCGTTTACATACTCAAGTCGCATAAAGTCAACAAATACATAGCTTAGGCACATGCACACACTTGGGCGCATGAGCGTTTACAAATAAAAAGTTAATTTTTTGGCGTGTTAAACTCCTTGGGCATGTACGGTAAGCTGTTGCCCAGGTAATTAGCAACACTGAGCAAAGACACGTAATCACGTCACGTTAAGTTTATTAGTGTTTCCATGGTAACGCTCGCGTTCGGAAACTACGAACTGCGGCTGAATGAACAACGTTGTGAGAGACTCTCTCTTTAGACAATGTAGCATCTTGAGTTAAGAAAACCATATACGCAGTGCTATGTTACTGTTACTGCCTTTGAAACTTCATACGTTAGAATGTCACTGAAATCAAGTTCCATATCTAACAGTGCTACGTTCACAAAATAATCTAGAGGAAAGGATGGCTTCACACAGCCATTAAGTGCAGGATTAACAGAATCCGCACAATAATTGAAACAAAACTCCGTGGGACTTTGTATACACAATGGGCCTCATTACACGGAAGGCGGTAATGGTTAACGGCCACCGTTAATGGTAACGGTGACTGTTAACCATTACCGCCTTACTATGAGGTCCCTTAGCGGGTTGGTGCTTTAATGCCTGCTTTTTGCAGGCGTTAAAAACCAACCCGCTAAGGGACCTCGGAGCTAATTACGGCACCGCAAAATTGCGGTGCCGTAATTAGCGCCTTCCCCATTCCCATAGAGCCCTATGGGGCAGAAATGGGAATGGGGAAGGGCAATGGCGGAAGGGGGATTTACCGCCCCACCAACCTTGGAATGGGGCGGTAAATCCCCTTTCCGCCAAGGCGGTGCCGGTATTTTACCGGCATGAGCCATGGCGCTAATAGCGCCATGGCTCACCGCCTTCCGTGTAATGAGGCCCAATGTGTTAAAACTGAATCTGCTTTACATGACTCAATCTGCGTGCTAGTTAACACGCTCGTTGC
Organism: Ambystoma mexicanum; assembly: GCF_040938575.1. NCBI lineage: Eukaryota > Metazoa > Chordata > Amphibia > Caudata > Ambystomatidae > Ambystoma > Ambystoma mexicanum. The sequence continues at coordinate 144,386,150 of NC_090923.1, read as the reverse complement.
ATATTGTCTGTTCACATATTTTGGAGAAGGGAAGACTCCAAGACAATTCTCATTAAAGATCTGATGTGAAAATTAACGTTACATCTTGAAGTTCTGAATAGGAATTAATGTCAGGCACTAATGTGTGAATATTGTGATTTGAATATTACTGCATAGGACACGTGGCAAAGATTCAAACAATTGCCGGTACTTAACAGAAATTACAGAGTGCTTTATCCAACATGACAACATGCTGGTCTTTGTTATGATGCATTTATGTTAATCTATTTACAATACTTAGTTCAGATAACCTTAATTTGTGTTTTGTATTGTTTCCTTTGGTACTGTAGAATTCGCCCTGATGAACGACCGACATAAAGGTTCGAAATGCATTGGGATATTTTTGGAATTCTGCTTCTTCAATTAAAATGAACTTTAAGAATAAATAAGCCACAAAACGAAACGCACAGGACTTTTGTCTATCTGTATGGATGGAATCCTAACTATTCTTTATTTCTATGATATGAAAGAACAAAATATTTATCAGTATTCTTCACTACAAATTGGCGACCCAAGGTCTGATGAAAGCTTTTCATAAGACACATTTCTCTGTCCTTCACAACTGCATCCCACTGTACACAGTAAGGGGCAATTGGGCATAGAGTTGGACTTAATGTACAATAATCGTAGACGGGTCAGTGTCTGTGCCTTCAACTCGAGCCTCAAATATGCCATAGACATGGCTGGTGGAAGAGCTAGAATTTTCCTCCAGAAGATGCCTTTGAGAACATCCATCAATGAAAGATTGCCCATGGCCAAGGACTCCAGGCCGTAAAGAACCGCCGGGACAAAGCTCTGCTTGTAAAGTTTAATGATACCTTCCATTGAAATCCTAGCAGTTTGTTTGGAAAATCGGTTTATAACATGGGTGAACTGCAGGCCTTGCGCTTTTTGCATTCGATGATGGTAAGATAATTACCCCCAGCTGATAGCTCCATTCCCAGATAGGTGTAACTCCCCACACACTAAATGTTCTCTAATTCTGATTCCAGTTTCCCACAGTAAAGTTTTGCCCCCTGATATTACCATCATTTGAGCCTCCTTAATATTAATGGCAAGATCATTTTTCCCAACGTAATCAATCAGGGCTTTGAATTTGCTCTTGGCACCACTTATTGTGCGGTCCAATAAGACCAGATCATCAGCATATAAAATGCTGGATATGAAGGTCTCCCCCATTTTCACTGAACACCCCTCTTTGGATAGTACTGAATGTGAAAAATCTAAAAGATATAGATTAAACAACATGGGAGCCAAACCACAACCGTGTTTGACCCCCCTGTTTATGTCTACCCTGGGTTCAGAGGGATCTAGCATCGTCTTGACGTACTTGAACACCTGTGTTAGTATGTATGGTAATGATGATGGTAAACAACCATTCAGGACACCCCAATGATCTCAACTTCTGCCACAGTATGGACCGGTTAAATGGAGTCAAAGGCTGCACTAAGATCTACAACAATTAAGTACAACACAGGGCTGCCCCTCCGAGTGGCCTCTTGTATCAACTTCTCTATTGCCCTGATGTTATGGGTAGTGCAGGACCCCGGCCTAAAGCCAGTCTGTGTTGGGTGCAAATATTACATCTCTTAACCCAACTCTGCATGGCAGCCAGCACGAATGTGCCAAACAGCTTCCCCGTCACATCAAGGAGAGAGAGAGCAACCTATAATTTTCTGCTAGCTCTCTGTCTCCTTTTTTGCAGATGGGGAGTAGTATTTCCTGCCTCCATGTCTCAGGAACCACTCCATCTCTGCACACTTTGTCAAATAAGGTCTTAAGTATCTTAGACCATACCCCAGGATTACCCATTAGAACTGCATTTAACAAACCATTTGGCCCGGGTGCTCTCAAGCCCTTTAGTCGGACAATGGTTGTATAGATTTCCTCAGTGCTAATTTCCTTGGGCCAATGGCCTTCCCCACCATACCCCTGTGACTCTACAGGGGGTCGTACATATTGGATTTAATAAAGTCCCCCTTGGCTTTTGATAATAGTGGACTAATCAAACTAGAGTTTTTGCGACATAATGTGACACACATCTGTTGCCACTGGATGGTCTTCTTTGAGAACCACCATCTTTTCAGCCAGTTCCTGTAATTTACTTCCAGCCTCCTTACCCTGGCTTCCACCTCCCACTGCATGCCCCTAGTGTGTTTGCATTTTTGAATGCAGCTTCGAATTTGTCACTTTGCTTGTCTAATTTCAGCATCAAAAACATGTTTGTGTTGGGAATTATGAATGACTGTGTGCCTATGGCAGAGTGACCCAGGTTCAAGCGCCAATGACAGCAGCCGCTCACCTATACTATCTACACCAAGTTACTCAAGTAGTGAGTGATCATATTTGAGGAGCCTATATGCAGCCCTCGATGTTCCTGGGGGGGCCAACCTAACCGCTTTCCCGCGTGTTTTACATCAACCCCTCCACCACCCACCAATCGCCTACTGTATTTGAAGAACTTTGTTTGCAAAATTCATGGAGCCCCGGGAATGCTCATTATTTATTGATCTTAATAGGCTGGTAGGTGACACTCTGTTACCTATGTTGAATGCATGGATGAAGAAATGTTATTCAATATAAACCAATTTGGAGCTCTCCAGTGAAGTATTATGGTCCAATTTGTTTGAGGTATAAAGGGAATCTGATTGCATGAATAAAAAAACACAAAGAGCAAAATAGCCTCTATATACATATTTTAATGGCTATGACAAGAAACTGGGTATGCTTCTATCTCAACAAATATCCCCATCCCTTCTGCAGAGCTTAAACCTTGAGAATTTGTTTTAATCTCTTTCCAATTTTTGAAGTCGTAGGCCCTAAGATCAAACTTGAAACAAGAAGCAAACCTGTAGGATCTGTGGGCTGAACTTCATGGAGACGTTCGAACATTTAATAGTATCATGTTCAGCTTTAAGAGATGTTCAATGTGAACTTTAGAAATGTTTGTCTGTAAGAAAGAGTCTATTTCAGGTCCAGATTTTTGTGGAGTGGTATGTAATTATCTTTAATTTTAGCAGTGTCAGAAGTTTAAAGTGGGGGGGATCTAAGTAGGTTGCAGGCAGTATGAGTGTAGAAGTTGTAGACTTCGTTTAGAAAGAGAAAAGAGTAGAGAGGAAGCATTCCGCGTAGGTGCGAGCAGTAGTCAATTTTGCTGAGCACAAGTGTGGAGATTACAAGTTGTGCAGAGTGTTGAGTGAGAAATGGCAGAATTTTCTGAATCTTGAGAATGTTAATATGAATAGCAAAGCCAGTGGTAGTAATGAATTGTTGCAGTCAGATTGTAGTATCAAAGAGTACCCTAGGTTTGCGAGAATTGGCTGATGGAGCAAGTAGGCCAGGCGAGAAGGAGATAGGAGAAGGTATAGCCAACCCTTGAGCCTGTTAGTGCAAAACATTTTGTTCAGTCTAAAGACGTGGTGAGCCATGTGATGTAAACAGCTTCACGGGAGAGATGTTATTCACTGCGCAGGCAGAGCTTTATTTCTAAGCTTCTCTCAGTTCTAGCACGGCAGAGCACACTCACCTCTGCAGCCTCTCATGCAGTGTCCGTGCTCATTCAATCTTTCCGCATTCAGTCTACAAAATCTACGAAATCTCTGCTTAGACATTTAAGTACTCAACAGCTTATGGCAATGGTGTGTTGTGGTAAACCACAGTCCACTAATAACAGGAGAGTGGTTTAGAGCAGTAGATGATCGAAGCTGCAAAACATAGATCTTAAGGGAGTTTACGGGTTCCAGCTAATACATGTTGGAAAAGTATTGTTTGGAAAATGTGAATGCAAGTGAGGAATTTGGTTAGTTATGAAATTCTATACATTTGAATGGCTAAAAGTAACACAATGAATGTCTCTCCTGGAGTTCCAATACCACCTTTAAACAATTCTAAATTCAGACTGACCATCACAGCATGCATATTTATTTATTAAGAGAAACACAATACAAAAAAGTCAGTACTAAACAGGACGATAATGTAATGGTGCCTTACAAAAAAGGAAATGCTACTGGAAGATCAATCAGGTGATGATATGGGAAATACATACAAAATCTGGCAGAAGACAAGACGCATGAATGATGATAATCAAGTAGTGCTGGACATGTACAAGGTGCAGCGTGGGTTTGAGACATGGTAGTTACAGAAAAGGAGGAATGATGGGGCGGGGAGTAAAGCATGATTTTTCCAGGAGTTACAGTGCAGAGATTAAGGAATGAATGGGCCACGCAAGGCCAGGGTGTTTTATAAAGGCAAATGACCCAAAACCCGAACGATAAAAACAATCCTAAATAGGCCAGATAATGAATGCACCGTTTGCAAGGAAAACAAAGTTTTATTACATGAAAACGTTTCATGTTTTATATTTGTATAACATGTGTAAAGTTTATTTTGTAAACTAAATCCCATTAAAATATTAAATTAAATTAAAAGTGTCAGATGCTCCCGTAGAACCGAACTAACACAGAGCTCGTCCCACCCAGAGCAGAAAAACGCAAATTACTGCTTTTTAAATATTACAACATGATCCCATATTCCCCACTGGACAACGCCTGTATACAATTCAAATGATCCCCTTTAGTCCATTACCCTATTAGCGCATATTATCTAAAACATATTTCCCAAAACATGTGACCTGCTACATCAGTATTGTGAAATTTAAGAGTTAATTAACTACCAGGTACATTGTTAGCACAATACATTTTTTTAACGTGTAAATATACTTGACATGATGTGCAACCCTCCGTCGGAGCCTGATCAAAGTGTGAATAGCGTGGTCAACTCTGCTTTGATAATGCTATGGGCCTCCTCATTATGCCAGACACTGCATGAACAAACTGCTCCTTGCCCTTGGAGGTATATTTATTGCCATCAACTCGGATCCTCCTGTCCCAAATCACGGTACAGCCCTAGCACGTCCCCTCCCTTATATCCCTTGGAACCGAGGTGCCCATGAATGAGATGATCGGGGAATCAATCTTATGTTTGAATTTCGTTTGTTTATTGATCCCTGGTGTGCAGCACATGCAGTTCAAAGAGTATGACCGCTCTTCGGGTGAGGGAACTAGTGCTCTAAATCTTCACCAGGGCTCTTGGCATCACAGAGCCCCATGCCCTGCTCACATGAATTCAACCTTCAAAAGGCGCATTCTTACCCTTCCTCCCTGAACCCAACATTACTTTCCCAGCTGGACTCAATTAACTGTTATCGGCACAGCGCGGCTGCCTATGACCTTGACAGCATAACTTCTCTCTGGGGGATGGATAGGGAACTTGTCTCCGGATCAACTGGACAGAGCCGCAGCTCCATGTTAGGTCTGTCTCTCATATTTTCACAAACTGCATCCTGTAACATGCCCTAAAATCCAATATGGCAGAATTCCTCCTACCTAGCCTTTACCGCAGCACTTCTACAATTCCATCTCACACGCCTACCTATGTCAGATAACTACTTGCACATCCCTTAAAACATAACACTGTATACTACCACTAAATGCAGAATTCATCACCCTCTGAATCTGCAACGTGAATATATTGTTGCTCTTTCTGTGTGTCTACATATGGTGTTCCTAATGTGTGTCAAAGCTAACTACAAATGGATTCATGAACATTATGCGCACCCACCGAGAACTGCTAATATGAGGCCGCCTTATAATATGTTTTGCGCAGTCTAAATCTCTTCACCTGGTTGGGATGTTGTACTTGCATCCCAACAGTTTGCTCCCTCCAGTCTTGCATGCAGCATTGGGGATGCAGGCTGGATCACTTCAGCTCTTAATGTGCATAGGAGGGACTCCTTGGTGTAGCAGCACATTCAGAGTTGGTGGAGGTAGATCAGGGGGGTTTCAGGCTCCTGCACACATGCTTTCCCTATTTCCTGGTTCCTGTTCAAGTTGTGCGGGAGCTAGAGAGCCAACACAGGATCCTGTCCTCCTGATGGTGGCGGAGGAGATTTTAGACCGGAGCTTTAGGGGAAAACAAATGTATGTGAACGTTTGCATGGCTGATTGTGTAGGAATGAGTGTATGTTTGGGTGCCTGAGTGAATGAAAGAGTATATGTTGTGTGGATGCATGTGTGTATGAGAGAGTGCATGTTATTGGTGCAATAGTGAATGAGCCATGAATGCTGTGAATGTGTCTGGGTGGGTGAGAGACTGTGTGGGTGTGAGCGAGTGACTGTATGAATGCTGATGAATGAGAGGGCCTCTGATCTGGAGGGGTGCATTTATTTACTTGGCATCAATGTAAAAGCAATCAATGTTTGTGCTAAATTTGATGCCCAGTAAAGAGCCATGCCTGAAGCATAAAACATAAACAGACTTACTGCAGCAATGCATGCCAGTCTAGCCATGTAACAACACTTATCATGTTTGCTAGACATAATAAGTGTTGTTATGTGGCTAGCCTGGCCTCCATTGCTGCAGCCAGTCTGGTTATGTTTTAAGCTCCTGGCCAGTGATGGAAATGGAAAAATAGTACTTTGGGAGCCTCACCTCCACCTTTGTACAGGGAGGGGTAGGTGGGAGGTGGGGATGTGGGCAGGGCTGAGAACACACAAAGCAAAGGACATTTTGAGAACCTAAGAATGACCACATTTTACATTTGTAATATGTCAGGGATATTGATTCTACATGAAACTGTTCTGATCAAGTCACGTAAATTGCACTCTTTGCTTTGTCTCAATACCCACCCTTTCGAAGAAATGTCTGTAAATCTCAAGACATATATACCCATTTTGACAAATTATCAACAGGATGTAAGGTTGGGTTTCTGTACAGAGTTCGTAATAATGTAAACTTTGTCTCAGCTAGCTGAGCCTACACCGTGGGTGCAAGTTTGCACTTGGGAGCAGATTTTGGAGAATGCTGGGCTGGTCAAAGTTAAAGCAAACATCGAAAGTGTTGTTACATTGCTAAAATGGATTGCATTGCTGCAACTAGTCTGGTTAAGCTTTCCTACTGTGGTGCAGCATTTCTGTTACTGGGCATCAAGGTTAAAGCAGACATGATGTGTTGTACACTGGCATACACAATTGCAGCCAATCTGGTTACATTTCCTTACAGTGGCATGGCATATTAACTGGGCATGAAGGTTAAAGCAAAGATGATAAGTATTATGTGGCTAGACAGGACAGCATTGCTGCAACCAGTCTGGTTAGGGTTTTTATGCTTCTGTGATTTTATTTTTATTGAGCAGCAAAGTTAAAGCAAACATGATAAGTGTTGTTATGTTGCTAGACGAGACTGCGTTGCAACAGCCAGTATGGTTAGGTTTTCTTACTGTTGCATTGTATTTTTGTATTGGGCATCAAGGATAAAACAAACATGATAGGTGGGGTTATGTGGTAAACTGGCCTACATTTACATTTTCTGACTCTGGAATGGCATATTTTACTGGGAAATAAGGCTAAAGCAGACATGATAAAAGTTGTTACATGGTTAGACTGAATGGCATTGCTGCAGCCAATTTGGTTACATTTTCTGCCTCTGGCATTGCATTTTTTGCTAGTCATCATGGGTAAACCAAACAGGATAAGTGTTATTATGTGGCTAGACTGGCCCACATTGCTGCAGCCACTCTGGTTATATTTCGTTACTGTGTCAAGGCATTTTGCACTGGGCACAAAGGTTAACGCAAACATGATAATTGTTTTTATGTGGCTAGACTGGCCTACATTGCTCTAACCAGTCTGTTTATGTTTTCTAGCTCTGCATCACATGTTTTACTGGACATCATGGTTAAAACAAACATTGTAAGTGTTGTTACATGGCTAGACCGGCCTGCATTGTTGCAGTTAGTCTAGTTTGGTTTGTCTCTGGCATGGCATTTTTTTACTGGGCATCAAGATTATAGCAAACATGATAAGTGTTATTACGTGGCTAGACTGACCTACATTGCTGCAGCCAATCTGGTTATGTTTCCTTACTGTGGCAGTGGCAAGGTATTTATTTCAAGCCATCTAGTTTAAAGCAAATATAATTGATGTTATGTGGCTAGATGGACCGACATTGCTGCAGCCAGTCTGGTTTCATTATCTTTGTCTAGCATGGCATTTTGTATTGGCCACCACGGGTAAACTAAACATGATGAGTGTTATTACTTGGCTAGGCTGGCCTACATTGGGCAGTTATTCTGGATATATTTTCTAACTGTGGCGTGCCATTTTTTACTGGCAAAGCCAACACAAGCATGTTCATATATGGTAATTCTGGCATGTATTTGGGCAGCCTGCATGGACATATATGGGTACAGCCACCATGAAAATGTTCTTATACTGGCATGTACTGTGGGCAACGTCATCATGAAAAGGAGTTTGAAAATGCTTTGTGGGCTGTTGGTGACTGGAATCTATTGGATTTTTTCATGCGTTACCCAACAAGACCAAATGTAAACTCTGTGGCTTTTTAGCCCACGTTTTCACAGAAAGTATGTTGTCAAGTTCTCCATTTTAACCCATTATTTTGAAATTGTTCTTTGGTTGTAAACCCCCCTGAACTTGCTATGCTTCGTCACTTATGTATTTTCATGGGAAATATTTAAGTCCCTCCAATAAAAAAATTAACCACCCACCACTGACAAAAATGCTCATCTGCGGCAGCACTATTCAGTCAGCAGGATGTGAATGCTCCACTTTATCTCCAAAAATCGGCGGAATTAGCAAAATCTCCATGAGTTCTATGGACAGAAATGTGGATATGCACCTCCTTGCCACCACTCAAAATCCCATGTTAAACTCATGGGACCGAGTGGTGGTAACAGTAACTGTTCTTGGTGGTAATTCAGAAGATCCACCGCCAAAATATTAACTTTGGTAATACACATGAACTCATTTACTGTTACAGCATTCACTAAATACTGGTATTCACAGAGGTCTGCATGATTCTGAATCATGCAGGCATTTCTGTTGTTCCCCATTTCAGAGTCTCAAAGCACTCCATGGGGTCTGATATTTCACATATGTGGTGATTACCACATGGTGTAATGGTTTTGTGTGGAAAAGCAGGCATTAAACAAGAGTTTCAGTAACAGAGCTCGTAGGATGGCAGTGTTTAACATCAAAAGTGCTAATTACCACTACTGGTTATTTTACTGCACTGCCAAACTGTGGGTTTTAAGATCCAAACTCCTGGTTAACCCCTGTTTTTGTGTGGAGGTAAGTACCTTCACACAAAAGTATTACCACATGTGGTAATTACCACTTGCAGTAATTACCACATGCAGTAAATGCTGGACATCAAGGAGTCCTATGGGACTCTGAAATGATGAATAACACAAAGGTCTCCAGGACTTCGAATCATGTGGGGCTTTCTGACAACTCAGTATCTCTAGTAATACCACCAAACTCATTTACTCTTACTGCATGTGGTAAATACTGAGTACCCAGAAACGTCATGCAAACTTTTCTGTTATTTCCCATTTTCGGAGGCTCAGAGGACTCCATGGGGTTCGCAATTTACTGTGTGTGGCAATCAGGGGCGTTGCTAGGGGGGGGCTAAGGGGGCTATAGCCCCTGATCTTTTGGTTGTAGCCCCGGATAGAATCTCAGGAGCTACAGCCAAAAGACTAGCTAGCCCACAGTCCCAACAGTACCGACATCAGCTTAGCCCCGGGTCTTTTCCAGACCTAGCAACTCCCCTGGTGGCAATTACCGCATTACAGAATTACCGTATTCTGTAATGATTACCTCCACACCAAGGCAGGCATTAAATAAGAGTTTAAGTAATTAAACTCGTAGTTTGCTGGCACGGGAACACATCCGGTAGTCGCAATTACAGAATATATTCTACCACTCTGCCAAACAGGAACAGGTTGTGAGTGTGTCCCCCTATGCGGGCCTGTGTCCTACAGGTTCAAAACATCTGAGGCGAGTGCTTAATTCTCTATGCTATCTTAATGACTATCTTCTGCAGGTGTATGAAAGGTCCGTGAGCAAAGGGATTTTGAATGCTGCTTTTTCTTTAATGAATCATCAATTCCACAAACTGTGTGCTGCTTTATCACTTGCATGCACACGTGTTGGCAATGAGAAATAAAAACGTGCACATCGACATTATTTGCATTGCCCTTTCTGTACGCCCAGTGGACCCTTCCCCTAAATCTGATTGATGAGCAGGCCGCTCAGGGCACTCGAATCGCTCATAACTGCAGAGTAGTACTCACTTTCTAATCACTTGCAAGTGCATTTCTCTCTCTAATGGCAACATCTCATTCACAAGTATTACGATGGAATGACAACAAATTCGGCCACCTGTTGATGTATCCCACGATTCTTGCTCAACTGAGTAGGCTCAGGTGCTAAGTGTCACTTTCACGTTAAACTCACGTTTCAAACAGTCTGCTTTAGGGAAAGAAAAAGGGGTTATGCACATTATTCAAGATTGATATACAGTGCCGCATTATTGTAGAACGTGGGGTGTGGTGAATAGGGCACTATGTAATTACCGCAGTCAAAGTAAAATTGCCGTATTTGGCTGCATACTTATATCTGCCTTTTTTTGCAGCGGAAACTGGATTCTTTGAGTTGGAATCACCTTGAATTTGAAGAATTTGCTTATGCCTCATTGGCACACGTGAATGTTTCGCAGTTTTGCATACGTTAACCTAGCCAACCCCGCAAATAGGTACTTACCTTTTTTATGTTGGCCTACCTACTTGTGACACAATGTGCTGTCCCAATTGTTGCCCTAAAAAATATCTGTTTTATTTTTGTATACCTTTTGACCAGACCCCAGCCAAAATTATTCAGTATGCACAAATAAAAATAAATCCTGCAAACTCCAAGGCCCGATTCAGGGAAAAGTGTGCATTTATTCCGCAAAGGCAGCGCACAACGAGAACGACACTGAATGACAGAATGAATTCTGCGTGATTCGTGTATTCATGGATTGTTTGCACAAAGTAACCATATATGCAAGTCGGGGCTGGAACGCCATCGATACAACCCCAAGTAAAGCAAATACAGCCAGAACAGCTACCTTTGTGTGCTCCCCCAGCTGCGAATTTATGCACCCTTCAAACATTGCATGGGGAGCCCGCAAGCAGGCCTGCATCTCCGGGACCCTGCACGGGGTCCCCCGTAACTGGTAGAGGCACCCCGCCAACATGCATATGATTTATAGTAACTTGGGTAAAACGATGAAAATCTGCGTGCGAACCCCCGTAAACCGTTCCTGCACCCTACTAGACTGCGTACGCGCACCTCTAAGTCAGATCGGAACCACAGCTGTGTACACACACCCCTAAATCCGACACCCGATCTTACCCCTGCAAAGTGAGTCCTATGCACAAGTGTTTGTATGCTTGCCTTTGAGTTGGGAATAGTATGAGGACTTTGCATGGCCATTTCCTAGCCCAGAGGTTGAGCGCTCGGATCCATGAATACGTATCGTTCCACGCGATAGAGGGCGTGTGATGGACTGTCTTTAAGCCGTCCTTCGTAATGCCCACATTTTCCCTTGTTCTTACTCATTTTCTGAGTTCTGCCCCCTTTCCTGGCCTCTGCAAAAGCCACGCCCACACTGTGCGTTGTGGGATGTTTTTACCCATTCATCCAAGCCCTACAATAAAACTGTGCAGTACTGGCATGGAAAATATCATGATGGCCAGAACTCCCCAGAGAGTGCACAGGGAAAACATGAAGAATAGGCTGCCACCCATTTTTGCCTATCTTGTGAGCACAGGAGGGCACTGCCTAAAACCACCAGTGAGCTACACACACAGTAGCCTGAAACCATTGGGAATGGCAATGCTGAATGCCAAAAAAGCAACTCAGAACTGTGGGGAATTCATTTTCTTAATCCCAAAAATGGTTGCATTACCAGTACTCACCACTATCAGAAAGCCGGCGTTTTAAAACCACCAGACTTTTGTGTAAAACTGAACAAATGAAACAAAACCAGACCAAGGAAAGACTTGCTAAGAGGTGGATACAATGTAAAACTATATTCTGAAATGACTTGAAGGAAGTAATTATTTAATGTATATGTAAAAATTGTCAGTTTGATTTGAATGTAGAAAACTGGGAACAAAAAGTGACATTTAGCTGAAACCTGGCTTAATGAAACTGGATTCTGCCTGCTCAGCCACTCCCCTTGCCAAAAGGAGTTGTCACCTCTCTGATTAGATTAGGGGTGGAGCAGCTGGGGACTACAGGGAGTTGAACAAAGGCCTGGCCTGGACTCAGGCAAATGTTATATTGGGGGGCCGTAAAGTGGCTTCCTCTTAGGGGAAACTGGGAGGGGCAGTGCCTCTGCTAGCAGCTGAGCTTGGGGGAACTGGATAAACCAGTTATTCCACCCTGTGATGTGGGAAGCCACACCCCTTTTTGACCAGGGCATAATTTTAAAAAGATAGATAACTCATAGTGCGGACTTGTCAGAATTATATAAGTAATATCATTATTTTTGTGATTTTTCTGTGATCATTTTGAGAGGCGTTAGAACCCTGTGGTGTATTCTGGGGGGTTGCTAGCAGAAAATAGGGTCTCACTCCAAATGTCTGCATCTTAAAAATCTGACACTTCATCAATTAATGTCCATACTCCTTGCGCACATGTGTGTAATTTTGGGTAAATGTCCGATATTGCAAAACCAGTTAAAAAGCACAAAATGTTGTCATTTTTGAATGCAAGCCCCCAGGAAGATCAGAGGCGGACAAACATGGACCATAAGGAATATATAATGTGCACATGTCATTTCAACAAATTGTATATCTGGGAAGGATGTATTTGAATCAAATATAGATTTGTGGGCAAACTGACCAGGGGAGGATCCTCTGACCCATAAACAGACTTCATCATGCTGACAATCCATTTCCTTCCCCCAATCATGGGAGAGGGGAGAATTGGGCCAATGACAAGTAGAGAGGGGCAGGCTTAGCTAGGCCCAGGCACACACCCATTTTCAAAACACATAAAAAGAGACTGCTGGGACAGGTAGACATTCAATTCCATTTGCTGCGGAGCATGCTGACCGACGACTTCACATCCAGAGATCCAACACTTAGACTTCCAAGCTAAACAGAGACTACAGAACTTTGAACCAAGAAGGCCCACTGCAAGCAAAAGTATTTGTCAGCAGGCCTCAAAATCATTTGCAAACTCTTCCACAGCCGGGCGAGCTGTCTGAATTCTTTTGCCAAGAACTCTTGCCAGTACCCAGAAAGCAGTGTTACATCCAGAATCCACTTGATCCGGACCGGAAAGCAGAGCAGTATCCAGAACCAGAGGCCAGAGATCCAGAGTGACCCAGACCGCTGTGAGCAGAACCAGAGAGCTGACCCAGATCACTGTGAAGTGCCGAGACCAGAACCGGAGTCCAGTCCAAAACCTGACCAGATCCGTGGCGAGGCCTATTTCAAATTTATATTGTGAGTACCTAGCAGAACTGTGCAGAACCAATCTCTTAGTTAAAATAATCTAATCCAAACTATTTTAACCTAAGTAGAACAGCCTCCTAGAAATCGTGTCACCTGTCAATTCTGCAGTTGCAAGCTGTCACCTGTCATTTTGAGTTTACTTTAAATCCGAAAAACTACCTTTATTTAATCGTCCGTATCTCTGGAACCGTTTTGGCTAGGAACGAAATTTAGGATCTTAAGAATCTAGGCTTTCCAACGAATCTAGAACCGACTTCCTACTCCCTATACTTTTTCCGTAATCGCGAGACACGCACTTGCGAAATTTACCGCGATTTGCGATTTTGGCTCAATTTCTCCACTTGTCAAAATAGCAGCTCCATTCTTTCTGTTGTTAAAATCCGTTTGCAACTTGCTAATAACTCATAGAGCATTGCTAAAGTGAGCCTGAACTCATACCAACACGCATCTCCCACTCACCCTGAATCTCTAGAGGGAATTAAAATCAGTTGGCACATTTTCCCATCCATTGCCATCACATTTAAAAGCATTTTGGGCCTGTGTTTCAAACTCCTACCTGTTTCCTCTAAGCTTGCTGGGGCAGAACTGAATTTCGTATTGTATTTGATTGCATTCCTGAGAACTGTGTGCTCCTCTTTCCATCTCCTTCCATTTCTTACATTGCATAGGGGAGAGGGGTGAATTGCCAGAGAAAAAGTGATTATCTTATCTTTTGCTAAAATCATATCAAGTATTTCTGTACTGCATTTTATTCCTCATTGCTTTTCCCTTGAAATCATAAAAGTCTTTTCGCTGCCTTATCCATCCTACACCAACTCCTCATTGATTATAAAGAAGTGTGCTAGTGTCAGATTACCCATTGTTGATTAACATTATATTTATAAGGGCGATATCGATTATTAATTATTATAAAAGCGTGGTATCTATATTTTGTTTTATTTCTCAAATAAACCTTTTAAACTTGCAAAACAGAACTACTTCTTGGCTCAGTGGGGTCAGGGGGATTCCAAGAGAGGGGTGTTATATAGGGGTAGTCATCCAGAACTCATGAACTGGACATAAAGATATATCAATAAGGGTTTCCATTCAGTATCCCAGACTAGGCATTGACTTAGCCGTAGTGTTGAATTGAATCCTCTTACAAATTGGGGGCTCGTAGCCGGGGATTCCGGATTAGTTCTATCACTTGTGCAGATTAATACAGTGTGCTAACTGACAAGATACATACATCCGGTCGGATCACCACGCTGTGTTACGCTGTAAAGCACTCCTCAAATGAACGCTCTAAGGAAACGGTCTGTTTTGCAAAAATAAAATACAAACTTCTGTAAGTCTGGAAGGAACTCAAATTCCAGAATGACGACACTGGTAGACATCAAAATAGCCAGAGAGCACTTCTTACATAAGCTATTTGTGAGAGGTGAGTGGACTCATCAGGACCAAACGGTCTGGTTGCAGGCAATCGCGCAACAGGTCACTGAAACAGGGTCAGATATATGGAGAGATCAGGGTCCACTACATGTGGCCCTGAGCGAACTATATATGGCCCCTAAAGCCAAAGATGAACATAATAAGATTGCCAGGATAGCGGCATATTTGTATCTATATATGGGAGCCATGCAGGACAAATGTGCTGAAGGCCAAGATCTGGCAAATAGGCAACAGATGGCATTAGAGAAGGCCCAATCTGATCTGGATTCTTCTGAGCAGAGGCTGCTCAGGAGCCAGGAGTCAGAAAATGATAGCAGACAGTACATCACTAAAATAAAGGAGGATATGGATGTGCTGCAACAGGAAAAGGATGACCAGGATACCAGATTTCTGGCCTTGCAGAAGGAGTACCAAGAAGGTTTGGACTCCCTACTGCAGAGCCAGAAAAAGATGGAGCAACAATTAGATTTTAATAGGCAATGTGCCGAGCAGGTAGTCACCCTGCAAAGCCACCTAGATAGGGAGAAGGCAGAGAGCAATAAACTGATTTTGAAAGACCTGGATACCCAGGCAGAGTTTGACCAGGAGCGCCAGAAAGCTGGTGCCTTCCAAAGGCAAAGGGACGACCTGGCGGCACAGATGCAGGCTCTTAGTCAGGAAAGGGATACCTTAGGCCAGGAAGTCTGCCACTTAAAAAGGAAAATGGAAGAAAATCACCTAGCCCTCCAGGGACTGGGTGACCTCCAAAAAGAACACCAGAACTTGTTAGAGCACACCAGGAGGGTGGAGGAGGCTCTGGCAAGAAAGGAGCAGGCCAGTAGGGATTGGACTGAGGAGGTAACCCTCCTGCAGCAGAGACTGGCCCAGTACTCCAGGACCAATCAGAAGGCACAGAGAGAAAATGAGGCTCTCTGCCAGCACAATGATAGGCTCCAGCAACAGGTAGCCATGCAGGAGAGACTGATAGAGTCTAGTAAGGCCTTAACTGAGGAACTGAAAGCACAGGAAGGAAGCAGGGGCGGATAGAGATGAGGTTCGCTGGGAAAGAGAAACTCCTGAGCATAACCTCAGGAGCCCTAGTACCAGAGGCCTTCATCTCTCCCAGGCCCTGGACTCTGCCACCCCCATGTCCCTCGCGCACATGAGCCCAGGGCCACAGGGATGGCAGATTACTATCCAGCTAGAAGTATGGGGCTCATAGGCCAGTACCTCCCAGGAATGGATGGGCGGGCATCCGGGTATGGGCACCCAAGCACAGTGCAATTTAGTGGTGAACCCCAGGAGAGTAGGCCCATTAAGGGCATCCTGAAAACCTCGGCCCAGTTAGGTCAGTGGGGGGGGTACCCATCAAATCCTGGCAGCAAGGAGGGGTCTGAAGACTCCTCTGAGCATTACAGGACACAGGAGACCAGGTCCCCACATTCTGCCAGCCATTCCCAGGCTCGCAGAATCCGGGAAAACCTGGAAGATCAGACGGGCACCTCTGGGAGCAGTGCTTCTGAGTCAGAGGATGAATGGACCAGGGTTACCCGAACCAAAAAGGCCAATAAGGCAAAAAGGGACTTGCTTAAGGACCCATTGAAACAAATAAAGGCAATCAGGAGTGTCATCACTCCTTATCATAAGAACGCCAAGTATTCCGTTTGGGAACACCTGGAGCTCTTTGAGCAAATGATGGAGACTTTCCATTTGAAGGACAGCAGTAGCTGCATCCAGTACGTCAAATGAACATTCTCCCCAGAATACTCCAGTTTCTTTGCGGGGCTGGAGGACCAAAATCATTTAAGATGGTCCACCTATGAGGCGGCCATCTTTGAAAAAATTTTCTGTTCACAGAAATCCTCAAGAGGCTCGCAAGGCAGCCTACAATTTGCAATGTGGGGAGGATCAGGCTCCACAAGAGTTTGTGCAAGAATTAGAGCGTGCTTTTGCGCAGACCACCAGAAGGGTGCGCACGGATAGCAGGATAGCAGAGAATTTATCAATACGTTTTTCCATGCCTTACCCAAATACATAATGACCCAGCTCGTGAGAGATTTTCATGGGAACAGATCTTTATACTGGGTCATTGAACAGGCTACCCGGATCTATGAGGTGCAGAAGCCCGTCGAAAATAAAAATAATGCGCCGAAAAACCCCAAAACCAACAGCACCCCTGCTGCTGCCAAGGTGGCAGAGGTAAAGGCAGAGGTAAAGGTTGCCCCCGTTTTAGATTTGTAGATGGGGGGGCCTAAAAACCTGTCTGCACCAAATAATTCACAGCCCAGAAGGCCCTCGGGCCAGTCACAGACAGGGAGTCGAGGAGGTAGTCCCACAAATGGGGTCCCCCGCTCCCCTGACTATGTAAGTCCCCGCTACAAGGGAAACCGACTAATCCTGGGTTATGTGTGGACTCCTCCAGCCCAGGGGGTGGGATCCAGCCAAGCACCTAACCCAGGGAACTTCCCTCCCAACTTCCCACAGGAGGGCAGAAATTCTCCAAATCCTGGGCAGAACTTTTTTCCCAGGTATCCACCCAATTTCCAACCCCAAAATCATCCATCCTTCTTTCCCCAATTCCCTGATCCCAGACAACCTAATCCGGGAGAGGGGAGGCCAAGGGTGGAGGGGTACCAAAATCTTCCCAACCAGGGGTACTACCAGATAGCTACTCTTCCCGGGATCAGCCCAGGGGAGAAAATAGAGCCCCGTATCAGCCTGAGCGGGTGTCACAACTTGAGCGCCAGGTCCAAAATATGGCACGAGATCTGGGTCACATACTGAGGGCTCAACAGAACCCTCAGATGAGCATGCCACCGCAGAATGCCCCAAACTCTGGACCTGGTGCTCCAGAACAATTACGGGGGCAGCACCCCGATAACCCACCGGTTCCCAGGGAGGAGGCACAAGGGGAAGGGGTGTTGTAAAGCCTTGGAGGAAGCTTCTTTCCCAACTTGTAAACAGCCCCTAGAAAACCAGGAACCGGAAACAAAATCTCCTACCCCTGAAAGTCTGCCACCCAAGGAGCAGAGAGGAGGTAGGAGAAACAAAGGACCCAAACATACCCACTTTGTGGAGGAGGTACAGGTCTTCCAATTTGAGGGAGAGGGATCCTCAGAAGATCCTGGGAAAAGGATCTTCTCCTTCAGAGATGGGGGAACTCCACCCAAGGAAAAATGGGTCCCAAGGGATGCCAATTCAGACTGGGGAGATGTGGAGACTGAGCTACCGCCGCCCATCATCTCATCCCAGAACCGACAATACCAAAATCCCAAAGGTCAAACCCATCCTGATGACTGCCTCCAAAAAGGGCGGGGCGGCCCAGAACCGGAACCAGGGGAACCCACAATGGCTCTGATCTCTAGTTGCCAACTTTTTCTTTCAGATTCCCAAGGGTCTCCACAGAATTCTGCCCAAATCTCTTCGCTAGCAATGTCCAAAACCAGAAAGTTAGCCCACCAGTTGTCCAAAAATGTGCATTATCTGTGCCCGCTTGAGGAGAAGGAGGGAAGATACTATGCCCCGGTACAAGTACAGGGGCAGGGTACAATTTTGGCACTGGTGGACACTGGATCCCAAGCTACCCTTCTGTCCAAAAGGGCCTTTGAGGAACTAAATGCAGGAAGGGGGGAGAATTACCGAATTCCTCTCACCTCTCTTCCTGGACAACTCCAGAACTTTGACGGGAAGGAAATTCCCGTTGAGGGGACTGCAGACTTGGACATTAAAATTGGGCGACACAAGGTGAAACACCCGGTCATAGTAGTGACTCCAGAGGGCACCCCTTGTTTACTAGGGAATGACCTCCTGAGAAGGTTGTCACCCCTAATAGATTGTGTAAACAAGGTCCTCTGGACCCAGACTAGCCGACCCAATAAAATTAAAACAGAGTGTCAACCATGTTAGTTTAAACGGCACCTGCCACATGGTTGAACAAAAATCTGACCAAGTAGAATTTCACTTCCAGAACAACCAAACTCCAGACGTAACAGTAATAGCAGTAGGACAACAGACTGGTGATGGGGGGTCCTCTCTATTTCTGAAAATCAACCTTCCTTCCAGTTTAAGGTGGTATTCCACACTGGAAGGAAACACCCTGAAATTCTTTACTAATCCACAATCAGAAACTCCCACTCCTATAGTCCAGAAAGATGTGAAATCAGCTCAGAGCCTGGCTGATATTCAGCAAATTGGAGAGCAGTTGTTCATCCCTGGCCAGTTAAATGATGGGAAGGACTCTGTTCTCGCTCGAGTGTGTGTGAACAACGGTAAGAGCTTCATCAGCGAAGCCATGTTCCGCCAACTCCCAAAAGATCCAGCCATTTCCACATTCAAACTGATAGACAAATGGGAAATGGACCTGGAAGCACCTAATTCCAAACATCTCCTGCCAAGCAGGTGTATGCTCAAAATCTCCATTGGCAACAAGAGTATAGTCCATAATTGTTGGGTCGTGCGAGACGTCACTGCCGCCTTTTACTTAGGCAGTGACATTCTCAATCGCTTTGCCATTAGTTTGGACCTAATAAACGGTGTCCGGTCAATTGGTCGACAACAAACTTGTCGACTGCAATTTGGTCGACACCATTTGGTCGAATGCCAAATGGTCGAATTTTTTTTTTTTTTTTTGATATATGTGTTTTGTGGGTTTTTGTGTGGGGGAAAAAAAAAGAAAAGAAAAAAAAGGGGGTTGGGGGGGTTTGGGGGGGACCCCCCCAAAAAAACCCAAAAAAGGGGTAAAAAAAATAAAAAAAAAAATTCGACCATTTGGCATTCGACCAAATGGTGTCGACCAATTGTCCTGTCGACCAAATGTTTTCGACCAATTGACTGGGAACCCTAATAAACTTCAAAGCTTGGTCCCGATTAGCGGATAATCCCATGGGCTTTGATGATCCAGAAAAAGCATTTAGGTCAGCTCAATTGCTACCTTATGTAGTTGAAATTCAAATCAAAGAGGAAGTCACCATCCCAGAAAGGACCCGACAATTCTCCCTGGAAGCAAAAGTTAAAAGAGGACAAAAATTGCAAAACCCTGATGCTTATATACATCTAAATGCTTCTCTCCAACAGCAAGGGTTGGGGGTAAACCCAACTCCATTAGTCAACATAGAACATGACACCATTCCAATAGAGGTGGATAACAGCGACTTAAAGAGTATTACTCTAGCCGCAGGCACCATTATTGGAATGGCGATTCATGACCGACATTTCTCCATTGATTTAGGAAATGAACTGTTAGGACCAATCCCCAAGGACTGTTTTGACAGTGACAGTGAGGACAATACAACACCAGACAGGATTTTCACCCGGCATGGGGGGAACTTCCTGGTGTACACTTCTTGCCCTTATGGTAAGGAAGATGTGACTTGTGACTTCAGGAGGGATGAGGTGATTTTCCAGGTCCATGAGGGCTGCCTTTCCAACCTGAAGCCTCCGGTCCAAATCAGTACTCTGACCAGGGACTTCTCCACCCAGCTGGAGGAGGCCGCTGAGATAGCCAAACCAGAAGTCTTTCCAGTCTTCAGGCAGATGGTGGAAGAGAGAGTCAACCTAGCTGATGCCTGTGTGACTCTGGAACAGAAGCAAAAGTTGAAACAGGTTTTCTTGGATTTCTAAGTTCTCTTTGTGGTAGACTCATATGACTGTGGTCGCACCGACATCGACAACACAACGATTCCCACGGTCCCTGGAATGACTCCAGTGTTTGTGAAGCAATATCGTTTGCCTCTCGCATCCATGGAGTCCCTTACTGAAATAATTAAGAACCTTGAGTCCCGGGGAATAATACGTCCAGTACACAGCACCTTCAATAATCCGGTGCTGGGAATATTGAAGCCAAACGGCCAGTGGAGACTCTGCGCCGACCTTAGGGAGCTCAACAAACGGGTCCATACTTCCCGATGGCCTCTGCCCTACATTGACCAAGGGCTGGCCCAGATTCAAGGGTCACAAGTATTCACTGCAATAGACCTGACCAATGGATACTGGACCGTGCCTGTCAGTAGGGAGGACCAATACAAACTGGCTTTTACCTTTGGGGGCCAGCAGTACACCTGGACCCAGACTCCTTTCGGATACCTCAACTCCGGCAATGAATTCAACATTTTCCTACATAAGGCCAAGCCCGACCTGGGTGCGAGGGGTCACCTGGCTTATGTAGATGATGTCCTCATCAAAAGTTCATCTGTGGAGGAACACATAGCGGAGATCCGTTATGTTCTGACACAGTTGAGGGCCGCCGGAGCAAAACTTTCCTTTCAGAAAGCACAGTGGTGTAGAACCCGTGTTAATTTCTTGGGGCATGAGATTACTCCTCAGGGTCTCTGTCCCCAAGAAAAGAAAGTGGAAGCACTCCAGAAACTGAAAGACCCCACAACTCTGCGGGAACTAAGGAGCCTCCTTGGACTGACTAATTACAGCAGAAAGTTCATTGAAGGCTACACAGCGATCACTAGACCCCTGATTCATCTCTTGAAGGGGGGGCTCAAGTGGGAATGGGGTCCAGAACAATCCGAGGCGGTAAGACAACTCAAAAGAAGCCTCGCACAAGCGCCTTGCCTAGCTTACCCTGTCAGAAACAAGGATTTCTTCCTCGAGACGGGTTCTCTAATACGTGCTTGACGGCAGTATTATACCAAAAGCATGATAAGGTCAATAAAGTAATCTCCTATGCGAGCAAAACTTTATCCTCTGTGGAGGAAAAATTCAACGATTGTGAGAAGGCACTCCTGGCAACGGTGTGGGCATTGAAGAATTACCGCCCGTTTATCCAGGGGGAACACATCATAGTGGAGACTCCACACCAGCCTCTGCAATATCTCCAAAGTGACAGAATCCGGGCCGGAAATGTGAGTAATTCCCGAATTACTTCCCGGATTCTGTCAATGCAAGGCTTTCCTGTAGAGGTCATATATGGCCAAAACAAGAAGAGTCCCCTCGCGCAAGGTCTGGCTGACTTGCATGATTGTGCCAGAGAAAACTGTCTCGAGGACGAAAGTCTAAAAATCAAGGACAACATGGAGGCATACCTTAATTCCCCACACAAAGTCTTTGAAGAAGACAAGTGTGAGGGAATGCCCCCTGTCTATGTGGATGGATGCTTGTACCATGTTGACAACAACGGGGAGAAAGAACTGGTGGCGGGCGTAGGGAATGCCTGGGTGAAGGAGTTTCCAGAACCCTCCGCTGGATACAAAATTGGTCCCCGAAGTAGTCAGGTGGCAGAGTTGATGGCTGTGCATCAGGCCATCCTCACTGCTGTCCAACATCAACTCCACAAACTGGTCATAATCACCGATTCGGATTATGTACGGAACAGGTTCGTGGAGCACCTGGTTAATTGGAAAACCAGAGGCATGTTATGTGCTAATAACAAACCCTTGAAACATGGGAAGTTAATCCAAAACATTGATGATCTGGTCACATCGAATGGGATGACCATCTACTGGAAAAAGATCAAGGGTCATTCCAAAGTAGAGGGACCAGACAAAACTGGAAATGACTTAGCTGATCAGCTGGCCAAAACCGGGGCCATCCAAGGGGATCTAATAGAAATAGAGTCCCTGTTGGGGGAAATCCAGGTCACTGTTATCACTAGGTCCCAGACAAATGCTCACAATGATCTTTCAACTGCACAATGTAGTAAGGAGACCCCTGATGCTGATTTAATTACAGCTCAGAAGGGGGATCCAATTATTGGTAAGTTTTACCAACACCTTGAGGACCCTGAGAACTTTCCCCTGACGGATACCGATTACATTGGGAAAGAGGACCTAAGAGTGTTGATGAAATGTCCAAAAATGTTCCGAATCCAAGAAGGTTTGCTGGTAAGGAAATCCAAAGCTGGCCACGATCAGTGGGTGGTTCCTACCTCATTCCGAAGCCTGATGTTACGTGTTGGGTGTTCTGACCCACATTTGGACTATTATGCTACAACATTTGGTGCTGTGGGCTTAGGAAATCCAAGATGGCCGAAAAAGCCCACATGTGCGCCAGAATCTATGAAAACCGCGCAGTTTGTGCGCACACCAAAATGGTCGCCTGACTTGCCAACCCCCGGTGCCGGTGTGCTGGGTCAGAAGAGCCATGAGTGAAATGGGGTGCCAAAGAGAAAAACAGCAGTGCCTGTTCGCTAGAAAGCACTTTAAAAATCACCCTTTGTTTCTCTGAAGGCAAGCTCAGAATGCCCATTTCAAACATTGCAGAATATCCAACAATCTCACTGAACACCAGCAGACATTTGACAGAATAAAGTATTGTGGGCATACAAAATCTGGAAAGAGGATGAGCCTAAAATAATGTTCATAGCAAAACTGGCTGAGCTGTGGATTTCAGCAGTTTAAGTAAATTTGGACTGAAAGACACTAAAAATCTAAATGTTTAAAAGAAATGAGTGACCTACTTTTGAGTGTCACATAGGTTGCAATTGTTTAAATGTCATAGTTTTAAACTTAGAATCAGCATTCTAGCTGCATGTGTAAAAATTGTAAGTTTGATTTGGACAGGAAAACTGGCAGCCAAAGAGACATTTAGCTGAGGCCTGGATTAAAAAGAGAGGGAATTTTGCCCACAAGCTACCCCCGACAGGAGTTGAGACTTGCACAACAGCTGTGTTCCCAGGCCTACCTGCCTTTTGCTGTTCCTACCAAAAGGGATATGACACTTCTCTGATTGAATTACCTGGGCTCTGCAGGAAATTGAACAAAGCCCTGTCCTGACTCAGGCAAATGTTTTATTGGGGGGGTCGTAAAAGTGGCTTCCTCCTGGAAGGAAAGGGGAGGAGCACTGCCTGTGAGAGCAAGCTGGCTTGGCAGAACTGGAAAAACCAGAAATTCAACCTTGTGCTGGGGGGAAACCACACCCCTTTTGGGCCAGAACATAAATCTAAAAAGGTGGATCATTCATAGAGCGGACTTGTGAAAATGTTATAAGTGATATCATTATTCTTGTGATTTTTCTGTGCACATTTGAAGACGTGTTAGGACCCGGTGGTATGTTCAGGGGGGTTTTTAGCGGAAAAGAGGATCTTACTCTAAATTTATGTATGTTAAAAATCTGACACTCCACCACCTAATGCCCACACACCATGAGCACATCTGTGTAAATGCGGGGAAAAATCCAATATTGGTAACCCGACCAAAAAGTGAAATATGTTGCCATTTTTGAACCCAAGCTCCTAGAAACAACAGAATTGGAACAGGGGCTACCATCAGTAAATGCATGATGTGTGTATGCAATGCCAAACAACTGTCTATCGGGGAAGTATGTATTTGGATCAGATATAGATTTGTGTGTAAAGTTGACAGGGGTGGGTTCTCTGTATCATAAACAGACCTCATCATGATGACACTTCATTTCATTCCCCCAATCAAGGGGAAGAGGAGGAAGTGGCCAATGACAAGTGGAGAGGGGCAGGGCCTAGAAAGCTAGCCTCTCCACCCACTTTCAAAACACATAAAAGCAGACAGTCAGGACAGATAGAGACATGCTATTCCATCTGCTGCGGGACGCTCTGCCGGGAAAATCCATACTTTACCTCCATCAACCTCCAGAGAGCCAACACAGAGACTCCAATCTATCCACCTTCAGAGACCAAGACTTTACTTCAGAATTGGTAGCAGAGAGGTCAACTACAAGCTAAATCCCTCTTTTGCAGGCCTCAAATCATTGTAAACTATTCACAGCCAGGCGAGCTGTTTGAATTCTTTGCAAGAACTCTTGCCATTTGCCAGAAAGCAGTGTTGTATCCAGAGAGAGACCAGCTGAACCAGAGACCGCTGTATCCGGACCCACAGACCTGATCAGAACCAGAGACCCAGACCAGACCAGCAGAGTAGAGCTGACCCAGACGCTGTGCGCAGAGACCGTCCATGGCAAGTGAAGAAAACCCGCTGACCAGATCGTGATGAGGCCCAGTCCTTCTAAAAATTAGGAGTGAGTACCTGCCAAAACTGTGCAGAACCCAATCTCTTAGTTAAAATAATCTGATTCAAAACATCTGAACCGTTCAAAACTGCATTGAAACCCTGTGTTCATTCTGTCACTTCATAGCTGTCAAAGTGTCACCTGTCATCTGTCACCTGTCATCCTGAAATCTTGATTTTAAACCTGAAAATCTACCTTTATTAAATCGTTCATAACTCCGGAACCGTTTGGGTTAGGAACGAAATTTAACTTTCATCTGGAAGCTGAGATCCTAGGCTGTCCTAGGACCCCAAAACGATAGTGCTACTCCTTGTAGTTCTCTGTAATCGCGCCCGGCGCACTCGGAAAAATTGCAGCGATTTGACATTTTGCCGCGAATTGAAAGGTTAGCTCACGTGTAAAACTCTGCAGCTGTTTGCTTTCCGTGGCAAAAATTCGTTTGCAACCTGACAACCATTCATAGAGCATTTCTAAAGTGATCCTGAACTCATTCAAAGTATCTATCACTCACCCTGAACCTCTAGAGGGAATTAAAAGCATTTTAGCATATTTTTCACTTCCTTGCAAACCACATTCAAAGCATTTTGGGCCTGTGTTTAAAACTCCGACCTGTTTTCCTCTAAGCTTGCTGGGGGGGAACTGAATTTCGTATTGTATTGATTGCATTCCTGAGAACTGTGTGCTCTCCTTTCCATCTCCTTATATTGCATAAAGGGGGGAGTGAATTTTCAAAGAAAACATTGTCTTTTAGTGAAGTCCTATCAAGTCGATTTCTGTGCTGCATTCTTTTTCATCTGTGCAATTCATTGAAACCATAAAGCATTCTCTAATACTTTATTCCCCTGTTCCTAGTCATAAGTCACCAGAACTGTGCTATTGTAGGATTACTTATTGCTGATTACTGTTCATAGGTCTAAGTGTGCTATCAATTATTAATTTATTTCTAAAGGTGTGATACATATATATATTGTTTAATTTTCCAATAAATCTTTTAAATTTGCAAAACAAACCTACTTCTTGGCTCAGTGGGGTCAGGGGGATTCTAAGAGAGGGGTGTTATACAGGGATAGTCATCCAGAACTCATGAACTGGGCATAAAGATATATCAATAAGGGTTTTCATTCAGTATTCTAGACTAGGCTTTGACTTAGCTGTAGTGTTGAATTGAATCCTCTTACAAAGTGGGGGCTCGAGCCGGACGTCTGGATTAGGTCTATCACTTGTGCAGAGTAATACAGTGTTTTAACTGACAGGAAACATAATCCGGTCGGATCAATACGCTGTTTTACGCTGTAAAGCATTTCTCAAAGGGACGCTTTAAGGAGGTCTGTTTTGCAAAATAAAATACTAACTGTTGTAAGTCTGAAAGGAAATTAACTTCCAGAATGACGACCTTAGTAGATATGAAAATAGCCAGAGAGCACTTCTTACATAAGCTATTTGTGAGAGGTGAATGGACTGAACAGGACCAAAATGTGTGGTTGCAGGCAATCGCGTAACAAGTCACTGTAACTGGGTCAGACACATGCAGAGATCAGGGTCCATTACATGTGGCCCTGAGTGAACTATATATGGCCCCTAAAGCCAAAGATGAACATAATAAGATCGCCAGAATAGCGGCATATTTGTACATATATATGGGTGTCATGCAGGACAAGTGTGCTGAAGGCCAAGATCTGGCAAGTAGGCAACTGTTGGCACTACAGAAGGCCCAATCTGATCTGGACTCCTCTGAGCAAAGGCTGCACAGAAGCCAGGAGTCAGAAAATGAGAGTAGACAGTATCTCATTAAAATAAAGGAGGATATGGATGTCCTGCAACAGGAAAAGGCAGAACAGGATACCAGATTTCTGGCCTTGCAGAAGGAACACCAAGAAGGTTTGGACTCCCTACTGCAAAGCCAGAAAAAGCTGGAGCAACAACTGGACTTCAACAGGGTATGTGCTGAGCAGGTAGTCACCCTGCAAGGCCACCTAGATAGGGAAAAGGCAGAGAGTAATAAACTGATTTTGAAAGACCTGGGTACCCAGGCAGAGTTTGACCAAGAACGCCAGAAAGCTGGTGCCTTTCAAAGGCAAAGGGACGACCTGGCGGCACAAATGCAGGCTCTTAGTCAGGAAAGGGATACCTTAGGCCAGCAAGTCTGCCACTTAAAAGGAAAATTGAAGAAAATCACCTGGCCCTCCAGGGACTGGGTGACCTCCAAAAAGAACACCAGAACTTGCTCGAGCACACCAGGAGGGTGGAAGATGCTCTGGCAAGAAAGGAGCAGGCCAGTAGGGACGGTGCCCAGGAGGTAACCACCCTGCAGCAAAGACTGACCCAGTGCTCCAGGACCAATCAGGAGGCGCAGAGAGAAAATGAGGCTCTCTGTCAGCACAACGATAGGCTCCAGCAACAGGTAGCCATGCAGGAGAGACTGATAGAGTCTAGTAAGGCCTTAGTTGAGAAACTGAAAGCACAGGCTCTTGCATGGCAACAGGGAGCAGGGGCGGATAGAGATGAGGTTCGCTGGGAAAGAGAGATTCCTGAGCATAACCTTAGGAGCCCTAGTGCCAGAGGCCTTCATCTCTACCAGTCCCTGGACTCTGCCACCCCCATGCTCCCTGGCGCACATGAGCACGGGGCCACAGGGATGGCAGATTACTATCCAGCCAAAAGTATGGGGCTCATAGGCCAGTACCACCCAGGAATGGAGGGGCGGGCATCCGGGTATGGCCACCCAAGTACAGTCCAGTTTAGTGGGGAACCCCAGGAGAGTAGGCCCACCAAGGGCATCCTGAAAACCTCTGCCCAGTTAGGTCAGTGGGGGGGGGGGGGTACCCAGCAAATCCTGGCAGCAAGGAGGGATCTGAAGACTCCTCTGAGCGACACAGGACACAGGAGACCAGGTCCCCACATTCTGCCAGCCATTCCCAGGCTCGCGGAATCCGGGAAAACCTGGAAGATCAGACGGGAACCTCTGGGAGCAGTGCCTCTGAGTCAGAAGATGAATGGACCAGGGTTACCCGAACCAAAAAGGCCAATAAGGCAAAAAGGGCCTTACTTAAAGACCCATTGAAGCAAATAAAGGCAATAAGGAGTGTCATCACGCCTTATCATAAGAACGCCAAGTATTCTGTTTGGGAACACTTGGAGCTCTATGAGCAAATTATGGAGACTTTCCATTTGAAGGACAGCAGTAGCTGCATCCAGTACGTCAAATGGACATTCTCCCCAGAATACTCCAGTTTCTTTGCGGGGCTGGAGGACCAAAATCATTTAAGATGGTCCACCTATAAGGCGGCCATCTTGAAACATTTTTCTGTGCACCGAAATCCTCAAGAGGCTCGCAAGGTGGCCTACAATTTGCAATGTGGGGAGGATCAGGCCCCACAAGAGTTTGTGCAAGAATTAAAGCGTGCTTTTGCGCAGACCAGAAGAAGGGTGCGCACGGACAGCAGAGAATTTATTAATACATTTTTCCATGCCTTACCCAAGTACCTAATGACCCAGCTCGTGAGAGATTTTCACAAGAAAAGATCTTTAGACTGGGTCATTGAGCAAGCCACCCGCATCTATGAGGTGCAGAAACCGGTAGAAAACAAAAGTAATGCGCAGAAAAACTACAAAACCAACAGCACCCCTGCTGCTGCCAAGGTGGCAGAGGTAAAGGTTGCCCCCGTTTTAGATTTGGAGATGGGGGGGCCTAAAAACCTACCTGCACCTAATAATGCTAGGCCCAGAAGGTACTCGGGCCAGTCACAGACAGGGAGCCAAGGAGGCAGCCCCACAAATGGGGTCCCTCGCTCTCCTGATTATGTAAGTCCCCATTACAAGGGAAACAGACCCATCCTGGGTTATGTGTGGACTCCTCCAGCCCAAGGGGGGATCCAGCCAAGCACCTAACCCAGAGAACTTCCCTCCTAACTTCTCACAGGAGGGCAGAAACTCACCAAACCCTGGGCAGAACTTCTTCCCCAGGTATCCACCCAACTTCCAACCCCAAAATCATCCATCCTTCTTTCCCCAATTCCCTGAGCCCAGACAACCTAATCCGGGAGAGGGGAGGCCAAGGGTGGAGGGGTACCCGAATCTTCCCAACCAGGGGTACTACCAGAGAAGGGATAGCTACCCTTCCCGGGATCAGCCCAGAGGAGAAAACAGAACCCCGTACCAGCCTGAGCGGGTTTCACAACTTGAGCGCCAGGTTCAGAACATGGCACGGGATCTGGGTCACATGCTAAGGGCTCAGCAGAACCCTCAGATGGGCATGCCGGCACAGAAGGCACCAAACTCTGGGCCTGGTGCTCCAGAGCAATGACGGGGGCAGCACCCCGACAACCCACCGGTTCCCAGGGAGGTGGCACAGAGGGAAGGGGGGCGTAAGGCCTTGGAGGAAGCTTCCTTCCCCACTCGTAAACAGCCCCTGGAAACCCAGGAACCGGAAACAAAATCTCCTACACCTGAAAGCCTGCCTCCAAAGGAGCAGAGGGGGGGTAGGAGAAACAAAGTACCCAAAGAGACTCACTTTGAAGAGGAGGTACAGGTCTTCCAATTTGAGGGAGAAGGATCCGCAGAGGATCCTGGGAAAAGGATCTTCTCCTTCAGAGATGGGGGAACTCCTCCCAAAGAAAAATGGGTCCCAAAGGATTCCAATCCAGACTGGGGAGATATGGAGACTGAGCTACCGCCGCCCATCATCTCATCCCAGAACCAACAGCAAGAAAATCCCCTGGTTCAAACCCATCCTGGTGACTGCCTCCAAAAAGGAGGGGGGGGCCAGAACTGGAACCAGGGGAACCCACAATGGCTCTGATCTCCAGTTGCCAAATTTTTCTTTCAGATTCCCAAGGCTCTCCACAGAATTCTGCCCAAATTTCTTCTCTTGCAATGTCCAAAACCAGAAAGTTAGCCCACCAGTTGTCCAAAAATGTGCATTATCTGTGCCCCCATGAGGAGAAGGAGTGAAGATATTATGCCCCGGTACAAGTACAGGGGCAGGGTACGATTTCAGCGCTGGTGGACACGGGATCTCAAGCTACCCTTCTGTCCAGAAGGGCCTTTGATGAACTGAATGCAGGAAGGGGAGGGAATTACCAAATTCCTCTCACCTCACTTCCTGGATAACTCCAGAACTTTGACGGGAAGGAAATTCCCATCGAGGGGACGGCAGATTTGGACATTAAAATTGGGCGACACAAGTTGAAACACCCGGTCATAGTTGTGACTCCAGAGGGCACCCCTTGTTTACTAGGGAATGACCTCCAGAGAAGGTTGTCACCCCTAATAGATTGCGTAAACAAGGTCCTCTGCACCCAGACTAGCCGACCCATAAAATTAAAACTGAGTGTCAACCATGTTAGTTTAAACGGCACATGCCAAATGGTTGAACAAAAATCTGACCAAGTAGAATTTCACTTCCAGAAATACCAAATTCCAGACGTGACAGTAATAGCAGTAGGACAACAGACTGGTGATGGAGGGTCCTCTCTATTTCTGAAAATCAACCTTCCTTCCAGTTTAAAGTGGTATTCCGCGCTGGAAGGAAACACTCTGAAATTCTATACTAATCGACAATCAGAAACTCCCACTCCTATAATCCAGAAAGATGTGAAATCAGCTCAGCGCCTGGCTGATATTCAGCAAATTGGAGAGCAGTTGTTCATCCCTGTTCAGTTAAATGATGGGAAGGACTCTGTTCTCGCCCGAGTGTGTGTGTGAGCAACGGTAAGAGCTTCATCAGCGAAGCCATGTTCCGCCAACTCCCAAAAGATCCAGCCATTCCCACATTCAAACTGATAGACAAATGGGAAATGGACCTGGAAGCACCTAATTCCAAACATCTCCTGCCAAGCAGGTGTATGCTCAAAATCTCCATTGGCAACAAGAGCATAGTCCATAATTGTTGGGTCGTGCGAGACGTCACTGCCGCCTTTTACTTAGGCAGTGACATTCTCAATCGCTATGCCATTAGTTTGGACCTAATAAACTTCAAAGCTTGGTCCCGATTAGCGGATAATCCCATGGGCTTTGATGATCCAGAAAAAGCATTTAGGTCAGCTCAATTGCTACCTTATGCAGTTGAAGTTCAGATTAAAGAGGAAGTCACCATCCCAGAAAGGACCCGACAATTCTCCCTGGAAGTGAAAGTTAAAAGAGGACAAAAATTGAAAAACCCTGATGCTTACATACATCTAAATGCTTCTCTCCAACAGCAAGGGTTGGGAGTAAACCCAACTCCATTAGTCAACATAGAGCATGACACCATTCCAATAGAGGTGGATAACAGCGACTTAAAGAGCATTACTCTAACCGCAGGCACCATTATTGGAATGGCGGTTGATGACCGACATTTCTCCATTGATCTAGGAAATGAACTGTTAGGACCTATCCCCAAGGACTGTTTTGACAGTGACAATGATGACAATACAACACCAGACAGGATCTTCACCCGGCATGGGGGGAACTTCCTGGGTTACACTTCCTGCCATTATGGCAAGGAAGACGTGACTTGTGACTTCAGAAGGGATGAGGTGGTTTTCCAGGTTCATGAGGGCTGCCTTTCCCACCTGAGGCCTCCCGTCCAAATCAGTACTCTGACCAGGGACTTCTCCACCCAGCTGGAGGAGGCCGCTGAGATAGCCAAAACCAGAAGTCTTTCCAGGCTTCAGGCAGATGGTGGAAGAGAGAGTCAACCTAGCTGATGCCTGTGACACTCTGGAACAGAAGCAACAGTTGAAGCAAGTCTTCTTGGATTTCCAAGATCTCTTTGCGGTAGACTCATATGACTGTGGTCGCACCGACATCCACACAACAACAATTCCCACGGACCCTGGCATGACTCCAGTGTTTGTGAAGCAATATCGCTTGCCTCTCGCATCCATGGAGTCCCTTACTGAAATAATTAAGAACCTTGAGTCCAGGGGAATAATCCGTCCCG
Source organism: Ambystoma mexicanum (assembly GCF_040938575.1). NCBI lineage: Eukaryota > Metazoa > Chordata > Amphibia > Caudata > Ambystomatidae > Ambystoma > Ambystoma mexicanum. The sequence continues at coordinate 144,354,480 of NC_090923.1, read as the reverse complement.
TCCACAGCACCTTCAATAATCCGGTGCTGGGAATATTAAAGCCAAACGGCCAGTGGAGACTCTGCGCTGACCTTAGGGAGCTCAACAAACGGGTCCATACTTCCCGATGGCCTCTTCCCTACATTGACCAAGGGCTGGCCCAGATTCAGGGGCCACAGGTATTCACTGCAATAGACCTGACCAATGGATACTGGACTGTGCCTGTCAGCAGGGAGGACCAATACAAACTGGCTTTTACCTTTGGGGGCCAGCAGTACACATGGACCCGGACTCCCTTCGGATACCTTAACTCCGGTAATGAGTTCAATATTTTCCTACATAAGGCCATGCCCGACCTGGGTGCGAGGGGTAACCTGGCTTATGTAGATGATGTCCTCATCAAAAGTTCATCTGTGGAGGAACACATAGCGGAGATCCGTTATGTTCTGACACAGTTGAGGGCCGTCGGAGCAAAACTTTCCTTTCAGAAAGCACAGTGGTGTCGAACCCGTGTTAATTTCTTGGGGCATGAGATTACTCCTCAGGGTCTCTGTCCCCAGGAAAAGAAAGTGGAAGCCCTCCAAAAACTGAATGACCCCACAACTCTGCGGGAACTAAGGAGCCTCCTTGGACTGACTAATTACAGCAGAAAGTTCATTGAGGGCTACGCAGAGATCACCAGACCCCTGATTCATCTCTTGAAGGTGGGGTCAAGTGGGAATGGGGTCCAGAACAATCCAAGGCAGTAAGGCAGCTCAAAAGAAGCCTCTCACAAGCGCCTTGCCTAGCTTACCCTGTCAGAAACAAGGAGTTCTTCCTGGAGACAGAGTTCTCTAATATGTGCTTGACAGCAGTATTATACCAAAAGCATGACAAGGTCAATAAAGTAATCCGGCCCGTTCATCCAGGGGGAACACATCATATTGGAGACTCCACACCAGCCTCTGCCATATCTCCAAAGTGACAGAATCCGGGCCGGAAATGTGAGTAATTCCCGAATTACTTCCTGGATTCTGTCAATGCAAGGCTTTCCTGTGGAGGTCAGATATGGCCAAAACAAGAAGAGTCCCCTCGCGCAAGGTCTGGCTGACTTGCATGATTGTGCCAGAGAAAACTGTCTCGAGGACGAAAGTCTAAAAATAAAGGACAACATGGAGGCATACCTTAATTCCCCCCACAAAGTCTTTGAAGAAGACAAGTGTGATGGAATGCCCACTGTTTATGTGGATGGATGCTCTTACCATGTTGACAACAACGGGGAAAAAGAACTGGTGGCCGGCGTAGGGAATGCATGGGTGAAGGAGTTCCCAGAACCCTCCGCTGGGTACAAAATTGGTCCCCGAAGTAGTCAGGTGGCAGAGTTGATGGCTGTGCATCAAGCCATCCTCACCGCTGTCCAACATCAACTCCACGAACTGGTCATAATCACAGATTCGGATTATGTACGGAACGGGTTCGTGGAGCACCTGGTTAATTGAAAAACCAGAGGCATGTTATGTGCTAATAACAAACCCTTGAAACATGGGAAGTTAATCCAAAACATTGATGAGCTGGTCACCTTGAATGGGATGACCATCTATTGGAAAAAGATCAAGGGTCATTCCAAAGTAGAGGGACCAGACAACACTGGCAATGACTTAGCTGATCAGCTGGCCAAAACCGGGGCCATCCAAGGGGATCTAATAGAAACAGAGTCCCTGTTGGGGGAACTCCAGGTCACTACGATCACTAGGTCCCAGACAAATGCTCACAATGATCTTTCCACTGCACAATGGAGTAAGGAGACCCCTGATGCTGATTTAATTACAGCTCAGAAGGGGGATCCAATAATTGGTAAGTTTTACCAACACCTTGAGGACCCTGAGAACTTTCCCCTGACGGATACCGATTACATTGGGAAAGAGGACCTAAGAGTGTTGATGAAATGTCCAAAAATGTTCCGAATCCAAGACGGTTTGTTGGTGAGGAAATCCAAAGCTGGCCATGATCAGTGGGTGGTTCCTACCTCATTCCGAAGCCTGATGTTAAGTCACGCCGATGATGCGGCCACCGCCGGTCATAGGGGGTATCACACAACACTGGAAATCTTAAGAGAGGTTGCATACTGGCCACACATGGGCCAGGACCTCAACCAATACTTGAAGGGGTGTCTTGTGTGTGCGCAATTTCAGCCGACGTCCCTCACACACCGCGCGCCTCTCCAAAAGCGGGGGATGACACTGCCATGGTCAGATTTACAAATTGACTTTGTTGTCCCGTGATTCGCTCCGCGATGGGGAATAAGTACATGTTGACAGTTACATGCTTGTTTACCAAGTGGGTGGAATGTCTCCCAGCCCCAAATTGCAAGGCAGAAACTGCAGCTGCCCTGATGATTAACCACATCTTTTCCCGTTTTGGTCTACCTCAAAGGATTGAGTCAGACAGAGGTAGTCACTTCACCAGTGAAGTAATGACAAAGATGTGGGAGATACTGAGGGTCAAAAGAAAGCTACATATTGCTTACAGACCAGCTTCTTCTGGAGCAGTAGAACGCTACAACCGGACCATTGTGAGCATCTTAAAAAAGTTTGTGGCAGATTCTGGGCCAAGTTGGGATATCAGATTACCTCTGGTCCTAATGGCCATCAGATCTACCCCTTCATCTGCAACCAAAATGTCACCATTTGAGTTGATGACTGGGCGCAGAATGGTGCTCCCTCAGCATTTGCTCTACAGGACCCAAGAGCAGACACTGATAAATGCCTCCACAACTCATGAGTATGTGGAGAATTTAAGGAAACACCTTCAACATGCTTTTGCCTATGCTCAGCGGAATCTAGAAAGATCAGCTGATAGCATGAAGACCCACTATGACCTGAAAACTTCCAGGAAGGAATATCAGGTGGGAGACCCTGTCTATCTATACAATTTCCAAAGGAACCAGGCCAGACAGCGCAAATTTTTGCCTACATGGAAGGGACCGTTTGAAATTATCGACAAGATCTCCCCTGTAGCTTATAAAATCTGCATCCCCAAAGGTGGTTTGGCAGAGGGGGAAGACAAGTGGGTCCACATTAATCAGTTAAAATGTTGCCACCCCAGGCACACTCTTCAGCAACTAGAGGAATCCTCTGGAATCCCTGAGGGGGCCACTCCAGAGTAAGTCAGTTCTAACCTAAAATATCCCACATATAGTCTCTAAAATATTATGTTTCTTGTGAGCGACTCTCTCTGAATTATATCTTGTTTTTCAAACTAAAAATGCTACGTCTCCGTATGTATAAAATATATATGTTTGCCACACCATTAATAGTGGTGGAAAAATGTCTATGAGTAGGTATTGCCGCTTTTGCTTTATCATCCTAGGAGAGATGAAACCATGGAGACCGGCCAACCAGGGACCGGGAGCAAAGATCCGAGGGGCCCAGTGTACCGCCCAATACTCCCATCAGGACCGGCGAGGAGAACCGACTGATCCACCCCTGATGGAGGAAAAGATGCTGAACTTTGTCATCTGCGGAATTGGAAGAAGATGATGCGGACCTCCCAGCACGTGGGTCAACATCCTTAGCACCCGACATCCCCTCGACCCAATCAAAGTGCAGTCGGGCAGGGGGGTTTGTTGGGTGTTCTGACCCACGTTTGGACTATTATGCTACAACATTTGGTGCTGTGGGCTTAGGAAATCCAAGATGGCCGAAAAAGCCCACATGTGCGCCAGAATCTATGAAAACCGCGCAGTTTGTGCGCACACCAAAATGGTCGCCTGACTTGCCACCCCCCGGTGCGGGTGTGCTGGGTCAGAAGAGCCATGAGTGAAATGGGGTGCCAAAGAGAAAAACAGCAGTGCCTGTTCGCTAGAAAGCACTTTAAAAATCACCCTTTGTTTCTCTGAAGGCAAGCTCAGAATGCCCATTTCAAACATTGCAGAATATCCAACAATCTCACTGAACACCAGCAGACATTTGACAGAATAAAGTCTTGTGGGCATACAAAATCTGGAAAGAGGATGAGCCTAAAATAATGTTCATAGCAAAACTGGCTGAGCTGTGGATTTCAGCAGTTTAAGTAAATTTGGACTGAAAGACACTAAAAATCTAAATGTTTAAAAGAAATGAGTGACCTACTTTTGAGTGTCACATAGGTTGTAATTGTTTAAATGTCATAGTTTTAAACTTAGAATCAGCATTCTAGCTGCATGTGTAAAAATTGGAAGTTTGATTTGGACAGGAAAACTGGCAGCCAAAGAGACATTTAGCTGAGGCCTGGCTTAAAAAGAGAGGGAATTTTGCCCACAAGCTACCCCCGACAGGAGTTGAGACTTGCACAACAGCTGTGTTCCCAGGCCTACCTGCCTTTTGCTGTTCCTACCAAAAGGGATATGACACTTCTCTGATTGAATTACCTGGACTCTGCAGGAAATTGAACAAAGCCCTGTCCTGACTCAGGCAAATGTTTTATTGGGGGGGGGGTCGTAAAAGTGGCTTCCTCCTGGAAGGAAAGGGGAGGAGCACTGCCTGTGAGAGCAAGCTGGCTTGGCAGAACTGGAAAAACCAGAAATTCAAACTTGTGCTGGGGGGAAACCACACCCCTTTGGGGCCAGAACATAAATCTAAAAAGATGGATCATTCATAGAGCGGACTTGTGAAAATTTTATAAGTGATATCATTATTCATGTGATTTTTCTGTGCACATTTGAAGACGTGTTAGGACCCGGTGGTATGTTCTGGGGGGTTTTTAGCGGAAAAGAGGATATTACTCTAAATGTATGTATGTTAAAAATCTGACACTCCACCACCTAATGCCCACACACCATGGGCACATCTGTGTAAATGCGGGGAAAAATCCAATATTAGTAACCCGACCAAAAAGTGAAATATGTTGCCATTTTTTAACCCAAGCTCCTAGAAACGACAGAATTGGAACAGGGGCTACCATCAGTAAATGCATGATGTGTGTATGCAATGCCAAACAACTGTCTATCGGGGAAGTATGTATTTGGATCAGATATAGATTTGTGTATAAAGTTGACAGGGGTGGGTTCTCTGTATCATAAACAGACCTCATCATGATGACACTTCATTTCATTCCCCCAATCAAGGGGAAGAGGAGGAAGTGGCCAATGACAATTGGAGAGGGGTAGGGCCTAGAAAGCTAGCCTCTCCACCCACTTTAAAAACACATAAAAGCAGACAGTCAGGACAGATAGAGACATGCTATTCCATCTGCTGCGGGACGCTCTGCCGGGAAAATCCATACTTTACCTCCATCAACCTCCAGAGAGCCAACACAGAGACTCCAATCTATCCACCTTCAGAGACCAAGACTTTACTTCAGAATTTATAGCAGAGAGGTCAACTACAAGCTAAATCCCTCTTTTGCAGGCCTCAAATCATTGTAAACTATTCACAGCCAAGCGAGCTGTTTGAATTCTTTGCAAGAACTCTTGCCATTTGCCAGAAAGCAGTGTTGTATCCAGAGAGAGACCAGCTGAACCGGAGACCGCTGTATCCGGACCCACAGACCTGATCAGAACCAGAGACCCAGACCAGACCAGCAGAGTAGAGCTGACCCAGACGCTGTGCGCAGAGACTGTCCGTGGCAAGTGAAGAAAACCCGCTGACCAAGTCGTGACGAGGCCCAGTCCTTCTAAAAATTAGGAGTGAGTACCTGCCAAAACTGTGCAGAACCCAATCTCTTAGTTAAAATAATCTGATTCAAAACATCTGAACCGTTCAAAACTGCATTGAAACCCTGTGTTCATTCTGTCACTTCATAGCTGTCAAAGTGTCACCTGTCATCTGTCACCTGTCATCCTGAAATCTTGATTTTAAACCCGAAAATCTACCTTTATTAAATCGTTCATAACTCCGGAACCGTTTGGGTTAGGAACGAAATTTAACTTTCACCTGGAAGCTGAGATCCTCTGTAATCGCGCCCGGCGCACTCGGAAAAATCGCAGCGATTTGACATTTTGCCGCGAATTGAAAGGTTAGCTCACGTGTAAAACTCTGCAGCTGTTTGCTTTCCGTGGCAGAAATTCGTTTGCAACCTGACAACCATTCATAGAGCATTGCTAAAGTGATCTTGAACTCATTCAAAGTATCTATCACTCACCCTGAACCTCTAGAGGGAATTAAAAGCATTTTAGCATATTTTTCACTTCCTTGCAAACCACATTCAAAGCATTTTGGGCCTGTGTTTAAAACTCCGACCTGTTTTCCTCTAAGCTTGCTGGGGGGGAACTGAATTTCGTATTGTATTGATTGCATTCCTGAGAACTGTGTGCTCTCCTTTCCATCTCCTTATATTGCATAAAGGGGGGGAGTGAATTTTCAAAGAAAAGTGATTACATTGTCTTTTAGTGAAGTCCTATCAAGTCGATTTCTGTGCTGCATTCTTTTTCACCTGTGCAATTCATTGAAACCATAAAGCATTCTCTGATACTTTATTCCCCTGTTCCTAGTCATAAGTCACCAGAACTGTGCTATTGTAGGATTACTTATTGCTGATTACTGTTCATAGGTCTAAGTGTGCTATCAATTATTAATTTATTTCTAAAGGTGTGATACATATATATATTGTTTAATTTTCCAATAAATCTTTTAAATTTGCAAAACAAACCTACTTCTTGGCTCAGTGGGGTCAGGGGGATTCTAAGAGAGGGGTGTTATACAGGGATAGTCATCCAGAACTCATGAACTGGGCATAAAGATATATCAATAAGGGTTTTCATTCAGTATTCTAGACTAGGCTTTGACTTAGCTGTAGTGTTGAATTGAATCCTCTTACAAAGTGGGGGCTCGAGCCGGACGTCTGGATTAGGTCTATCACTTGTGCAGAGTAATACAGTGTTTTAACTGACAGGAAACATAATCCGGTCGGATCAATACGCTGTTTTACGCTGTAAAGCATTTCTCAAAGGGACGCTTTAAGGAGGTCTGTTTTGCAAAATAAAATACTAACTGTTGTAAGTCAGAAAGGAAATTAACTTCCAGAATGACGACCTTAGTAGATATGAAAATAGCCAGAGAGCACTTCTTACATAAGCTATTTGTGAGAGGTGAATGGACTGAACAGGACCAAAATGTGTGGTTGCAGGCAATCGCGCAACAAGTCACTGTAACTGGGTCAGACATATGGAGAGATCAGGGTCCATTACATGTGGCCCTGAGTGAACTATATATGGCCCCTAAAGCCAAAGATGAACATAATAAGATCGCCAGAATAGCGGCATATTTGTACATATATATGGGTGTCATGCAGGACAAGTGTGCTGAAGGCCAAGGTCTGGCAAGTAGGCAACTGTTGGCACTACAGAAGGCCCAATCTGATCTGGACTCCTCTGAGCAAAGGCTGCACAGAAGCCAGGAGTCAGAAAATGAGAGTAGACAGTATCTCATTAAAATAAAGGAGGATATGGATGTCCTGCAACAGGAAAAGGCAGAACAGGATACCAGATTTCTGGCCTTGCAGAAGGAACACCAAGAAGGTTTGGACTCCCTACTGCAAAGCCAGAAAAAGCTGGAGCAACAACTGGACTTCAACAGGGTATGTGCTGAGCAGGTAGTCACCCTGCAAGGCCACCTAGATAGGGAAAAGGCAGAGAGTAACAAACTGATTTTGAAAGACCTGGGTACCCAGGCAGAGTTTGACCAAGAACGCCAGAAAGCTGGTGCCTTTCAAAGGCAAAGGGACGACCTGGCGGCACAAATGCAGGCTCTTAGTCAGGAAAGGGATACCTTAGGCCAGCAAGTCTGCCACTTAAAAGGAAAATTGAAGAAAATCACCTGGCCCTCCAGGGACTGGGTGACCTCCAAATAGAACACCAGAACTTGCTCGAGCACACCAGGAGGGTGGAAGATGCTCTGGCAAGAAAGGAGCAGGCCAGTAGGGACGGTGCCCAGGAGGTAACCACCCTGCAGCAAAGACTGACCCAGTGCTCCAGGACCAATCAGGAGGCGCAGAGAGAAAATGAGGCTCTCTGTCAGCACAACGATAGGCTCCAGCAACAGGTAGCCATGCAGGAGAGACTGATAGAGTCTAGTAAGGCCTTAGTTGAGGAACTGAAAGCACAGGCTTTTGCATGGCAACAGGGAGCAGGGGCGGACAGAGATGAGGTTCGCTGGGAAAGAGAGATTCCTGAGCATAACCTTAGGAGCCCTAGTGCCAGAGGTCTTCATCTCTACCAGTCCCTGGACTCTGCCACCCCCATGCTCCCTGGCGCACATGAGCACGGGGCCACAGGGATGGCAGATTACTATCCAGCCAAAAGTATGGGGCTCATAGGCCAGTACCACCCAGGAATGGAGGGGCGGGCATCCGGGTATGGGCACCCAAGTACAGTCCAGTTTAGTGGGGAACCCCAGGAGAGTAGGCCCACCAAGGGCATCCTGAAAACCTCTGCCCAGTTAGGTCAGTGGGGGGGGGGGTACCCAGCAAATCCTGGCAGCAAGGAGGGATCTGAAGACTCCTCTGAGCGACACAGGACACAGGAGACCAGGTCCCCACATTCTGCCAGCCATTCCCAGGCTCGCGGAATCCGGGAAAACCTGGAAGATCAGACGGGAACCTCTGGGAGCAGTGCCTCTGAGTCAGAAGATGAATGGACCAGGGTTACCCGAACCAAAAAGGCTAATAAGGCAAAAAGGGCCTTGCTTAAGGACCCATTGAAGCAAATAAAGGCAATAAGGAGTGTCATCACGCCTTATCATAAGAACGCCAAGTATTCTGTTTGGGAACACTTGGAGCTCTATGAGCAAATCATGGAGACTTTCCATTTGAAGGACAGCAGTAGCTGCATCCAGTACGTCAAATGGACATTCTCCCCAGAATACTCCAGTTTCTTTGCGGGGCTGGAGGACCAAAATCATTTAAGATGGTCCACCTATAAGGCGGCCATCTTGAAACATTTTTCTGTGCACCGAAATCCTCAAGAGGCTCGCAGGGCGGCCTACAATTTGCAATGTGGGGAGGATCAGGCCCCACAAGAGTTTGTGCAAGAATTAAAGCGTGCTTTTGCGCAGACCACAAGAAGGGTGCGCACGGACAGCAGAGAATTTATTAATACATTTTTCCATGCCTTACCCAAGAACATAATGACCCAGCTCATGAGAGATTTTCACGAGAAAAGATCTTTAGACTGGGTCATTGAGCAAGCCACCCGCATCTATGAGGTGCAGAAACCGGTAGAAAACAAAAGTAATGCGCAGAAAAACCCCAAAACCAACAGCACCCCTGCTGCTGCCAAGGTGGCAGAGGTAAAGGTTGCCCCCGTTTTAGATTTGGAGATGGGGGGGGCCTAAAAACCTACCTGCACCTAATAATGCTAGGCCCAGAAGGTACTCGGGCCAGTCACAGACAGGGAGCCAAGGAGGCAGCCCCACAAATGGGGTCCCTCGCTCTCCTGATTATGTAAGTCCCCATTACAAGGGAAACAGACCCATCCTGGGTTATGTGTGGACTCCTCCAGCCCAAGGGGGGGATCCAGCCAAGCACCTAACCCAGAGAACTTCCCTCCTAACTTCTCACAGGAGGGCAGAAACTCACCAAACCCTGGGCAGAACTTCTTCCCCAGGTATCCACCCAACTTCCAACCCCAAAATCATCCATCCTTCTTTCCCCAATTCCCTGAGCCCAGACAACCTAATCCGGGAGAGGGGAGGCCAAGGGTGGAGGGGTACCCGAATCTTCCCAACCAGGGGTACTACCAGAGAAGGGATAGCTACCCTTCCCGGGATCAGCCCAGGGGAGAAAACAGAACCCCGTACCAGCCTGAGCGGGTTTCACAACTTGAGCGCCAGGTTCAGAACATGGCACGGGATCTGGGTCACATGCTAAGGGCTCAGCAGAACCCTCAGATGGGCATGCCGGCACAGAAGGCACCAAACTCTGGGCCTGGTGCTCCAGAGCAATGACGGGGGCAGCACCCCGACAACCCACCGGTTCCCAGGGAGGTGGCACAGAGGGAAGGGGGGCGTAAGGCCTTGGAGGAAGCTTCCTTCCCCACTCGTAAACAGCCCCTGGAAACCCAGGAACCGGAAACAAAATCTCCTACACCTGAAAGCCTGCCTCCAAAGGAGCAGAGGGGGGGTAGGAGAAACAAAGTACCCAAAGAGACTCACTTTGAAGAGGAGGTACAGGTCTTCCAATTTGAGGGAGAAGGATCCGCAGAGGATCCTGGGAAAAGGATCTTCTCCTTCAGAGATGGGGGAACTCCTCCCAAAGAAAAATGGGTCCCAAAGGATTCCAATCCAGACTGGGGAGATATGGAGACTGAGCTACCGCCGCCCATCATCTCATCCCAGAACCAACAGCAAGAAAATCCCCTGGTTCAAACCCATCCTGGTGACTGCCTCCAAAAAGGAGGGGGGGGGGCCCAGAACTGGAACCAGGGGAACCCACAATGGCTCTGATCTCCAGTTGCCAAATTTTTCTTTCAGATTCCCAAGGCTCTCCACAGAATTCTGCCCAAATTTCTTCTCTTGCAATGTCCAAAACCAGAAAGTTAGCCCACCAGTTGTCCAAAAATGTGCATTATCTGTGCCCCAATGAGGAGAAGGATTGAAGATATTATGCCCCGGTACAAGTACAGGGGCAGGGTACGATTTCAGCGCTGGTGGACACGGGATATCAAGCTACCCTTCTGTCCAGACGGGCCTTTGATGAACTGAATGCAGGAAGGGGAGGGAATTACCAAATTCCTCTCACCTCACTTCCTGGATAACTCCAGAACTTTGACGGGAAGGAAATTCCCGTCGAGGGGACGGCAGATTTGGACATTAAAATTGGGCGACACAAGTTGAAACACCCGGTCATAGTTGTGACTCCAGAGGACACCCCTTGTTTACTAGGGAATGACCTCCTGAGAAGGTTGTCACCCCTAATAGATTGCGTAAACAAGGTCCTCTGGACCCAGACTAGCCGACCCATAAAATTAAAACAGAGTGTCAACCATGTTAGTTTAAACGGCACATGCCACATGGTTGAACAAAAATCTGACCAAGTAGAATTTCATTTCCAGAACAACCAAGTTCCAGACGTGACAGTAATAGCAGTAGGACAACAGACTGGTGATGGAGGGTCCTCTCTATTTCTGAAAATCAACCTTCCTTCCAGTTTAAAGTGGTATTCCGCGCTGGAAGGAAACACTCTGAAATTCTATACTAATCGACAATCAGAAACTCCCACTCCTATAATCCAGAAAGATGTGAAATCAGCTCAGCGCCTGGCTGATATTCAGCAAATTGGAGAGCAGTTGTTCATCCCTGTTCAGTTAAATGATGGGAAGGACTCTGTTCTCGCCCGAGTGTGTGTGAGCAACGGTAAGAGCTTCATCAGCGAAGCCATGTTCCGCCAACTCCCAAAAGATCCAGCCATTCCCACATTCAAACTGATAGACAAATGGGAAATGGACCTGGAAGCACCTAATTCCAAACATCTCCTGCCAAGCAGGTGTATGCTCAAAATCTCCATTGGCAACAAGAGCATAGTCCATAATTGTTGGGTCGTGCGAGACGTCACTGCCGCCTTTTACTTAGGCAGTGACATTCTCAATCGCTTTGCCATTAGTTTGGACCTAATAAACTTCAAAGCTTGGTCCCGATTAGCGGATAATCCCATGGGCTTTGATGATCCAGAAAAAGCATTTAGGTCAGCTCAATTGCTACCTTATGCAGTTGAAGTTCAGATTAAAGAGGAAGTCACCATCCCAGAAAGGACCCGACAATTCTCCCTGGAAGTGAAGGTTAAAAGAGGACAAATATTGAAAAACCCTGATGCTTACATACATCTAAATGCTTCTCTCCAACAGCAAGGGTTGGGGGTAAACCCAACTCCATTAGTCAACATAGAGCATGACACCATTTCAATAGAGGTGGATAACAGCGACTTAAAGAGTATTACTCTAACCGCAGGCACCATTATTGGAATGGCGGTTGATGACCGACATTTCTCCATTGATCTAGGAAATTAACTGTTAGGACCAATCCCCAAGGACTGTTTTGACAGTGACAATGATGACAATACAACACCAGACAGGATCTTCACCCGGCATGGGGGGAACTTCCTGGGGTACACTTCCTGCCCTTATGGCAAGGAAGACGTGACTTGTGACTTCAGAACGGATGAGGTGGTTTTCCAGGTCCATGAGGGCTGCCTTTCCCACCTGAGGCCTCCCGTCCAAATCAGCACTCTGACCAGGGACTTCTCCACCCAGCTGGAGGAGGCCGCTGAGATAGCCAAACCAGAAGTCTTTCCAGGCTTCAGGCAGATGGTGGAAGAGAGAGTCAACCTAGCTGATGCCTGTGTGACTCTGGAACAGAAGCAACAGTTGAAGCAAGTCTTCTTGGATTTCCAAGATCTCTTTGCGGTAGACTCATATGACTGTGGTCGCACCGACATCCACACAACAACAATTCCCACGGACCCTGGCATGACTCCAGTGTTTGTGAAGCAATATCGCTTGCCTCTCGCATCCATGGAGTCCCTTACTGAAATAATTAAGAACCTTGAGTCCAGGGGAATAATCCGTCCCGTCCACAGCACCTTCAATAATCCGGTGCTGGGAATATTAAAGCCAAACGGCCAGTGGAGACTCTGCGCTGACCTTAGGGAGCTCACAAACGGGTCCATACTTCCCGATGGCCTCTTCCCTACATTGACCAAGGGCTGGCCCAGATTCAGGGGTCACAGGTATTCACTGCAATAGACCTGACCAATGGATACTGGACCGTGCCTGTCAGCAGGGAGGACCAATACAAACTGGCTTTTACCTTTGGGGGCCAGCAGTACACATGGACCCGGACTCCCTTCGGATACCTTAACTCCGGTAATGAGTTCAATATTTTCCTACATAAGGCCATGCCCGACCTGGGTGCGAGGGGTAACCTGGCTTATGTAGATGATGTCCTCATCAAAAGTTCATCTGTGGAGGAACACATAGCGGAGATCCGTTATGTTCTGACACAGTTGAGGGCCGCCGGAGCAAAACTTTCCTTTCAGAAAGCACAGTGGTGTCGAACCCGTGTTAATTTCTTGGGGCATGAGATGACTCCTCAGGGTCTCTGTCCCCAGGAAAAGAAAGTGGAAGCCCTCCAAAAACTGAAAGACCCCACAACTCTGCGGGAACTAAGGAGCCTCCTTGGACTGACTAATTACAGCAGAAAGTTCATTGAGGGCTACGCAGAGATCACCAGACCCCTGATTCATCTCTTGAAGGGGGGGGTCAAGTGGGAATGGGGTCCAGAACAATCCGAGGCAGTAAGGCAGCTCAAAAGAAGCCTCTCACAAGCGCCTTGCCTAGCTTACCCTGTCAGAAACAAGGAATTCTTCCTGGAGACAGGGTTCTCTAATACGTGCTTGACAGCAGTATTATACCAAAAGCATGACAAGGTCAATAAAGTAATCTCCTATGCGAGCAAAACTTTATCCTCTGTGGAGGAAAAATTCAACGATTGTGAGAAGGCACTCCTGGCAACGGTGTGGGCATTGAAGAATTACCGCCCGTTCATCCAGGGGGAACACATCATAGTGGAGACTCCACACCAGCCTCTGCAATATCTCCAAAGTGACAGAATCCGGGCCGGAAATGTGAGTAATTCCCGAATTACTTCCTGGATTCTGTCAATGCAAGGCTTTCCTGTGGAGGTCAGATATGGCCAAAACAAGAAGAGTCCCCTCGCGCAAGGTCTGGCTGACTTGCATGATTGTGCCAGAGAAAACTGTCTCGAGGACGAAAGTCTAAAAATAAAGGACAACATGGAGGCATACCTTAATTCCCCCCACAAAGTCTTTGAAGAAGACAAGTGTGATGGAATGCCCACTGTTTATGTGGATGGATGCTCTTACCATGTTGACAACAACGGGGAAAAAGAACTGGTGGCCGGCGTAGGGAATGCATGGGTGAAGGAGTTCCCAGAACCCTCCGCTGGGTACAAAATTGGTCCCCTGGGTACAGGTGGCAGAGTTGATGGCTGTGCATCAAGCCATCCTCACCGCTGTCCAACATCAACTCCACGAACTGGTCATAATCACAGATTCGGATTATGTACGGAACGGGTTCGTGGAGCACCTGGTTAATTGAAAAACCAGAGGCATGTTATGTGCTAATAACAAACCCTTGAAACATGGGAAGTTAATCCAAAACATTGATGAGCTGGTCACCTTGAATGGGATGACCATCTATTGGAAAAAGATCAAGGGTCATTCCAAAGTAGAGGGACCAGACAACACTGGAAATGACTTAGCTGATCAGCTGGCCAAAACCGGGGCCATCCAAGGGGATCTAATAGAAACAGAGTCCCTGTTGGGGGAACTCCAGGTCACTACGATCACTAGGTCCCAGACAAATGCTCACAATGATCTTTCCACTGCACAATGGAGTAAGGAGACCCCTGATGCTGATTTAATTACAGCTCAGAAGGGGGATCCAATAATTGGTAAGTTTTACCAACACCTTGAGGACCCTGAGAACTTTCCCCTGACGGATACCGATTACATTGGGAAAGAGGACCTAAGAGTGTTGATGAAATGTCCAAAAATGTTCTGAATCCAAGACGGTTTGTTGGTGAGGAAATCCAAAGCTGGCCATGATCAGTGGGTGGTTCCTACCTCATTCCAAAGCCTGATGTTAAGTCACGCCCATGATGCGGCCACCGCCGGTCATCAGGGGTATCACACAACACTGGAAATCTTAAGAGAGGTTGCATACTGGCCACACATGGGCCAGGACCTCAACCAATACTTGAAGGGGTGTCTTGTGTGTGTGCAATTTCAGCCGACGTCCCTCACACACCGCGCGCCTCTCCAAAAGCGGGGGATGACACTGCCATGGTCAGATTTACAAATTGACTTTGTAGGTCCCGTGATTTGCTCCACGATGGGGAATAAGTACATGTTGACAGTTACATGCTTGTTTACCAAGTGGGTGGAATGTCTCCCAGCCACAAATTGCAAGGCAGAAACTGCAGCTGCCCTGATGATTAACCACATCTTTTCCCGTTTTGGTCTACCTCAAAGGATTGAGTCAGACAGAGGTAGTCACTTCACCAGTGAAGTAATGACAAAGATGTGGGAGATACTGGGGGTCAAAAGAAAGCTACATATTGCTTACAGGCCAGCTTCTTCTGGAGCAGTAGAACGCTACAACCGGACCATTGTGAGCATCTTAAAAAAGTTTGTGGCAGATTCTGGGCCAAGTTGGGATATCAGATTACCTCTGGTCCTAATGGCCATCAGATCTACCCCTTCATCTGCAACCAAAATGTCACCATTTGAGTTGATGACTGGGCGCAGAATGGTGCTCCCTCAGCATTTGCTCTACAGGACCCAAGAGCAGACACTGATAAATGCCTCCACCTCTCATGAGTATGTGGAGAATTTAAGGAAACACCTTCAACATGCTTTTGCCTATGCTCAGCGGAATCTAGAAAGATCAGCTGATAGCATGAAGACCCACTATGACCTGAAAACTTCCAGGAAGTAATATCAGGTGGGAGACCGTGTCTATCTATACCATTTCCAAAGGAACCAGGCCAGACAGCGCAAATTTTTGCCTACATGGAAGGGACCGTTTGAAATTATCGACAAGATCTCCCCTGTAGCTTATAAAATCTGCATCCCCAAAGGTGGTTTGGCAGAGGGGGAAGACAAGTGGGTCCACATTAATCAGTTAAAATGTTGCCACCCCAGGCACACTCTAGAGCAACTAGAGGAATCCTCTGGAATCCCTGAGGGGGCCACTCCAGAGTAAGTCAGTTCTAACCTAAAATATCCCACATATAGTCTCTAAAATATTATGTTTCTTGTGAGCGACTCTCTCTGAATTATATCTTGTTTTTCAAACTAAAAATGCTACGTCTCCGTATGTAAAAAATATATATGTTTGCCACACCATTAATAGTGGTGGAAAAATGTCTATGAGTAGGTATTGCTGCTTTTGCTTTATCATCCTAGGAGAGATGAAACCATGGAGACCGGCCAACCAGGGACCGGGAGCAAAGATCCGAGGGGCCCAGTGTACCGCCCAATACTCCCATCAGGACCGGCGAGGAGAACCGACTGATCCACCCCTGATGGAGGAAAGGATGCTGAACTTTGTCATCTGCGGAATTGGAAGAAGATGATGCGGACCTCCCAGCACGTGGGTCAACATCCTTAGCACCCGACATCCCCTCGACTCAATCAAAGTGCAGTCGGGCGGGGGGGTTTGTTGGGTGTTCTGACCCACGTTTGGACTATTATGCTACAACATTTGGTGCTGTGGGCTTAGGAAATCCAAGATGGCCGAAAAAGCCCACATGTGCGCCAGAATCTATGAAAACCGCGCAGTTTGTGCGCACACCAAAATGGTCGCCTGCCTTGCCACCCCCCGGTGCGGGTGTGCTGGGTCAGAAGAGCCATGAGTGAAATGGGGTGCCAAAGAGAAAAACAGCAGTGCCTGTTCGCTAGAAAGCACTTTAAAAATCACCCTTTGTTTCTCTGAAGGCAAGCTCAGAATGCCCATTTCAAACATTGCAGAATATCCAACAATCTCACTGAACACCAGCAGACATTTGACAGAATAAAGTCTTGTGGGCATACAAAATCTGGAAAGAGGATGAGCCTAAAATAATGTTCATAGCAAAACTGGCTGAGCTGTGGATTTCAGCAGTTTAAGTAAATTTGGACTGAAAGACACTAAAAATCTAAATGTTTAAAAGAAATGAGTGACCTACTTTTGAGTGTCACATACGTTGCAATTGTTTAAATGTCATAGTTTTAAACTTAGAATCAGCATTCTAGCTGCATGTGTAAAAATTGGAAGTTTGATTTGGACAGGAAAACTGGCAGCCAAAGAGACATTTAGCTGAGGCCTGGCTTAAAAAGAGAGGGAATTTTGCCCACCAGCTACCCCCGACAGGAGTTGAGACTTGCACAACAGCTGTGTTCCCAGGCCTAGCTGCCTTTTGCTATTCCTACCAAAAGGGATATGACACTTCTCTGATTGAATTACCTGGGCTCTGCAGGAAATTGAACAAAGCCCTGTCCTGACTCATGCAAATGTTTTATTGGGGGGGTCGTAAAAGTGGCTTCCTCCTGGAAGGAAAGGGGAGGAGCACTGGCTGTGAGAGCAAGCTGGCTTGGCAGAACTGGAAAAACCAGAAATTCAACCTTGTGCTGGGGGGAAACCACACCCCTTTGGGGCCAGAACATAAATCTAAAAAGATGGATCATTCATAGAGCGGACTTGTGAAAATGTTATAAGTGATATCATTATTCTTGTGATTTTTCTGTGCACATTTGAAGAGGTGTTAGGACCCGGTGGTATGTTCTGGGGGGTTTTTAGCGGAAAAGAGGATATTACTCTAAATGTATGTATGTTAAAAATCTGACACTCCACCACTTAATGCCCACACACCATGGGCACATCTGTGTAAATGCGGGGAAAAATCCAATATTAGTAACCCGACCAAAAAGTGAAATATGTTGCCATTTTTGAACCCAAGCTCCTAGAAACGACAGAATTGGAACAGGGGCTACCATCAGTAAATGCATGATGTGTATATGCAATGCCAAACAACTGTTTATCGGGGAAGTATGTATTTGGATCAGATATAGATTTGTGTGTAAAGTTGACAGGGGTGGGTTCTCTGTATCATAAACAGACCTCATCATGATGACACTTCATTTCATTCCCCCAATCAAGGGGAAGAGGAGGAAGTGGCCAATGACAATTGGAGAGGGGTAGGGCCTAGAAAGCTAGCCTCTCCACCCACTTTAAAAACACATAAAAGCAGACAGTCAGGACAGATAGAGACATGCTATTCCATCTGCTGTGGGACGCTCTGCCGGGAAAATCCATACTTTACCTCCATCAACCTCCAGAGAGCCAACACAGAGACTCCAATCTATCCACCTTCAGAGACCAAGACTTTACTTCAGAATTGGTAGCAGAGAGGTCAACTACAAGCTAAATCCCTCTTTTGCAGGTCTCAAATAATTGTAAACTATTCACAGCCAGGCGAGCCGTTTGAATTCTTTGCAAGAACTCTTGCCATTTGCCAGAAAGCAGTGTTGTATCCAGAGAGAGACCAGCTGAACCGGAGACCGCTTTATCCGGACCCACAGACCTGATCAGAACCAGAGACCCAGACCAGACCAGCAGATTAGAGCTGACCCAGACGCTGTGCGCAGAGACCGTCCGTGGCGAGTGAAGAAAACCCGCTGACCAGATCGTGACGAGGCCCAGTCCTTCTAAAAACTAGGAGTGAGTACCCGCCAAAACTGTGCAGAACCCAATCTCTTAGTTAAAATAATCTGATTCAAAACATCTGAACCGTTCAAAACTGCATTGAAACCCTGTGTTCATTCTGTCACTTCATAGCTGTCAAAGTGTCACCTGTCATCTGTCACCTGTCATCCTGAAATCTTGATTTTAAACCCGAAAATCTACCTTTATTAAATCGTTCATAACTCCAGAACCGTTTGGGTTAGGAACGAAATTTAACTTTCATCTGGAAGCTGAGATCCTAGGCTACTCCTTCTAGTTCCTCTGTAATCGCGCCCGGCGCACTCAGAAAAATCTGCCGTGATTTGACATTTTGCCGCAAATTGAAAGGTTAGCTCACGTGTAAAAATCTGCAGCTGTTTGCTTTCCGTGGCAAAAATTTGTTTGCAACCTGACAACCATTCATAGACATTGCTAAAGTGATCCTGAACTCATTCAAAGTATCTATCACTCACCCTGAACCTCTAGAGGCAATTAAAAGCATTTTAGCATATTTTTCACTTCCTTGCAAACCACTTTTAAAGCATTTTGGGCCTGTGTTTAAAACTCTGACCTGTTTTCCTCTAAGCTTGCTGGGGGGGAACTGAATTTCGTATTGTATTGATTGCATTCCTGAGAACTGTGTGCTCTCCTTTCCATCTCCTTATATTGCATAAAGGGGGGAGTGAATTTTCAAAGAAAAGTGATTACATTGTCTTTTAGTGAAGTCCTATCAAGTCGATTTCTGTGCTGCATTCTTTTTCATCTGTGCAATTCATTGAAACCATAAAGCATTCTCTGATACTTTATTCCCCTGTTCCTAGTCATAAGTCACCAGAACTGTGCTATTGTAGGATTACTTATTGCTGATTACTGTTCATAGGTCTAAGTGTGCTATCAATTATTAATTTATTTCTAAAGGTGTGATACATATATATATTGTTTAATTTTCCAATAAATCTTTTAAATTTGCAAAACAAACCTACTTCTTGGCTCAGTGGGGTCAGGGGGATTCTAAGGGAGGGGTGTTATACAGGGATAGTCATCCAGAACTCATGAACTGGGCATAAAGATATATCAATAAGGGTTTTCATTCAGTATTCTAGACTAGGCGTTGACTTAGCTGTAGTGTTGAATTGAATCCTCTTACATAAGTCACGCCCATGATGCGGCCACCGCCTGTCATAGGGGGTTTCACACAACACTGGAAATCTTAAGAGAGGTTGCATACTGGCCACACATGGGGCAGGACCTTGACCAATACTTGAAAGGGTGTCTTGTGTGTGCACAATTTCAGCCATCATCCCTCACGCACCGTGCACCTCTCCAAAAGAGGGGGATGACACTGCCATGGTCAGATTTGCAAATCGACTTTGTAGGCCCTGTAATCCGCTCGTCTAGAGGAAACAAGTACATGTTGACCGTTACATGCTTGTTCATCAAGTGGGTGGAATGTCTCCCAGCCCCAAACTGCAAGGCAGAAACAGCAGCTGCCCTGATGATTAACCACATCTTTTCCCATTTTGGTCTACCTCAAAGGATTGAGTCAGACAGGGGTAGCCACTTCACCAGTGAAGTAATGACAAAGATGTGGGAGATACTGGGGGTTAAAAGGAAGCTACACATTTCCTACAGGCCAGCTTCTTCTGGAGCAGTGGAGAGATATAACCGAACCATTGTGAGCATCTTAAAAAAGTTTGTGGCAGATTCTGGGCCAAGTTGGGATATCCGATTACCTCTGGTCCTAATGGCCATCAGATCTACCCCTTCATCTGCAACCAAAATGTCACCATTTGAGTTGATGACTGGACGCAAGATGGTGCTTCCCCAGCATTTGCTCTACAGAACGCAAGAGCAAACGTTGATAAATGCCTCCACAACTCATGAGTATGTGGAGAATTTAAGGAAACACCTTCAGCATGCTTTTGCCTATGCTCAGCGGAATCTAGAAAGATCAGCCGAAGGCATGAAGACCCACTATGATTTAAAAACTACCCGAAAGGAATATAAGGTGGGTGATCGGTCTATCTATACAATTTCCAAAGGAACCAGGCCAAACAGCGAAAATTCCTGCCTACATGGAAGGGACCGTTTGAAATTATAGACAAGATCTCCCCTGTTGCCTATAAGATCTGCATCCCCCAAAGGCAGTCTGGCGGAAGGGGAAGACAAGTGGGTCAATATTAACCAGCTAAAGTGTTGCCATCCCAGGCACACTTTGCAGCAACTGGAGGAGTCCTCTGCAATACCAGAGGGGACCGCTCCAGATTAATTCAGTTCCAACCCTAAAATATCCCACATATAGTCTCTAAAAATATTATACTCTTGTAAGCCACTGTCTTTGAATGATAACTTGTATCTCAAAAGTAAAATGTTAGGTATGTTAAAGTATAAAATGTATATGTCTGCCACACCATTAGTAGTGATGGAAAAATGTCTACGAATAGGTATTGCCGCTTTTCCTTTGTCGTCCTAGGAGAAAGAAAACCTGGAGACTGGCCAAGGAGGACGATCCGGAGACCGGGAGCAGAGACCCAAGGAGCCCGGGGTACCGCCCAATCCTCCCATCAGGACCAGCAAGGAGAACTGATTGATCGAATGGAGGGAGGAAAAGATGCTGAACTGTGCCACCTATGGAATTGGAAGAAGAGGAGGCGAACATCCCAGATCTTGCGAGTTCCATCAGTGAAAGGACAGAATGGCCATCGCAAGAGGGGGGGCTTGTGGGATGTTTTTACCCATGCATCCAAGCCCTACAATAAAACTGTACAGTACTGGCATGGAAAACATCATGATGGCCAGAACTCCCCAGAGAGTGCACAGGGAAAACATGAAGAATAGGCTGCCACCCATTTTTGCCTATGTTGTGAGCACAGGAGGGCACTGCCTAAAACCAACATGTGGGCTACATACACAGTAGCCTGAAACCATTGGGAATGGCAATGCTGATTGCCAAAAAAGCAACTGAGAACTGTGGGGAATTCATTTTCTTAATCCCAAAAATGGTTGCATTACCAGTACTCACCACTATCAGAAAGCCGGCGTTTTAAAACCACCAGACTTTTGTGTAAAACTGAACAAATGAAACAAAACCAGACCAAGGAAAGACTTGCTAAGAGGTGGATACAATGTAAAACTATATTCTGAAATGACTTGAAGGAAGTAATTATTTAATGTATATGTAAAAATTGTCAGTTTGATTTGAATGTAGAAAACTGAGAACAAAAAGTGACATTTAGCTGAAACCTGGCTTAATGAAACTGGATTCTGCCTGACAACTACCCCCGACAGGAGTTGAAACCTGCTCAGCCACTCCCCTTTCCAAAAGGAGTTGTCACCTCTCTGATTAGATTAGGGGTGGAGCAGCTGGGCACTACAGGGAGTTGAACAAAGGCCTGTCCTGGACTCAGGCAAATGTTATATTGGGGGGCCGTAAAGTGGCTTCCTCTTAGGGGAAACTGGGAGGGGCAGTGCCTCTGCTAGCAGCTGAGCTTGGGGGAAGTGGATAAACCAGTTATTCCACCCTGTGATGTGGGAAGCCACACCCCTTTTTGACCAGGGCATAATTTTAAAAAGATAGATAACTCATAGTGCGGACTTGTCAGAATTATATAAGTAATATCATTATTTTTGTGATTTTTCTGTGAACATTTTGAGAGGCGTTAGGACCCTGTGGTGTATTCTGGGGGGTTGCTAGCAGAAAATAGGGTCTCACTCCAAATGTCTGCATCTTACAAATCTGACACTTCATCAATTAATGTCCATACTTCTTGCGCACATGTGTGTAATTTTGGGTAAATGTCCGATATTGCAAAACCAGTTAAAAAGCACAAAATGTTGTCATTTTTGAATGCAAGCCCCCAGGAAGATCAGAGGCGGACAAACATGGACCATAAGGAATATATAATGTGCACATGTAATTTCAACAAATTGTATATCTGGGAAGGATGTATTTGAATCAAATATAGATTTGTGGGCAAACTGACCAGGGGAGGATCCTCTGACCCATAAACAGACTTCATCATGCTGACAATCCATTGCCTTCCCCCAATCATGGGAGAGGGGAGAATTGGGCCAATGACAAGTAGAGAGGGGCAGGCTTAGCTAGGCCCATGCACACACCCATTTTCAAAACACATAAAAAGAGACTGCTGGACAGGTAGACATTCAATTCCATTTGCTGCGGAGCATGCTGACCGACGACTTCACATCCAGAGATCCAACACTTAGACTTCCAAGCTAAACAGAGACTACAGAACTTTGAACCAAAAAGGCCCACTGCAAGCAAAAGTATTTGTCAGCAGGCCTCAAAATCATTTGCAAACTCTTCCACAGCCGGGCGAGCTGTCTGAATTCTTTTGCCAAGAACTCTTGCCAGTACCCAGAAAGCAGTGTTACATCCAGAATCCACTTGATCCGGACCGGAAAGCAGAGCAGTATCCAGAACCAGAGGCCAGAGATCCAGAGTGACCCAGACCGCTGTGAGCAGAACCAGAGAGCTGACCCAGATCACTGTGAAGTGCCGAGACCAGAACCGGAGTCCAGTCCAAAACCTGACCAGATCCGTGGCGAGGCCTATTTCAAATTTATATTGTGAGTACCTAGCAGAACTGTGCAGAACCAATCTCTTAGTTAAAATAATCTAATCCAAACTATTTTAACCTAAGTAGAAAAGCCTCCTAGAAATCGTGTCACCTGTCAATTCTGCAGCTGCAAGCTGTCACCTGTCATTTTGAGTTTACTTTAAATCCGAAAAACTACCTTTATTTAATCGTCCGTATCTCTGGAACCGTTTGGGCTAGGAACGAAACCTAGAACCGACTTCCTACTCCCTATACTGTTTCCGTAATCGCGAGACACGCACTTGCGAAATTTACCGCGATTTGCGATTTTGGCTCAATTTCTCCACTTGTCAAAATAGCAGCTCCATTCTTTCTGTTGTTAAAATCCGTTTGCAACTTGGTAATAACTCATAGAGCATTGCTAAAGTGAGCCTGAACTCATACCAACACGCATCTCCCACTCACCCTGAATCTCTAGAGGGAATTAAAATCAGTTGTCACATTTTCCCATCCATTGCCAACACATTTAAAAGCATTTTGGGCCTGTGTTTCAAACTCCTACCTGCTTCCTCTAAGCTTACTGGGGGGGAACTGAATTTCGTATTGTATTTGATTGCATTCCTGAGAACCGTGTGCTCCTCTTTCCATCTCCTTCCATTTCTTACATTGCATAGGGGAGGGGGGTGAATTGCCAGAGAAAAAGTGATTATCTTATCTTTTGCTAAAATCATATCAAGTATTTCTGTACTACATTTTATTCCTCATTGCTTTTCCCTTGAAATCATAAAAGTCTTTTCGCTGCCTTATCCATCCTACACCAACTCCTCATTGATTATAAAGAAGTGTGCTACTGTCAGATTACCCATTGTTGATTAACATTATATTTATAAGGGCGATATTGATTATTAATTATTATAAAAGCGTGGTATCTATATTTTGTTTTATTTCTCAAATAAACCTTTTAAACTTGCAAAACAGAACTACTTCTTGGCTCAGTGGGGTCAGGGGGATTCTAAGAGAGGGGTGTTATATAGGGGTAGTCATCCAGAACTCATGAACTGGACATAAAGATATATCAATAAGGGTTTCCATTCAGTATCCCAGACTAGGCATTGACTTAGCTGTAGTGTTGAATTGAATCCTCTTACAGCGTGGTGTCTCACACAAGGCACTCAGCCACTCGCAAAGACGTGCCGAGCCTCTGCGAAGTACCTGCAACATACCAAAGAATGCCGTGCAGCCGATTCCATTAATCAACAAGCTGGATTTTGCATGCAGTTTGCCACGCATAGTCCCTATTTACTGTGCAAATATTTCCATGAATCTGGCCCTAAATATAAATGGGTTTTGTTGCCTAGAGCATCATTCCGTTATCACGAAAACATGCAAATGATCTCACTGGTAGGAACCGGCCTATAAAGCGCGAACACTGATGGTTGATGGCATATTTCCCAGCAATTCTGGCATCTGCATCCGTAGAAACATTTTCAGTGATTTTACTCAGCGCTATTGTTAGACAGGGATGCACAGAATTTCCCAGGTGGGCACAGTACAGTGTATTTAGCCTCTTTTGCCTTCTGCCTTTGTGTGCAGAAATCATGGACTGCAGCAATAAAAATGTAGTTTGTGTTGAGCATTCAGGAAGGCAGAATGTTCTGTGCCCTCTTATTGGCTGAAATGCCTATTTGAGCCTCCTGATTGGCCAACCTCAAGCACTCTCCTCTCTAAAGACATCTAAGTTGAAATACTCCTCCAAACACTCTTCCTCAAATGCCCCACATGGCCAGATGGAAATTATAGCCTGGTCTCCACTCCCCTTGGGTGAAGCTTAGGGACACTGTTTGTACCTGGAACATGTAGGCTCTAGTGTTCTGTGACTTGCATTTATTAATATCTCTCTACTGCATTTTCCGACAGTCGGTTCCAAAAACTACAGCAATATCTGGTATCGAACGTACCAATGATCGATGGAACTGAAAGTGAAAGACTGGTCATATTGTGGCCAGACATGCTTCGATAGACTTCTCACAAGCAATTGTTGGTGCCATCTTCTCAAGAGCTGCCAAAACTTAATTTAGTCAGGTAGTGAATCAACAATAATTCTAAATTGGTTTCCTTGGAACAAAGTAGCAAGGGCACTGCGAGCACATGTTTGTCATGATTGATGTAATGTTACAAAGGAGTGGGTAGCCCCTCTACTGAGAACGATCATGGGTCAAATACCCTGTTCTATGTCATTTCTTCCACCCAGGGGATTTTACAAGCACGTTTTAGCTCACTGCACCCTTCCCAGGGTGCAGTGAGCTAATACCCATTTGCATATCAATCTTTATCCCACCCACAAGGGCAGTCCAGCACCGAAATGCTAGACAAATCTCCTCTTAACAAGAGTCCCATCAGCAACCCCAGACACGTGTTTCAGCCTAGTCCGGCCTCATCAGTGAGGAGAAGCTGATCCTCTCTAATACACAGTGAGCAAGGGGTCCATGTCTGGATTATCCTGGGTTACTTAGGGTGAAAGTCCAAGTTTTACAAAGTTACAAAGGAGTGTGGTTGATGTAATGTCCTGTTTTTAGGATTGCTCTTAAAAACACTGCCAAATTACAGAATTCCCAAAATGACTTTATGCACTAATCACCTTCAAGTCTTGCTGCATCATCTATAAGGCAGTCGTCCTCCAATCACCCAGCTACCTTGCAGAGAAACTCAGCATATCCGGTGGACAGTGCACCACCAGAAGCCAGGGCACGGACAGATTTTAAATACACTGCTGCAAAAAGTAAAGGACCAGAAACAAGTCTATGACACCTCCGCCCCATCAGACGCTCCTACAATTCAGAAAGTAACTCAAGACACACCACTTCAAGGAGTCTCTCCTCCTCAACACGTAGGACATCAGGTTGACTTCTGCGCCACCCAGCATGCTAGACGCCATCCGTCTTTCTCCTCCCCACCACCCTGTGTAGTTGTACCCCTCCTCTGTGCCACTCTGTATGCTATCCTCTACTGTATATCTGTTCTGTTGTTACCTCTGAAAAGTGCTCTGTTATGCATCTGTTCCTCTGAAAATGGGTCCTTTGCTTCTCGAAGCTAGTTCCACGCTCAATAAATACTATAATAATATTAATAATAACAGGAATCTCATGAACGTGGCCATATCACAGGAGATAAGGAGACGTTTCGTCGGTTCATATAAAAAAAATCACACTGTTGCCCAGTGCAGGAATTGTTTGACATTGTGTCAGCATACATGCTGTGTGCCTCTATTTTCCCTACACTGACACTGGAACCGAAAAACAGCTTCAAAGAAAGCACGTGGATTTGTAACTCGTGTTCTGGCATACCATTTTCAAAATGCTGCGCTCGGAGCCACATTCACAGCGCAATCCCGGGGTGCAACACCCCCAAAAGCATACCTACCATTGTGGCATGTTTTCTGGCCCCCCACACTTCAAACTTGTGTGCCATGCACTCACCTCTCGCCCGGAATACAGCAATCAGAAGTGGCCAGTGGCATCTCTTTCACCACCCTAAAACCCAGTCCCCAGTGCTATGCTGCCACACGCCACAGGCACCAGGTTCTAGGGGCCCATGGGACCCCCCACGCACGCCCCACTAATAAATCACGTGCTGGGGCTTGGCATGCGCGCAGCTTCAAGGAAGACTTCTGCTGTACTCATATTTACAGTTTCTCAGTCTGTTTTTCACCAAGATTTCATCCAAGCCCTTTTGTTAATTAGCTGGTGGGAGTCTCCATAGCTCAGGGGCAACGTGCTGGCCTTGGAAGCAAGACAACACGAAACAACACAAGCTCGAACCCCGGATCCGCGCTTAGAACCCTCTGGGTATTAAGTGAGTTACAAATAACATATCAAAACAAATTAAACAAAGTCCATTCTTGGTGATCCTTTTGTATGCACTTCCACATTAAAAGTGCTAGCTTTCACTTGTTACTACTGCTTGTTCATTTCATATGCACTTGAAAGCAAAATCCCCACCAGATCTGATTGCTTATATGCGCGGTAGGAACATGTGCCAAGTGGTTTTTCTTTTGTAAAAAAAAGTTATCTTTGTACAAACCAAACAACACTTGGTATTCACATAATGTAATGTGCATGCCTTGCGTGGGTTAATCATACAACTCACAGGAGAGCACGCAGGCATCTCACAGGAGAGCACACAGGCGTCTCACAGGAGAGCACACCGGTATCTCCAGTTGCCCTGTGGCAGAGTCAGAAGAACCTTCAGTACTGTCTACTTTACTTTCAAAATGCACGAAAAGAAATAGAACAGGGTGCACCTCTCTCACCTTGCACGGGTCAAACTAAGGTTATCAAAATACCGCACTTTTACTGTGCTCTGAACCATGACATCAAAATCCAAATGCAACTGTAGCTGTCAAATGCCACACGTGGGTTCCACCTTAGTTCCTCCCCCAGGTATGGTTGTCAGTGGAGCTCTCGAGGTTAAAGGCCCTAATAGACATGCTTCCGCCTTTAACAATGTGCTGGGACAGACCGTAGATGAATGAAATACTGATTGACCTAAGTACCTCGCAGCAAAAATGACTATTTAGAGGTCTCTCAGTGGCCAAAAAATGTATATTAAGAGGATGGAAGTCGAGACTATCTCCAGAAATGCATGTTTGGATGGACGAAATGTCATTATTGGCTGAGATGGTAAGATTGATTTATTGTTGGAAGAAATCTTTGACTTGGTTTTAGGAGATATGGAGTAGATTCTTGGACATGTACTAGCTCTGTACATACATTCGTTATGGGGGAGGGAATGGGATTGCAAGATATATTGATTGTATATTGTATCTATAGAATATTATAAAATGCAAACATTGCAGATGAAAAAAAAGATGCCACATGTGAGCAGTCCATCCAGTCCACGTTGTTTTCGACACTTCTAGTGGAACAAGGAAAAGGTGTGGGTATCAGCCAGGGACGATTGGCCCCTCAGCCTTTCGGCCCGTGGCCGGGCCGAAATCGTCCCTGGGGATTGGGGGCCGGTTCTGGCCATGCCTGGGCCGGATTGGAAAAAAAAAATCTTTTTTTTTCTTTTTTTTCTAAAAGCCTTCTTCGGTCGTTAAATGAGTACCAACACAGGTTGGGTGATATTTTATGCATATTTGTTCTATAAAAAGAGCTTAAGCGTAAGTGCTATACAAAACATATTATCATTTGGCCTTGGACGTCTGCTTGGATTCACAGTAATTTAGTGTACTTAGGAACAATGCTATTTGATGACATTTCCTGTTTTGTCAAGGGGTGAAAGGATGTGTTTCATCGCTTCCTGGGATGTCACTTTGGGGTGGGATCAAATGACATCACTTCCGGTGATGTCATCATAGGTCAAGGGTCGTGAGGCGAGGGGTCGACCACTTTTTTGAGGCGAGGGGTGGGCCACTTTTTTTTGGGTGACCGGGTCTATTTCATGTGCCAGTCAGACCCTGGAACCAGCATGTAAAGAAGTGAAGCAGGATGACTCTGACAATGTGTGAGGCAATCGATCTCTCCTTCCCAACCACTTTATGTAGTAAGTAGGGAGTGGTAGGAAATAGCTAATAGGGGGCTCCTTTTGCTTTTTACTAAACAGCACTTTGCGCTTCATGATGTGTGGGCCCATACTTAAAGAGAAAGCAAAACTACAAACCCCAAAATGCAAACCGCAGTTGACAGCCATTCCAGGGCTGAATAAAAGCGTTATGCAACCTTCTGCACCTAACCCTGATAGGTCAACCATAAATGAATAAATAAATAGCCATGTCATGAGACCGATTAATGAAACTTAAAGCATTGATATAATTAAATTCCCTCTCTAGAGCCTTCTGGATGTTTTATGGCAAGTGAGAAATACTAATAGCCTCCTGGCCTACACTACCCTATAAATCTGCTACTTTTAATTCTGCATTTATAAAGGGAGAATTAATATTAATATTGCAAAAAAAGTAATGTAAGCCAAAATTCACAACCAGCAAAACATTTCAGGTCTAAACTACACGAAGAGGAGGTGTTTCTGCACAGTCTTGAGAAAGAAAGCATAAATGAAGGAGATATGTTAGACAATAGTAGTAGTGCTACTACTTCAAATGTTTCACTAAGCAATTGAAAGTATACTTCTGACTCACATTTCTAGCCAGGAAATCTCATCATAATCAGCACCCAGTGGATGGGAGCTGGCCAATCAGAAGGCTGGAAACGCCGGCTGATACTCCCAATCTAGCCCGCGTTCCAAGTCACCATATACCCGGCTCCCCAGCCCACCATCTCCCCCCTATACCCTCTGTTCCCTTTTTTTGTAATGCTCCCAAACCACTCCCCGTCCCCACATACTTGATTGTGGCCTGCCGCAGCAGCTCCCCTGACTCTTCTGGCCACCATGGTAATGGAAGAGGGGCTCTGTACGGAGCCCCACTTTCTACTACCATGGCAGCCATATTGGCAAAGCATTTTCATTTATTGAACGGGATGCACACGCTGTCCCGTTCAATGAATGTAAATGCTTTTTTTTAGCCTCTTGGGTTACCGCTTTGGTAACCTGGGGTGCTAATGGCATTCTTAGCCCACTGCATTGGCCATATCGAGGGTAACGTCCCGGGCCCTTGTTAACCACACTCGATGCGTTTGGGCAAACTCAGGCTGCCGGGCCCCTAGGACAGGTTAAGAACGCCATTTTATACCCCAAAGTTTCTGGTGCCTCTGACAGTATCCCACAGAGACTGATATTTGCCTTTGTTTCATCTTGAGGATAGGGGATTGGATCTGGAAGATTGCAGTTTGTGAAAAATACACCTTTTGTAGATCACTGCCAACATTTGTACTCATCATAAGAAGTAAGCAAGAGTTCATTTTCCATAGAGATAATTAATTTAGCCTTCTAGACCGACGGATGAGTCATCATTATGAGATAATTACCCACTCCCAAGTTATTGCCCCAGGGGACGCCATGGGCTCTCAGCTAGGGTACGGTCATTATCCTTCAATCATGACCCGTCCCAAGGTCTATAACGCTATTAGCACATGGAGTTGTGCAAATAAAAAGGTCAGGGCATGATTTTTGGCTGCTGCTCAAGTCTAGTTGTTTTGGGTTGAGGTCTAGAACAGAGATTAAAAATGTCATTTTGAGCGCCAGGTAATAAGACAAGGAGCAGGAACCAGACTGACCCAGGTAAGTTATAAATCGAAACAGGATGCTTTATTCTTCAAAGTTACAGCTTAGCAGTACAGAGGTGGGAGATAAGGTAACATGCATCCACTCTTGTCCCTGTCTAATCTCCAAGTCCATAACTGGCATTCCCGGAACCTCCAGGCATCCAGGGTTCAACATACCTCACAGCATTCTAACAGGTCACTCACTGTAAACAGTCAAGACACACAGGGGCTCATTACGAGTGAGGCGTTAAGGGGTTAACAGCGCCGGTAAAGGTGCCAGCGCCATAAACCCCTTAACGGCTCATTACGAGTCGCTCGCAGGAACCCACTTAGGGCGGCTGTTACCATATTGGTGCAGATAGTTCTATAGCTATAGCTATCCGCACCAATATGGCAACAGCTTTAGGGACTCTACAGGCTTGATAAGGAACAGTGACAACCAGCAGCTAAAACGAGATGGGTTACAATTCCCCCAGATATACTATTATTCCCTTGATAAAGTCCCTTATGGGTTGAAACACGAGTCGGCTAACCACCTTCCTGTTACCATATGTCCACATTTTGGACAATAAAAACCACATGTGAAGACACAGCAACCTGCGTGAGATCCTTCTTATTTATAAGGGTCAAAAAAACTTCATAAATTACTGCAAGGTAACCAGTACTCCTTTATACGAACTAATATAGGGGCGCTGAACTAAAAGGTGGAGCGAGCAGTGTGTATGTATGTATGTGGCCATCTGATTGCAGTTGAGGCTCTGAAAATTACATTTTAGACTTTATATTGCATACATATTCTGTAAATCTTGCATGTTAAACTACACATTTCCTTGCAAGTATATATGGTAGGCCAAAGTTAAAGTGGGGAACACTGGGCCAAAAACATGTAGGGCACATATTAATATTGGGAAAGATAGGAGCAAAATCACAGTAGGGCACACTTTACAAAGGCACACCCAGGGGCAACATCACAGTAGGGCACACTTTACAAAGGCACACCCAGGGGTAACATCACAGTAGGGCTCAATTTACAAAGGCACACCCAGGGGCAACATCACAGTAGGGCACACTTTACAAAGGCACACCCAGGGGCAACATCAGAGTAGGGCTCAATTTACAAAGGCACACCCAGGGGCAACATCACAGTAGGGCGCAATTTACAAAGGCACACCCAGGGGCAACTTCACAGTAGGGCCCAATTTACAAAGGCACACCCAGGAGCAACATCACAGTAGAGATTGAAATACTTTGGAATCAACATCAAGCTGGTCAATCTGTTCAGGTTTAAACAAAGGTTTATCAAAGGTATTTACAAAGGTAGGGCCAGGATGGAAGATATAATTATAATAAAGCAAAACAGAGATGCTCAGGATGGCTTATCCTTCCAACAAGATATCCCTGCCCCTTGGTATGTTTGGTTCCTGCATCTCCAGTGGATCTTGGTAAAATTCGCCCACATTCCTGGGGTTTTAAGCAGCTGGAGTCTGGTCTGACATCCTCTGATTCTTGTCCTCGAATTGTTGGTTCCTTCCCTCAAGTGCAGGCAAGCTGTATGTTTGCAAGCCATCCAGGTCAGGTCTGCTCACCAGGATAGGACCTTGCCATTTCTGGCCAGCTTTGGTGAGGCTGGAGCCAGACACAGGGAGCATATATTTACAGCAGTTGAGTAGTCATCTAGAGCTGCCTTGTAATCTCCCTCTATCAGGGTCCTGATACCACCTCACAACTCACCCTCTAAGTCTTCCTCCATGATGCTCTGCAACATGCTTGTTCCTAAAGTGGCACTGTTTATATCTATTCCTGCATCCCCTCCCTATATTCTTTCTCAATACCTTCTACCGCCTCCTCGGCGTTCTGCCACAACATCTTTCATACAAATCCCTTCTCTCTTCTGCTTTATTCTCCATTGACAAACTTGGAATTCCTACCCACAGAAACTTAACAGTCTCTAACTCTTCACCCCCTCCTTAGAATACTCCATCAGGCACTTTCCTGTCCTAGTGTGTTGCTCAGTAATGGAACGGATGATGTAATCATGCATTAATATAAGTGTTTTTAATTTACCATTGAAAGCATCCTCCTCAGCCAATAGATCTGATAACTGGATTCCCTTAACATCCAAACCTGTCGAAAAAGGATGGTTATGTCCTTTCCTGTTACAAGTATCACAACACCCATGATTTAAGGGGTGTCTGTTGACAGTCGCGAAAAAAGAAAACTATTTATTAGGTGTTCACTAATATTGATATGTCCTCCCTCCCTTTCTGGTGTGTGGCTTCTCATATGACCCTCATTATTTGTTGCATTCAATCTGCTATTTTCTTTGGCCAATTTCTGCCACTTGAGCCCATTACACAGAAATGTGTTTATGTATTGTACCTTAACATGTGTACTTGAAGAGCACGCATTCACCCCTGCAAGGGTATCTAGGAACTGTAGCGATTATTAGTGGTACCCAACTCTACGGCATGTTTTTTATTGATTACGGAAGGATGAGTGGTGGTGTGGACCTGCTGTGCTTGAGGCCTGGGACCATGAAGGCCCACACAGATCCCTCTAGTGCAAGCATTAACCCACTGAGCACAGAAAACATTTTTGATTTTGGCAAATGTTTGGGGCACTTGAGATGGCAGCCAACAATGCCACGGCATGAAAATACACAAAATCCTCAGTTGTACTATCCAATGAGGAGTCCCCTAACAATATTTGCTCCAGTCAACACCTTTGTAAAAATTAAGCCGAGTGCTGGGCTTTCCATTTCCCAGCCGTGTACTTATTTGCAAGGTTGTGATATTGGGCTATTGCGGGCGATTTCCCCATCCCACACAAATGGGATATTGCATGCACAGTTGGGCTATTACAACTCCATTTGTGCATGTAATCTTGGGTGTGTGCATGGTTTGGGCTATTGTGGGCTACTGTTGGCAGAACATCAGTTTTTTTAGTCCTCTTGAGTCTGCCTCTGTAACTGCAACCACCCAACCCACTTCCAAGATCCCTGCCCACACCCACCCCACCCCCATTACGTGTGCTGGTCGGCTTTTGTTTGGTCTATTTCAGGATTCTTTTGATGAGTCCTCCCAAAGCTGCTTTGTTTTTCTTGTTTTCTGCCCGCAATCAACTACCAGCACCCACCACCACTCTCTCTTTCATCTGCTTCCGGCACGAAACGCATAGTCACGTGTACTCCGGGAAGACACAGCCTACAGGCACTGTCTTCCCCTGTCATATTCAGCTGGAATGTGACAGCCACAGGTACATCAAATCATCTCAAGAAGGGGGAAGGCACACCTTCCTCCAGCCATGTGCAGAAAAATTTAAATATCAAAGGCTCCATGGGTCTGCTTTCCAGTTATGTTAATTTGGCTCATAGCAGTGCATACTAACGAGAGATAATTGAGGCAAGACTGAACGGGTTTTGTTGCCGAACAAGAACACAGGAAAGCAGGGTTAACACCCTTCGGTATGCAGTGTGTCAGCTTGAAGCTAGTTCCCACCTCTCTGGATGAAAGGCAGTGAATGGCCTGTCCGGGTCAAACAGTTAGTGAAGGTGGACAAGCAGAGCAGCCCCTTTCAGAAGGACGAAGGATGTGATTTGGGGGAGACAGGAAGTCTGCTCCCATCACAAAATTCAAGGGAGTCCCACACTTTAATCAAGAGTCACAGAGGGCTCAGTTAACCAGAGAGACACTTTGATCTACAACAGACAGGGAGCTGGATGGGACTAAGGTATATGTTGTCTCCCCTTATCTACCCTGTTGCAGAGCACTCTGGTCCTGACTTCATGCATAACAGAAGATTGTTAGTGGGGACCCAGGATTGGTTCATTAAGGTGGGCTTAGCCTGCACCAATCACTGGGGCCATTTGGCTTCAAGAGAGGGCTGAACCCCTCATTTATCAGATCATCTGACGACTTTGAGAGGAGTAAGAAGAAGGACTCATTTGGACCCTGGCTGAATGTACAGTCTACCTTACATCTTCTGCCAGTGAAGGAAGGCCAAGTGTTCCAAGAGAAAAGCAAGATCCCTCCCCTAAACATCTCCCAGGGAACAAATGGAGATGCCGTACACAGAGGACCCATCCAGCAGCTCCAGAACTGGTACCCAGCCACCACACAGCATGCCCTACTAGGTTCTACCAGCAAGCTTCCTAGGTGGGAAGTGCCGGATAGTCTCTGGACAAAGGACAAGGCCATTGCCCGCAAACACTCTCCTGAGCTTTGGGCCGTCCGCCTTGAAAAGATGACACGAGCCCTGCGAAGAAGCTAAGAGGAGTGCCACACAAGCATCATCCAGTAGCTATCTTTTTTTTAAACTTAGTTTTTATTTGCATTTGTTAAGAGAACAAGACATTTCAAAGATAAGGACTCCAATCATAAACCACATTGCTATCAAGGATCTTGGCCTCCCACTCCTACCCAACACCCCCACCTGTACTACCCCTAGAACCACCTCCCTCCACCTGCCTCCCTTAAACCCCCTCAAAACTAAACTTGTTCAGTGGTGTTGTTTCCCCTTAACCAATGTCCCAGAGGCTCCTTCCTCATTGTGTCTGTATTTTATCTTTTTTGGCTCCCTCCGGGACCTCTCCCTTCTCCTCCTGGATTCAAAAACCACTCATACGCTTATTGGGCCCCAGGGTTTCCTTCCTCCAGCCCCCACTTGAGCAATAGTGCGCTCCACTCTGCTTGAAACTCACTCATCCCATCATTCACTGCCGCTGTCAACCTCTCCATTATCATCATGTTGTGTACTTTCCCCTCCCAGACTTCTTTAGATGGATGCGTTTCACTTTACTAACAGTGGGCTATTGCCAATCACTCTGCTCTCAACATTGCTTCCCAAATCTTAGGGAGCCTATATTCTTCCCTGTCCTTTTGAGGGATCCCCAAGAGCATCTGCGGCACATCCATGCCCAGCCATATTCCTGTAACTTCTTCTATCCAGCTCAACACCTCCTTCCAAAACACTTGCACCTTGGGACTCCGCCACCACATGTGGGCCAGAGACCCCCACTGTCCACAACCTCTGGGGCACATGGGAGAGGCTCCGCAAACATCCTAGACAGTAGCAGGGGATCCCTATGCCAGCCCATCAATATTCTGAAGTTATGTTCTATCATGGAGGTGAAGAGGCCTCCATGGAAGGTGGCTTCGTAAATTCATACCCAGTCCTCCTCCTAGATCTCCTCCCCCACCAAGTCTATCCAGTACCCCTGGAATGTTTGTCTCCCCTGTAGACAAGTCTCATTCATTGCTTTGTACAGACTGGACAGGATACCCTTTCCTGTAGTGGATACATCTATTAGATGTGTCACTGCGTTAACTCTCTTGCTACTGATTTTCCCCTCTTTGAGTCTGTTAGTGTACCGTTGATGCAGAGACATTCGAACACTGTAAGCGAGTCCCTCCCCAACACCTCTCGAACAGCCGTCAAGTCCAGAAAGACCCATTTTTAAATAGTTGCCGCACCCGTTCAAGTCCCATATCTGACCATGTCCATGAGAGGGCTAGCACCTGGTGCACAAAATAGAATGGGGGACCCCATACTGAGGACATGGGAGAGGGACATGTTGTGAATCCATTGGTGCTGGTTGACCAGAACACCCCCAGAGTGGAATGGGACATTAGCCATTCCGGGATGGACGTGATTGCGGACCAATGATAGTCCTTCTTTAAACACTCAAGTGGCAACCTTAACAGGACTTTGTTCCCGGGGCGAATTCCTTTTTAGTAGCTTGTTTTGTTTGTTTTGGTTGTCAGCTGTGGTGTTGCATCATTATCTAGATTGCCATAGAGTTAAACTATTTTTCAAAGTATTGCATATCCACTTGCGACATTCCAAGTATATTTTTCAATTCTTTATTGCGAGTGCCATATGAATATTCTTCACACTTGTCAAGTTTCTTTCAAAGTTTTGTCTTTTTATTCCATATATAAATTCTCACTTTCACTCTGTACACGTGTTTCACCCCTATTTACATCACAAGGGATCGTCAGGAGAGATTATTTTGCTATTTTTGGAAAACAAAATACATTTTTTAAGTAAAGAAATAAAAAAATTGAAAAATTGAAAAAAATTAATAAAAGAACCACAAAAGTTTTTTGAAAGGAAAATCTTTTCCAGTAATGCAATTAGACATCATTTTTAAGCCTAACATATAAGACTTTTTCTTCACAATATTGTTTTACAGCCTACATAATGGCATTCATTTTTCTTATCAACATTTTAACAAGACAAGAAAAATATACTGTTGTGAGAATGGCAATCACCAATTTAGTTTGCTTTGAACCTTTTTTGTGAAAATTCATGCATTCAACAGGGTAACTTATGCAATCTCTGTGGGCACAACTATAAATTTCCTTTGGATTAATGCCCTATTCAAAAAAACACATATTTTCTGGTAGAGGTTAGACCTAGTCAGGGTTCCTTTGATTTTAGGTATAAATACTTTAAGAGGCTGATTCATAGAATTATTTGTACCAAAAAATGGGGATTTGTGCGCCATTCTGCCCGCTAATCCCTGTTTATCAAATGGGGATTTGCTGTCAGAATGGCGTACAAATCCCCGTTTTTTGGCGCAAATAATTCCATGAATCAGCCCCTAAATATTAAGGGAATCAAGGGTTTTATTATGCTTACCTTCTCTACTTCATTAGAAAACGTATCTGTTCTGGAGGGATCCGTTTGTTCCTCCATGGCTCCTTATTCTGGTGCGATTTATGTGTACATTGCGTGCATTTTTATACGTTTTAAGCGTGTTACGTCATCATGATTGCGATCTAGCATGCGCAATGACGTCATCACGGTCTGCGTGGCGGCCATCTTTAGCGCCGGATTCTATGTTTCTCTTTGGATTTTTGAGACGGTTGCTAATAAGTTAATAGCATCATTTTGTATTTATCATGCGATACAAAGATAATTTACAGTTTTGATAGTTTTGGATTCTCCATTGCCAATATAGCGTTTCTAAATTAGTGAACACACTGTTTCCATTTTAAATGTCTGTCGTTCACTAGGGTAGTAGCTGGCAAGGTCATTTTAGCCTTATGTATAAAGACTTTTGTGGATAAGTTTAATTATCTTTTGAGGCCTTTATATTTTATGAAACCTCATTCTCATTATGTTTACTTAGAGTATTTTTAGTGATACCCAGAATAATAATGCTTTTTTTGAAAAGGTATCATGTTTACACAAAGGAAGGAGTGAAAAAACGAAAAAGATATTCTAATGTTTTTCAACGAAAGAAAAGAGAAAAGAAAAGAAAGAGGATCTTCCGTTGGTTTATTCTTTAGAAAACAAACTAATACAATTAAAGCCAATTACAGAATTTGTTTTCCGAATTCAGTCCGGTGTCACATGTGTCCATTAAACAAATCCATCTAGATTCTCTTTGTCTTAGGATCTGTTCCTTGTTTCCACCTCTGGGCAGATCTTCAATTTTGGCCAGACCATACATTTCAAGTTCTCCACTTTGAGTCCTTGGTGTTCCATTAAGCAATGAAGTGATATTGGATACTTCATATCTTTATTTCTTATGGCACCTAGATGTTCGAATACTCTTGTTTTGAGACTCCTTTTAGGGCTTCC
This sequence comes from Ambystoma mexicanum, assembly GCF_040938575.1. Classification (NCBI taxonomy): domain Eukaryota; kingdom Metazoa; phylum Chordata; class Amphibia; order Caudata; family Ambystomatidae; genus Ambystoma; species Ambystoma mexicanum. Next base: position 144,316,960 of record NC_090923.1, on the reverse strand, counting down.
TATGTATATTTTTAAGCAGATACATTTGATTGCGTAAACAACAAATTTGCTGTTGCAATTGATGAAATGATTCATTTTTTGTTCTCTTCCATTTGGTAGCTTGATTTCTTTCTTGCCATGAAATATTTGTGGGCATAATGTGCAGTTACCACATTTGAATGATCCATAGATTGGTTGATGATAAAACATACTTCTGATAGCTGCCTTCTCAATGGTCTTTAGATGGATGGGGCTGATTTTGTTCCGTAATGTTGGCACTTTTCTGTAGCATATACTTGGCTTGTCATCAATATGTTTCTTTAGGTTGTCGTCTAGTTTTAAAATGTCCCAATGCTTTTTAAGTATCTTTCTTAATGTTGAGGTATCTGATCCATAGGTGGAAATAAATTGTGTTTTGGTTGTTTGCATCCCCTTTCTCGATTTATCTTGTAACAAATATTCTCTTGAGATTTTTTCAGCTTTTTTAATTGATTCCTTTACTTTTTTTGCTTTGTATCCTCTTTGTGTGAATTTAGTAATTGTTCTTTCTATATTCAATTCAAATGCTTCTTCTGTACTGCAGTTCCTTTTCATCCTCTTTCTTTTCTTTTCTCTTCTTCTCTTTCGTTGAAAAACATTAGAATATCTTTTTTGTTTTTTCGCTCCTTCCTTTGTGTTAACATAATACCTTTTAAAAAAAAAGCATTATAATTCTGGGTATCACTAAACATACTCTAAGTAAACATAATGAGAATGAGGTTTCATAAAATATAAAGGCCTCAAAAGATAATTAAAATTACCCACAAATGTCTTTATACATAAGGCCTAAAGCGACCGTGCCTGCGACTACCCCAGTGAACGACAGACATTTAAAATGGAAACAGTGTGTTCACTAATTTAGAAACGCTATATTGGCAATGGAGAATCCAAAACTATCAAAATTGTAAATAATTTTGTATTGCATGATAAATACAAAATGATGCTATTAACTTATTAGCAACCGTCTCAAAAATTCAAATAGAAACATAGAATCCGGCCCTAAGATGGCCGCCATGCACAACGTGATGACATCATTGCGCACGCTAGAACGCGAGCGTGATGACGTCACACGCTCAAAACGTATAAAAATGCACGCAATGTACACATAAAGCACGCCGGAATAAGGAGCCAGGGAGGAACAAACGGATCCCTCCAGAACAGATACGTTTTCTAATGAAGTAGATAAGGTAAGCATAATAAAAACCTTGATCCCTTAAGATTTAAAGTATTTATACCTAAAATCAAAGGAACCCTGACTAGGTCTAACCTTTACCAAAAAAGATGTGTTTTTTGTTGAAAGATTTAAAGTATATTGACCTAAAACTAAAGGAACCCTGACTAGGTCTAACCTTTACCAAAAATGTGTTTTTTTGAATAGGGCAATAATCCAAAGGAAATGTATAGTTGTGCCCACAGAGATCGCATACGTTACCCTGTTGAATGCATGAATTTTCACAAAAAAGGTTCAAAGCAAACTAAATTGGTGAGTGCCATTTTCACAAGAGTATATTTTTCTTGTCTTGTTAAAATGTTGATATTAGAAAAATTAATGCCATTATGTAGGCTGTAAAACAATATTGTGAAGAAAAAGTCTTATATGTTAGGCTTAAAAATGATGTCTAATTGCATTACTGGAAAAGATTTTCCTTTCAAAAAACATTTGTGGTTCTTTTATTTTTTTTTTTCAATTTTTCAATTTTTTTATTTCTTTACTTAAAAAATGTATTTTGTTTTCCAAAAATAGCAAAAAATTCTCTCCTAATGATCCCTTGTGATGTAAACAGGGGTGAAACACGTGTACAGAGTGAAAGTGAGAATTTATATACAGAATAAAAAGACAAAACTTTGAAAGAAACTTGACAAGTGTGAAGAATATTCATTTGGCACTTGCAATAAA